>NC_062285.1:11154642-11759464 GCF_902655055.1 Lutra lutra | reverse complement strand
CTTATAAATTCCTTTCCTAAAATCTTTTTTTAGTTTTCATTTTTACAGTCATACTATATCCCTTCATTGTATTTAACCATATATATATATGTATATACACATACATACATATATAAATACATACACAGATATATATATATATATATGTATGTATGTATATATATACACACATATATTTCTTTCTTTCTCTCAAAATTTTGGGGTACGGTTTCTTCTAACAGACCAAAATATCTTAAATCTAGTGTATGGCTTTTTTCTAGACTCCTGACAGATCACATTCTCCCTTTCTGTTTTCTTTCGTTGTTTTATCAACCAATTTACCAATTCCTCCTTTAAAATCTTTTTAATTTTTTATCATTACAGTCATATTCCATCCCTTCATATTTACCCTTATTTTTTTATATATATATAAGTTTTTCTTTAAGTTTTTGGGAGGCAGTTTCTTCTAAAAGACCAAAATATACCCAAACTCCAGTGTGTGGCTCTGTTCTCTTCACCATCCTGATCATCTTTCTTTCTTTCTTTTTTTTTCCTTTCTCCCACAGCCACCCTCCCCAGTTTCAGGTCTCTTCTGATTTGTGTAGTGTATATTTTTCTGGGGTCATTGTTACCCTTTTAGCATTTTGTTCTCTCATTCTTCTATTCTTTTCTGGACAAAATAACAAAATGGAGAAATCCACCTAAAAAAAAAAAAAAAGAACAAGAGGCAGTACTGACTGGCAGGGACCTAATTAATATGGATATTAATAAGATGTCAGAACTAGAGTTCACAATGATGATTATAAAGATACTGCTTTTTTTGTGAATGATTTGTGATGATTATAAAGATACTGCTTTTTTGTGAAAAAAGCATGGAAGGTACTAGAGAATCCCTTTCTGGAGTAATAAAAGAACTAAAATACAACCAAGTCAAAATGAAAAAAGCTATTAATGAGGTGCAATAAAAAATGGAGGCTCTGACTGTTAGGATGAATGAGACAGAAGACAGAATTTGTGATACAGAAGACCAAATGATGGAGAATAAAGAAGTTAAGAAAAAGAGAGATAAACAACTACTAGATTATGAGGGGGAGAATTCGAGACATAAGTGACACCATAAGACAAAACAGTATTAGAATAATTGGGATCCCAGAAGAAAAAGAAAGAGAGGGGGGCAGAAGGTATATTGAAGCAAATTATACCAAAGAACTTCCCTAATTTGGGGAAGGAAACAGGCATCAAAATCCAGGAGGCACAGAGACTCCCCCTCAATATCAATAAGAATAGGTCAATACCCCAACATCTAAGAGTAAAAAACTTATAAGTCTCAGAGACAAAAAGAAAATCCTGAAAACAGCCTGAGACAAAAGATCTGTAACCTATAACAGTAGAAACATTAGACTGGCAGCAGACCTATTCCACAGAAACCTGGCAAGCCAGAAAGAACTGGCATGATATATTCAGAGCACTACACAAGAAAAATATGGAGCCAAGAATACTATATCCAGCGAGGCTGTCATGAAAAATGGAAGGAGAGATTAAAAAAACAAAAACAAAAAACTTCCAGGACAAACAAAAACTAAAAGAACTTGCAAATACCAAACCAGCCCTACAGGAAATATTGAAAAGGGTCCTCTAAGCAAAGAGAGAACCTAAAAGTAACACAGACTGGAAAGGAAGAGAGATAAGATACAGTAACAGTCACCTTATATAGACAATACAATGGCACTAAATTCCTATCTTTCAATAGTTACCCTGAGCGTAAATGAGCAAAATTCCCCAATCAAAACACACAGGGTATCAGAATTGTTGAAAAAACAAGACCCACCAATATGCTGTCTACAGGCCACTCATTTTAGACCCAAAGACACCTCCAGATTTAGAGTAAGGGGGTGGAAAACAATTTACCATGCTAATGGACATCAAAGGAAAGCTGGGGTGGCAATCCCTATATCAGACAAATTGAATTTTAAGCCAAAGACTATAATAAGAGATGTGGAAGGACAGTATATCACACTTAAAGTGTCTGTACAACAAGAAGATCTAACAATTGTAAATACCTATGCCCCTAACGTGGGAGCAGCCAACTATATAAACCAATTAATAACAAAATCAAAAACACATCAACAATAAACAATAATAGTAGGGGACTTTAACAAACCCTTTACTGAAATGGACAGATCATTTAAGCAAAATATCAACGAGGAAATAAAGGCTTTAAATGACATACTGGACCAGATGAACTTCACAGATATATTCAGAACTTTCCATCCCAAAGCAACAGATACACATTCTTCTCTAGTGCACATTGAACATTCGCCAGAATAAATCACATCCTGGGTCACAAATTATATCTCAACTGGCACCAAAAGATTGGGATCATCCCCTGCATGTTTTCAGACCACAGTACCTTGAAAGAGGTTTCGTTAGAAAGAGGAAAGTTAGAAAGAACTCAAATACATGGAGGCTAAAAAGAATCCTACTAAGGAATGAGTGGGTCAACCAGGAAATTAATGAATTTTTAAAAATCATAGAAACATACGAAAATGAAAATATAATTGTACAAAATCTTTGGGATGCAGCAAAGGTGGTCCTGAGAGGAAAGTATATAGTAATACAAGCCTTTCTCAAGAAACAAGAAAGGTCTAGGGGCGCCTGGGTGGCTCAGTGGGTTAAAGCCTCTGCCTTCGGCTCAGGTCATGATCCCAGGGTCCTGGGATCGAGCCCCGCATCGGGCTCTCTGCTCAGCGGGGAGCCTGCTTCCTCCTCTCCCTCTCTCTCTCTCTCTGCTTGCCTCTCTGCCTACTTGTGATCTCTGTCTGTCAAATAAATAAATAAAATCTTAAAAAAAAAAAAAAGAAACAAGAAAGGTCTCAAGTATACAACCTAACCCCACACCTACAGGAGCTGGAGAAAGGACAGCAAAGAAAGCCTAAACCCAGCAGGAGAAGAGAAATAATAAAGATCAGAGCAGAAACCAATGAACTAGAAACCAAAAGAACAGTAGAACAGATCAAAGACACCAGGAGCAGCTTCTTTAAAATGCTTAATAAGATTGATAAAGCCCTGGCCAGAGTTATCAAAAAGAAAAGAGAAAGGACCCAAATTAATAAAATCATGAATGAAAGAGGAGAGATCACAACCAATACCAAAGAAATACAAACAATTATAAGAACATATTATGAGCAACTATACACCAGCAAATTTGACAATCTGGAAGAAATGGATACATTCCCAGAGATATATAAACTACCAAAACTGAACCAGGAAGAAATAGAATACCTGAACAGACCCATAACTAGTAAGGAGATCGAAGCTGTCATCAAAAATCTCCCAACAAACAAGAACCCAGAACCAGATGGCTTCCCAGGGGAATTCTACCAAACATTTAAAGAAGAATTAATATCTATTCTTGTGAAACTGTTTCAAAAAATAGAAATGGAAGGAAAACTTCCAAACTAATTTTATGAGGCCAGCATTACCTTGATCCCAAAACCAGACAAAGATGCCATCAAAAAGAAGAATTATATACCAATATCCCTGATGAACATGGATGCAAAAATTTTCACCAAAATACCAGCCAATAGGATCCAACAGTATATTAAAAGAATTATTCACCATGACCAAGTGGGATTCTTTCCTGGTTGAATGTCCACAAATTAATCAATATGATACAATATATTAATAAAGAAAGAAAAGAACCATATGATACTCTGAATAGATGCAGAAAAAACATCTGACAAAGTACAGCATTCTTTCTTGATCAAAACTCTTCAGAGTGTAGGGTTAAAGTATACATACCTCAATATCATAAAAGCCATCTATGAAAAACCCACAGCAAATATCAGAAAAACTGATAGCTTTTCCCTTAAGGCAGGGATGGCCACTCTCACCACTGCTATTCAACATAGTACTAGAAGTCCTAGCCTCAGCAATCAGACAACAAAAAGAAATAAAAGGCATCTGAATCAGCAAAGAAGACAAACTCTCACTCTTTGCAGATGATATGATACTTTATGTGGAAAACCCAAAAGACTCCACTCCAAAACTGCTAGAACTCATACAGGAATTCATTAAAATGTCAGGATATAAAATCAATGCACAGAAAGCAGTTGCATTTCTATACACCAAGAGCAAGAGAGAAGAAAGAGAAATTAAGGAGTTGATCCCATTTAAATTGCACCCCAAACAATAAGATACCTAGCAATAAGCCTAACCAAAGAGGCAAAGAATCTGTACACAGAAAACTGTAGAATACTCATGAAGGAAACTGAGGAAGATACAAAGAAATGGAAAAACATTCCATTGGAAGAATCAATATTGTGAAAATGTTTATGCTACATAGAGCAATCTATACACTTATTGCAATCCCTATCAAAACACCATCAACTTTTTTCAAAGGAATGGAACACATAATCCTAAAATTTGTTTGGAACCAGAAAAGACCCCGAATGGTTAGAAGAATGTTGAAAAAGAAAACCAAAGCTGTGGCATTGCTGTTCCAGACTCCAAGCTCTACTACAAAGCTGTAATCATCAAGACAGTATGGTACTGCCACAAAAACAGATATGCAGATCAATGGAACAGAATAGAGAGCCCAGAAATGGACCCTCAATTCTGTGGTCAACTAGTCTTCAACAAAGCAGGGAAGAATATGCAATAGAAAAAAGTCTCTTCAACAAATGGTGTTGGAAAAATTGGACAGCTTCATGAAGAATAATGAAACTGGATCATTTCCTTACACCACACACAAAAATAGACTCAAAATGGAAGAAAGACCTCAATGTGAGACAGGAATTTGTCAAAATCCTTGAGGACAACATAGGCAGCAAACTCTTCAACCTCAGCCTCAGTAACTTCTTCCTAGAAATATCACCAAAGGCAAGGGGAGCAAGGGCAAAAATGAACTACTGGGACTTCATCAAGATCAAAAGCTTTTGCACAGCAAAGGAAACAGTCAACAAAACCAAAAGACAACTGACAGAATGGGAGAAGATATTTGCAAACGACATATCAGATAAAGGGCTAATATCCAAAATCTATAAAGAACTTATCAATCTCAACACCCAAAGAACAAATAATCCAATCAGGAAATGGGCAGAAGACATGAACAGACATCTCTGCAAAGAAGTCATCCAAATGGCAAACAGATAGGTGACAAAGTGCTCAACATCACTCAGCATCAGGGAAATACAAATCAAAACCACAGTGAGATACCACCTCACACCAATCAGAAGATCTAAAATTAACAATTGTGGAAATGACAGCTGTTTTCCAGGATGTGGAGAAATGGCAACCCTCCTACACTGTTGTTGGGAATGCAAGCTGGTGCAGACACTCTGGAAAACAGTATGGAAATTCCTCAAAAAGTCGAAAATATTACTACCTATGACCCAGCAATTGCTGGGTATTCACCCCAAAGATACAAATGTAGTGAACTGAAGGGGTGCATGCATGCAATGTTTATAAAAGCAATGTTCACAATAGCTAATCAGTATTATGCCATCATCAAAAAATGAAATTTTGTCATTTGCAATGATGTGTATGGAACTAGAGGGTATTACGCTGAATGAAATAAGTCAATCAGAAAAAGACAACTATAGTATGACCTCACTGTACGAGGAATTGGAGAGACAAGACAGGATCATAGGGGAAGGGAGGGGAAAATGAAATAAGACAAAACCAGAGAGGCAGACAAATCATAAGAGACTTTTAATGTCAGGAAACAAAATGAGGGTTGCTGGAGTGGAGGTGGGTAAAAGGGATAGGGTGGCTGGATCATGGACATTGATTGGGAAAGTATGTGCTGTAGTGAGTGCTATGAATTGTGTAAGACTGATGAATCACAGACTTGTACCCATGAGATGAAAAGAGTAGGCCAACAATTCAAAAAAAAAATTCAATATATATACACATATGCATAGATATAGGCACACGCAGATCTATGTAATAGCTATTTCATAATAAAATGACTTACATTTGTTCAGCTCCTTGTACTATTTATACGCTTTTTTCAAAGACAGCATTGGTGGGGCAACTGGGTGGTTCTGTCATTAAGCATCAGCCTTCTTCCTCAGGTCATGATCCCAGGGTCCTGGGATCGAGCCCCGCATCGGGCTCCCTACTCGGTGGCAGCATTCTTCTCCCTTTTACACTCACCCTGCTTGTGCTCCTTCTCTTGCTGTTTTCTCTGTCAAAAAAATAAAATCTTTAAAAAAAAAAGACATCATTGGTTAAGAATGTCATTTAATTAACTCTCTAAACCTCTGGGTACACAATAGTTTCTCACTATTTAGACCTCCCCATTAACAGAATATTGTATCTAAAACAGTATCAACACAAGACATAGTAAAATGGAAAAATCACAGTTCTCTATGATGCCTAATAAAATTATCTTAAATTAGGCTAGAGAAGTAAAGAAAATCAGAACCATTACATCTATTCTCTTTATTTTTTGTGATTTAATTTGATAAAGCTACCCTCAAAGTACAATGCATTTTCACCTATGTAAGTCTACACTATGAGTACTGATTCATTTATTTTACCTGAAATTAATTTACTTTTCCTTCAGTTCAGAATGAAAAAGGTAATAAATGATATCCTAACTCTGATTTTTGAAGAACTACATTTGAAAATGTAAGATAGTTCTAAATCAGTAATTTGTTTTAAGCTGTGGGACTTAACTCCTAGAAACAGAACAAGGATCTTACTGTGATAGAGCCAGACAAACAGTCTATTCTTCTGTATATATGTTGTATTTAGAATTTTAAAAGCATTTGATAGAACAAATATACTTTTAGGATAAGATTTGCCAGTTCAGTTTTGGTTTCTCTGACATGCTGTTCCAATGTGAATGTAGCATTTTTGGAATTTTTTATATGCAATGTGCTAAATTTAAATCTTTTTCAAATACTCTATTATGCATTGTATGGTCTCTGTATGGCACAAAACTGTTTTTATAGCCCTTCTGGTTAAAAATTTTTGTTCTTAAGTCATGTTACGCTTGCCTTGTATGTGCTTTAAAGTTGCATTATGTATATCTCACCTCATCAGAAAACTGTCAGTTCTTCTCGCTGGAGGCAAAAGAAGGAATTTCATACCCATTAGTTTAATTGCTCTATGCCAAAACATCCAATTTTCTGTTTTATTCATCAATCTGTAAATAAGGCCTAATATTTTCCTATTAGTTGAATTTTAACCAAAAGTATTTTGTTACTTTACATTTTTGGTCCTATTTTGTGTATTTGACTTGATTTTGGTTAATTTGAATGTGACACATTTTCCTACTTATTCACCCATTCCAGCTTTACTTGAATAACAGTATAAAGGTGCTTCATATTCTCTCTCTCAGTTACTGTTTTTGTTTGTCTCATGAACTGTCATTGGCAAAATAGCTTCATCTCTTTGGAATTATTCACTCTCTAAATTGTGAAGAGTCTTCTGTTTATAAACTAGGTCTAACCTGGTAAATAGAATTGTTGGCACTTCCAAGTCTAAGCACACAGTATAGAGCGAAAATGAGAAATCGGGCAACATAAGGTTACTTTTTAGTGTTGTTATTAATTATTTATAAACCTTGACCCTTCCCATCTGTAAAATGGGGATTTCATGCTTCCCAAAGGCAGAGGTGTGAGGATCTGAAGAGATACCTATGTGGAAGGCCTTTGTAAACTGTAAAACGCTAGGCTGTTGTCATTATTATTACTATTATTATTCTATCTGGGGTTTTTGCATTAAAGATGAAAATTTGAATTGTGCACAACCAGTATCGTACCAGTGGCAAATTGGCAAAGACTAGTTTTTAAGATATGTGAGAAGGTGGAAAATGTGTTGAATTTGCCCAGTCGTTTAGCATTAGTGAAAGACAGTTTTGGCAGAATAATTACTTTTTCCATCCTCAAATATACTGTCTCCCTTTCCATAGAAACTATGTGAGGCAAGATGTCATGGTTTAGAATCTTTAAATCTAAAAAGTTAAAAGAGAGAGAGAGAGATGTCTCACCTTCCAAACGAATAAACAAACTTTGGCAGGAACCGTGGGCTTGAGTCTAACATTTCACTGTCCCAGATTGTAAACATTACAAGACCTCGGTGAGCCATGCCCATGATCTCATTGCGACTTTGGCTTCCTCTATCTCATACCATGCACCTTAGGAAGTTCTTGGAGCAGAAGCAGATGTGATCACTTTTGTTACTTCTCCCAGTACGTCCCCAGTGCTGTGACTCACTGTCTCTACTGATAAAGCAGTGAGACAACCAGGAAGTCACTAGACTATGGGGTTGAATTGGCCTTACCCATTTATATTTCTTTTACATAGTTACATTATTAATACATAATTAATGCTTTTTTTTTTTTAGCACTTGGGACTGTGGCCAAGGATCTTAAAGTCATAGTCCCCTCATTACTTTTACTTTTTCACAATTCAGCAAACATTTATTGGAGTCTACTGTGTAACAGACACCAGACCATATTCCAAATAAGAGTCAAAGAACAAGACCAGGCGGCTCTGTTCTTGAAGAGCTTACAAATTCATAGGGAAAGGACCCAGTAGAAAACAATTACAATAGAATGAAAATGTGGCTACAGGTTGCCTTTGGTTTTAAATGGACAAAGCAGATTTTGGGCCCAGTTGATTCAATAGCTCAACAATGTCATCAAAGACCCCAGGCTGTTTTCCTCTTTCTGCTCTGCCATTATCAGTGTGTCCTGTGATTAGTCCTTAAAACTTCTAGAAAATTCCTAGGAGACATCATCTCAGAACTCTCTGGCCATCACTGGGCCATATCTAGCCCACCGCTAAACAAACAATGGTAGAGGGAATGAGACTTCTGTGATAGGCTTAAGCCAGTCGAGTTTTACCTCTGGGATATAGAAGCACTTTTTGCAGGTGCTTCTGTGTGAGAGTTAGACACCCAAACAAAATCAAGCCTTGACAAATATGAGAGATTGAGGGAATGAATTTTGGAGAAAAACATCTATAGGAATATGCAGGGGAGGGAGTGAACTATACTGAAAAGGGGAGGGAGGTGGATTTTATGGAGGAAATGTTATTTAAGCTACTATTAAAAGGAGTCAGTTCAGGACTAAGTAGGAATTTCTAGAAGTTTAGAAGGGCACCCAGGTAAAGAAAATGATGTAGCCAAAGATGTACAACAACATGGCACTTTAGGGAATACCAGTAATCTTAGGGGCTGCAATATAATTTATATAAAAATTACAGTGGGGGTGTCTGGGTGGCTCAATTGGTTAAGCCACTGCCTTCAGCTCAGCTCATGATCCTGGAGTCCCAGGATCCAGTCCCGCATCGGGCTCCCTGCTTGGCAGGGAGTCTTCTTCTCCCTCTGACCCTGCCCCTTCTATGCTCTCCCTCTCTCTCTCATTCTCTCTCTTTCAATAAATAAATAAAATCTTTTTAAAAATGGGGAGAGGGTACAATGTGAAATATGACCAGAGGGTAAGGTTGAGCCAAACTGGGAAAATACTTCAATCATACTAATGATTTAAACCTCATCCAGAAGGAAATGAAGCCAGAAGGGCATTTTAGGAAATCTGCCATCCTTTTGTTGATGTCTTTCTAGTCTCTTTGGAGAGCTGACAGTCAATTTTGAGTCGATTTCTCAGAAGGGCCTGTGTTAACACATCCCCTGGAGTCTTCCATGTTTATAACAGTTTTATAGTTGAAGGTCATTTGAGCTGGATACTAGAACATTGATTCACATTTTCTCTTGAGGTTGCTTACATACATTATTCCCTTTCCCTCTGCATAAAAACACTGCTGCTGAAAAGGCTTAAGATAATATCTTATCCTTTCCCTGACAAGTAACTTGGTCTTTTTGCCTAGATGAGCAAATAATTTTTTTCTTTTTTATTAATGTCCAGCAGTTGTACTAGAATATTTCTCTATGTTAGCACATTCTTGGGCCTATTTCCCCAGGTATATAGGGTGACTTTTAAATATACTCTCAGGTTTTATTTATTTCAGGAGAGAGTTTTGAATCATAGCTTTAAAATTTTGCTCTATTATATTGCTTTGTTTCCTTCTTAAGAACTCACTATATGTATGCTATTTTCTCTGCCTAGTCTTTGAATTTTTTGTTAGCTTTCTCCCCATCATTTCAGATTCTTCACATATCCTATTTAAAGATATTACCCATTATGTATGCTCCTTTTTGTACTTCTAATTTGCTCTTCATTTTCAAAATGAATTTTTCTTCCATTTCTAATTCTTTGTGGATGGGTTTCACCTGCCTTTAAAAACTGGGGTTTTTTTTTTTTCTTGATTAATCACTTAACTTACGAGCTTTGATAATTCTAATTGATATTTTCTTTCCATTGCTTCGGAGATCTTCTTTCAGCTAATTCTTTCTCTTATAATAATTCTAAATAGAAATTGACCATGGTCGGGACGCCTGGGTGGCTCAGTTGGTTAAGCAGCTGCCTTCGGCTCAGGTCATGATCCCAGCGTCCTGGGATCGAGTCCCGCATCGGGCTCCTTGCTTGGCGGGGAGCCTGCTTCTCCCTCTGCCTCTGCCTGCCATTCTGTCTGCCTGTGCTCGCTCACTCTCCTCTCTCTCTCTGACAAATAAATAAAATCTTTAAAAAAAAAAAAAGAAATTGACCATGGTCTTTTTCTTTTGCTCATTTTTAAGTGAAATAAGTTCTCATGTTGTTTTAGGAGGGAGATGTGGGCCAGAGTTTCATTTCTAATTTCATGCTTCTCAAGATCCCATTTCTGTTATTTTCCCAAGGATGGAGAGTAGACTCAGACTCCTTTGCTCCTGTCCTCTCTTTTTACCTCGACTCTATCATTCCTTCATCCCATTGTCCTTGCCTTGTTCTGTTTGGATGCAACTCCCAGGAGTTTCTCTTTGGTATGAGGCTTCAACCCAGAAGGAGCCTTCAGTTGGTAGTACTGCAAATGCAGAGAACTCAGACCATAGAATGCTCCAGCACTGTCAAACCTGGGGGCATTTTGGTCTTATCCATTAATCAGAGCCTGGTAAGTCCATTGTGCTATTCCTGAGCTTTCCAGAACTTTCCAGGGAGACCTAATGGCAGACTGAGTTCCCTGGTTCTACAGCCTTCACAAGTCATTCTGCCTTCTCTCTGCAGTCTTCTGATTTCTTAGACCATGTAGCTTTGGTAGTTTGTCCCAATCTGTTTGTACTTGAGGGTCCATAAAGATAACTTGTCACCTAGCATTTCTGTGTTTTTATTTTGCTGCCACTAATTTCTCTGTTTTCTTAGGAAGATTCAAAGAATATGCCACCATCATCTTCCTGCAATTTCTCCAGTCTTTCTTGAGAAAAAGAATTTGTTTTCTAATTCCATAACTGACAGCTTACTGACACAAATAACGTCATCTGAAAAGTGGAGTTCAGGGGCTACATTTTGAAGTTCCCTGAAATTCTAAAAGCCAATTTTTTTCCCTTTGAGTTTCCATGTGCATCTGGACCAAGGATATGGTTAGGATTATGAATTTTATTTCACCTGGGCTGAGTGTGTGGTCGGGATTCACGTAATTTCAGTATTGTAGAGTGGCTTCGGGGTCAGACAGACATGGATTCGGATTCTTCTCTGCCATTTTTCATTTCACTTGTCACATATTAATTTATTTCTCTAAGATTTTCCTCATCTACAACATGGAAAGAGTACTACAACAACTACCGCTAAGCAGCTAAGCACTAAGTGCTTCAAAAGGGCCTTTTGGACTAAATTATGTGGGCTATTTGACTGAAGGTTAATAGATTAACTCTTTCAATCCTTTGATTTGGTTGCATCCTAGTGTACAGAAGTGTAGTAAGGTGGAATGTAGAATACAATTGAAAGTATCATTCCTTTTGTTTTATATAAAAAGCTTTATTGTAGGATTTTAGGGAAAATGGCAAATATTTTCAAAATAATTTTATTAATACATTAGAATATAAAAGTTTGTCTTAGCAGATATTGTATTTAAATGTGATACTGAGAGCAAGGGCCAGTAATATTGCTCACATACTTCCCGTAGCAAGTAGGAGAGGAAGCGTGTTGTGGAGAAGATGCTTTCTACTTATATTTGGGATGAACCTGCCTGGAGTCTATCATTCACCATTCACTAGAACTTTGGTTTGGTTTGGTTTGGTATGTCCTTGGCAAAAGCTTCCTTTTGTAGCTGTGAGATTACAAAAGTCAGTGTCGTTTCTAGAAACTGGCATAGAAACTTTCACAGAAACTGGGCATACAACAATAAACAAGACAGAAAAGTGTCCCTGCCCTCCTGGAACATATGTTCTAAGTCAAAGGCAAATAAATAAGCAACTATGGCAGACAGTAGGAAGTACTATAATATAGAACAGCTCAACCCACACTCAAAGTTCAAGAAAGCTCCTTAAAGGGAATCGTACCTTAGCCAGTAGCTGAGACCACATGGAAAGTCCCAAACTAGTGGGAAAATAGACCAAAAACCTATATGCAAAGACATGGAGATCTGCAAGTGGCATGTTTGAGGACATGAACTTGAAGGACTGATGCATAAGCAATGTTCCCAATACTGGTTGAAGTTTAGAATCACAGGAGAGATTTTTAAATTAAAAAAAAAAAATTATAGGCCCTACCCCAGACTTAATGAACCATATTCTCAGAGAATGAGTGTCGGGATTCTGGTTATTAACTCCAGGGTTGGGGGTGGGGAGACCCTGTCTTAGGGCTTGTGTGTGTGGTTAGAGAAGGGGGATCAAGGCATAGAAGTTGAGACAAGGAAGCCAGGGGCACAAACATCATGTGGAGTTTGGATTTTATCCTAAGGGCAGGGGAGAGCAGTGGAAGAATTTGGAGGTTATGGGGATGAGATGTTCAGATTTATGATTATAAAGTTCACTAAGTTTACTATAACATGGCCCGTTGAGGGATACAGTCTATGTGGTTCAACATCTTTGAAACCTCAGTTTTTTAAATATAAAATGGAAATAATATCTAACAATTTATGTGAAGTGTCCAAGATATAATTAGCATTCAAAAGACATTAATTTTTGTTACTTGAGAAAGCTATGGAGCCAAATAATTGGACATCACCAGCCACCATCATACATTAGGGGAGGTGAGGATTTCTGAGCAACAATCTGTCTTCAGGTTCCTCTGACAAATTCCTTTCCTGCCCACACTTGCGGCTCTGGCAACCTCTCACATGCATTACTTCAGTTACAGTCTTTATGCTGGTGACTTCCAAATCTATGACTCCATCCTGGTTTCCTTTCCTGAGCTCCAAACACATATATCCAGCTGACTTCCTTCTGGCTGTCTCCACATAAAGGTTTTGCAGGCACTTCATCCAAATTGGGTTTCTGATATCAAGTACCATCCTTTCTCACCCCAAGAAAACAAAAGAACACCCTGTCTTTCCAACATTAGCGCCATTAGGTCAAGCCAGAAACAGGGGAATCATCATTGAGTCACTGGTCCTTATCTTCTCCAGGCAGCGCACACAAATCCACACCCTTTCCTCCAGGTCTAGACCGAAACCTCCTTCCAAACTTCTACCACCTCTTATCTGAACTTCATGAAATAGCCTCCAAGTTCCCAGCACCAGGCTTTGCCCCAAACTCAAATCCAATTCTGAGAGATCTATGTTCATACAAAATCGATAAAATCCCCTTCTCCTCCACCCCCCCCCCCATTTAAACCTTTTCAGTGGCTTTCTTGTGCCCTTAAAATTAACTCCATACTGGGGCGCCTGGGTGGCTCAGTGGGTTAAACCGCTGCCTTCGGCTCAGGTCATGATCTCAGGGTCCTGGGATCGAGTCCCACATCGGGCTCTCTGCTCAGCAGGAAGCCTGCTTCCCTCTCTCTCTCTGCCTGCCTCTCCGTCTACTTGTGATCTCTCTCTGTCAAATAAATAAAATCTTTAAAAAAAACATTAAAAAAAATTAACTCCATACTTTCTACTAAGGCATGCAGTGAAGACCCATCAAGATCTCAGTAAGTCTCATTTTCTCCTATTCTCCCTTTCTTATTTATGCTACTCTGCACTAAGAAAGGAAAAAAAAGTTCCCTCCTCTCATTCTCAGGTCTGTTTCATGATGATTCCTCCACCCTGAACCCCCTTCACACTGGTAACTCCTCACCTTTTAGACTTCGTTTACAAACATCCTCTTGGGGGGCCGTCCTTGAATCTTTCCTCTTAGTGCTGTTCATTATATGTATTTCTTTATTTTTAAGATTTATTTATTTATTTCAGAGAGAGAATGGGAGGAGGGGCACAGGGAGAGAAACTTTGAGAGACTACCCACTGAGTGTGGAGTGTGGAGTACAATGCAGGGCTTTATCTCATGACCCTGAGATCATGACCCGAGCCAAAACTAAGTCTGTCACTTAACAGACTGGGCCACCCAGGTGTCCCCATTATACATATTTCTTAATGCCCCCACTGCCCACTGGGTTGCAAGGAACATAATCACAAAAGAGTATACACAATCAATCCATATTCTTCATGTATTTGGTTTGGGAATTTTTGCCTACTTGCTAAAATCTTTGTCATCCCCAAATCAATATTCACAGCACCTCTGTGGTCATTCTTGAACATGCACACAGAGATGAAAAATTTGAGTCACCCAAAATGCATGTTCTCAGCTGGGGCTGAAAGAGATGACACTCTATTGTTTTAGCTCTCATATTATTAACAAGCATCCACTCCGTAGTCTACTTAAAACCAATTTTTCATATCTTTGTGGGTTTTGTTGGTGATTTCACTGTTTGACATGGTGCCCGCATGTAGTACCCAAGTGCTCTCTAGTGTTCCTAAGTTCGTGTGTTAGATAAACCCTCTTTAGGCATGACTTATAGTATGGTGTCTATGAGTTCAATGTTAATGAATTAACATTATTTGAGACAAGACATCTTTAAGCAAAAACACACATAAAACAAGGTTATATATTGATCAGTTGACAAATTTGTGACCAGAGGCTCACAGGAACCTAATGATGCATTTCCCCTAGAAATAGTGGTTTAGTATTTACTAATTCAGTTTTTGTGATGACTTTATAAAACAGAACTACAACAAATAATAAGACAACTGTATTTTACTAATTTCTATATTCCCAGCAGTTAGCATAGTAACTCTCACATAATAGTTGTTCAGTAAATATCTGTTGAAACTGAATTGTGCATGTATACATATACATACATAGAAATCATATATAATAAATAAACTGAATTTGTTTTTTATGCCAAAGGTGTACCTCATAGCCTTATCGTTACTTTTTGCTTAAAAAAAAATGCTGATCATAAAATTCTTTTTGATGACATCTTTTGTTTTTAATTTTCTCTAGGATGCTGGAGAAATGGTTCGTTCCTTTGTTGGTGGTTTGGAACTTGTTGTCAACTTGCTGAAATCAGATAATAAAGAAGTTTTGGCAAGTGTATGTGCTGCTATTACCAATATAGCAAAAGATCAAGAAAATTTAGCTGTAATTACAGATCACGGAGTTGTCCCTTTATTGTCCAAACTAGCAAATACAGTAAGTAACACACCCTTTCATTTTAAATGTGTTTCATCATAAGATATCATGGTGTAGTAGTAAAAACAATAAGCTTAGAGTCCAGAGACCTGGATTCAAGCTTAATATCCATGACCTATGAGGTATGAGATTTTGGTCACCTCATTTAATTTCTCTGACACCAATCAATGTGAAAGTATATTCTAACAGTACAATTTAATATGCAAGATCCTTAGAAAACAGAGGCTGTTTCTTATTTGTTACTGGCAAGTCATAAAGTGGTGGCAAATATAAATGTTATTATAGAATTGTTAACTATCCTCTTCCATCACCACCATCGTTATCATAATCCTTAAGATAACTGTTCATGCCAACTATAGAAGTTAAAAACTCCTCCCCAGACTTAGCTTGGATTGAAGGCATTCTTGGGCTGGGAGACTTTGGTAACCAATGTATTATTTATCCACAGCTATGCCAGATAGAATAAGCAGCCTTGAGAGATAATGACTTCACCATGACCAGAAGTATTTGAGCATAGCTTGGGCTACCTCTTGGCAGGAAAATCATAGAGCAGAAATTCAGTCACTGGAAGGATGCTTGGTTTAGAAGACATTTTAGGGCCAGTCTGACACTGAATTCCCAAGAATAACTGCCAGATTCAGTTAAGGACACCAAGTTGTTGCCTCAATCAAGAGAACAATACAATTAACAAATAGAAAACTGTATCGCATTTAGTTATATTCTACCCATAGGAGTTAATTACATACAAAAAGAAGGACATAGTCTGGACAAAGGCTACAGAAAGGAAAATGGGAGACTCAAACATGTCATTGTTTGCTGCACTGCCTTCTCCCTGTTGGGAACCAAGGTGTATTACTGATGTAGATGTATTCCTGGGGTGAAGGTGTAGAGTTAATCCACATATCCCAGTCAGATGAAATGCTCCCTTAAGAATGTCCAATATTTTTTAACTATTTTTTTTCCCCACAGCACCTTCTCAAAAGGAAATCAAGCCTTGAGCAAATAACAAATGCTTGACACTTTATCATGTTTGAGTGTATTGACTACATTCAGTAGTCAATAAAAAGAAATTAAAAATATTTGAAGTCATAAAAGAAAACTCAGGATTGAACCTTGGCCCAGTTAGGGACCACCAAAATACTCATTTCATAGCCTCCTAGCTGTTCTCCCTTGACTCCTTGGCATTTTATTGGGTAGTAAACATCTAGCACAGAAACATGACCTCACACGTTCATTGCAACGCATGTACCACTATCCATTTCCTTTGTGCAGAATAATGATAAACTGAGGCGCCATCTAGCAGAAGCTATTTCACGCTGCTGTATGTGGGGGAGAAACAGAGTGGCCTTTGGCGAGTACAAAGCAGTGGCTCCATTAGTGCGTTACCTGAAATCAAATGACCCCAATGTACATCGAGCGACAGCTCAAGCCTTGTACCAGCTCTCAGAAGATGCGGATAACTGCATCACCATGCACGAGAATGGGGCAGTAAAGGTACTGTTGACTGATCGACTTTGGGGTTTAGTCCAAATGAGGTGGTTGGAAAGAAACTTATGTAGCAATAAGATTTCACTGACGGGGAGTATTTGGACACACAAAACTGCCTTCTTGTTGGGTCATGGCGGCTGTAGAGCCATGTGCTAGCATGGTTTGTGCAGCAGGAGAGTTGGAGATCGATTTTTTCTAAACTGAAGAGTGTAAGACACACTTAGTTGAATAATTGCTCCATAATTTGAATTTGATGGACAAAAATGTACAGTGCATGGATAATCAGGGGCATTCACAAGTCTCTTTATTATTTACTTAGGACTTAAATAACAAAGGCACAAACTACAGCAAAGGAGCTGACTGAAACAACTAGGTGGCAACTTGATGGTCTTAACTGTAATAGCAAAGGACCAATTCAAAGACACTTTTTTTTTTCCAAAAAAATTGTGCATCAGGATTTTCTTTGCCTTTAATCAACACACAGGTAGGAGAGCTTCTAGAAGCACAAAGACTTTAATATATCTATACATTCTGTTCCTGAACAGGACTTGCCCAATCTAACATTCCATCAGTAGGGCCTTTAAAAAAATGAAACTGTAAAAAAATTAAGCAGCCTGATATAGCGTCTGACATAAAACATATGCTTAGACAATTGCCAGTTAGTTTAAGAATAGAATTTCTAGGCTACTCAAAGTTTTAAAGTTTAATAAGATTTACAGTTTAATTGACATAAAGCTCAGCTGTACATGTAATTCTGAATCATTTCTTCTAAGGCAAGTCAATGGATAATCCAAAATCACTTAGGAATTGTAGTCTGCTATGTGAAGTAATGAAACTCTGTTCACCTACCCACACATCTTATATGTACTAGAAAAAGAAGGCAACAAAAATGGACAGGGGAAGAGAACAGGAAAAAGAAAAGCAAAGAAAGAAAACTGGGTTTGTTCGGCCCTAAACCCTTTCCCCCAACATCTTAAGGTCTCTTTAGGGCCTCTCCATCTCCCCTGTTTGCCTTCCTAACTGCCAGCTACTTCTACTGAAGAATAACTGTAAAGAACAGGATGTTGTTTTTTGTAAATGACTCTGTCATGATATAAAGGCAAGCCTAATCCTGAGCTCTCCCTCTTGGGACCGTGGGGGCAGCAAATGGACCTGTGTGTTCTTTCTCTGTTTTTTTTTTTTTTTTTTTTTTTTTTCATTTCTTTTTTCCTTCTTTTTTCTTTTCTTTTCTTTCCTTTCCTTTTTTTTTTTTTTTTTTTTTTTAAGAGAGAGAGAGAGTGCATGCAAGCAGGAGAGGAGGGAAGGCAAGCAGGGAGAGAATCTTTAGCAGGCTCCAGCCCTGATATGGGCCTTGATCTTAGGACCCTGAGATCATGACAGGAGCCAAAATCAAGAGTCAGAAACTAACCAACTGAGCCATCCAGACACCCCCTCTGGTTTTCTTTAAGGAGGAAAGAAATGTGGATGTGGCAAGTGGGTGTCAGTGGAATAAACAGGGTTTGGTGTAGTGCTTGGCTATGGAGAGTAAGGAAAGGGTTGAATCAAAAATGACTCCAGGTTTGGGGCTAGATGAAGAGGAAGATTCCATAAGCCAAGATCATGCAAGAGAATATCTGGCACCTTTGGGTGGTTACAATACCTGTTCTGAGTATGTCACAACGTGTAACTGCTAACATTTCTGACTCCAAATGCATACAAACTATCCACTATTTTGGCAGATCCCTGGTTGTTTTCATTCCTAATTGCTACTGTGCTTTCCTAGTAGAAAGCTTATGGTGTTATATCCCAGTCCTACGTACATGCCCGCTGCAGCTACCCACAAGTACCACTGACAATTACCAGAGTCATCCTGTCACCCAGGTCATAAGTAATTCATTCTAGAGTTAGTTCCTTCATCATACAATTTCCTTGACAGCAGCAGCTGATGTTACACAACCTGTCTCGTGCCAGCTGATGTTTATTCCATAATAACAGTGAGCAGGCTTGAGGGTCTGGAATAGATTGGTTTCACTTTCTACTGTGTTCGATTTAAATGGTCAGTTTGAATTTCAGGTCTAGAGAAGGGCTGTCCAGGGCAAATATAATGTAACCCACGTATCTAATATTAAGTTTTCCAGGAGCTAGAATTTCAGAAAGATAAAAAGAAACAGGTGAAATTAATTTCCGTGATATCTTTTATTTAACCCTATATATCCAAAGTATTTTTACTGCAACATTTAATCAATACTATTATATATATTATACATATAATAAATATTATATATACATACATATAATCACTACTATTATATATATAATCAATACTGTTACATATATAATCAATACTATTGGAGGAGGAGTCAAGATGGTGGAGAAGTAGCAGGCTGAGACTACTTCAGGTAGCAGGAAATCAGCTAGATAGCTTGTCTAAAGATTGCAAACACCCACAAATACAACGGGAGATCAAAGAGAAGAAGAACAGCAATTCTAGAAACAGAAAATCAACCACTTTCTGAAAGGTAGGACTGGCGGAGAAGTGAATCCAAAGCGACGAGAAGATAGACTGCGGGGGGAGGGGCCGGCTCCCGGCAAGCAGCGGAGCAACTGAGCACAACATCAGGACTTTTAAAAGTCTGTTCCGCTGAGGGACATCGCTCCAGAGGCTTAACCAGGGTGAAGCCCACGCGGGGTCAGCGTGGCTTCAGGTCCCGCAGGGTCACAGAAGGATTGGGGGTGTCTGAGTGTCCCAGCGCTTACAGGTATTAGAACGGGGAAGCCGGCTACAGAGACAGAGCCGAGGAGTGAGCTCTCAGCTCGGGGTTACCTTGAACCGGTCACAGGCTCGGTCAGCTCGGAGCGCAGCCGGAGGCCAGGGTGGCGGGAGTCATTGGGCGCTGTTCTCTGGGGGCGCACTGAGGAGTGGGGCCCCGGGCTCTCGGCTCCTCCGGGCCGGAGACTGGGAGGCCACCATCTTCATGCCCGCCCTCCGGAACTCTACGGAAAGCGCTCAGGGAACAAGAGCTCCCGAAAGCGAACCGGAGCGGATTACTCAGACACCCCGGTAAGGGCGGTGCAACGCCGCCTGGGGCAAAGACACTTGAGAATCACTACAACAGGCCCCTCCCCCAGAAGTTCAACAAGAAACCCAGCCAGGACCAAGTTCACCTACCAAGGAGTGCAGTTTCAATACCAAGGAAAGCAGCGGCATTCGGGAGGAGGAGAAAGCAAAGCACGGAACTCATGGCTTTCTCCCCATGATTCTTTAGTCTTGCAGTTAATTTAATTTTTTTTCTTTTTCAATTTTTTTTCTTCTTCTGCTAATTTTTTTAAACTTTTACCCTTTTCTTTTTTAACGTTTTTTAACTAGTTTATCAAATATATATATATATATATTTCTTTTTTATATTTTTTCTTTATTTTTTTTAATTGTTTTTTTTTTCTTTTCTTTCTGAACATCTTTTTATCCCCTTTCTCCCCCCTCACAATTTGGGATCTCTTCTGATTTGGTTAAAGCATATTTTCCTGGGGTTGTTGCCACCCTTTTAGTATTCTACTTGCTCCTTCATATACTCTTATCTGGACAAAATGACAAGGCTCAAAAATTCACCACAAAAAAAAGAACAAGAGGCAGTACTGAAGGCTAGGGACCTAATCAATACAGATATTGGTAAAATGTCAGATCTAGACTTCAGAATGACGATTCTCAAGGTTCTAGCCGGGCTCAAAAAAGGCATGGAAGATATTAGAGAAACCCTCTCGGGAGATATAAAAGCCCTTTCTGAAGAAATAAAAGAACTAAAATCTAGCCAAGTTGAAATCAAAAAAGCTATTAATGAGGTGCAATAAAAAAGGGAGGCTCTCACTGGTAGGATAAATGAGGCAAAAGAAAGAATTAGTGATATAGAAGACCAAATGACAGAGAATAAAGAAGCTGAGCAAAAGAGGGACAAACAGTTATTGGAACACGAGGGGAGAATTTGAGAGATAAGTGACACCATAAGATGAAACAACATTAGAATAATTGGGATTCCAGAAGAAGAAGAGAGAGGAGAGAAGGTATATTGGAGAGAATTTCCCTAATATGGCAAAGGGAACAAGCATCAAAATCCAGGAGGTGCAGAGAACCCCCCTCAAAATCAACAAGAATAGGTCCACACCCCGTCACCTAATAGTAAAATTTACAAGTCTTAGTGACAAAGAGAAAATCCTGAAAGCAGCCTGGGAAGAGAAGTCTGTAACATACAATGGTAAAAATATTAGATTGGCAGCAGACTTATCCACAGAGACCTGGCAGGCCAGAAAGAGCTGGCATGATATATTCAGAGCACTAAATGAGAAAAACATGCAGCCAAGAATACTATATCCAGCTAGGGTATCATTGAAAATAGAAGGAGAGATAAAAAGCTTCCAGGACAAACAAAAACTGAATGAATTTGCAAACACCAAACCAGCTCTACAGGAAATATTGAAAGGGGTCCTCTAAGCAAAGAGAGAGCCTAAAAATAGTAGATCAGAAAGGAACAGAGACAATATACAGTAACAGTCACCTTACAGGCAATACAATGGCACTAAATTCATATCTCTCAATAGTTACCCTGAATGTTAATGGGCTAAATGCCCCAATCAAAAGACACAGGGTATCAGAATGGATAAAAAAACAAAATCCATCTATATGTTGCCTACAAAAAACTCATTTTGGACACGAAGACATCTCCAGATTTAAAGTGAGGGGGTGGAAAACAATTTACCATGCTAATGGACATCAGAAGAAAGCAGGAGTGGCAATCCTTCTATCAGATCAATTAGATTTTAAGCCAAAGACTATAATAAGAGATGAGGAAGGACACTATGTCATACTCAAAGGATCTGTCCAACAAGAAGATCTAACAATTTTAAATATCTATGCCCCTGACGTGGGAGCAGCCAACTATATAAACCAATTAATAGCAAAATCAAAGAAACACATCAACAATAATACAATAATAGTAGGGGGTTTTAGCACTCCCCTCACTGAAATGGACAGATCATCCAAGCAAAAGATCAACAAGGAAATAAAGGCCTTAAATGACACACTGGACCAGATGGACATCACAGATATATTCAGATCATTTCACCCCAAAGCAACAGAACACACATTCTTCTCTAGTGCACATGAAACATTCTCCAGAATAGATCACATCCTCGGTCCTAAATCAATTCTCAACCGGTATCAAAAGATTGGGATCATTCCCTGCATATTTTCAGACCACCATGCTCTGAAGCTAGAACTCAATGACAAGAGGAAATTCGGAAAGAACCCAAATACACGAAGACTAAACAGCATCCTTCTAAAGAATGAATGGGTCAACCAGGAAATTAAAGAAGAATTGAAAAAGTGCATGGAAACAAATGATAATGAAAACACAACGGTTCAAAATCTGTGGGACACAGCAAAGGCAGTCCTGGGAGGAAAATATATAGCGATACAAGCCTTTCTCCAGAAACAAGAAAGGTCTCAAGTACAGAACCTAACCCTACACCTAAAGGAGGTGGAGAAAGAACAAGAAAGAAACCCTAAACCCGGCAGGAGAAGAGAAATCGTAAAGATCAGAGCAGAAATCAATGAAATAGAAACCAAAAAATAGAACAAATCAATGAAACTAGGAGCTGGTTCTTTGAAAGAATTAATAAGATTGACAAACCCCTGGCCAGACTTATCAAAAAGAAAAGAGAGAGGACCCAAATAAATAAAATCATGAATGAAAGAGGAGAGATCACAACTAACACCAAAGATATACAGACAAGTATAAGAGCATCCTATGAGCAATTCTATGCCAACAAATTTGACAATCCGGAAGAAATGGATGCATTCCTAGAGACATATAAACTACCACAATGAACCAGGAAGAAATAGAAAGCCTGAACAGACCCATAACCAGTAAGGAGATTGAAACAGTCATCAAAAATCTCCAAACAAACAAAAGCCCAGGGCCAGACAGCTTCCCGGGGGAATTCTACCAAACATTTAAAGAAGAACTAATTCCTATTCTCCTGAAACTGTTCTAAAAAAAATAGAAATGGGGGGCGCCTGGGTGGCTCAGTGGGTTAAAGCCTCTGCTTTCGGCTCAGGTCATGATCCCAGGGTCTTGGGATTGAGCCCCACATCGGGCTCTCTGCTCGGCAGGGAGCCTGCTTCCTCCTCTCTCTCTCTGCCTGCCTCTCTGCCTACCTGTGATCTCTGTCTGTCAAATGAAATGAATAAAATCTTAAAAAAAAATAGAAATGGAAGCAAAACTTCCAAACTCATTTTATGAGGCCAGCATCACCTTGATCCCAAAACCAGACAAGGATCCCATCAAAAAAGAGAACTCCAGACCAATATCCTTGATGAACACAGATGCGAAAATTCTCACCAAAATACTACCCAATAGGATTCAACAGTACATGAAAAGGATTATTCACCACGACCAAGTGGGATTTATTCCAGGGCTGCAAGGTTGGTTCAACATCTGCAAATCAATCAATGTGATACAACACATTAATAAAAGAAAGAACAAGAACCATATGATACTCTCCATAGATGCTGAAAAAGCATTTGACAAAGTACAGCATCCCTTCCTGATCAAAACTCTTCAAAGTGTAGGGATAGACTGCACATACCTGAATATTATCAAAGCAATCTATGAAAAACCCACTGCAAGTATCATTCTCAATGGAGAAAAACTGAAAGCTTTTCCGCTAAGGTCAGGAACACGGCAGGGATGTCCATTATCACCACTGCTATTCAACATAGAACTAGAAGTCCTAGCCTCAGCAATCAGACAACAAAAGGAAATTAAAGGCATCCAAATCGGCAAAGAAGAAGTCAAACTATCACTCTTCGCAGATGATATGATACTATATGTGGAAAACCCAAAAGACTCCACTCCAAAACTGCTAGAACTTGTACAGGAATTCAGTAAAGTGTCAGGATATAAAATCAATGCACAGAAATCAGTTGCATTTCTCTACACCAACATCAAGACAGAAGAAAGAGAAATTAAGGAGTCAATCCCATTTACAATTGTACCCAACACTATAAGATACCTAGGAATAAACCTAACTAAGGCTAAGAGGCTTAGCTAAGAATTTATACTCAGAAAACTATAACGTACTCATGAAAGAAATTGAGGAAGACACAAAGAAATGGAAAAATGTTCCATGCTCCTGGATTGGAAGAATAAATATTGTGAAAATGTCTATACTACCTAAAGCAATCTACACATTTAATGCAATTCCTATCAAAATACCATCCATTTTTTTTTTTCAAAGAAATGGAACAAATAATCCTAAAATTTATATGGAACCAGAAAAGACCTCGAATAGCCAAAGGAATATTGAAAAAGAAAGCCAAAGTTGGTGGCATCACAATTCCGGACTTCAAAGCCAAAGTTGGTGGCATCACAATTCCGGACTTCAAGCTCTATTACAAAGCTGTCATCATCAAGACAGCATGGTACTGGCACAAAAACAGACACATAGATCAGTGGAACAGAATAGAGAGCCCAGAAATAGACCCTCAACTCTATGGTCAACTAATCTTCGACAAAGCAGGAAGAATGTCCAATGGAAAAAAGACAGCCCCTTCAATAAATGGTGTTGGGAAAATTGGACAGCCACATGCAGAAAAATGAAATTGGACCATTTCCTTACATCACACACAAAAATAGACTCAAAATGGATGAAGGACCTCAATGTGAGAAAGGAATCCATCAAAATCCTTGAGGAGAACACAGGCAGCAACCTCTTCGACCTCAGCCACAGCAACATCTTCCTAGGAACATCGCCCAAGGGAAGCAAGGGCAAAAATGAATTTTAGGGATTTCATCAAGATCAAAAGCTTTTGCACAGCAAAGGAAACAACTAAGAAAACCAAAGACAACTGACAGAATGGGAGAAGATACTTGCAAACGACATATCAGATACAGGGCTAGTGTCCAAAATCTATAAAGAACTTAGCAAACTCAACACCCAAAGAACAAATAATCCAATCAAGAAATGGGCAGAAGACATGAACAGACATTTCTGCAAAGAAGACATCCAGGTGGCCAATAGACACATGAAAAAGTGCTCCATATCACTCGGCATCAGGGAAATACAAATCAAAACCACAATGAGATATCACCTCACACCAGTCAGAATGGCTAAAATTAACAAGTCAGGAAATGACAGATGCTGGCAAGGATGTGGAGAAAGGGGAACCCTCCTACACTGTTGGTAGGAATGCAAGCTCTTGCAACCACTCTGGAAAACAGCCTGGAGGTTCCTCAAAATGTTGAAAATAGAGCTACCCTATGACCCAGCAATTGCACTACTGGGTATTTACCCTAAAGACACAAACGTAGTGATCCGAAGGGGCACGTGCACCCGAATGTTTATAGCAGCAATGTCTACAATAGCCAAACTATGGAAAGAACCTAGATGTCCATTAACAGATGAATGGATAAAGAAGATGTGGTATATATACACAATGGAATACTATGCAGCCATCAAAAGAAATGAAATCTTGCCATTTGCGACGACGTGGATGGAACTAGAGGGAATCATGCTTAGGAAAATAAGTCAGTCAGGGAACGACAACTATCATATGATCTCCCTGATATGAGGAAGTGGAGATGCAACATGGGGGGTTAACGGGGTAGGAGAAGAATAAATGAAACAAGATGGGATCAGGAGGGAGACAAACCATAAGTGACTCGTAATCTCACAAAACAAACTGAGGGTTGCTGGGGGGAGGGGGGTTGGGAGACGGGGGTGGGGTTATGGACACTGGTGAGGGTATGTGCTAAGGTGAGTGCTGTGAAGTGTGTAAACCTGGTGATTCACAGACCTGTACCCCTGCGGATAAAAATATATGTTTATAAAAAATAAAAAATTAAAAAATTAATATAGTCAATACTATTATATATACTATTATCTGTATATATATATTGTATAAACTATTATCTATCTATCTATCTATCTAGTATTTGTGTTTTATACAGATGTTACATCTCCATTTGGACTGGCCGCATTTCACGTTCTCACCAGTGGCTAGTGGCTTTCTTATTGGACATCACAAGTCTAGAGGCAGGAGAAGGGAAGATTGGGAAATATCAGTGAGAGGTAATAAATCACGAAGAAGGGTAGACAAGTTGTTTTTGGCAGAGGGTTTAGAGAAACCTGGGAAATGTCTGCATTTGCATTTGCAGAGCATGTAGGCTAGGAAGAAGAGCTGTCAGAGTAACTTTAGGAAGTTATCAGGTTACCCAGGAGTTCTAGAATCCAGAGGAAGAGGGAGTTTCCAAAGGGTTTGTGTTTAAATGCTGCTAAGCAGTCAACAAGGATTTCCTGACTCAGTTATGTTGAAAACTAATCCTGGTGTTAGAGCCTTTCCAGGTAGGACTCTCTTCTATATGAACTAATAAATCCCCTGCCCTAGTAAATGCAAAATGAGAGGAGTAATGCAATATTTTTCCTCTTTATGATTTTACACAGATCGGACTTGTGAACATGCCTGCAGATCTGTTTGCAACTCTTTTGAAAGCATGAGGACTCTAGGAGATATACCAAAGTTACTGCTAATGATAACAAAGCCATAACATAGGAAAGTAATACAAGGAGGGAATGAAGTTGCAGGAAAAACTGAGCAAGACAAGCCCTTTTCTAAGACAGAAAAAGTGGTCAGATAGAAAGATGATGAGCACCTATAAAAGGCATTAAGCTCCCTTCCCCATGGTGACTTTGGATTTGTTTTGCAAATGTCTATACCAGGCAGGTGAAAGCTACATTAGGGCCTATAACTTTCTGGAAGGCAGGAAATTGAAGAGATTGCAGAAAATACAACCAGAAGTGGGTCCAACAGAGAGAGAGAGAGGAAGAGTTCACATTGGGTGGAATGGCAAAGGCTGTCTTGGCAGCCTCCCAGACTGAGCACATGAAATGGCATTCGGGAGATTGGGGAATATGAACCCAAGAAGTATACACACCCCATAGTCTTTGAAACCTGGCACCAAAAAGAAAAATATCACTAACACTTTTGAGCCAAGTAAATGGACTTTAGAGGCTGAGATCACCCAAGAATCCTCAGGGTCTATCTGCAGTCCACATGCTTAATGTTTGATCAAACTATAGTATTTTGTTAATTAATACTCTTTCTGCATCTTTATGGTCTTGTGTACTTTTCTTGCATTCCAGATATTCCCTGGAGTGCTGGGGATAGTCTCTTGGTGATATGCCATGAAATTACTTAGCACTATTAGGTATCAGTAACTATATTATGATACCAAATATAGAGTCATATATAAACATGTTTCTGATTGACTTTTTTGTGTTTTTGCATTTATCCTTTAAAGTGAGAAAGATTTTTAAGGATTCCAGTGAGATTTTTAACTCTAATATTATATACACATCAAATGTTTTCCTTATTTCATTTCTAACTTAAAATATGTAATAGTTTTATAATTGACATACACATGCACATATTTAGAGTGTTGATGTGATAAATCGTGCCATATATATGCATACCCACAAAGCCATGATCAGATCAGGATAATGATTTTCATCGCCAAAGTAGATGAAGTCCAATTAATATTGTGGGTTTTTTTTTTTTAAATGGACCATGCTTTTGGTGTTATGTCTAAGAAAGATTTGCCTAACACATGATCACAAGGATCTTCTTTGTTTTCTTCTGGAAGTTCTATAACTTTTGGTTTTACATTTAAGTCTATGAACCATTTTGAGTTAATTTTTGCTTATGATCCTAGGAATGAATTACAGTTCATTTGGGGAGCATTTGAGTATCCTTCATTGAAATAATGCCCTTTTCCTGCTGAATTTCTCTTGCAATCTTGAAAAAAAATAGTTGAATATATCTGTTTTGTTCCATTGTTCTCTTTGTCTGTATTTACACCAATACCACGTTGTCTTAATTACTGTAGCTTTATAATAAGGCATAAAGTTAGGTGGTATCAGGGTTCCTATCTTTTTCTTTAAAGTTATTTTGGGGGTGCCTGGGTAGCTTAGTCAGTTATGCATCTGTCTTCAGCTCAGGTCATGATCCCAGGGTCCTGGGATCTAGTCCCTGGGCTTTCTGCTCTGCAGGGAGCCTGCTTCTCCCTCTGCTTCTGCCTTTCTCTCTCTCTCTCTCTCTCTCTCTCTCTCTGTTTCTCATGAATAAGTAAATATTTTTAAAAAGTTATTTTGGCTCTTCTAGTTTTTTACATTTCCATATGAATTTCTAAATCAATTTGTTAATTTCTACAAGAAATACTTTCTGAGATTTTGATTGGGATGAGCATTAAATCTATACATCATTTGGGAGAAAATTGCCATCTTAATATTATTGTCATCTGAATCACAAAGAAGGAATATCCATTATTTTTATGTGTTAATTTTTCAGCAATATTATGTGATTTTTGTCACAGAGGGTTTTTTTTTACATCTTTTGTAATTTACTCCTATGTAAATATTTTTGATGCTACTCTAGATTTAATTTTAAAATTTCCATTTCCTGATTATTCACTGATATATAGAAATTTAATTGATTTTGTGTATTAATCTTATATCCTACAAGCTTGCTAAATTCATTTATTTGATCTAGTAGACTTTTGGAGATTCCAGCAGATTTCCTACATAGGCCAGGGTCAGCAAACGTTTTCTCTAAAGGGCCAGATAATAAATATTTTAGGCTTTATGGACCACATAAAGTCTCTGTTGCAGATTCTTCTTTTATTGTTGTTGTTATTATTTACAACTGTACAAAAATGTAAAAACCATTCTTCATTTTTTGAGCCATACAAAAATAGATTGTCAATTGCCAGTGTCTTACACAAACAATCATGTCATCTACGAAGTAAGACTTGTCTTCCTTCCTTTCTAACCTGGATGTCTTTTATTTACTCTTCTTGCTTCATTGCATGGGCCAAAAACTCCTATGCAATACTGAGAAAAAAGCAATTAAGAGCAGATGTCCCAGTCTTATTCCTTATCTTGAAGGTAATACATTTGGTCTTTTACCAATCAGTTCACTGTTGGCTATAGGTTTTTGTTAGGTAACTTTTTGTTTTTAGGCTCCATGCTTTAGGCTCCCAGCATGGGGTCTGAACTTGCAACATCCTGAGATTAAGACCTGGGCTGAAATCAAGAGTTGGACATTTAAGCAACTGAGCTGCCCAGGCACCCCTGTTAGGTGACTTTTATCAGGCTGGGTAAGTTCGCTTCTACTACTTTGATTAGATTTTTTTTTTTTTTAAATCAGGAATGGATACTGCATTCTATTGAATGCTTTTTACTCTATCTATTGAGATTATATTATGATTTTTCTTTTAGAATTTGTTATTATGGAGAATCACACTGATTTGGTTTTTAAATGAAACCAACCCAGCATTCTTAGGATGAGCCCACTTTGTTACAATGTGTTATCCTTTCTATACATTGTTGACCCTAATGTACCAAAATGTTGCTTGGAGTTTTACACCTGTGTTCATGAGGGATGTTGATTTGTAGTATTTTTTTTCTTGTAATGTCTCTTGTTTTGCTATCACAGTAATGCTTTAGTAAATGAATTGGAAAGTATTCCTTCCTCTTCAGTTTTCTGGGAGAACTTTATAGTGCTGGTATTATTTCTCCCTTAAATGTTTGGTAAAATTCACAGGTGAAGCCACCTGAACCCAAAGTTTTTGTTTTCAGGAGGTTTTAAACTTCAAATTCAATTTCTTTACTCAAGATAGGGCTGTTCAGGTTTTTATCTTCTTGACTGAGCTTTGGTAGTGTCTTTCAAGGAGTTAGTTCATTTCATCTAAGTTATATTGTCAAATGTATTGGCATAAAGTTGTTCATAACATTCCCTTATTCTCTTAATATATATTTATAATCTGTAGTTATGACATTTTTTCCACTCTTGTTATTGGTAAGTTTTGTCTTCTCTTTTCCTCCTGATCAGTGTGGCTAGACATCTATCCATGTTATTGATCTTCTTAAAGAACTAGATTTTGTTTCCTTAATTTTCTCTTTTTCTATTTTTTTATTTCACTGATTTCTACTGTGATCTTTCTTATTTCCTTTCTTTTGATTACTTTGGGGTTTCATTTGCTCTTCTATGTCTAGTTTCTTAAAGTGGAAACTAACATGATTTGATACCTTAATCTTTTCTAAAAATGATTCTTAGTCATATAAATTTCCTTCTAATACTGTTTTAGCTACATCTCAGAAATTTTGCTAAGTTACGTTTTTATTTTCATTTGGTTAAAAATACTTTAGAAGTGCATTATTTAGAAGTTTTATATTTAGCTTTTAAGTATTTGAGGATTTTTCATTGGCTTTTCTGTTACTGATTTTTAATTTACTTCCACAGTAGTCAGAGAGCATACATTACATACTTGACTATTTCTTTTTAATTTTATTTATTTATTTGAGAGGGAGAGAGCACAAGAGCACAAATGGGTTGAGGGGCAGAGGGAGAAGCAAACTCCCCACTGGGCAAGTAGCCTAATGTGGGGCTGAGCCCCAGGACGTGGAGATCATGACCTGAGCCAAAGGCAGACGCACAACTAACTGAGCCACCCAAGCCCCCTCCTTGACTACTTTTTAAAATCTTTTTCTTTTTTTAAAGATTTTATTTATTTGACAGAGAGAGAGAGAGATCACATGCAGGCAGAGAGAGAGGGGGAAGCAGGCTCCCCGCTGAGCAGAGAGCCCGATGCAGGGCTCAATCCCAGGACCCTGAGACCTGAGCCAAAAGCAGAGGCTTAACCCACTGAGCCACCCAGGTGCCCCATCCTTGACTACTTTTTTAATGTAACATTTGCTCTGTGACCCAGAATATGGTTTAACTCATTGATGTTCTACATGCACTTGAAAAAAAAAAATGAGTATTCTGATGTAGTTGAATAAAGTGTTCTATAAAGCTTAACAAGGCCAAGTTGGTTTATATTGTTCAGTAATATTTTACATCTTTGTTGATTTTGTAACTACTTGTTCTATTATTTTGTGAGGCAAATGTGTTTACCACTATACTACAGAAATACCCCAGTTACTGTGGATTTACCCACTTTTCTCACCGTTCCATCTCATCAGTTTATCTTCATGGATTTTGAAACTCTTTTGTTAAGTGCATAAGTATTTAGGAATAGTATGTCCTCTTGACAACACCTTTATATGTATGAAATCACCTTCATCCCTTGTCATATTCTTTGCTTTGAAATCTGCCTTTTCTCCTGCTTTCTTTTGGTTAAAATTGCATGCTAAATCCTATAGCTCTTCCTAAACTTTTCCTCATTTGTGTATTTTTATTTATTAACTATCAGCAGCACTTAGTAGGGACTTGCTTTTTTTTTTTAATCCAAATCACAAATTCTGCCTTTTGGGGGGAGGTTATGGGGTGTCTACACTATTTACATTTAATGTGCTACTGACATGATTGGCTTTAAATGTGATTTTATTTGTTCCCTCTTTTCCCCATCTATTCTTTTCTTTTTGTCACCTTGGCTAAATTAAAATTTTTTTAACATTTCATTTTATCCTTTTTGTTTTTATTATTTATTGTTTGGTTTTTGTTAGTTATTATTCTTTGTTGTTCCTTTAGTGCTTGCTTTAGAGTTTACAGTGTATGTATATATCTATATAAAATTCAGCACAGTGTATCTTCAAGTTGTATTACACACAGAAACATATAGTTTAAGAATCCTACAGCACTAGGCTTCCATTTTTGTCTTCCTGGCTTTTGTCAAGTATTTGACTCATACATAAATTCCATATTGTTCTTGTTTTTGGCTGTAAATAATCAATTATCAATTAAAGAGCTTTAAATAAGTAGGAAAAAGTGCTATTTATTCCCTTCTGTAGATGCAGATTTCCATCTGGTCTCATTTTCTTTCTGCCCAAAGAACTTTTAACATTTCTTGTAGTATAGCTCTATTGACACATTCTTTCATCTTTCGTATGTCTAGAAAAGGCTTTGTGTTTGAAAAATATTTTTGGTAGAGAGAATTTTACAATGACTTTTTTTCCTTCAGTAAAACATGTTGCTTCATTGTATTCACACTTGTGTTGTTTCTGAGAAGAAATCTGCTGTCATTCCTTTGCTTGTACTACTGCTTTTGAAATTTTATCACTTTCCCTGATTTTGAGCAATTTGATTATGATGTGCCTTCATGTTATTTTCTTTATGTTTCTTATGCTTGGGCTTATTGAACTTCTTAGATTTATAAGCTATAGTTTTCAGCAAATTTGGAAAATTTGGAGTCATTTTTTCTTCAAATAGAAAACTATTTGCTCTGTCTTCTTTCTACTGTCCTTTGGCAACTCTGTTTTCACCTATATTTGGCTACTTCATGTTTTCCTACAGCTCCTTATGGCTCTGTTCATTTTTTCAGTCTTTCTTTCCTCTCTGTGTTTCAATTTGGAATGTTTTTATTTCTATGCCTTAAGTTCAGAAAATCTTATTTTTTTCAATGTTCGATTTACCTTTATTTTACGTCTCAGCAGAATTGCATCTCTCAAAATTAAAGTTGAGTCTTTCTATATCTTTCATGTCTCTCTGTAACATGCTGAGTCTTTTCCGTAGCTCATGAAATCCAGTTCTAGTAACTAGTGTCGTTTCTGGTTTGCTTTCAGTTGGTTGATTTTTCTCTTTATCATGAGTCATGTCAGACACTGACCTTGGGGCAGAGGAGGATTTTTTATTTTTTATTTTCATTCCAGTGTAGTTAACATACAGTGTTGTATTAGTTTCAGGTGTACAATGTAGTGATTCAACACTTTCATACAACACCTGGTGCTCATTACAGCAAGTGCCCTCCTCCATCCCCATCACCTGTTCCCCCATCTCCCCCACTCCCATCTCCTTTCTGCTAACCATCAGTGTGTTCTCTACAGTTAAGAGTCTGTTTCTTGGAAGACACCAAATTTTAATGTGTCGAGTGCTAGATAGTTTCTGTAAAAATTCCTGAGTTTTTTCCTAGGATGCCATTATGTTGCTCACAAACAGTTTGCTCCTTTCAGTTCCATGTTTTGTTAGCAACACTAGAGTATAGCTAATTCTTACCTACTACCAAGGTAAGAGACTCACAGTTACTCTGCCTGAAACCCATGAATTAGGAAGTCTTTCACAATGGGTGGTGAGATCAGGCATTAGTGGACCTATATGAGCTTCGGAGATTGTTCCAGATGATCTGTCCTTGGGTCCGTGGTTTCCACACACACAAGTGCTCATCAGATCTGCACTGAAGTTTCAGGGGTACTGACAGCAAATCTTCAGAGTTTGGTGCTCAGAGAGTTCTCTCCCCTCCAGTAATCTTGCTTGAAGACTCCAGTCATCACAGATCCCCAACCTTGGCCTCGCGGCTCAGGGAGCTGCTGCACTTCATTGGGCTTTTCTCTCTCTGTGCTACACCTTGCTCCAGGCAGTAGCTGGGACAATCATAAGACTTACCTCTGGAGTTTTCCTTCTCTTGGGGATCACAGTTGCCTGGCGTCCAATGTCTTAAAACCCATTGCTTTATAGATTTTAGCATTTTTAAGTTGTTTTAGATGGGAAGATAAATCCATTCCCTGTTACCCTATCTTGGCATGAAGAAAATTCTTAACTTTCTTTTCATACTTTCTTTATACAATAAATTCATGGGAAGTGAGAGCTGATAGAGTTATCCATTTTAAACACACATTTTGCAGACGGAATGTAAGTCCCAGAGACCAGTGAGGTACCAAAAACCACACAATCAACACATGGCATAACATCATAAATGATTGTAATGTCTAGTTTAGGGCTGTTTCCACTAGATGAGCAAATTTCAAACCATGTCTCGTGGACTGTTAGGGTTCCCCTGGGAGACATCAGGGCCCAGTACTCAAGGCAAGGGAGAAGCCAATGCTTGGTGTGGGGGGCAGTCACTTACTTTACTTGGACCAGCTAGTTTTCCATTTTATATATTTAAATTATGCATGGGATCTTGTTTCAAAACAGCTTTTTGCTGCTTTAGAAAGAACCGAAAATTACTGTACTAGTGCCGTCCTGCCCTTTAATAGTTGTTTATGGAACACAGTAGGAGCCATCTTTTTCATATTTATATTTAGCACTTGTCTTTGACAGAAAGGTTTACAAGATAAGAATCTTTTCAGGAGGAATTAAGAATTTTAATCTTAATTCTTTGCATCTTATAAGTGTAGTGCATCTAAAAATCTGATACAAGGATGATTCTTTAAAGCCACTTTATTTTTTTCTTTTTAAGTTTTCCTTGGAGAGCTCTAGGCAATGCTTTTGCCCTTGAGGTGATTCAGTCTTCTCAAATATCCAAAGAGTCTTTGGAAAAATCAGATGTGTCTAGGACGGTCTGGGCTAATAGAATACTTGTCTCTGCTTCACTATAATGAATCCATCTCATGCTTTGGCTACGTCACCACTGCCACATCCCAGCAAAATACATTTCCCTCCCCTTCTTGAAAGCTAAAGGCGAGAAAAGATGAAAAACAGAGCTGTGTGTAAGTACAGCAAAAGAGATAATAATGAAAGTAATACTATTTTCATTTTATTCGGCTTCCTCGGTGCCTAGCCACCATTCCAAAAGCTACATTCACACATATCCTTTTATTTAGTCTTTTCCATTTTCCAGTGTGATGGGAATCATCTCCATTTTGCAGATAAAGAAACTGAGTTACATAGAGATTAAGTGATTTGCCCTGAATCACCCCTCATAAGGAAAGAACCCAAGGAATCTGGTTCCATAGTCTGTTCTCTTAACGCCCACTGCAGGGTAAAGTAGGAGGGCCTTAATGGCACATGTGTGTGGGTGTGGGTGCTGGTGTGTAAGGCTGTGTTTGGAAGACGGAGCCTGGTTGAGAAACTGCTGTAGGAGACAGAGCAGCTGTCTGGGAAAGCACAAAGGGGGAAGAGGACTTTGCAGAGATCGTACTTGTTTTATGGTGGAATGCTGCAGTCCTTCTGCAGCCCAAATGCTCTCTTTCTCTCCTTAGTTTTCAGGATTTTCTAGCCTTGCTTGCTGTGTTTGTAGCTTCTGTGTATTCTTAATTTATGCCTGTTAAACGTTATTACTAGTAAGAGTTATAGTATATGAAGTTAAAACCAGATGATTTTGTGATTTTTTTCAAAACAATTATTTCTATTATTACATGGACTTTAAGAAGAGTAGCTATATTTTCCAAAGGTAGTGATATATTAATCTTAATGGCAATGTATGTTGTATATGTTTGTATGTGTATATATATACACATATATGTATATATTTGCATTTTTAGAATTAAGAAAATTGAAAGTGGAAAACCTGAATACAAGAGCTTTGGGCTTAAGCCTTTTACACTACTCTATGTCAATTTTCTATAACTACCAATTACATGAGCTCTATTCCAAAAGTCTAAGATCGTTGTAACTACCCATCTTTCATGTATCTTATTTTTAATATGAAAAACACCCCCCATCACCAAGGGACAGACTTCTAGGTACTATAAATGCCATTAATTATTATACAGTGAAAAGAAAAACCCCTAGCTAAAGAAATTAAATTAAAAACCTAAGTTCAAACTGGATACCTGGGACAAAAAGCTCATGCTAAGCTAAGGCCTTATAACTTCTTACGAGTCAGAGCTTTCATCTCTCATTATACAATTCTCTTTATTATGGAACATTCCCAATAGTTACTCCTTGGCCATGCTCATGTACTCTGGTCCATTGCAGCAGTGTTTCTCAAAGGGTGTGGTCTACAGTTCACCTGTCAAAAGCAGTACAGAGCTTGAAAAAAGATAAATAAAGGTGACTGGGCCATACCTTAAATTGACTGGCTCAGAGTCTCTATGACTAAGACCAAGAAACTATTTCAACCAAGCTCCTAAGGTAACTGAAAAGCACACAAAAGTTTAAGAGCCACTGATCCCCAGGAGTTTCAGTGGCAAGACAGCCATCTACATTAGTTTGTCCATGATACTGAATATAAGGGAAACAAAAATCAACCTTCCCAAAGGAAAAGATTAAAGAACACCAGAGGATGATTAAACCATTGCATTGAAAACTAATCCACCTAACAAATACAACTCTGCGTGTAGAATGTTCCAGTGTATGATGTCATGCTGAACAGCAGGAGTGTGGCTTGGGCCCATGTGGAATTGTGATGGGCACAGAGTTGTAGAATTGTGCTTTGCGGCACTCCTGCAAGTGTGAAGACAAAGTCCCTAGAGCACTTTCTTTGCTCCTCATCAAAGAAAACAAGAACTTTCTGCTAATGTTATAAAAAATGTAAGTTCCTATACCTGAAAGAAGACAATTGACATGTTAACTTGTTTAAAATACTATTCTCAAAGCTGTAAACTTTGAAAATAGGAAGACCTGACCCAGTATGCCAGACCCAATCCAACTGTTACCCATGAAAGTGTATCAAAATCTATGTTATATGATTGTCTTCTGCAATGCTGCTTCCTAATCTTTTCCCTGTCAGCAGAAAAACATGGAATATTTGTATGGCACACTGGAATAAATGAACAAAGTTGCTTGTGGCTTGGAGGCAACTGCTCTGGGGCCTTTTGTTCTTGGTCTCTCCCAACAGCCCAAGGGCTCAGTTCTTGCTATTCAAAGTGTGGTCCCAGACAGACAGCAACAGGAGCACCAAGGTGCTTTGTTAGAAGTTCAGAATCTCAGACTCCACCCCAGACCCACTGGATCAGAATCGGCATTTTAAGAAGATTCCCAGATGGTTCATATTCATGGTGAAGTTTGAGAAGCTCTGGATAAGGATTACACTTAAACTTAGAAAAAGGAATAGAATACTGCTAAAATATTCCTTCTGTGACTGCCTTTATTAACTATTCAAATTTGATATGGTTTTAACATTTTCTATAAAGTTGATTTAGATGGACCCTAAATGTATGTTAAAGGTATAAATGTAATTTAATTTTTATACCCTCATAAAACTTTTTATATAAATTGCTAAAATTCCTGATTTGGGATTGGAACATGTGGTCACTATAACTTTTCTAACCCTTATTTATTTCATAGTATTATCCCAAACCACCAGTTAGAAAAGAAAATCCATAAGTCTTCCACTTTGAGTGTAAAGCAACTTTTTATTTGTCCTTAAATTGCTTACTTCATATTTCAAGGGGACATTCTTCTAATATCCTGTATTCTGATGAATTAGTCCACATCTAGCCTATTTTTAAAATTAGTTTATTAAGTTTAGATGCTAAGTTTTATAGTTATCTCCCCAGTAATTATGGTATGTTGGGACATTCTTCATCAGCCAATTGCTTTTCTATTCAGTTATGCAGGGTGGCCACCACAACGTCCACCATAATTGTATTCAAATTTTGTATATTTACACAGATTACTGGAGTGACTTGTAAATTAATATTGATTCAGCCCTATCTTTCCTAACCCTTGGGATATCTGTGCACTGATTTGTGTGCAGGCAGGTTTGTTCCTGCTAAGACTTAATATTCCATAAGTGGCTTCAACCTTTTATTATTTAAACTATGACACCAGTTTCTAATTTATTCTAGATACTGTTTTCTAATTTATTTTAGATACTAGTTTCTCATCTGTTCTAGAGAATATACAATATGTTACATGTAACTGCAGATTGTTTATAAATTATATAGTACATCTTCAACATTCTGAGAAACTTAAAAATGGATAACTTGAACAAGACTCTTTCTAAATAATCTTCTATATATTAAAGCGAGAATAAATTAGATCTATTAAAATAGTGTTGCAAGGAGCACTCTTGACATGATTTTTGGTGGACTTATGCACTGACCAATAATTGGTTTTAATAATTATTACTAATAACTTTAATAATTATTACTAAATGATTATTTTTACTGATTTTATATTTTATATTTTATATAAAATATATTTTATATTTATATAAAATATATAAATATATATAAAATATAAATATTTATACTGATTTTATGTCAGATGAGGGTTCAAATGTAAAAATTGGATAAATATTTTTTGTTTGGAATTTTAATCAGTTGGTGCAGGGGTGGCTCAGTTGATTAAGCATCCAACCCTTGATTTCAGCTCCGGTCCTGATCTCAGGTTTGTGAGACTGAGCCCTGCGGGGCTTGTCCCTCACCATGGAGCGTACTGGAGATTCTCTCTCTTCCTCTTTTGTTTGCCGCTCCCCCTGCTTTCTCTCTCAAATAAATAAATAAACCTTTTTTTTTTTTAAGAATTTTTTTTTTAAGATTTTATTTATTTATTTGACAGAGAGATCACAAGCAGGCAGAGAGGCAGGCAGAGAGAGAGGAGGAAGCAGGCTCCCTGCTGAGCAGAGAGCCCGATGCGGGGCTCGATCCCAGGACTCCGAGATCATGACCTGAGCCAAAGGCAGCGGCTTAACCCAGTGAGCCACCCAGGCGCCCCTTTTTTAAGAATTTTAATCACTAACTGACTTGGCTTTCCCTTTCAGTTTACCATCTAAATTTATTTAAAGACTTAGCCACTTTAAGTTCTACTTTAAGTTAATCTATCTGGAGATAGCCTATGGCTTTATAGAACCCATTTAAAGATAATTTTATATGCTTCTGAATTTCCCTTTTAACAAATTAATCCTTCAAATGCTTGAATATTGATAACTCTTTGTGAAAAGAGGTGATTCCACCCTACTTCATTTCCATATGTCATATACTGGTTATTCATTTATTGAAATCAGAGGAAAATATGCAGCTAACGGGCGCAAGATCTCTTGAAGATATAGCCAAGAATGACTACAGATGATTAATGCTGATCCAGGAAATGACTCCTTCTTCACAAAGGGATCCCTTTGCAAAGGGGTAGAATAAAGACACAGCATATAGATTCTCCACACAGACAGGACTTGACCTATACATCACTCCTAGAATTCAGGAAGAAAGAGGAGGACCAAGGGACTCATAGCTTTCTCAAGCACCATAAGAAGGGACAGGCCAAAAACAAATAAATGAACAAAATAATTACTAAGTGTACGGAATGCTCTGAAGGATACAAATTAGATTGGATGCAAAATAACAGTGGGCTAACGTACTTTATACCAGGAGGTCAGAGAAAGCATCTTGGAGCAGGTGCATCTACACTAAGATACAAAGAATGAAGACAGAAGAAGAATTTACAGAAAGCATGTGCTATGGTCATAAGGTGGGAATGTGCTTAGAGTTTCCAAGGACCTGCAAGAAGATCAAGGTAGTGGAGGCTGAGTGGCAGAATGGGAGAGTGGTACAAGAGTTATCTGGAGAGCTGGCGGGTGGGAGCCCGGACGACATGGGAGAGCTGGCGGGGTGGGAGCCCGGACGACATGGGAGAGCTGGCGGGGTGGGAGCCCGGACGACATGGGAGAGCTGGCGGGGTGGGAGCCCGGACGACATGGGAGAGCTGGCGGGTGGGAGCCCGGGCGACATGGGAGAGCTGGCGGGGTGGGAGCCCGGGCGACATGGGAGAGCTGGCGGGGTGGGAGCCCGGGCGACATGGGAGAGCTGGCGGGGTGGGAGCCCGGGCGACATGGGAGAGCTGGCGGGGTGGGAGCCCGGGCGACATGGGAGAGCTGGCGGGGTGGGAGCCCGGGCGACATGGGAGAGCTGGCGGGGTGGGAGCCCGGGCGACATGGGAGCGCTGGCGGGGGGGGAGCCCCGGGAGAGCTGGCGGGTGGGAGCCCGGGCGACATGGGAGAGCTGGCGGGGTGGGAGCCCGGGCGACATGGGAGAGCTGGCGGGGTGGGAGCCCCGACGACATGGGAGAGCTGGCGGGGTGGGAGCCCCGACGACATGGGAGAGCTGGCGGGGTGGGAGCCCCGACGACATGGGAGAGCTGGCGGGTGGGAGCCCGGATGACATGGGAAGTGCTAGACCACAATAAAGAACTGAGATGTTACTCTACTTTACTGAGAAGCCATTGAAAAAAAAATATTTTTTAAGATTTTATTTATTTGACAGAGATCACAAGCAGGCAGAGAGGCAGGCAGAGAGAGAGGGGGAAGCAGGCTCTCAGCCGAGGAGAGAGCCTGATGTGGGGCTCGATCCCAGGACCCCGGGATCATGACCTGAGCCGAAGGCAGAGGCTTTAACCCACTGAGCCACCCAGGCACCGCACCATTGAAAAATTTTAATGATAACAGTGCTATGGTCCCATTTTTGTTTTTGAAGATCACTCTCAGAGGTGCACAGGGAGCAGGTCAGAAAGTGTGTTAGCAAAAAGCTCCCTAGGAAGGTGGTGAGCTGTCCGTGCACGACAACATGGCAGCCTACACAGGACTTCATTATAGATTAGATGAGAGAGTAAGGGATCAGGAAGAAGTATGGATTTATTCACAAATCATTTTTTTCCCCCAAGGTTTCTACTATGAAGAGGGAAATAACCATAGTGATAATAGTTGTCAGCAAGCCCTTTTCATTTGAAATTTCACCAAATATTTTGAATCACCCATTAAATGAATAATGAACAAATATTAGAATATTAGGTTTCATAATAAGAGATTGCAGAGCTTTCCCTTGACTAACAAATATGTAATATAGATAGGTGTATGTATTTTCTAAACTGTAAATTACAGGATAATCTCTTTTTAAAATAGCAGCCGATTGCTGAGTGGTCACTGCTGGGCTAAGTGCTTTATTTCTTATTTTGTTTAGTCTTTGCAATAACCCTGTGAAACAGGCATTACTGTACCCATATTAAAGATTGGGAAGTTTTAGTTCAATAATCTAAATGATGTGTCCAAAGTCCCATAGACAGAGTGCAGGACCAATAAGAATACAATAAATTGCAAGCAACATAAATAACTCAAATAAGCTTGGGCACCAAAGAGAATACATAGATGTTTGACAGATCTCATGAGCAAGAAATCAGCAGAGCCATGGGAGCACCTGGGTGGCACAGTCAGCTGAGCACCTGACTCTTAGTTTTGTCTTGGGGAAGGAAAGAAAAAGGGAGAGAGAGACAAAGAGAGAGGAAGGGAGGGAGAGGGAGGGAGGAAGGAAGGAAAGAAAAAAAAAGAAAGAAGAAAAAGAGAGAAAAAGAAAAAAGAAAGAGGAAGGAAGGGAGAAAGGGGGGCGGGAAAGAGGGAGAGAGGGAGGAGGAAAGAGAGAAAGGAAGGAAGGAAAAGAGAGAGAGATAAAGAGAAAGGGAAAAGGGAGGGAGGGAGGAAAGGGAGGATTGAGGGAGAGAAGGGAGGAAGGAGGAAAGAAGGGAAGAAAGCAGGCAACAGAGCCCAAAAGAAGTGCTGGGACAGAGTTTCACAGGTTTTATAGCACATTCTTCTTTTTTCATCTGTCCTCTGTCTCCATTTCAATTTATTCTTTCTCTGTCAGTTGTCTTTCCCTGTTTCTCCATGGTTTTCTCCACTGTGTCCCCCAGCCTCACCCTCTAGTCAACCCAGTGAGGTCACATACTATTCCCACTTTCAATTCAAAAACTTCAGGGAAAGGAATCTGATTGGCCCCATTCAGGAAAAGTACCCACTTCTCATCCAGTGTGGACAAGGAAATAGTGTGCTGTTCACAGAATGGCTTTCAAGGATTGCCCTGTGGGTGAGGGACAGGGATAGTCAAGTGCATCCCTGATGGGCTGGGAAGACGAGGTAAAGGGTGTGCACTAATGTGACAAGCCAGGATTTTGATTTCTGGACCAACTAACATGAGAAACTGTTAGGTCAGTTGACATTCACTGTCTTTTATTATCATGCTTTTTTGGAGAATGTTTTAGAGTTATATGTACTTTAGTTGAGAGGTTATTATTGCAAATCCTTTAAAGATCTACAGAAGTCATTCTGCCCAGTATTCCTAAAGTGTTGTACGTTGTGCTCGCTTCAGCAGCACACAAAGTGTTGTGCCTTATTTGTTAAAATTATAAATTCTTGCTAACTGCTTTAGCTATCTCTATTTTATTATTATTATTTTTATTAAAGAACCCATTCATAAAGCAAACTTTGTAAGATAAATAGATGTAAATATAAAAAGTGAAAGGTAATTATTTATAATTTTTGTTGAAAATATTTCAGAACTACCTATTGCCAACTGCTGGTATGGATTTCACATTCTGAAATTTAAATAGTGACTTTTGGCACTTATTTATTTATTTATTTATTTATTGGTCAAATACTTTGTGATTAAATGAGGTCTATTATTATACTGTCATCTTAAGTTTAAGAAATAACACTCCCTCAGCATTTTGAATCTATGCAAAATAGTCTTCATTTTATGGATGTATGAACCTGTGAAACAGTCACATGTTGGTTTTGGGACTTTAAACTTGGCAAATTACAGATTCTCATTTTTATATCTGTCACTATTGGCTCCAAACTTTAAATTGAAACCACAGGGTTTACCTGGCACTCTCACCAAGCTAATGTTTTTCCCTTGCTTTAAATTAGCTGCTACTTACTGATTAAGAAAGGGTGTATGAGATGGCAAATAACATTAGAGCAATAATGTACACACATCACTGCCAACTATAAAAAGGCTGCTTGAATTTTTGGCTGTTTAAAAAACAAAACATGTCTTTTGTGTTGCATTCAGAAATTCACAGCAACAGGTAGACACCCTAATCTTGTATTTTTGTTTAATGTAGATGAAACCAATGAAAGGTAAAAACAAAAAGTCATTTCCATCGGAGTTTGAATAAGAGGCCTATCAGGTGGGAGCCTTTCTTCCCTGAATTGTGCAAAGCTGGAAACCATGGCCTTGGTCCTTGCTCCCCGGCATCATATTTTCAGAGATTGCTACTCACCTATCTGAATAAGTTTACTACAGTATCACTGCCAGATGAGAAAAAAAAATTTTTAGGGTTAAGAAGTGTTGGAGTCCATGAAATTTAGATTTGGGGCTGGAGAGGTACTCTTTTTCTTAATATAATCATGTTACCAAAATTAGGAACATCGGCCACATTAGAACTTAGAACAATTGCCTATTTTTGATGTTAGGAAGAAGGAGCATTTTGACCCGAAAAAAAGGAGGGGGTAGGAGTCTTTGAAAGTGACAGTGCAGGTTATTGAGGTTAAATGTTTATGGCAGAGAATTTAGAAATCCCAGAGTAACAAACACTGTGCCCTCTTTCGGTTTCCTTTTTTTTTTTTTTTTCCATGATTTTGGTTGTCAGATGGGGGAAGAGCATCTGTGCTATTCTGATGACTTGACTACTTCTCAGAGGTGGTGTCACTCTGCTGTCCGCATAAAGGAAAATAAATGCTTTTGGAAGATTTAAGGATGTCTCAGCTTTGGAAGATTTAAGAATGATCAGCTTTTCTGATCACAAATAAAAGAAAATGACAGGACCGGGTAGCTTATGTTGTCTAAATGGTACAGTTCAGGATTCCTCCCATTTACACAGGTTTGGATATCAAGGCACTGGCTTGGCTTGAGGTGCTGTTGGCACATGGTAAAGCATCTTTTGGTCTCAGAAAAAGCCACTTTTCCTGCCGAGCTGTAGGTTGGAGCTGTTCAACAGTAGCTGTGCCCTGCAGCTTTTTTTGGTGATAAATGATCCGTTTCAAATAAACGAAGTTGCAGCCAACTCTGCAGAAGGAATCACTCTCTAAAAAAGAGAGACAGTTCTGGAGGGTCAAAAATGCACAAACAGTATGGTAAAATAAAGTATATGCTACTCTTTTTAATGGAAAAGATTGTTACTGGTTACATTTGCCAAATTCAATCAGTATGCCAAAAAGTCGAGGAATCTGGCAGGGACTGTGGAGAGCAGTTCCATCTTTCATCTGTATTTCTTCTCTGTATTTATCTAGCTTCAGAAAATGCCGGGAATGTCTTTTCCTTCCGACTTGGCCCTTTTGCTAAACCACAGAAATACACTGGGTGGCTTCTCATAATTGTTTGGTTACTTATAGTGGAGTCGGTCCTTAAACCTGTGAAAAATATATTCTTTCCACTGGAAATATATGAAAAGCCCCCACAACTGTTTGTTTTCATTTTCTGAAATTTATTCCAGGAACAACAACAACAAAATCAGTTTTATTCATTGGCAGGTACTTGACTCCATACACAGAGGCAGGAGGCCAGCTCATCATTTTTGGCCTTCGGCTGACCCGACATGGTTTTCTCATATAAGAAGCTATTCACAGATGCTAGACGTAAGCACTAATAACAATAATAATGGTATTTCAGACTGCATGAATGAGTAGTTTTTGGCACTCAGAAAATATCTTCTGTTTTTCACTTGAAAACAGCGATCCTGTTATATACAAAAAGTAAACAGTGTTTGAATGAGCACGTCAGAGTCTTTAATGTACCAGAAGTATGCATGCATTAACATTCCCTTCTGAGGCTCCCTTTTTTTCACTTCCTTCTGGATCAATCAGTTTTTGTTATTAAAAGAAAAAATACAAAACTCTTAGGTTCTTAGGAGCTGTGTTCTCTGTATTTTCCAACCCATTGCCATGGTGTAAGATGTCTTTTTGAAATATCTTTGGACACAAATTTAAAAGTACAGGTGCTAAACAAAAGTTACATTTTTAAAATCAAATTAATTATAGCTTATGCAGATCAAAATCAGAGCAACTATGTCTGTGGTTCAGGAGTGAACAAACATAATGGCTTATCCTTATGGTTAACAAGTCAAGACTTGTTTATAATGTCCTAGTTTGCTATATGCTTTTGGGAAAAAGCACTTCATTCTCTAGGTCTTTAGTTACCCATAAGTAAAAGTAAGAAAAATATTTTTAACGTTGAAGCTATTATTCTTTATAGCCCAAGTTTAAAGTTTGAATCCCCAAGGAGGAAAAAAATCAGAAAAGCACCCCTAATTTTCCATGTATGGCAATGAAAACTGACATGCAGTTTGAGGTGGTCTCTTTATGACATGGGACTTAGTATTTTTACCTCTGCTTATGGTAAGAAGTAACTTAAAATATGCACACTGACTACTACAAATGTTGATACTTTTGTGATCGGGGGGGAAATCTGATCAAATTTCTGTGAAAATAAATTCCTAAAGGTTTTTTTTTCTCAGATGATCACTTATCAGTACGACTACTTATAAGAATGTTGACTGGATCATTTTTACCCCCATTTAGCATAGGGAGAAGTAAAAATGAAAATCTCTTTGAAATTGGCATCTTTGCCAAGGAAAAGTAGAAACACATCTAAGTTGTGTTGCACAATCAGCCAGGGCCAGGTCTGGGAGTGCCGCATGGTGGATATGCAGCGTGCTTACTGAGACCAGGAGAGGCAGCAAGGACACTGCTTTCCTTTACGGCGAAATGGCATGTTGACAACCAATGATTGTAGGTCTGGATATCTGTCTGGATGAATATACTTTTCTTGCACCAAAATGTCCTCTCAGTTTTGCTGGTACAAGTCCCAGAAATCCTCACAGTGGAGGAGTTTGGGTCCGGAAGTGGGTACTCAAGATCCTGACTTGGGTAACTGGGTTCAGCCAGCTCTTTTGCCAAACTGGAGCACAAAGTCTCCAATTTTACATATATATATATATATATATATATATATATATATATATATGTGCTTTTACATATCTGTCAGTGGACTTGTATTCAAGTTACATAAAGAATTATTACAACTCAGGGCGCCTGGGTGGCTCAGTGGGTTAAAGCCTCTGTCTTCGGCTCAGGTCATGATCCCAGCGGATCGAGCCCTACATCGGGCTCTGCTCATTGAGGAGCCTGCTTCCCCTGCTCTCTCTCTGCCTGCCTCTCTGCCTACTTGTGATCTCTGTCAAATAAATAAAATCTTTAAAAAAAAAAAAGAATTACAACTCAATACCAAGATACACAACTCAATTAAAAATGTGCAAAATGTCTGAATAGACACTTCAGCAAAAATAGACCAAAACCAAAAATGTTTTGAGCAAAGATGCTCAAAACCACTAATCATCAGGGAAATGCAAACCAAAACCTCTTGAGACACTGGCACATGTCTTTCAGAATGGCAAAAATTCCAAAGCCTGATAGAACTAAGTGCTGACAAGCATGTGGAGGAACCAGAACCCTCATACACTGCTCCTACACTAAGGATGTAACATGATCCAGCCACCTTGGAAAACAGCTCGCTGGCTTCTTGCAAAATTAAACATGCACCTACCATATGGCCCAAACCCTCCACTCCCAGGTATCTATCCAAGAGAAATGAAAACATATGTGTACACAAAAACCTCTCTGTGAATACTTACAGCCGCTTTCTTCCTAATCACCAAAACACAGAGAAAATCCACATGTCCCTCAACAGGTGAATGGCTGAACAAAGACAGGTACATTCATACGATGGAACACTACCCAGCAATGAGAAGGAAAAAGCTGCGGACATATGCAACAATACAGACAAATCTCAAAAACTGTTGGCTAAAGGGAGAGAAGCCCCATTTTCCTAGTTTTGAGGATTAGCTGTGATTCACTTAACTCTCCTGATTAGGTTTGACTTTTATTAAATCAGTCCTCTGTGTTTTAGCTCCATTTGAAGTTTCAGCTCTGCCAAGTCAATTAATGATTGATTATTAGCCAGAAATTACGTATTAATCAGTTGATAACAATAATTAAATCACCACCACCGCCACGACCAATCTGTATTTTTCATACTCACTGATTGAAATCCTAAAAGAAATGATGTCCTACCATAAATAGAATGATTTGATAATGAAGCTTTAAGACAAGGGTCCAGACAGGCTATAGGCACTAAAGCTTACCACAAGCCATTTTTTTAAGAACATCAGAATTTTCCAATGTACTTTTTATAGGATATAGCCAGTGAGTTGCATGTTAATTTAGGTAGGTTTTGAAAAAGTCATTTTAGACTATAGACATATATAATATGTTAATTTAGACAGATGTCCCAAAATGAGTCCATTGATCCAATTTAGAAAATGGATTAAAACTGAGGAAGAAAGCTACTAATTAAATAACCAACACAAGAGGCAGGGAAATGAGCATGTGTTTGGTGGCAGACATAACTGGGTTTGAACCCTGGCTATGGGTGCAGCTGCCAACTCACCCAGCTTTCCCAGGCTCTGTGGTTCTATAAGGGTGATAATATGTACCTCAAATAGTTACCAAGAGGATAAAAATGACAAGAATATACACATACATACATATATATACACAGACACACAGACACATATATATTTACATTTATATATAGAGAGAGAGACCCTGCCTCACAGTGAGTATGTCAGAATGCTGCTGTCCTCACAAGAGTAGAACTCTGCCAAGTCGAGGCTGTGGGTATGGGACAGGAGGCTTTCTAAAGTGCTCCTTCCTGGATTCAAGTCCAGTTCCTGTATCCTGAACCAACTCAGCAGCTAAGTCTTTGGCCCCGATGTTTCCAGTGTAGACAGAATTTGGGGTGTTGGCCTGAATGCCATGTGGACGGCCCTGTATCTGTGGTGGGATCTGATCCTTCCCAGAGAGGCTGTGGGCAGGACTGTGCCCCCTCGAGGTGGTTCATCTCTCCTGTGGCTTGACCACGGTGCAGAGGCCACACTTGTATTTGCAGATACGAATGTGCTGATGTGGCTACCTCTGCACCATGGCTTGTGTGTTCTGCTGGGAGCTGCTGACTATATGTAAACTTAGAGCACGTTCTAGTGTCACTGACTATATAAAGCTGAATAGCACAGGATACTTCAGGTTTCTGTCCCTATCTACACACAACTACCTGTTAAAAGCTCACAGTCCATTTCTTCAGAGACCATATAACTCAGATATGTGTCCCTTGGACGTGTATTTGGGTTATTGGTAAACAAGGACATGTGATAATTAAGTGGGAGAAGCTGTGGAAAACCTTGGCATGTGTCTGCCCTGATCAATAAAGGCTTTTTTTGCAAAAGCCTTTTCTGTGAACAAATACTGTACTCCTAAATCTACTGCTGCCCTTTTTAAAGACACTAATGTGATCTCCTTTGCTCTGAACAAGGCCTCATTGGATCGGACTCCTGCCTGCCTCTCTGCCATTGTGCCCCTCCCCCTTTCCCCACTGCCGTTGTGGCATGGATGGCTGCACGCCCACCAACAGCCATCCTCCACTCTTTGAAGCCAGCTTTAGCACACCACCTGCCTTCCGGCCACAGAATACATCTCTCAGCCTCCCCTGAATCTTGGTGTGACCGTGTGACTAAGTTGTCATGAAGGAGAAGTAAGTGATGCACACTACTTGTGTTTCTCACCCTACATAAAGAGATGCATGTATATCCTCAGGCCCCATCCCTATTCCTGAAGGCTGAAGGATAGAGACCACGGGGCAGCTTTGGACTCAGAGATTAGCTGACCCACTGAAGATGGCAGAGCCATGTTACCCATCCTGGGCCACTTACGGTGTTGCATAAACAGAAAAAACCACTCTGTTTGGGGGTCTCTGTGTGAAAATAGTTTATCCCAGACTCAAGTTAACATACTTCTCGGAGCTGGCTGGTTAAGCATCCTACTCATGTGGAGAGAAACATGGTCTTGGGTGGGAGACACTGGGAGACAGTGTCACAAAATACAAGTTGAGGGAAGAGCAGGGCTGAATGCTACTCATCTCTTCTGTTGGCACCTCTGTGCTCTGTACAAACCACAGATCCTTAGTGGGTGGCCCCCCTCTTCTTCCTGTGTCTGGAATGCTCTCCCAAGGCCCATACGACGCTTTGCGTTGCTCACATCCATCCTCTGGGCTTCAGATTCACTCTTGCTCCTTGGGGAAGTCTGCACACACCCCTGCATCCATCTGTGCTCCCCTAAGACTGTCTCCTCTCTACTGTATGGACATCATTGTTTGTTCAGGAGACTATAGAATTCCTGAAGGCAGATGCCAGGCCTGTCTCATGTACTTATGCACTCCCAGCCCAGTTCCTGCCACCAACTGCAACGTAGTGACTATTTGTTGAGTGAAGCAATGAATGTCTCCCCATTTTTAGTACTACCACATAACCATAATATCATCATATCAAAATACTCTGCCAATGTGCAAACTAAGCAGCTTTTGAGGAGGGATACATATTTACGCTATTTTTCTTCTCCGTAGCCACATCAGCACAGTGCCTCAGTTTTTTTTTGTTGCTGTTTTTTTTTTTTTTTTAAACAATACAGAAAGGGTCTGGGATCCTATCAGGCATTTGATTTTTCAACTCTGTATTTTCCCCGCTGCTAGAGAAGTTTAATTTTTCTCTGTGATTTTTTTTTTCCATTTGTACCCTGGAAAAGTAAGGTGATAAATACAGGCAATCATTGCAAAGTATGACTATTGCCGGGCGCTAATGTTTTCAAATTGCTGATGATTTTTAGGGACACCACAAACTGGCCGCACTGTCAGAAGCATTTGGCAGAAGCAACTGGCAGCAGGAAATCAGACTGGAAATTTAGAAAGCGTCGCACCATATTTGGGAATGCACCTCAAAGTCACCTCCAAATATGTCATGGTCATGTAGCTGGGGTTCAGAGTGAATTTAACTATCTCTTATTATGTATTTTGTGGTACATGAAAAACTTCAAAAAGCACTGCTGGGCAAGAGAGAAAGCCCGTCTGTTGCATTGAGGTAAAAATTTCATCACAGATTTTACCTGCCATTGCCAAGTTAGGAAAGCCATTTTGCAATGAGACTTTTTTCATATACACTTGTCTTTACTGAAATAATTTTTAAATTATTAGTTACAATTATAACTTTAATGCTCATTAAGATAATTTTCATAGTAATGGCTTATGTCAGAGGAAACTGAGAGACTGAAAAGAGATACATGAGAGCTTTTGATCATGGAGAGAGTAAGATTCACATTATGAATGTCCCTACTTGGAATGCATTAAGTAAGTCCTTTAACCCTGTGTGAAGACATAAAGCTCAAGGAGGAAAAATTAGCTTTGCTAGTTACATGTATTCTGATAATTCACCAAAGGTGCTTCAGGCTTCTCTAGTGCTCCAGAAGGTGGACCAGTAATCTTGTAAGTTTCTAGGACATCTGTGGCCAAGTTCTTCACCAAATCAATTCAAAAGAAGTAAGCTTCGCTATGGTCAGGGAAACTGACAAGGGCAAAAAGACAAGAGAGAATAGATAGAGGGGCCAGCGGTTCCTGGGCAGCATTCTTCAAGGGTCAGTACTAGGAATACTGAACAATTTGAGAAACAACATACACAATGAAATCCAGTCTGTGAACATAAGTAAGCCCTGAGGACTATTAAGCAGAGAGATCCAGCGTCACTGTGCCCAGACAAGAGTAACCAGTCAAGTTTTATTCTGGACCAGAAATAGAAAATTCAAGTGCTTTTGAAAAGAAATAGGAGTTGAAATGCATAAAAGGATCAGAAGAGCAATTTTGAAATCTCAGTTTGCGTTTGTTGCTGGAGTTGAGATACGCAGAGCATCTTTTTTTAAAATTTAAATTCGATTTAATTAACACACAGTGTATTGTTAGTTTGAGGTAGAATTTAGTGATTCACCAGTTGCATGTACCACATAATGTGCTCATTACTTCATGTGCCCTCCTTAAAGCCCATCACCCAGTTACCCCATCCCCCCCACACACAATATGCAGAGCATCTTAACCTCAAAATAATGTTGATTGAGTTAGCCCCTGAGGATACACAGATGAAAGTAAGGGGTTCAGGCTTCAAGAGAAGCCCTGAGTGTGTTTGCTTGCAAACCCACTATGTTGCCAGAGCAATGGTCCACCACAGGTGGAGATGGGCATCTAAAAAGTCAGCCACAGGTAGGTCCTGGTCCCCACAGATCGCTCATAGCATACAGGGAAGCCACGTGCTCCCATGGGGCCCACAGGGAGAGTTTGCAGAAGCGAAGAGGCCCCACTGAGTGGAAGAATTATAGATGGAGGCAATTGACTGTGACTACAGATTTCAAGATTGGGTGCAGGCACAATGGCCCAAGGACCAGGGAATACTAGATGCACCTCCAGAAATGCTAGCACCAGGAGTTCAGGGACCAGGCCAGACCAGCTCCCTCCCCATTCTTCTCCATGGGCACTTACACCAAAGGATGCACTGTGTGATGGGTAAGAGCATGGGATCTGGAGCTTGTGTTCAAATCCTGGCTTTCCCAAACATGGTTAACTTTGGGCAAGTGACTTAATTAATCTCTCTATGCATTTGTTTCCTCATCTGTAACACTAGAATATTAATGATAATATTTATCATTGGGTTTGTTGAGAGCATTAAATGAATTGGCATATAGAAGGCACTTTGAATAATACCCGATACCTGGTAAACACTAATCTTTGTTGAAATGTTAGCTGCTATTATTAGCCCCATCCTTCTCAAGTGATATCCATCCTCCCAGCCTCTCCTGGGTCTGTAATGGTGGAATGGGTGAGGGGATGTCATTTCTGGTGGAGACTAGGTAATAATCATCTTAGAAAGCCTGCCTGAGCTCTCGCTTATGTCCAGCCTGGGCTTTGGTGTGTAAAGACAGAGATCTTCCCCCACACCCATCCAGAGTCACTGGGAACAACCACCACAAATTTGGGCAGTCATCTGTCTCTGTCTCCTGGGGCCCCCACCACAAGGCAGAGAGGGGGCTGCTCCCCTGGGCCGCAGGCTGCCTCGTACCTTGCTCCTCACCCTGTACACTCCTCGAGGGCTAGACTGTGCCTTCCTTATAGTGTCTTTCACATCAAATCACAGGTGATCACCAACACCTCTGCCTGATTGACAAAGACCTGCCCAACCTGCTTATCACATCCAAAGAGATGTAATAGAGAAAAAACTGATTTAAAAGTAAAATCTTTCCAGAAGTGTAAGATATATACTTAAGAGTCTAGGTTAACATAATGTAAGTATTGATACAAATGAGCTACTTTAGTAACACAGTCCAAGTAGATTTTAAAGTAAGATTGAAGGAATGACTTCATGAAAATATTTGATCAGGATCTCTGGGCCGGTCCTGGAACCGGCTTCAGGATGTGACCCATTCCAGTTCTCTCAGGATACTGAGACAGGCTAGTGTAACATATAAATCATGTTCTACACATACCATTTCAGGAGGGCCCAGATGACTTTCCTAAAGGGAACAGTTTTATTTGTGCTGCCTAAATGTATTGCTTTGGTGTATAATTTGAAGTTCTGTAAACTAAGTATTTGGCTTAAAAATTATTTCTCTAGGGGCACCTGGGTGGCTCAGTGGGTTAAGCCCCTGCCTTCGGCTCAGGTCATGATCCCAGGTCCTGGGTTCGAGCCCCGCATAGGGCTTTCTGCTGGGCAGGGAGCCTGCTTCCTCCTCTCTCTCTGCCTGCCTCTCTGCCTACTTGTGATTTCTCTCTGTCAAATAAATAAATAAATAAAATCTTAAAAAAAAAATTATTTCTCTAGGGGCGCCTGGGTGGCTCAGTGGGTTAAAGCCTCTGCCTTCAGCTCAGGTCATGATCCCAGGGTCCTGGGATCGAGCCCCACATCGGGCTCTCTGCTCGGCAGGGAGCCTGCTTCCTCCTCTCTCTCTCTGCCTGCCTCGCTGCCTACCTGTGATCTCTATCTGTCAAATAAAAAAATATATATATTAAAAAAAAATATTTCTCTAAAATTTGTAAACACAAATTTATGAATCTGGGAAGAGTAAGCAAGGCTATCCATCATGTAAAACTCAGTAGCTATGTGTTCGAACTGTGTTCTCCCAAATGTCTAGCCGAGACTATCAGAATGGAGGGACTGAGTTTTTAGGATTGTGGTGCAGGTGGTGGTTTGGGGCAGTTTTTGGAAGAGTAAGTGTGGTTGGGCAGATCTGTGTGGAATGAACACACCGTGAGCTGGCTTACGTCACCAGTTGAGAAGTAAGCATCAAGAGGAGGTGTTCTGTGGTAAGAGAGAAATTCTAGGAAATAGAGAGCCATGGAGACCAAAGATTGGGCCTCTTCCTATTGTGAAGATGAGGGTTTTTTGTGTGTATCATAGAATCAAAGAATGTACCTTGAGAGTCTATATGAAGAAAAAGAAACAGGCAGAGTTCTAGGAACCCATGCCTTACTGTCTCTTCAGATGTTCCATTTTATTTTATATACATATATTTATGTATATGTGAATTTCATTGGATAGCTAAGGTTTTGTTTGAGGGCAGGGGAAGAAAAGATTTCCACTGCTGAAAAAAAAATTTTAATCACTGGCCTACATACTGTGCTTAGGGCCAGCCCTGAAGTTCTAAATAGCTAACCTGGCAAAAAATCATGCGAGATGGGCATGATTTTGAACACAATCTTTGCCAGAGAGGAAGAAGGCTCATACTGTTATAAAATTAGTTCTGTTTCTTTCACTGGAGTTGGAAGTTCTTACATAGATGACACTAAGAAGCATCATTTCATATAATTTTAGCTAAAAAGAGAAGACTAAAATTAATATTTAGGTATATATTAAAAACTTTTAAAGGACTATGAAGGCTTTTTGTCAGAGTTGGTGGAAACATTACTTTGCAAATTTTACGGTCCTATTTTTTAGTTTGCATTTTCAAAAATTTTAAGCATTAGAAATAAGGTTTTAAAAGAGAAATTTAAGTAATTAAGCACAATCACATTTGACTTATTCCTTCCCACAAATTGTATCAGAAAAGGAAAACACTTCCCAAAGGTGTAGCAAGTGACGAAACAGACTTTTAAGGCACACTTGATACCAGGAGGGTGCAATGAAAGGAAGGGCAGAAGGGGCCTTGAGAATGAGGTAAAGTCAACTGGAGTTTAAGAAAAGCAACCACTGGGCCAAAAGAATCTTTCATTTAAGGTTATTTCCCAAGAAATTAGTCATTTATTTTCATCCTTAAGAGCTTAGTTCCAATTTAGTAGGAGCAGGGAAAGCTATTTCTTTGACATTGAAGAAGAAAAATTGTGGCTCTTCTCTCCAGCCTTTTGCTTTATTTTTTCCATATTAAGCTGCTCTTGAAGCTGAAAAGAAATCAAAATAAAATTCGGGAAAGTGGTTTCACTAAAGATTTTTAGTTTTTGTTTTTGTTTTTCCCCTTTTCGCTTATTTAGCTTCATCTCTTCTGGATATCTTTCCATTTTTGCTCCCACAGGGGATAAATTCTATATCCAGTAAAGTATTTTATATATTAACATGTCTTTGGTTTTGAATTCCTTCTAATAATGTGCCAGTTTTTGGAGATAAATATAAATGCAAACAATATAACATTAATAATTCAGGACAATTCTCGTATTGAGGAATATTGTGGAAATTATTAACTATTTTAATTCATCCATTTTGAGATAATGCTTTGCCTTGTTTTTATTTTAAACAATTTTAAATTTTTTCCTAGCTTGGCAAGATTTAATTTTATAGTTTGATGTCAGATTTTTATAAATTCTTTGCATTTCCTAGAGCAAAGTTGTAAACCAAAACAAAATCTTTCCAATGAAGATTTCTTTAGGTAATTAAGGTAAATGTCTTATAAATAGTGCATATCCTTAATGTTTTAAAATATCTCTATGTGAAATTATCAATTACAGACCTATCTATTAAATAGGGATATTACTCACATGATCTTGTCTTCAAGATTAAAAAGAAAATTGAGGTTATTGGCAGAAAATACCTTGACTTCTGTCCTACACCTACAACTTAACTGTAGCTACATTCAGTCTGTACATCTCTCTGGTCTTTGAGTATTTCTTCTCCTAGCTATTCTCACCCACTGTACTCATTATCTCATTTTATCTCCAAAAACTGGAAATTCTGACATTAACTATTCCCTCTAACTTCTGCATATTCAATCTTAATGTCTTCTTGCCTACTTACTCATTTCATAATGCCCCATCAACTGATCACATCCACTATGGAGTCCACCCTTTCAGAGGATTATCATTCTCTGGAGATCCTCATTTCTCCCACTGTCCCTGACTCTTCAGATGATTGTCATTGGCTTTCACCTTCAAAAATTCAGAGATTGCTCCATCAATAATCTCTAGGATTTCCAAGTGTTCAAATCCAAGGCAGTCTTTTCAAATTACTTGCTCTCCCCAAGTCTCATTATAATATTGAGCCTACCATCTTCATAAAGTGCCACCCTTCCTTAGTTCCTTTGATTCCACAGTCTCCTGGTCCTCCTCCTTTCTCTTTGTTGGCTCTTCTTCTCCTTTGCTTGTCTCACTTCTTTCTTGCTAATCCACTTGTTATGGATTTTAAAATAATAAAATAAAGAGAGTAGGTAACATTTCTCTTGGAGAGTATATACAGAAAAGAAAAAGAGAGTTGATATGATATCCTGAGTCACAGCACAATGGGCAGAGAAAGATTCCACAAAAAACAACAACAACAAAAACCCAAACAAGCAATTAGAGTATTAAAGAGAAAACAATCAAAACAAATCAGGAAAATGCTATTTTAAGGAAGTCAAGAAGAAAGATTATTTTGAGCACAAGGACATGACCAACTGAGAAGTGAAGAAAGATAGTAACAAAAAGTGTTTACTGGATTCAGAGCAAAGCAATTCCTAATAATATCCGAAAAGAGGTGAGGAAATGAAGACAGCAAGAGAGGCCACTGTGAGATGTTTGGTGAAGAAAAGGGAGCAAGAATGATAGCTGAAAGGGGAAGTAAAGGCAATTGGGTTTTTTTTTTTCTTTTACTTGTTTGCTTTAAGTTCAGAGACAGCAGGGACAGTGCTTATGTGTTAATTGGCAAGAGCAGGAAGAGAGGGGAGACAATGAAGATATCAGAGTGGGAATGATGGTAGAATAAGCTTCCAAAGGACTAGAGAGGTGGGGGAACACAGAGCTTGAGGGCAAGGAGATGAGTTTAGCCTGGAGGAGAGACACACCTTGTATATGACAGATGGCAAGGGGGAAAAGATGGGTACACTTTCAGTGGGAATCTGTACATGAGATGGCAGGGAGTTGGGCAATTTCCCTTTTTGTGATTTCTATTTTCCCCATCAAGTAGGAGGCAAAGGCACAGGCTGAGAGCAAGGAACTGAAGGTGGTAAGTTAGGTAATTTGAGGAGAGTAGAGAAAGTTTTAAATAGCTGCCGCACAGAAAGCAAGCTGATGAGAAAGATACCTACATGGATTGCCAGAATGGAGAACCAGTTGAGATGAGAGATCATGAACATTTGTGCATTACCCAGAAGCCTGGTTGAGATCTGGGATTTCAATCTGTAGTATCGGCATGATAAGAGAACAGTAGAGAAAAGAGAGCTAAACCCAGTGACAGAAAAGCAGCTGACACGGTGGATCACAGAAGGCAGGCAACAGGAGGGAGACTGTATATACAAGTGTCTCCTGTGTTCTCGATCCCAGCCCGCCTCTTCCAGAACCTGGAGCTTCTGCTAGAGGGCAATCAGAGGCAGAGATGAAACAGCTGCTGGTATTAGGAAGGCCCAGGTATGACCACAAGAATAGGTGACTAGTTGATACGGCGTAGGGATAAAGGTCAATAGAACTGAGGAGGTCAATTTCTGAGACTACAGGTGACATTATTGTTTGGATCACACTTAATTTTTTTTTTTATTTTGAAGTGAGATGTCATCTTTAGACACAGTTTTATTCATGTTACAAAAACCAAAACAAAACCATATTCAGTAGCTCAGATGTTAGCTGAGGCTGCCATTCCCATGACCATATAGGAAATACTGGCTCAAACTTCCCTCTGCTTTCCATACCCTGGACAATGTCTAATTTAGAGGGAATTCTATGTATCACCCAGCATCTGATGATTTGATGCAGATTATGGATTGTTTCACTCTTGTAAGCATTTTGTTCCTATATTATATAGAGCTGGCATAGACTTGGAATTCCACCCTTGTATCTTGTCCTCCCCACTAACTTCTACCTTGATGAAAACAACAAACAAAACAAGTACATTCTTATAAGGTCACTGTATGCAAAACAAAAAAAATTACTTAACTAAAAAAAAACAATGATTTGTAGTGATTGAAGGGAATATATATTGCAGCAATGCCAACAACTTCCAATTCAAGTATTACATTTGGTAGTTCATAAAAAGTCCTGTGGCCATTTCTGAACTAGGCATTCATTATCCCAGGATCTCTTTATTGTCTCTTCTCTTCTCTGCCTTTTCTTCTTAAAAAGGAAAGATTCTCCCAAATTTCCAATCTGAGTGATTTAGATTTCTCTAAGTTGTACCTTTCAAAGTCAGGTCCAGGTTTTCTTGCATATCAAAACTTGGCCTCATCCTTAAATCCAAGCAGATGAGGGCGGCTCAGGTCATAGCACTGGAGGTAAAGAGAAGAGGTCAGATTCTGGGTACATTTTGAAGGTAAAGCCAACAGGATCTGTTTATGGCTTGGATAAAGGTAGTAAGAGAAAGAGAGAAATCAGGGATACTCAAAGGTTTCTGGCCCAACCAACTGGAGAGATGAGCTGACATGGACTGAGGTGGAGAAGCCATGGTAAAACAAGTTTTGGAAGAAAGGATCAGGAGTTGAGCTCTGTTCATATGAAACTTAGTATATATCCAAATGCATATGTCAAGCAGGCAGCTGAATGGTCTGAGCTGGAGACTCATATATGTATGTATGTGTGTACACACAGCCTCCCTCCAGAAAATTTATTTCTAAATATTCTTTCACAAAACTGATTTAACAGGGGCACCTGGGTGGCTCAGTGGGTTAAAGCCTCTGCCTTTGGTCATGATCTTAGGGTCCTGGGATTGAGCCCCACCTTGGGCTCTCTGCCCAGCAGGGAGCCTGCTTCCTCCTCTCTCTCTCTGCCTGCCTCACCCCCAACTTGAGATCTCTGTCTGTCTAATAAATAAATAAAATCTATTTCAAAAAAACCAAACCTGATCTAATAATAGAACATAGACAACCACATAGACTTTCAGACTCTTCTCATGGGAGATAACCCACGTTAAATGCAGGCATTGTGTCCAGAGTTGGTAGCCAGGGCATTTTTCCTGGAGTCTGGAGAAAACCTAAAGATTGTCCCAAGTACAGTAGCAGATTAAACTCCTGAATCTAATTTTACTTCCTTCTGAAATCTAACATTACACTCAAGGGACTTAAAAAAAAAAAAAAAAAAAGACCAACAAAGGGAGAACTGGAGAGGAGAAAATAACAAAATTTCATAAATTGAAATTCAGTGGAAGAGTGACAAATGTCTAGCAGACTTCAAGAATCGGAATGCAAAGCCAGTAGTGGGAGAAACTGAGAACAAACCCAGTGTGCAACATGGAAGTCTCAAAATATTAGGACCTGGTAGCCCTAAGTGCCTCTGGAATTGGTTGGTAGGGTTCAGGAAGGAGGCTATAATGAGGAAGACTGAGTAAAATTCCACATGAGTCACTGCTCTTCCCCAACTCAGCAGCTGCCCAGAGAAGATAAAAGAGGGTCTCTGGACTGGAGGACAACAGCCACTGTGAGTTAAGGATATTCTACTGAAGATGGAGATTAAGTGACCATACAAACACTGAAAGCTGAATGGACTATCTGCTTTACTCAGTCCCAAACTCCTATAAACCAGTCTCTTACTCTGTGTTTGGGTGAAAAGCTCTTCCTTGGAGAAGTTGACCAGCTCAACACAAAAGATTTCAAGATATTGACCTGGGGAGAACTCCAGCCAGCCTTTCTAGGGTCTTTGATGGCTTGTGGGAAACTGTTGTGTGTGAATTAGAAAATGATGTTCCTTCTGGACAGATGTAGCTTTGCTGGTATTAGACTTAAAAAGGAGATAACATTTCCCACTTTTGTGGGTAGAAAAAGTCACCCTTCTTCTAGGAAGATGTAGCTCCTGAAAAGCATTCATGAATTGGTGAGCAAGTGAGATATACATTTTGGGCCCCTTTAATTTGTTGTCTTCATGGAGAGCACAACTCTGAGCAGCCCCGAGACCACACAGATTACCCTGCAGTAAAATATACAGTCAACAAGCCCTGTCTATGTGCTCAAACTTTCCATTCATCCAACAAGTAAGTCACATATGAAGGATGTTTTGAACAAAGAAGACAGAAACTGAAAAAAATAGAAACAAACAAATCAGTCCTCAGAAGAAGCAGAGTGTAGCAGAGAGAAGGAAAAGAAACAGAGTGTAACAGAGAAAAGGAAAAGAAGTGAACATAGAAGTGAACATAGACGATGTTCACTTCTATGTTCAAAAATGAACAATAATGTTCATTATTGCGTCTATGAAACCAAACAGGGTTCTATAAGAAAAAGAACATTCAGGGAGCACAAATTGAATAAAGATCTGGAAGATAAATTTCTAAACAGACAACAATCCCTCAAGAAGATTTAACAATTATATGGGCGCCTGAGTGGCACAGTTAGTTAGGCCTCCAACTCTTGGTTTTGGCTTAGGTTGTGATTTCATGGGTCATGGGATCAAGTCCTGCATCAGACTCCATGTGCAATAGGGAGTCTGCTTGAGAATTCTCTCCCTCTGCTCCTCCCCCCACTCCCTCGTTCTCGCTCTCTAAAATAATTAAATCTTAAAATATTATGCTCCCAACATGAGAGTACACACATATAAATCAATTAATAACAAAGAAACTCACTGATAATAATACGATAATAGCAGGGCACTTTAACACCCCAATAAAAGCACAAAATAAACAAGGAAACAATGGCTTTGAATGACACACTGGACCAGATGGACTTAATAAATATATTCAGAACACTTCATCCTAAAGCAGCAGAATACACATTATTTTCGAGCACACATGGAACATTCTCTAGAATTTATCACATACTGGGTCACAAGTCAGCCCTCAACAAGTACAAAATATTGAGAACATACCATGCATATTTTCAGACCACAATACTATGAAACTTGAAGTCAACCACAAGAAAAAATTTGGAAAGACCATAAATATATGGAGCTTAAAGAACATCCTACTAAAGAATGAATGAGTTAACCAGGAAATTAGAGAAGAAATAAAGCAGTACATGGAAGCAAATGAAAATGAAAACATGACAGTCCAAAACCTTGAGGATATAGCAAAGGTAATCCTAAGAGGGAAGTATATTACAATACACACCTACCTCAAGAAACAAGAACAGTCTCAAATACACATCCTAACCTTATACCTTAAGGAGCTAGAAAAGGAGGAGCAAAGTAAGCCTAAAGCCAGCAGAAGAAGGGAAATAATAAAGACTAGAGCAGAAATAAACAATATAGAAAATAAAAAAAATAACAGTAGAACAGATTAATGGAACTAAGACCTGGTTCTTTGAAAGAATTAATAAAATTGATATACCCTTAGCCAGATTTATCAAAAAGAAGAGACAAAGGACCCAAATAAATAAAATAAAGAATGAAAGAGGAGAGATCACAACACCACAGAAATACAATTGTAAGAGAATATTATGCAAAATTATATGCCAATAAACTGGGCAAATTGGAAGAAAGGATAAAGTCCTAGCAACATACAAACTACAAAAACTGAAAGAGAAAGAAATAGAAAATTTGAACAGATCCATAGCCAGTAAAGAAACTGAATCAGTAATCAAAAATTTCCCAACCAAAAGAAGTCCAGGACCAGATGGCTTCATAGGCAAATTCTACCAGACTTTTTAAAGGAGAACTAATACCTGTTCTTCTCAAATTGTTCCCAAAGAACAGAAAAGGAAGGAAAACTTCCAAACACATTCTATGAAACCAGCATTACCTTGATTCCAAATCCAGATAAAGACCCCATTAAAAAGAATTACAGGCCAATATCCCTGATGAACATGGATGCAGAAATTCTCAGCAAGATACTAGCAAATCAAATCCAACAGCACATTAAAAGAATTATTCACCACAATCAAGTGGGATTTATTCCTGGGCTGCAGGGTTGGTTCAATATTCACAAATCAGTCAACCTGATACACCACATTAATAAAAGAAAGGATAAGAACCATATGATCCTCTCAATAGATGGAAAAAAGCATTTAACAAAATACAACATCCAATTTTGATAAAAACCCTCAACAAAGTAGGTATGAATGGAACATACCTTAACATCATAAAAGCCATATAGGAAAGACCTACGACTAATATTATCTTCAGTGGGGAAAAACTGAGAGCTTTTCCTCTACACTGAGGAACAAGACAGATAACCACTCTCATCATTACTATTTAACATAGTGCTGGCAGTCTTAGCCTCAGCAATCAGACAACAAAAAGAAATAAAAGGCATCCAGCTTGGCAAGAAAGAAGTCAAACTTTACAGATGACATGATTCTCTATGTAAAAACCCTGAAAGACCCCATCAAAAAATTGCTAGAACTAATATATGAATTCAGCAAAGTCCCAGGATATAAAAATCAACCTACAGAAATCTGTTGCATTTCTTTTTTTTTTAAACATATAATACATTTTTATCCCCAGGGGTACAGGTCTGTGAATCGCCAGGTTTACACACTTCACAGCACTCACCTTAGCACATACCCTCCCCAATGTCCATAATCCCACCCCCCTTCTCCCAACACCCCTCCCCCCAGCCACCCTCAGTTTGTTTTGTGTAATTAAGAGTCACTTATGGTTTGTCTCCCTCCTGATCCCATCTTGTTTCATTTATTCTTCTCCTACCCCGTTAACCCCCCATGTTGCATCTCCACTTCCTCATATCTGGAGATCATATGATAGTTGTCTTTCTCCGATTGACTTATTTCACTAAGCATGATACCCTCTAGTTCCATCCACGTCATTGCAAATGGCAAGATTTCATTTCTTTTGATGGCTGCATAGTATTCCATTGTGTATATATACCACATCTTCTTTATCCATTCGTCTGTTGATGGACATCTAGGTTCTTTCCATAGTTTGGCTATTATAGACATTGCTGCTATGAACATTCGGGTGCACGTGCCCCTTCAGATCACTACGTTTGTATCTTTAGGGTAAATACCCAGTAGTGCAATTGCTGGGTCATAGGGTAGTTCTATTTTCAACATTTTGAGGAACCTCCATGCTGTTTTCCAGAGTGGTTGCACCAGCTTGCATTCCCACCAACAGTGTAGGAGGGTTCCCCTTTCTCCACATCCTTGCCAGCATCTGTCATTTCCTGACTTGTTAATTTTAGCCATTCTGACTGGTGTGAGGTGATATCTCATTGTGGTTTTGATTTGTATTTCCCTGATGCCGAGTGATATGGAGCACTTTTTCATGTGTCTGTTGGCCATCTGGATGTCTTCTTTGCAGAAATGTCTGTTCATGTCCTCTGCCCATTTCTTGATTGGATTATTTGTTCTTTGGGTGTTGAGTTTGTTAAGTTCTTTATAGATTTTGGACACTAGCCCTGTATCTGATATGTCGTTTGCAAGTATCTTCTCCCATTCTGTCAGTTGTCTTTTGGTTTTGTTGACTGTTTCCTTTGCTGTGCAAAAGCTTTTGATCTTGATAAAATCCCAATAGTTCATTTTTTTTTAGTTTTTTTTTTTAATTTTTTGTGCATCTCTTTTATTAGAAAGTTCCAACTGACACATGCTTTGCCTTGTTACTGAATCTTTTTTTTTTATTTTAAATTTTATTTTATTATTTTTTTTAATTTATTTGACAGACAGAGATCACAAGTAGGCAGAGAGGCAGACAGAGAGAGAGGGGGAAGCAGGCTCCCCGCTGAGCAGAGAGCCCGATGCGGGGCTCGATCCCAGGACCCTGGGATCATGACCTGAGCCGAAGGCAGAGGCTTAACCCACTGAGCCACCCAGGTGCCCCTTAAATTTTATTTTTTACAAACATATATTTTTATCCCCAGGGGTACAGGTCTGCGAATCGCCAGGTTTGCACACTTCACAGCACTCACCATAGCACATACCCTCCCCAATATCCATAACCCCACCCCTTTGCCCTTGCTTCCCTTGCCTTTGGCGATGTTCCTAGGAAGATGTTGCTGTGGCTGAGGTCGAAGAGGTTGCTGCCTGTGTTCTCCTCAAGGATTTGGATGGATTCCTTTCTCACATTGAGGTCCTTCATCCATTTTGAGTCTATTTTCATGTGTGGTGTAAGGAAATGGTCCAATTTCATTTTTCTACATGTGGCTGTCCAATTTTCCCAACACCATTTATTGAAGGGGCTGTCTTTTTTCCATTGGACATTCTTTCCTGCTTTGTCGAAGATTACTAGACCATAGAGTTGAGGGTCTATTTCTGGGCTCCCTATTCTGTTCCATTGATCTATGTGTTTTTGTGCCAGTACCATGCTGTCTTGATGATGACAGCTTTGTAATAGAGCTTGAAGTCCGGAATTGTGATGCCACCAACTTTGGCTTTCTTTTTCAACATTCCTTTGGCTATTTGAGGTCTTTTCTGGTTCCATATAAATTTTAGGATTATTTGTTCCATTTCTTTGAAAAAAAATGGGTGGTATTTTGATAGGAATTGCATTAAATGTGTAGATTGCTTTAGGTAGCATAGACATTTTCACAATATTTATTCTTCCAATCCAGGAGCATGGAATATTTTTCCATTTCTTTGTGTCTTCCTCAATTTCTTTCATGAGTACTTTATAGTTTTCTGAGTATAGATTCTTAGCCTCTTTGGTTAGGTTTATTCCTAGGTATCTTATAGTGTTGGGTACAATTGTAAATGGGATTGACTCCTTAATTTCTCTTTCTTCTGTCTTGATGTTGGTGTAGAGAAATGCAACTGATTTCTGTACATTGATTTTATATCCTGACACTTTACTGAATTCCTGTACAAGTTCTAGCAGTTTTGGAGTGGAGTCTTTTGGGTTTTCCACATATAGTATCATATCATCTGCACAGAGTGATAGTTTGACTTCTTCTTTGCAGATTTGGATGCCTTTAATTTCCTTTTGTTGTCTGATTGCTGAGGCTAGGACTTCTAGTACTGTGTTGAATAGCAGTGGTGATAATGGACATCCCTGCCGTGTTCCTGAACTTAGTGGAAAAGCTTTCAGTTTTCCTCCATTGAGAATGATACTTGGGTTTTTCATAGATGGCTTTGATAATATTGAGGTATGTGCCCTCTATCCCTACATTTTGAAGAGTTTTGATCAGGAAGGGATGCTGTACTTTGTCAAATGCTTTTTCAGCATCTATGGAGAGTATCATATGGTTCTTGTTCTTTCTTTTATTAATGTGTTGTATCACATTGATTGATTTGCGGATGTTGAACCAACCTTGCAGCCCTGGAATAAATCCCACTTGGTCGTGGTGAATAATCCTTTTCATGTACTGTTGAATCCTATTGGCTAGTATTTTGGTGAGAATTTTCGCATCTGTGTTCATCAAGGATATTGGTCTGGAGTTCTCTTTTTTGATGGGATCCTTGTCTGGTTTTGGGATCAAGGTGATGCTGGCCTCATAAAATGAGTTTGGAAGTTTTGCTTCCATTTCTATTTTTTTAGAACAGTTTCAGGAGAATAGGAATTAGTTCTTCTTTAAATGTTTGGTAGAATTCCCCCGGGAAGCTGTCTGGCCCTGGGCTTTTGTTTGTTTGGAGATTTTTGATGACTGTTTCAGTCTCCTTAGTGGTTATGGGTCTGTTCAGGCTTTCTATTTCTTCCTGGTTCATTGTGGTAGTTTATATGTCTCTAGGAATGCATCCATTTCTTCCAGATTGTCAAATTTGTTGGTGTATAGTTGCTCATAGTATGTTCTTATAATTGTCTGTATTTCTTTGGTGTTATTTGTGATTTCTCCTCTTTCATTCATGATTTTATTTATTTATTTGGGTCCTCTCTCTTTTCTTTCTTATAAGTCTGGCCAGAGGTTTGTGAATCTTATTAATTCTTTCAAAGAACAAGCTCCTAGTTTCGTTGATTTGTTCTATTGTTTTTTTTTTTTTTTTTTTTTTTTGTTTCTATTTCATTGATTTCTGCTCTGATCTTTATGATTTCTCTTCTCCTGCCGGGTTTAGGGTTTCTTTCTTGTTCTTTCTCCACCTCCTTTAGGTGTAGGGTTAGGTTATGTACTTGAGACCTTGTTTCTGGAGAAAGGCTTGTATCGCTATATATTTTCCTCCCAGGACTGCCTTTGCTGTGTCCCACAGATTTTGAACCGTTGTGTTTTCATTATCATTTGTTTCCATGCACTTTTTCAATTCTTCTTTAATTTCCTGGTTGACCCATTCATTCTTTAGAAGGATGTTGTTTAGTCTTCGTGTATTTGGGTTCTTTCTGAATTTCCTCTTGTGATTGAGTTCTAGCTTCAGAGCATGGTGGTCTGAAAATATGCAGGGAATGATCCTAATCTTTTGATACCGGTTGAGAATTGATTTAGGACCGAGGATGTGATCTATTCTGGAGAATGTTTCATGTGCACTAGAGAAGAATGTGTGTTCTGTTGCTTTGGGGTGAAATGTTCTGAATATATCTGTGATGTCCATCTGGTCCAGTGTGTCATTTAAGGCCTTTATTTCCTTGTTGATCTTTTGCTTGGATGATCTGTCCATTTCAGTGAGGGGAGTGCTAAAACCCCCTACTATTATTGTATTATTGTTGATGTGTTTCTTTGATTTTGCTATTAATTGGTTTATATAGTTGGCTGCTCCCACGTCAGGGGCATAGATATTTAAAATTGTTAGATCTTCTTGTTGGACAGATCCTTTGAGTATGACATAGTGTCCTTCCTCATCTCTTATTATAGTCTTTGGCTTAAAATCTAATTGATCTGATAGAAGGATTGCCACTCCTGCTTTCTTCTGATGTCCATTAGCATGGTAAATTGTTTTCCACCCCCTCACTTTAAATCTGGAGATGTCTTCGTGTCCAAAATGAGTTTTTTGTAGGCAACATATAGATGGATTTTGTTTTTTTATCCATTCTGATACCCTGTGTCTTTTGATTGGGGCATTTAGCCCATTAACATTCAGGGTAACTATTGAGAGATATGAATTTAGTGCCATTGTATTGCCTGTAAGGTGACTGTTACTGTATATTGTCTCTGTTCCTTTCTGATCTACTACTTTTAGGGTCTCTCTTTGCTTAGAGGACCCCTTTCAATATTTCCTGTAGAGCTGGTTTGGTGTTTGCAAATTCATTCAGTTTTTGTTTGTCCTGGAAGCTTTTTATCTCTCCTTCTATTTTCAATGATACCCTAGCTGGATATAGTATTCTTGGCTGCATGTTTTTCTCATTTAGTGCTCTGAATATATCATGCCAGCTCTTTCTGGCCTGCCAGGTCTCTGTGGATAAGTCTGCTGCCAATCTAATATTTTTACCATTGTATGTTACAGACTTCTCTTCCCAGGCTGCTTTCAGGATTTTCTCTTTGTCACTAAGACTTGTAAATTTTACTATTAGGTGACGGGGTGTGGACCTATTCTTGTTGATTTTGAGGGGGGTTCTCTGCACCTCCTGGATTTTGATGCTTGTTCCCTTTGCCATATTAGGGAAATTCTCTCCAATAATTCTCTCCAATATACCTGTTGCTCCCATCTCTCTTTCTTCTTTTTCTGGAATCCCAATTATTCTAATGTTGTTTCATCTTATGGTGTCACTTATCTCTCAAATTCTCCCCTCATGGTCCAGTAGCTGTTTGTCCCTCTTTTGCTTGGCTTCTTTATTCTCTGTCATTTGGTCTTCTATATCACTAATTCTTTCTTCTGACTCATTTATCCTAGCAGTAAGAGCCTCCATATTTGATTGCACCTCATTAATAGCTTTTTTTATTTCAATTTGGTTAGATTTTAGTTCTTTTATTTCTCCAGAAAGGGCTTTTATATCTCCCGAGAGGGTTTCTCTAATATCTTCCATGCCTTTTTCGAGCCCGGTTAGAACCTTGAGAATCGTCATTCTGAACTCTAGATCTGACATATTACCAATGTCTGTATTGATTAGGTCCCTAGCCTTCAGTACTGCCTCTTGTTCTTTTTTTTGTGGTGAATTTTTGAGCCTTGTCATTTTGTCCAGATAAGAGTATATGAAGGAGCAAGTAAAATACTAAAAGGGTGGCAAAGACCCCAGGAAAATACGCTTTAACCAAATCAAAAGAGATCCCAAATCGTGGGTGGGAGAAAGGGGATAAAAAGTGGTTCAGAAAAAAAAAAAAAAAAGAAAGAAAATGAATAAAGAAAAAATATAAAAAATAAAAGAAAAAATATATAAATATTAGATAAACTAGTTAAACAATGTTTAAAAAGAAAAGGGTAAATGTTTTTAAAAATTTAGCAGAAGAAGGGAAAAAATTGAAAAAAAAAAAGGAAAAAATTAAATTAACTGCAAGGGTAAAGAAACATTGGGAGAAAGCCATGAGTTCCGTGCTTTGCTTTCTCCTCCTCTGGAATGCCGCTGCTCTCCTTGTATTGAAACTGCACTCCTTGGTAGGTGAACTTGGTTCTGGCTGGATTTCTTGTTGATCTTCTGGGGGAGGGGCCTGTTGTAGTGATTCTCAAGTGTCTTTGCCCCAGGCGGAATTGCACCACCCTTACCCGGGGCTGGGCTGAGTAATCCGCTCGGGTTTGCTTTCGGGAGCTTTTGTTAAATGAGCGCTTTCCGAAGAGTTCCAGAGGATGGGAATGAAGATGGCGGCCTCCCAGTCTCCCGCCTGGATGAGCTGAGAACTCTGGGCCCCACTCCTCAGTGCGCCCTCAGAGAACAGCGCCCAATTACTCCCGTCACCCTGGCCTCCGGCCGCGCTCCGAGCTGATCGAGCTTGTGACCGGTTCAAGGTAACCCCGAGCTGAGAGCTCACTCCTCGGCTCTGTCTCTGTAGTTGGCTTCCCTGTTCTAATACCTGCAAGCTCTGCAACATTCAGACACCCCCGGTCCTTCTGTGACCCTGCGGGACCGGAGGCCATGCTGACCCCACATGGGCTTCACCCCGGTTAAGCCTCTGGAGCTCAGCGGAACAGACTTTTAAAAGTCCTGATTTTGTGCTCTGTTGCTCCCCCACTTGCCGGGAGCCATCCCCTCCCCGTGGTCTATCTTCCCGTCATTTGGATTCACTTCTCTGCCAGTCCTACCTTTCAGAAAGTGGTTGATTTTCTGTTTCTAGAATTGCTGTTCTTCTTCTCTTCGATCTCCCGTTGTATTTGTGGATGTTTGCAATCTTTAGATAAGTTATCTAGCTGATCTCCTGCTACCTGAAGTAGTCTCAGCCTGCTACTTCACCATCTTGACTCCTCCCCCTCAATCTGTTGCATTTCTATACATCAGTAATGAAGTAGCAGAAAAAGAAATCAAGGAATTGATCCCATTGACAATTATACCAAAAACCGTAAGTTAACCAGGAATGAACCTAACCAAAGAGGTAAAAGATCTGTACTCTGAAAACTATAGAACACTTGAAAGAATGATGAAATGAATGAAAGAATTTGAAGAAGACCAAAGAAATGGAAAAACATTACATGCTCATGGATTGGAAGAACAAACATTGTTAAAATGTCTGTACTACCCAAAGCAATCTACACATCTAATGCAATCCCTTTCTGAGTACCATCAGCATTTTTCACAGAGCTAGAACAAGCCATCTTAAAATTTTCAGGGAACTAAAAAAGACCCTGAATACCCAAAGCAATCCTGAAAAAGCAAAGCAAAGCTGGATGCATCACAATTATGAATTTAAAACTATATTACAAAGCTGTAGTCATCAAGACAGTATGGTACTGGCACAAAAACAGACACATAGATCAATGGAACAGAATAGAAAACCCAGAAATGGACCCACAACTCTATGGTCAACTAATCTTCAATAAAGCAGGAAAGAATATACAATGGAAAAAAGACAGTTTCTTCAACACATGGTGTTGGGAAACTTGAGAGCAACATACAGAAGAATTAAACTGAACCACTTTCTTACACCACACACAAAAATAGATTCAAAATGGAAAGAAGACCTAAATGTGAGACCAGAAACCATCAAAATTCTAGAGGAGAACACAGGCAGCAACCTCTCTGCCACTGGTCGTAGCAACTTCTTACTAGACATGCCACCAGAGACAAGGGAAACAAAAGGAAAAATGAACTCTTGGGACTTCATCAAGATAAGAAGCTTCTGCATGAGAGAGAGTCAATTATCATATGGTTTCACTTATTTGTGGAGCATAACAAATAGCATGGAGGACAAGGGGAGATGGAGAGGAGAAGGGAGTTGAGGGAAATTGGAAGGGGAGGTGAACCATGAGAGACTATGGACTCTGAAAAACGATCTGAGAATTTTGAAGGGGTGGGGGGTGGGAGGTTGGGGGCACCAGGTGGTGGGTATTGTAGAGGGCACGGATTGCATGGAGCACTGGGTGTGGTGCAAAAATAATGAATACTGTTATGCTGAAAAAATAAAAATTAAAAAAAAAAGATGTAGAATAAGTTAAAAAAAAAAAAAAAGAAGCTTCTGCATGGTGAAGGAACCAATCAACAAAACTAAAAGGCAGCCTACAGAATGGTAGAAGATATTTGCAAATGACATATTGGATAAAGGGTTAGTATCCAAAATCTATAAAGAACTTATCAAACTCAACACCCAAAAAACAAATAATCCAGTTAAGAAATGGGCAGAAGACATAAATAGACATTTTCCAAAGACATCCAGAAGGCTAACACACACGTGAAAAGATGCTCAACATCACTCATCATCAGGGAAATACTAATCAAAACCATGATGAGATACCGCCTCATTTTAATTAACAAGAAGGGAACAACAAGGTTGGAGAAAGGGGAACCCTCTTACACTGTTGGAGGGAATGCGAACTGGTGCAGCCACTCTGGAAAATAGTATGGATGTTCCTCAAGAAATTAAAAATAGAACTACCCTATGACCCAGCAATTGCACTACTAGGTATTTATCTAAAGGATATAAAAAATACAGATTCAAAGGGGTGTGTGCACCCCAATGTTTATAACAACATTTTCAACAATAGCCAAACTATGGAAGAGCCCAAATGTCCATCAACTGATTAATGGATAAAGAAGAGATGGGGTATATATATACAATGGAATATTACTCAGCCATCAAAAAGAATGAAATCTTGCCATCTGTAATGATGTGGTTAGAGCTAATGTATTATGCTAAGTGAAAGACAGTCAGAGAAAGACAAATACCATATGATTTCACTCATATGTGGAATTTAAGAAACAAAACAGATGAATATATGAATATATGGGAAAATAGAGAAGGAAACAAACCATAAGAAACTCAACCATAGAGAACAAACTGAGGATTGATGGAGGGAAGTGGGTGGGCAATGGGCTAGATGGGTGATGGGAATTAAGGAGGGTACTTGTTATTATGAGCACTGGGTGTTGTATGTAAGTGAGGAATTGCTGAATTCTACTCCAGAAACCAATATTGCACTGTATGTTAACTAACTAGAATTTAAATAAAAATTAAAAAGAAAAATCTTTCAGAAGGTTGAGAAAAAAGGTAAAGAGATGAAAATAGGAAAGGAAAGATAAAAATGAGAGAAGCAGTGTAAGAGATCTAACTTCAGAATATTAGTTCCACAAAGAGTAACTGAGAAAATGGAGAGGAGGAAATGAAAAGAAATAATTTGAGAGAATTTCCCAGAATTGAAGTGCATGAATTACCAGACCGAAACTGCGCATCAGGTGTCCTGTATACAATGGATAAAAGCAGACCTATCACAAGATATAGCACTGTAAAATTTTAGGACATTAAGTATAATAATCATAAAAAGATTCTATAATCTTCAAAAGAGAAAGGAGAGAAAAGATAAAGTGAGCGAGAGAAACCAAAACTCGGGAACACTTTGGCCTCCTCAACAGTAACACTGGAAGCAAGAAGAAAATGGAGCAATGCCTTCAAAACTCTTCTAATTCTTCAAAAATTACTTCTAACCTAGAATTCTGTATTTAGACTAACTCTTAATCCAGTAAGAGAAAAGACATGTGAATCTTAAGAAGTTTACCTTTTTTGCACGTTTTTCAAGAAGCTACGGGGGGATGTGACTATGCCAATATCATTAAATCTTCAAAGAGAATGTTGAGTTATTTTAACTCATACTTGATTTTATCTTGACCACATATTGATGAAGTTCCCGACTGCTTTGTTTCCTAGATCATTTTACCACACAAAAGTACTTTGACCTACTACAAAAACCAGAAGAAAGCCATAGTGAAACCCAAGGCAGAAAATATAGTGTCTATTCCTTCTACTATGTTTCCATGGGACCTATAGTAACCTGTCCATATTACAACCTGCCGGGGTCCCAACTGCTGTAAGCCCTGTCTCTCCTTTATCCAGAAGGGACTCTTAGAACCTATCACTGAAGCAGAATTTGATAGGGACTCAGAGAGACTGCCCTGCTGACCTTCCCCTGTGGGCCTCTTGCCATTCCTTATAGAGGTGCCACCCACATGACTCTCAGCCTCCATGGGTAGCAACAACCTGACCTCTTCATGAGAGGACATCAGGCCAGCCAATACAGTGCTGGACATGTTTTGTCACGTGCCACTTGCTATAAGCATCAAGACAAGTGGACAGTGCTTGTAGTACGTTTTCTATTGGAATAATAATGGCTAACAAATAGCAGTTATTGTGAGCCAACCCTTGCTCTGAGATTCTTACAGATATAACTTTGCCTCCTTTATGTATAATATTATAGATAATAATAAACATGGGATTATCACAAGTGGCTTCCCTATGTACATTCCCCTTGGCCCTTATCATATACTCCATCTTTTCTCAACTTACTGTCTTCCTCTGAAAGCAGGCACAACCTGAGTGCAAATATTTTTCTTATCAGGTCTTGGAAAAGTCAGGCAGGGGAAGAGATTAATATTAATCATTTAAAATATTATCAGTGTATTTCTTCTGTATGGTCTTCTCCATGTTCCTTTGCTTAGACTGAATTTTCTAACTTCAACATTTTCCAGCCCAACAGGAATAAGCAGAAAACCTGACCAAAAAAGCATCCGCATTCTGATCAGACTCATAAATGAGTTTATAGGATAATCTTTTCCAAGAGGAAGGTAGAGTAGTTTTATTCAATTAGTCTAATAGCAAAGTAGGTGTGAGTGAACTCTGGTTCTCTATAATATAAATTAGTAAATAATATAGTTTAGCCTTACCTTTTTGTGAATATTTAGAATTCTAACCACTTCCCTATTCATCCAACTTCTTCCCCCTTGGAAACATATTCCATATCTAATGCTTTTATCTCAACTTTATTAATAGCTACTTCATGCCTTTATTTACCCATCGGGGCTAATGTCCTTCTACTAGAGACTGAAGCAGGAGGGAACTGTAATTTGAGGAACTGATCAATCTATTACCATGAATACAGAGTTGTGTTAATGGCACTTTCTTCCCTTATATTTTTTTCACTTCACAGGATGTGACAAGCCCCTCGTAAATTATTCTCAATATAACTAGACCAATATTGCTTATTTGAGTCGATCTGATTGGAACTCAAGCTGACAAAGTGAGCTGACAGAAAAATAATAATAATAATTTTATTTTATTCTCCCTACCCTACAACAACATCCAATACCAGATAATAATACCAACGGTGGTAACTACAACAATCATCATGCATGAGCATGTGAAACAATCATTTTACATTTACTATTTCATTTAATCCCCACATCTATCCTGTTAAGAAAGGTACTATGGGCAATCCTAATTTTACTGATAAGAAAACTGAGGATCAGGGAGAGAGTCACCACACATCATACACGGTTAGAAGAAGCCAGGATTCAGACCCAGACTATGAACTCAACGAGTGAACTCAAAGCATGAACTCACAGTCACTACACTCCATAATCTATGAGAACATACTTTTTTTTTTTTTACTTCCAGAGAATTGTCACTTCGATCTACCCAATAGCAAAATGCAATCCTAAACAAACCTATCCTCACAAATCTTTTTATCCATTCCTAGCCTATCATTTCTTTAACATTCTTAGCCATGAAACTCCCATATACACAAATATTCTTCATAATTAATAGGGAAAAAAATTGAAGAGCAACTTGAAGCCATTCCAAAGGACACCATGAACTTCCATGGAGGGCACGTGAAGATTTGCCATTTCCTTTTCCTCCGACAAAGAGCGCAGGGTCCCGCAATCTCCTAATGCTGCCAGTCATCAAGGCATTGTCCATTTCTAGAATTCTTTAGACAGTGGTTAGGGTTCTCTTTATTATATATCCTCTTACTACTTCCCAGTACTATAGGTCCGGCACTCGTATCTGCGCATGCGCGTGCGTAGGTGCGTGCGTGTGCGTGTGCGTGCGTACATCCGGGCACAAGAGCTCTTTACTGGAAGGCTCATGGAAAAACAGCGTGGAAGAAAAACCCGAGGGCCAACCTACTCAAGTGTAAACGTACATCTGCACAGAGGCACCACCAGATCAAACAAGTGGACCGCGCTTTCAAGCTTTGCGGATGTGAACCTCAGATCGTGTAAATAGGGCACACGCTCCTGTCACCGGGAGGTAGGCAGACAACACTAAAAGGCAAGCCCCTTGATTCACTTCACTGAACAAACAGAATCAAAGGTTTTGCCCCAACCAGCAAATGTAAAATATGTTTTGAGGCCCATGGCTCTGGTGAGCTGTCATATGAAATGAATTACCAGGGCTCAAAGGCGGGCTGTGAGAGAAACCGCGGTGGAGCCTCAGCCAACCTGGAGAGCCGGGAAGCCACTGTGCAGGGCAGACACAGTGCGAATTGTTGCTGGGCTGCACGTTAGCGCTACAACCACACCGCAGTGCCTCGTGAACTGGAAAACAGCAAAACGGTTTACAGTTCAAATGAGCTCTGGGAACTCAAGATCTTTCTGGAAAACCTGCTAAGCTTGGTGTGCATGCAGGTATTTCCGAAATCATCCGGCTCTAATTAAAATTCATATTTCCAGTCTGTGTTCACCCAGACAATGTTGAGTCAAACCACAAGAAAATCTGTTATCACTCAAATGGGTACATATTTTTCATACAACTGAAATATTATATAAAATCATGAACTGTTAGATATAAAAGTAAAAATTGAATGCAGACACCAATCCCCATGCTACCTTTATCTCACCTTCCCAGGGATGTGAAACGTAGGTCACAGCTGCGTCGTCAGGGCATGTGCCTCGAGATCAAAGCCTTTGACTCTGGAGGAAGTATTCGTGTTAGCCTGATCCACGCTTTGTGCCCCTCCCCTTGTCCTCGTTCACGCCAACGTTATAAAAAGTAATGTGTTTGAATGATGTTTTAAAGTGCTCTATGCAATTAACTTTGAAAGCAAGGGGGCTAGTTTTCCTTCAGTGTATGTATGAAACTCCCAATAAATTTAAGGTCTTTGGGTATGTTTGGGGGAGGGAAAGATTAAAAAGAGGAAAGTTTTTGAAAGGAACAAACACTTCAAAAAGGTAAACCTGAGGTGTTTTTCCCCCTTGTAATATGAAAAATGCTTTTATAGTTGGAAAATGTCTACAGATCATTTCTACCCAATTTGCATCTCACCTTCCCAAGAAAAGTACCCCCTTTCTGTAATTATTGCAAAGTATTACAAACTGCCCTCACCTTGCCCCGTGTGTTAGTGATTGGAAAACATATGCTGCTCTTTACTTTCTATTAGCTGCCCCTCAAATGCAGAATTTTGCACCAAGTGTCTATTATGTGGATATTTCTATTCATTTTAAAACACTCCTCTGAGTGCCTTGGTTTGCTTACTATGCTCTTAAGAAAAACAAAAGCATGTAATCCTGAGTCCGATTCAAAACCAAGACACATATATAGTACACGTTGTTCAGATAGTGGTTTGGCCAAGTAGCACATCCTTTTTCAATTTGTAAAGCAGCATTATCAACACAGCCTCTGGGTGTATTAACAAAGCAATGAGTAACATTCACTGACAGCTGTAAATAAAATGCAGGAAAACCAATAAATTCAGAAAGCAACATCACCAAAAGAGAGTCTCAGGAGTGCTTCTCAAATATCAAGCCATTCATACCCTGAGTGCACAGAAAATTCTACACTTCCAACACTATACCCTTGATTGAGAATGTTCCTGGCTAAGGAAAATGGGTAGAGCAGGATAAATTAACTAGTGATGAATAAATCACAGTGCCTGGCCCCTAGTGGGCTTGGTAGCTAATAAAATCATTTCACATGGTACGAGTGTGTTAGGTAACTCACAGGCCTGATGCCAGGGAATCACTCCAGGTACGTTAAAGGAAGCAACTCTCACTGCCTACCACAAGTACTGTTCTAAGACATCCTTTTCTCCTTTTATTTATTTTTAATTTCACCTTTGCCTCTACTTTAGGCCTTTAAGATACTGGACTGCTGGGTTCTACTAGTTGAGCTTTTAGATTAAACATTTACTAACCACCATATGTGATGCAGAATGAAGCCTCATGGTTCATGCAAGAAACTGAGGCTAAATTAATTCCCCAAAGTTTGGTAGTCCTCTTCTTGCGTTCAGGGCTAGAAGTTTTTCAGGTCCTAGAAAAAGTCATTTACAGAGTAGAGTCATAAAAAGGGTCCTGCATTGATTTAACATTCTGTTCTAACGTAAAGCATGTGAATGCAAAAGAGATCCTGTCCTCTTGCAACATTTATCTTGCTGACTCCCGGCAGAGCCAACATGCTACAGGCTCGCTGTGAAACACCGAGATGCCAACAGCCTGCCCAACGTTATGACTGGTACAGTTCACACTCACAGCTCATTAGTTTATGTAATATGAAATTATATAACTGGCATCAAGGGTTTGGGAATAAAGGCAACTGACTTGGAAAGCCAGAGGAGGGGGAACCACAGAGCAAAAACAAGATCTGAGGGATAATGGGCAAAATGCAGGTCCGGTTTGGGCAGGTATCAGGCCAAAGGGCTGCTTTCCCAGGGAACCATGTGAGGCGTGGTGGCAATGGCTGATGCCAGGTGAAGCCTGGGCCATTGGTGCCCATAGGGTTCTACCGGAAATGAGGTGGGGACTGCAGCAAATGCTGACAGGGCTAGCCTGACCTTAGGGCCAAAATTCCTGCTTCCTCATCCCTCCCAAACTAACCAGGGCTAGGCTCCAGGGAATAGAAGCCAGAACCAGACTTTAGAACTGGCTAAATAATCACCATGATAATGAATACCACGTATGGAGCTCTCACTTTGTACCGAGCATGGGTTGTTGTGATTCAACTGCATAACCCATATGGAGCCAAGCGGCCTCGTGGTCTAGTCCTGACATGGAAATGCAGTCAGACACAAAAGCCTGGCAACCAAAGAGCAGTTGAAAGTAATTTTAATCCTAGTTGCACTCTTTCTTGAAAACAGCACAATCGTGCACTGTTAAACTTCTTTAAAATCCTCTTTTTTTATACTCAGTACATCTGTCTCACCCTAAACTTGCTCCTAAAATAAGCCCCCCCCCCATTCCAACTTTTCCAAACTTTAGGGTGGAAGCTCTTCCCTCTCTCCACCTTCCTCCCTTCCTTCCCTACGTGTTGTTTCTTTCTCTCCTACAAGGAATCCTCCCTTTCTGGTGTGAATTCTCCCTGCCTGTGCTTCTGCAGTTTTTCCTCTCTCACCCTGCATGGTCGGATCCAAACAAGGTTCAGGAACAGTCAGACAAAATGGGAAGTGGAGAGCAGGGGAAGATCAAAGGATGTAAAGACAGGAAGAAGCAATGAATATAGGTGTTCACACATTTTTTTCACAGTCTCTATTACAATCTCACTCATCTTCACAAGAAGCCTCAGGCAGGTAATCCTCTTAAACTTAGAAGAAGATCGGGTTTAGAGGTTCAGTGAGTAGAAGTGTCAGGATACAAATCCAAGGAGCTATGACCTCAAAACCCAGCTCCTTTACTACTGTTTGCCTTTCCTAGAAAGCAGCTGAACTGCATAAGGCAAAGGTCTAGTTCCCTGCTCAGATAGCCTGGGTTCGCAGCTAGAATTCTATTTCACCTCTTGATAGATTTTAAAAATACCAGCAACAGAATCTACTGGAGGAGAGACCAAGGACCAGTGCCAAAGCAAGGCAGGCTGGCCTTGTGGGATAGACATTAACTGGACTTGTTGGAACTGGCAATCTGTGTTCCTCCAACTTGCTGAACAACATATACAGAGAACTCAGACATTAGAAAACCAATACATCCCATTTGCTTGTGGAAATCAAGCTTTTCATGTAGCCTCAGGCCTCCCCTCATCCAGGGCCCAGAAAAGCAGAAAATGCAGGTCCGGTTTGGGCAGGTATCAGGCCAAAGGGCTGCTTTCCCAGGGAACCATGTGAGGCGTTACAGTAACCCGCACATTACTCATTATAATGACATGTCTGTAATAAAAAATATAGTGGTAAATATTGTCTATTAAAGTGACTCAGGCTGTTGGAAGAGTTTAATGCTCTATTTATAAAACAATAGAATCAATGAGGGAACTTACGAATTCTTTTGAATCATCATATACTTGGGGGAAGGAAGAAGAAAATACATTACATAAAGGGAAATTATTAATAATTTCTTTTAAAATCCTCAAGGGATTATGTAATTTACTTAAAAAATTGGAATGTTTTATTTTGATTAAAGAACCAATTTAAAGCTTGGAAAGCAGAATTGAAAGAAAAAAAGAGGTCCATCTGAGAATGGAGAAGTATTAATATCAGGCTCCCTTGGCGTCAAGAGTGGGACTGCTCTTTTTTATTGATTTTGTAATGATGCAAAGGAGCAAAATATCCACATTTATAGCACATACTCAATACTCAAGAGTGACAGAAGGTTATAAGGAGGGAGGTAGACAACTAAAATGTGTGCATGTGAAAAAAGAGTGGTGGGTGAAACTCCATGTTAAGTATACATTTAGAAGAAATAGTCTAAGTTTCATACCTGCTTTAGCGGCTTTTATAGGACAGTACAATGAGGTATAAGCAAATAAGTTGATAAAAATATGGAATTATAGATCAAGAGTTAAAAGTTGCAAGCTAGAAAAGGGATTTAAGGGTGAGTTACAATACCGAGACATCTAAGCCACGGATTACAGTAACCAAGGAGAGCAGGCTACTCTGTTCTTCCTTCTCATTATTTTTCCACTTTTGCTCTTTCTGCAGAGAGAGAATGAGAATATAAGTTAAATAAATGTGTTCATAGGATTGTATGCGTCTGCATGTTTGTGTGCATAAAATTGCCTAGGAATCTTATATTGACCTATGTTCCCATGGTCACATCCTGGACCTTGTCAATAACCAAGACAACTTTATCTGTAGATAAAATCTGTATCTTAAACTCCAGATAATCCATTCTCAGACTTTAATGTCCTATTTTTCAAATTCTTCTTGAGCTTCAATTCCGCTAACATTGTTTTCTCACTTCACAGAGATCTCCCTTTCTAATTCTTCCAGACGATCTCCCAGATTATCAGTAGCCTTCTGTTTGTACTTCCCTTCTAGCCCAGCTCAGACTACGTGGCTATTCAAATGAATGGCAATCCTACAACATATTTCCTCCATCTTACACTTCAGTTACTGAGCCAAACACTCAGTAATGCTGTTAAAAGGTAAACTGAGGCATGCTTCAAACCAGGCAGTACCAAACTGAAAATGGTTAGGAGTGCTCCACCTCCAGGAGCTAGGGGAAGGTTTTTAATAAAGAAGATACAGAAGGAAAGCAAGGAAATTATTTGATTGGCAGGTAAGGTAAGCAGTTGCCTTATATGGGAGAGGCTCGTTGACTATTTGTAATTCCTTGGCCTCAGGTTTCATTTTCTTAGATTTAAGTGTGTTGACTCTGGGTTAGATTTTGGTTTGCTTACATCAATCATCAAAGCTTTAGAGCCACCTTGTCTAATGGCCTCCTTTTAAAATTACTTTAACAATGCAAAACTCCCAAGGCAGGAGCTCCCCCAAACAGCCCTCATTCCCTTACTCAGAAAAGAGTATTTCCTTTCTTGAATCTCAGAAAACTGATCATGTCTTATTCCCTTTGCTTCTCTAGAATTTCGCCGCTCGTTGGTGAACTTCACAATTTAGGACACTACTCTGGATGCAGTACGAATGATTGATTGGGGACCAGGCAAGAGAGGGTGCAAGGACAGTGGGGAGTCTGCTGTAGGCTTTACAGGGGTGGTGACAATGAGTAAGTGTAGACAGTTGAATTGCAAAGATATGGTAATTATTGGATGGAATGCAGGGGAGATGAGGTGGGAGTAAGTGTGAGGTGAGGAGATTTCTGGCTTGAGCAACTAAGTGGTGATATCTTCACTGATACAGGAGAATATTGGGGGGGGGGTGGAGAATCCCAGGAGTAGATAGGAAAAAAAAATTTCAACTGTAACATATTAAATTCAAGACAGTTCTGAGGCTGTCTAGTGGAGATGTCTAAGAAGCACTGGATATGAGGTGTGCTCTCCAGAAGAAGGTTCTGAGGTGAAGACATAAATTGAGAAGATGGCTCCATATAAATGATATTTGAAGGTAAGTAGTGAAAGAAACCCTTTGGGGAGAGAAAACAGAATGAAGACAGAAGAGGAATTTGTTCTAAGGAGCTTAACAATTTAAGGAGGGGAGGAGGAGAAAGAACCATCCCTGAAGAGTCAGAAGATGAGGACAAATGGGTATAAGGACAATGTGATATAAGAAACCAATGGCATAGACCATTTCAAAGAGGAGAAAATGATCAGTTATATCAAACATTGTTAAGGAGTCAAATAAGATGAGTAAAAAATGTCTACTGTTCTTAGCAAGATGAAAGTTTTTGATGACCTCGAGAGGGCTGTTTCAGTGGAGAGATGAAGTCAAAAGCCAACCTGGAGTGAGCTAAATAGAACTTATGACTGGATAGAGTGTCCAGAAAACACTTTAAAGAAGTCTGGCTCAGTGGCTCAATTGCTTAAGCATCCACTTTTGATTTCTGCTCAGGTCACTCTCTCAGGGTGGTGAGATGGAGGCCTGCATGGGACTCCACACTGGGCATGCAGCCTGCTTAAGATTATGTCTCCTCCTCCCACTGCCCCTCCCCCCCTTTCTCTCTTAATAACAATTTTTGAAAAATAAAGAAATCTTGCTATGAAGAGAGGAAAAGGAATCACAGTGGTGGTGGGAACAGGGGGGTCGGAGGTTAAGATACAAAGACATGGTTTAAATGATGACAGGAAGGAATCAGTAGAAGAGAGAGGTTAAAGATAAAGAAAGACGGAACTGGTACATGGTTATAAAATGTCCTAAAGAGAAGGAGACTGGATAGAGAACACAAGTGGTGTGGTGGACCTTGGGTAGTAGGAGAGAGACATCCATTATGACTGGAAGGAAGAAGAAAAAAGTGTGGTAAGATGCAGGTAGTGTTGCAGATTTGGTTGGAGTAATTCCTATCTGATGACTTCTATCAAGTTTATGAAAGAGCCCTTCCACATTATCTGTTGAGAATGGGAGCTTTAAGGAAGAGTTGAAGATTGGAGAAGAATGAAGAAGACTTGAAATAGGCCTTGACAAGGGTAAGAAAGTGACGTACTTAGAGAGAGACATAGTGAAATTGTCGAGCAGTGATGAAAATCCAGTAGAGGTTGGATTTATATTGTATTCATCTGCCTGCCTCCAGGAGGGTTCAGTTATTGGTGGAGGAATGGGAGGAAGACAGAGCTGGGTTTATGTTACAGTTACAGTTTTGCCAGATGGATGTCATGAGGAGGTTTAAGACACTGGTAAGAGAATGCCAGTGAAAAGATGGACTGGGGAATCTAAACCAGTTCTTGAGAAGGAGAAGACAGGAGATGCTTAGAGAAAAAAATATACAGGCCAGTGGACTGGAGATCATGAAGAAGACAAACAAGTAGGAGCTATTCAATGACTAAATCACAGAAGAAACAGTGGTCAGAGAGTTTGGAGATGGGACTTTGAGTGATGAAAAATAAGGACCAGGCTGTGACCCTAGAAGTAGGGTGCTGACAGGTGGTGAAGATCATGGACAATGTGGAGGTCAAGGACCTGAGAAGCCAGACATCCTTCAGTAACTCAATTTTATCAGGGTTTTCTTATCTACAACCTTCCAAATGTTGTATATTTTTCCTTTCTTATTTCAACCATTAATCCACCTGGACATGATGTTAATGTATGAAGGGAGATTGCCATCTTTATTTTCTTCTATTTGGATAACCAGGTATCCTTGGGCCATTTGTTGAATGGTTTAACCCCCAAATGTCCTTCATATTCATTCTGGCTTCACTATGCCTGGGTCCTCCTGTATACAGTCCTCATCACCTCTGACCCGAAGGACTGCAGGATCCTTCAGTTCTTTTCTCTACATCCATACTCTGCATGGTGCTGTGAAAGTTATCTTTCTAAAATACAAACATGACCATGACACTCTCCTGATTAAAGTGTTTAAATAACTTCTTTTTATTACCTACAGAATGAAAGTCCAACCCCTAATCCCACCATATTTAAGAGGTTTCACAACATTTCTCTTTACAATATCTCTTTGCTTGTCGAGTCATCCTTCTTTTCTTTCACTATCAACATTTGTACCCAAATGGTACTGTGTAGAAAATATACAACTCAAATTAAATTTTCAAATCCTTTGTCAGAACTACTCATCAGAATCATAAGTGATAGATTTTTAAAGTTCTAATTCATTTTTATGACATTTGGCATCCACTGTGTATCAGGCACAATATGGTATTATAAATATCAGAGTTTACAATCAAAAGGACAGAAAACATTAATCCAAATATCTGTTTAAAAGGGAAGATATAGGGGTGCCCTGGCTGGCTCAGGTGGCAGAGTGTATGCAACTCTTGATCTCAGAGTCAGGAGTTTGAGTCCCTCGTTGGATGTAGAGATTACTTAAATACATAAAGAACAAAACTTAAAAAGAATAAAAGGGAAGATACAAGGATAGTAACAGGCATTTGAGTAAACTGCTGGGAGAGTTCTGATGAGGGAGAAATAGCAATCTTATTTGAGGGAAATCAATAGAGGCTTTGTGGAAAAGTTAACTAGGTTATGAAAGATGGATAAAACTTAGAAAGTCAGAGAAGAGGCTGATAGAGACTTTTAGGAAGAGGGATGGCATCAACAAAGGCAAAAGAAATGAGGAAGTGTGTGACCTTGGAGTATAGGATACAGCAAGAGAAAGATGCATGGCTAGAAAGGTAAACTGAGGCCAGAGCACAAATATCCTTTGAAGGACAAATTAACAGACTGGGCTGTAGTTATTTAGCACTGGGAATTTATGGGACTGACATAATTAGGTTGTGACATGATCAGGTGGGTTGGAATACAGAGAAATTAAATCTAAGGGCGCACCCTAATAGTCTAGGCATGGTATGCTGTTGGCTTGGCCTGGAGGCAGAAAAGCCAAAAAGAATGAATGCAAGAGAAATTTCAAAGCAGGATCCAGAGCAGTTAGATGGCCAAAAAAAAAAAAAAAAAAGTGCTGGGGCACCTGGGTGGCCCAGTGGGTTAAGCCTCTGCCTTCAGCTCCTGTCATGATCCCGGGGTCCTGGGATCAAGCCCTGCATCGGGCTCTCATCTCAGTGCGGGGGAGCCTGCTTCCCCCTCTCTCTCTGCCTACTTGTGATCTCTGTCAAATAAATAAATAAAATCTTAAAAAAAAAAAAAAAGAGGGAGAAACAGGTCTAGTTCAGCTCCAAAAAATAAAAAGGTAAGTGTTTCAAGAGAAATCCCTGCACCTGGTTAAGTACCATTTATATTTGCATTTGTCTAAAAGGAATTTCTTGTACTTTTTCTCTTTTGGTAACTTTTAAAAGACATTTAATATTGAAAATTGTTTTCAAAGCCTAACTTTATGCCTTGAGGTTAATTTAATTAATTAATTTATACTTGTTTCCCTTTTTGTCCTCTTTTACATGTCACAGCTTCTGCTGGATATGGTTGGGTCGCCAGACCAGGACCTCCAGGAAGCCGCTGCCGGTTGTATATCCAACATACGCAGACTGGCTCTTGCTACAGAAAAGGCAAGATACACTTGAAATGTGAACAGATGTTAACACCTACCAAATTTTATGTGACAGAGAACCAGGCAGTCCCATGGCCAGGGAGCCTAGACCAAGAAGCATTGACTAGCAAATGCTTTACAAACTGATAAACATCTGGATGAAAACACAGGAACTAAAAAGGCAAAGGGTGCTATTCACCCACAAATTGCATAGGTATTTGTGTCCTGTTTAATATTTTAGGGATATGCCGTATAAGGAAATGTAAAACCAATAAATTTGTGATAATTTTCCAAGAATTTGGGAACATATGTATACAATACATATACTTATTTGGGGGATACTTTTGTATTTGTGATGATTTTAATAAAAGATAAGGCTTTCCCAGTGTGCAGTTCAACAGTCATTCGAGCATGTCTTAAGAATTCCCCTTCTGTTAAACCTATCTGACTGCTCTGTCATTATGGTTTTGTCTGTTTGATCACTTGCAACCCACGGGAGAGCGCTAAGGATATGTGCTGATTTCACGAACTGTTATTAAATAGAATTTAGAGTCAAGCAGCGGGACCTAGAGAGATCATCCTGAGGTCATCCTATCAAACATTGGAGAAGATAATGTGTGACTGTCACTGTACCAGATAATGCAAATCACAAAAACATAAGCAATGAGTGGGATTTTTACTTTTAGACTTACAAAGCATAAACAATTATGTTTTATTTCCCTCACAGGACTGACCAACACTTTTATTGAAGAATTAATTTATGCTGCTCTAAGGATAATATTACTTCACATAAAATTGCTTTGAATTTTTGAACTTGCTTTTAGCACACCAAGTACTTTTTTTTTAAGTGGCCACAAAAGATTAATAGCATTTTATCAGGTTATGGAAACATTAGAGGCCACTTAAAAGAATCGCCTATGTAACCTCGGTGTGCTAAAATGTTTGGGAACTGACTGTCCCAAGTATCCAGTACTAGCCAGGAAAATAGCTTTGTATGCATCAGCTCCATAAACTGACAATTTCGGTTAATTCTTTGAAGAGCAGGCTACGTGGTTTTATTAAAAAATACTAAGTACTGTCTATGTTTGTCATAATTTGCAGAGGATCATAAACTTAATTGAATTAAATGTAAATAATTGGTATGAAATGAAAAGCCTGTACAGGATGAAAATTATAGTAGTGATAGATTCCCCGATAAAAAGATTAGATGTTTCTGAGCATTTTAAGGTTTTGTAAAACACCAGTTCATCTTCTCTGCTTTTCAGAAGAGGTTATAGAAGATAATAGGAACAATGTAATTAATTCTAATTAAGAACTGAGTTTAAAAAACAAAACAAAAAGAACTGAGTTTAAATAATAGTGTAAATCCTTTAACTTTCAACATATTTCTAATGTTAAAGTAACTGTTTTGCCATGGTTCATGAACATTAAAGGTACATCTCAGAAATCATAGATTATGACAGCCATAGAAAATGAACAAACATTATTGTTATATTTTTATTAAAGGAAGCTTTTATCACTGTCTTAAGATTTCAAGATCTTCTTGGAATTATGGGGTCCTAGGATCCACGGGAAGTAGCAGGTAGAAAACAGCAGAATGTTCCTTTACAATATGCTTCACAGGAAGAAGCTGGGGTTTATGGTTTTTTATGATTAATAAATGCATAAAAGGAAAGCAACATGTCATTTGAAAGGAAACTAGGCATTTGGAAACAGATCAAGGAAATTAACATGAAAATAATCTTATATGTTCCTAAGAATTTTTTAAATTCTTAAACTTCAGAAAGGTAGTATTTTTAGGTACCACAAAGGAGAACCTGAGGTTAAGGGTTAATTTTTGGCTCTGTGTGTGTGTGTGTGTGTGTGTGTGTGTGTGTGTGAGAGAGAGAGAGAGAGAGAGAGAAACAACAACACAGAAAACTCTGATCTCACTAGAAAAATGTCAAAGACAGTGAAAGTATTAAGGAGGGCACGTGATATGATTAGCACTGGGTGTTACACGCAACTGATGAATTATTGAACCCTACATCTGAAACTAATGATGTTCTATATGTTGGCTAACTGAATCTGAAAAAAAAAGAAAGAAAGAAAAGAAAAGAAAAGACAGTGAAAACACCCAGAGCTATCCGAGAACAAGCCTGGGGACAGACACACCATCTCTTTGCTACTACATACTGTGATAGAACTTGTCTTGTCTTTTTTTTTTTAATTAGTTTTTTGTAAGATTTTGTGTGTTATAATTTATTTTCTGCTATTTAAAGCTGGCAAACTTAATTCCTTATAAGTTTTCAGCAACAGTTCTTTTTTAGGTTTTTTTCTTCCCCAGGACATCCTAGGAATCCAATATACTCTTGGGTGATAGCCGGGTTTTCAGTTTGAAAGGGGTTTAAGGAGGAAAGAATTTTAAGTAGATATTCTTTGATCTTCCACTGTCTTTGGTTTGCAGGGCTTCCTTTTAGAAATCCTTGCCATGACTATTTTGCTGTTCATAGTGAATGTTCTTTTGCTACTATCAAGATGACTTGCACTAAAAATAACTTTTTTTTTTAATTTTTTTTCATTGTCCCAAGATTCATTGTTTATGCACCACACCCAGTGCTCCATGCAATATGTGCCCTCCTTAATACCTACACCAGGCTCTCACAAGCCCCCACCCCCCTTCCCTCCAAAACCCACAGTTTGTTTCTCAGAGTCCATAGTCTCTCATGATTCAACTCCCCCTCCGACTTCCCCTGACTCATTTCTCCTCTCCTTCACCCAGTGTCCTCTGTGTTATTCCTTATGCTCATTTCTTTTTAAGACTTTCCTAGGTTCTGACAGTTAACAGAATGTTGGTTTCCTTAGGGGATGGCATTGCAAATCCTGTTATTTTGATAGACTTTGGTATTATCATTATGCCTCTCTAAGCCTTTGCATGGAATTAAGAGACTATGATCCAAAACACTCCATTATTTCCATTTAGGAAAATGAGAATCTCAATTGTTGATAAACAGACAACCGAGATAGTTGAGTAAATCTTTTTTTCTTTGACCTAATGGGATTAGGTTTAAAAGGTAATTTCACAGTCCAAATAATTCAAGATGCTTAATCTCATTTCATGGAAGACCTGGGAATGGAATAGGCTATGTTTATACCGACAATTCAGCAAAAACAATAGGGAAACCCACTAATTTAAGAATCTCAGTGACTCGGGGAGGGTATGTGCTATGGTGAGTGCTGTGAAGTGTGTAAACCTGGTGATTCACAGACCTGTACCCCTGGGGATAAAAATATATTATATGTTTATAAAAAATAAAATTAATAAAAAAGAAAAAAGAATCTCAGTGACTCAAATGCACTAAATGCCCACCCAAAAAATACTTTCTCATGTACCCAAATGTAGAAGGTAGAATTCTGTCTTTTAAGGAGACTGGAGTAGAAAAAGAACCAAATTGTACATAATGCTAATACATGCAGGCACTGTATTATGTACTTCCCACTTGTGATCTTATTTAAAATACAGAAGAATTGGCAAAATAGAGGCTCTCAAATCATACTAGGGTCTATCTAAATGGGTACAATCATTCTGCAAGAGCAATTTGGCAATGCACACCAAAAGCTTTATAATTTTGTGTGCCTTTTGGATGGTGCCCAGTTACGCTACAAGACTATTTACCACATCATTGTTTATAATGGTACAAATGTTAGGGGAAATTTTGGTTAATTCAATTATGGTCCAACCACACAATGAAACTATGTTGTAGAATACTAGCTAATGACATAGAAGGCCTTTGGTAAAATATTGTTAAATTGGATAACAGGTTCTGAAGCAGTATATACACAGTGGGGGCACATTTTTAGAAAATTATATACATGTATCTAGTCACAATGAAAGAAGATACAATTTCAATATATACCAAACTGTGATTAAACAAATGATTATATCTGGTGCAATAAGAATGGTTTTAGTTTTCTAATCTGTTCACAATGAACATGAATTAGTTTTTTTCAATAAAAACACTCCCAGTGAATTTTACTTTTTTATTATTTGGATATTTCTAAGGCAGGCGTTCTTCCTAATACTAATTTTAAAAAAGAAATCCTCAGTTACCAAATGGGACACACAACCCATAGATAAAATAAATGAGCAGGGTTGTTTGTTTGTTTTTTATGAAATAAGAATTATAGCTTCAACATCTAAACCACTATCAAAATATTTTTCTTCTGCAAAATGCATATTTGCAATAGCTTTCAACTATAGCTAATTAACAGTATGGTATAATTGAAACATACTGTGGTGGCCCGTAGTAAATTCTGAACATTTTCTTACTTGGTTTTTGCAAATTAAGCAGATGAATTCTATTTCCCAAGCATGTAGGAAACAGATAAATGAAATAACTCAAGAGGTCATTGATAGATTGCTTCATAAAACATTGTTTTGTTTACTCCATTATAGATACCTAAGACAAACAATACTGTATTTTACTAATATATTTTTCCTGTATAAATCTAATAGAAATACAGTCCCAACAAAATTATGCCCACCAGTAAGTAAATACAGTAGATTATGAAAGACTTCTCATTTCCCCTTTTGTGTGCTCTTCTTTTATGCTCTAATTGTTCGATTAATTTCCTTGCCCTCTAGCAATTGTTTTCCTTTTTTCTCTGCATTCAAATCTCTATGTCTTCGGCTTCCGTTCCCATTTCTCTAACAAATGGTTATTACATTTTATGCCTCTTAAAAAGTTTTATGCTTTAATTTCTATAAATGCAAGATACAAAGTTAGCATTGCAGTATGTTTTCCATGCACAACTGTCATGGCTGACTTGAAATCATGTAATAGATGGAATCCTTATAACTCCATTATTTTCAAATTTTCAAGTAAAAATAATTTATTCTTTATTTGCATCTGTCAAGACCAAAGGGAGATTTTCTTTCTTCAGTTCATGCCACCCTGATTAGTTGATAAAAAGACATCCTTTGCAAATTACATAATTGGCTCATGATGTTCAGAGTTAAGATTTGTCATTAGTTTAGATTTATGCCCCAATTTATTTTTAACGATTGAAAGGTATATTAGTGTATGTCATATGGTTCATGTAGGCTTAATCTATAGCTGGTTGGCTTGCTCACAGAGAGTGACTATAGATCAAAAAATGGAGCTCAGATAAAGAATGTGCATAATTAAACACAAATCCCTTTTCACTACTGGAAAGAAAACTGACCTTCCTCAGTAGATATGTTACGTTAGGAATTATAAACCAACGTGTTCACAAGAGCTAGACAAGTAACATAAATGAGTAGAGAGAGCTAGATATGTTGTTTTTGAAATATTGACATGAAGTGGGTAGGGGGATGGAGACAGAGGTGATGGGGATTAAGGAGGGCACCTGTCATGATGGACACCAGGTGATGTGTAGAAGTGTTGAATCACTATATTGTACACCTGAAACTAACATAACACTGTATGCTAACTACACTGGAAGTACAATTAAAACAATAAAAAATAAGAGAAACACAACTGGCAACTGACCTTCAGCCTACACATCGAGGAGACAAAGGGACTGGTGGAAACTAGAGAACTAGAAAGTTCTCTCAGACGAATTACTGCTCATCTCTAGCCAGTTGTTGCTAAATCTTACAACTTCTCAAGAGAAATTCAGATTTTTACAGGCACCCTCCCAAACTTTAAATATTGGCTATGGTATCAGTCTGCTAAGGCTGCCATAACAGAATACCACAGTGGCTTAAACACCAGACATTTATTTTCTCACAGTTCTAGGGGCTAGAAGTGTAAGATCAGGCTGCCAGCAGGTTGGTTTCTGATGAGGCCTTTCTTTCTGGCTTGCTATGTCCTCATATGGCCTTTCCTCAGTGTGCATGCAAAGAGAGACCAGTCTCTGGTGTCTCTTCCTCTTCTTACAAGGACCCTAGTCCAGTAGGATTGGGCCTTGCCCCCTAACCTCATTCAACCTCAATTACCTCCTTAAAAGGCTATGTCCATATTTTGAGATTAGAGGTTAAGGGCTTCAACATGTGAATTTTTATGAGACAGTCTGTAACAGCAAACACACAGAAAAACCAAAATGATTCTGTGAACCAGATACGGTTCACAAATCTGCAACATCATAATCTTTATCTATTAGAATGGGATCGTATTTGATTAAATCCTGACAATCGCACCCCCTAAAGATGCCTGGAACGAATCGCTAGAAAACCAAAGAAAATAATTTGTGCAAAAGGGCACATTTCAAAATAACTTGGTCTGTGTAGATTCATATTATGATAGCAGTACTACAAAATGCAGTACTGAAGAGACTGACTTCCTCAAATTCATATAGAAACCTGGAAAAATTATGCTGGAGATGTAGATTATCATAACAGTAAGTGTAGGGTCATAGAATAGCAGTGCTGGAGACGTCTTTAGGGCCAAATCACTTGCCTTAATTAGGCAAGTATCAAAGCTACTCAGAACAGAAGCCTATTTTCTTCCAGTGGTTTTCTAGGTATAGATTCTTTCCATTGTCCCTCAAACAGATAGGACTAGCCAGATTATGAAGGTAGAAAGAGTCTTGAAACTTGCTTTGAGGAATCTGAGCTTAATCCTACAGGCCACTGTTCCTCAGCCCCCCCTGCTTACAACAATCTGGGGTACCTGTTACAATGCAAAGTCTGGGTCCCACCCCAACCGACTGATGCAGAATCTTTGGGAAATCCAGAATCTGCAAACTCCCCAGACTGTAGTCACTGGGTTTTCAGCATAGAAAAAAAATAGCTACACAAGGATTTCCTAAAAGTTAATCTGGTAGGGGTAGAGTGAATAGATTATAGGACAGGAAATGGAACCAATAAACATTTGTTATACAAGATCCAGCTTAAAGCTGCAGAGGGCCAAGACTGGGGAATAGGAATAGACAGGAAAAAATAAAACAAGACAAAATCAGAAAGGGAGACAAACCATAAGAGACTCTTAATCATAGGAAGTAAACTGAGGGTTGCTGGAGGGGAAGGCGGGTAGGGGGATGGTGTACATGGGTCATGGACATTAAGGAGGGCATGTGATGGAATTAGTGTTGGGTATTATACAAGATTGATGAATCACTGACCTCTACCTCTGAAACTAATAATACATTATATGCTAATTAACTGAATTTAAATTTAAGAAAAACAAGGGGCACCTGGGTGGCTCAGTGGGTTAAAGCCTCTGCCTTTGGCTCAGGTCATGATCCCAGCGTCCTGGATTAGAGCCCCGCATCAGGCTCTCTGCTCAGCGGGGAGCCTGCTTCCTGCTCTCTCTCTCTGCCTGCCTCTCCGCCTACTGTGATCTCTGTCTGTCAAATAAATAAATAAAATCTTAAAAAAAAAAAAAACAAGAAAAAAAAGGAATAGAAAGGAACAAGTATGAGAAAAAAATGTTAAGAAAACATTGGCAGAACTACAAAATCTTAAAGTTACAAATAACAGTACCTTATACATTCGAGAATGAATCCACGATCATGAAATGAACTCTACCTCTATTCTGTTATACTAGGAAGAGCCCTGGCACACTTCTACAGCAGTTCTGTGCCACAGAAATAAAAGACAAGCCACCCTGTATTTTAAATTTTTCTGCTCAACATCACTAACCATCAGGCAAATGCAAGTCAAAACCACAATGAGATATCAGCTCACACCTATCAGAATAGCTAGTTTCAAAAAGATAACACATACTGGTGAGAATGTGAAGGGAACCCTCCCGTGCTCTTTGGTGGAAATAAAAACTGGGAAAGTATATGGGGTTTTCTCAAAAAATTAGAACTATCACATCATTCAGTAATCCCACTTCTGAGTATTTATCTGAAGAAAGCAAAAACACTAATTCAAAAATATAAACACACCCCCATGTTCATTTCAGCATTATTTATAATAGCCAAGATATGGAACCAAGCTAAGTTGTCCATTGATGGATGAATGGATAAAGAAAATTGTGTGTGTGTGTGTGTGTGTGTGTGTGTGTGTAATGGAATACTATTCAGCCATTTAAAAAAAAAAACAGTGAAATCTTGCCATTTGTAGCAATATGGATGGACCTTGAGGGCATTATGCTAAGTAAAGCAAGACAGATGGAGAAAGACAAATACCATATGCTCTCACTTCTATGGGGACTCTAAAAAACAAAACAAAAGCCCAAGCTCATAGATAGAAAACAGACTGGCGATTTCCAGAAGCGGAGAATGGGTGTGGGTGAAATGGGTGAAGGGATTCAAAAAGCACAAACTTTTAGTTATAAAATGAGTCATGAGGATGTGATGTACAACATAGTGACTATAGTTAAAAGTACTATATTTCTGGAACACTGAAAAAAATTAAAAAAAAATAAAATTTAAAAAATAAAAAAATAAAAGTATTTATGAAAAAAAAATACTGTATTGTATATTTGAAAGCTGCCAAGAGAGAAGATCGTAAAAGTTTTCACAACAAGAAAAAACCCCTTCTGTAACCATGTATGGTGACAGATGTTAACTAGACTTATTGAGGTGGTCATGTCACAATATATACAAATACTGGATCATTATGTTGTACCCCCGAGACTAATGAATGTATGTCAATTATAGCTCAATTAGAAAGTAACAAAGACAGATGCCTGGCTGGCTCAGTAGGAAGACCATGTGACTCTTGATATTGGGGTGGTGAGTTTGTGTCCCACATAAGGTGTAGACTTTATTTACTTAAATAAACAAATAAGTAAACTTTTAAAAAAGTAATGAAAACATAAATACATGAATAAAATAAAGTTTCCAGTAGCCTTATTTTAAAATGTTAAAACAGGTGAAGTTAATTTTGATCTGTTTAACCCAGTGCATCCAAAATATTCCCCTTTAAACATTTAATCAGTATAAAAATTGAGATACATCACATGTTCTTTTTCACTAAATCTTTGAAGTTGATGTGTATTTTACACTTGCAGCACAGTTCAATTCAGACCAGCTACAATTCAAGGGCTCACTACTCCTGTATAGTCAAGGGGGTACCATGTTGGATAAGTCTTAGCCTATTCACTTGGTTAGGCTAAAGGGTTTCTTTCATCAATACTGGTGTTCATTTATATGAGTTTTCATTATTTCTTTGGTTTATGTCAGATCATTGGCTGTCTTGTCTGAATGCTTCTTTCCCTCTTGACAGATTTCTCAGAGTCATGCTCTTTCTACTGGCATGATGACTTTTAAAATTCTAGTTTGTATGAATTTCAGTGCAATTCATTGAGAAGGCTATAGTCAGCATTATATTTGGGGTACAGTTATCTTTTTAGAAGATTTTCTTTGAGAGAGAGCTTGCGGAGGGGAACAGAGGGGCAGAGGGAGAGGGAGAAGACTCTCCACCGAGCAGGGAGCCCAACGTGGGACTCGATCCCAGGACCCTGGCATCAGGACCTGACCAAAGGCAGATGCTAAACCCACTGAACCACACAGATGCCACAGGTACAGTTATTTTAAGTGTTTTTTTTTATTGTGATAAAATATACATGACATAAAATGTACCAGTGTAGCCATGTTCAACGTACAGTCCCCTGGCATTAAGTTCATTCACATTGTTGTGTGACCATCACCACCATCCATCTCCAGAAACCCAAACTGAAATGCTACCCCCATTAAACAGTAACTCCTCCTCCCTCCCCCAGCCCCTGAGAATCGCCATTCTACTCTCTGTCTCTCTGAATCTGACAGCTCTACGAACCTCACAGAAGTGGAACCATGCAGTATTTGGTCTGCTGTGTTTGGTTTATCACACTCAGCCTGTCTTTAAGTTTAATCCATGTTGTGGCAGGTGTCAGAATTTCCTTCCATTTCATGGATGAATACTATTCCATTGTAGGTGTATACAACGGAATATTCACCCACTGATGGGCATTCGGGTGGTTCCCATCATTTGGCTACTGCTCTGAACATAGGTATACAAATATCTGTTCAAGTCCTTGCTTTGAGTCCTTTTGGGTATAGACACAAGAGTGGAATTGCTGAATTGGATACAGTGATTTTGAAGACCTAACTCTTCAAATCTACAGTGAGAAATGGTGGCTTGCAGCACCCTTACCAGCAGTGTCTGTGGCCTTGAGGTACACTAATGCCGTCTCTCTAGAAGGACCTCTGTTCCCTAAACATTCCAACAGCTTCACGGTCACTGACTCATAGACAAAGAATCCCCTCAAGCTGCTTCAGTAGGTTTAGTATATTTTAAATTCTGAATGAGCCAAGTTCTCCCAGTGTGTGATTCAGTGAGTGCAAATTAGGCATTTAAGAAGGTATAGTCATACTTTTGGAAAAATAGTAAGGCCTTGCAACTGTGCCACTAATAGTATCAAAATGGCCTTAAAAATATGAACATAACTCTCATAAGTTCCACTGTGTGATGTTTAGGTTGTGCTAAAAGGCAAATGTGTCTTTTCTGCAACCACCATGTACAATACTGCACTTGTAGAGAAAAAAAGAGGCTGAAGGCCTCTGAAAACTTAATGCTGGAGCTCTCAGAACTCTTTCTTCAGTGGGCGCCGCCATGAGAATTTGTGCAATTTGCATTGTGGACACAATCCAAATTTAGAAACAAATAGGCCTGTAAAGATGGTGAGACCAGTTTCCTGACTGCTTGCAAATACCGCTATCTGCGTCTGCTCCCACTTCGCTCCCTCTTTATGCCCCTCTGCTGCAGGGCCACGGTAGCACCAGCCAAACCTTGTCTTGCTGGCCTGTCGCACACACATCAGGAGGATTTCACAGCTAGCCCCAGGTTTTCCCTTGGAAAGAAATGTGTCACTTTTTAAAGCTTTGGTGGCTGTTTACAAACTTCACTTGCACGGTGCAAAACATAAAGGGATCATCTTAGTTATACCATCTTGTTGAAGCAGTGAACACTGATTTAAAACAGAAGACAAGCCAATGCACTGTAATCTCTGAGGTCAATTTATTTGGGTTGTTCTCTTAATCTGAACTAATTATGAGCTAAAACAATAAACTTGAAGGTGTAAAGGAGACTCTTTTCTTCTCTGCCAATGAATGCATCAGACAAATGTGCAAGACAGATGTGGTCCTGCCAAGATTTGCGGTCCATGTTCTCAGAGCTGGGCAGATTCTGCTTGTGAGCCCAATGGAGCTCAAACAGGCTTGCCCTGGACTGTAGCTGTGTGAGATTTTCATTTTTGGATAATACTGTGAATAATTTCCTGAGAAAGAATATTTCTCTTTATGCCCTTTAGGCAGAGGACTGATGTTCCAAAGAAGGAATGCGGAATCCCTTATGAACATTGGAAAGCCCTCACTTTATTTTTTTTTAAAACAACTTGAGTTTAATTAATATGCAAATGTGTGCAATTTGATGAGTTTGGACATATGCAAACACTCATGACACCAGCACCACGGTCAAGGTAATAAAACATACCCGACGCCTTCTAAAGTTTCCTTGTGTCATGCTGGGGTGTGTGTACGATAAGAACTCTTAACATGAGACCTACCCTCTTAACAAATTTGAATTGTGTGTTACACTATTGTTAACTATAAGTGATATGTTGTATAGCAGTTTCTAGATTTTATTCATGTAGTATAACTGAAATTTTATACCCACTGACCATCTCCCCATTTCCTCCCAGCCCCATCTCCTGGCAACTACTCTTGGTTTTTCTGCTTCTGTGAGTTTGACTGTTTTAGAATAGTCATGGGAAAACGTCACTGTGTCCTTCTGTGACTGGCTTACTTCACTTAGCATAATGTCCTCCAGGAAAAAACTTTCTTAATAATAACCTTCTAAATAAATATTCTTAGATAATCCAATGTAGTCCTGGCCCTTCTGCTCAGATATTAGGGAAACTGACATAAATGTCTTTGATTTCCCTTCCCTTAAAGAATCTAATTTCAACTTATCTCCCCAGTCTTCTCTCCCACTATTCTCTTTCAAATATATTCTATATGTACTCTGGTCCAAAAAAATTCACATATGTTGATTCAGATGTGCAAAAGTTTATGTAACTTCCTTTGATTTTTTACATATTTTTCTACTGATGGTTAAAAAACTTGACTCTGCCAGTTGAAAGGGTCCAGCCTCTCCTGATTTAGAATAGCTGCTCCAGCTTTCAGGCTTTGTCCCCTTCTTGAGTGCTCCCTGCCTTTCTCACCTCCCTCCCTCATTGGTACCTTGTAGGCAGGGGACTCCTGGGAGGCAGCAGGTCAGGAGCCTCGAGGTAATTTATGTTGCTCTATTTGTCTCATCACCAGACTGCCTCCCTGCACACTGGAGGGAGCTGGGGCCATCACAGTCACTGTGCATCTTGTTTTGGTGGCCGCTGACATGTGGCTGGGATTTGGGGTGTTGTGCTGACAACTGTGCTGATGCCTGGAGTCCTCCATGGATCCTGGCCAAGAGGCCACCATCTCAGAGCTTCTCTTGAGGACGCCTGGCCTCTTGTAGCATCCCTGTTACCCCACTGCTAGGCCCTCCCAGAGGCCTGGGATGTGCTGGAGACTTTACCAGCACCACAGAGCTGGGAGGGGATTCTTGCGAGGCTGCCCTGACACCCCCCGCCCCGCCCCCCCACAGACAGGTGTGCTGGGGCATCTTCCTAATGTGCTTTGCTGACACTGGAAATTCTCCAAGACATGCCCCCATCCAGGCTATCTCTAATATTTCTTGTTTCCTTCAAAATCCCAAGTGGGCCAAGAGTTCACAGACAACCTCTTCTCCTTCTCTTCCTTGCATTTTCAGGCATCTCCTCCCAAAGTAGAGGGGCTCCATTCTCCTCGGTAGGGCGGGCACTTTTTCTAATGATATTCTTCATCTTTTTCTGAGGCCACCTCTCCGAACATTGGTTCTTTAGATAAAAACTCTGCTCCAAGAAGTTTGAGAAAACATGCTTCTACTGCTTGAAAGTCCATTTTTTTTCTCTTGATTATTCATTCGGTTATTTATTTATACAAACAAAACTGCATAGCTCAATGAATGTTCTCATAGCAAACACATGCATATAAGATCAAGACCACACAGATCAATGAATGGGCATCAACAGCACCTCAGAAGTCCCTTTCAGACCTTGTCTCAGTCACTGCACAAAAGCCACCAGTCTTTTGACTTTCTAGCACTGCAGAGTATTTGAAAGTCTAATTTTTTGAGACTATTATTTATCTACAGACTTTATTTTGAAAATCTAGTTTGAAACCCAAAGCTAAGCAAAGACTTTGTTCTGGATAGTGTTCAGTATCCCTTTCCCTGTAAAAAATTATCTTCAGCTTCTTCATTTAATGGAGGGAAGGCTGCAGGGTTTTCAAAACAACCAACTGACCGAAGAAACAAATAAAAAAAAAAAAAAAAAAAACCGACTCTGGAAATAATAGGGAGGAAAAACACATCATATGGTATTTCAAACAACTGGCCACTGTAGTCAGCCAAACTAAACTGGTTTTCTTCCCCCAAATATGCGGGACTGTCCTGCCTCTGCATCTTGCCTGCATTGTTCCCTTTACCTCAAATATATCCAGGAATTCAGTTTTAACTTCACACTTGTTGTCACCTACCTAGCTTTTTACAGGGGTTGATGAGCAGATTTCTCTTTTGATTCCAGATGTATTAAAAGAAAAATTAGCAATGAACCAATGAAAATCATTTTCTACCCATGCCAGAGCTGAATTAGTGTGCCATACAGTTTTTTGGCAGCCACCTTACACTTTTGAAACAAACGATGCAATATTATGTATGGTAGACACAAACTATGTATAACCTGATGGCTCTTGGTGGCTGAAAGTTCTCCGGTTCGTGGGGATGATCTTATGCACTAATTAAATAAAATTGACTTGATCTGACATAGAGCAAAAACAAAAACAAAAACAAAACCTCAACCCATTCAATATTTCCAAGAATTCTTGGGTGCGACATATCTTTCCAAATTACTGCATAATTCTCGTCATTGCTTGGTTCCTCTGGATGTTCAACTCACCCAAGTCTCATTCTGACAACGACTCCCCTTTCCTTCCTCCCTTCATACGCTTGTGATCACAGATATAAAATACAACCCGTTTTCTTTGATTCTGAAAAATACTACTCATCCAAGGCAAACATGAGTAGGAGTCATTTGCGGAAGATTCTGGGGTTAAGGCAGGACTAAAGAAAGCTTACTCTGTAATACCAACTTCAGCTCTGCTTCCCAGACATTCTCACAGTCAACCTCTCACTGACACTGCCTGCCCTGTTGGGCTCTTTTTTCCTCCCCACTGATTTCCCTTTCCCATAGCTTCTTCCCATTCCCAGCACCTCCTCGCATGAGGCTATCCTCAGAGATTTAGATATTTCTATATCAATTAGCTTTTGTTGTTTAACAAACCATTCTGAACCATCATTTATTTAGCTAGTGATTCTGCTGGTCAGCAATTTGGGCTGGACCCAGCTGGGTACCCTCATGCCTCTACTGTCAGAAGGAGGTTAGCTCTGCTTTTTAGTATTTGGGCTCTCTCATGTGTAGGGCCTCAGTGGGACAAATGGGCTGATTTAAATCTGCCATGCAGTCTCTCATCCTCCAGTAAATTAGCTAGTGTTTGTGCACATGGAGGTTGGGCTGGATTCTAAGAGCACAAGCACATGTACACCAGGCTTCTTGAACCCTAGAACAACTAGTACACCATCTCTTCTGCTGCAAAGCAAGTCTTCACTTGACAGAGTGAGCAACAAAGTCACGTTACAAAGAGGTAAGCCTATGGTGGGCAAGGGATGGGGTAGGGATTAATTATAGCTATTTTAGCAGATAATTTACAATTTCTTGTTTCTCTTATACAGAGCCATTTAATTCTCTGTGCCTCAGTCTGAACCCATCCAGTACAAATCCTAAGGACTATCTTTCTACAATCAATGTGATCCTTAAATTGTTTTTAGTAAAAAGACATTTCTCTCTCCTCGGAAGAATTTTGCAGCCACCGCTTAAACAGCTGGGTTTACCCCCCTCCCCAGGAACACAGAGAAATAATGTCAGTGTGTGAGTGTGTGTGTATGGGTGGGGGGTAGGGGGAAGATGTGTAAAAAATAAAAGTCATTGCTTTGGCTCTTGGGATTATGGTAATTAATTTTTATTTTTCAAAATGTGTTGCTAGAGTGACTTTAAGATAAGCAAACAATATAAACATATATTTACAACTGCTCTATTTTACCCGTCACAAGAATTATATGAGTACAGGAATCCTAATATCCCAGTGTGGTGATCAGACAGGTTTCTAACTTCCCTGATATTTGCTCTAGAAAATGGGTCAACCACAAATTGCAAAATAGATTTAAAATACACTGGAGATAAATACTTGTTAAAAAATGAATCATAAGGCAAATCCTTTTTAATTCAATTTTCAATAATGGCAGGGTTAATAAAGACCTAAGAGAATTGAAACTTCTGTGAAAGTAATAAAAAAAAATTTCTTTCCTAAGGAAAAGGAAAGAAGCTGATGAGGGAAAAATAATCAGTTCTGGGAAAGCAAATTTTAACAAGTGTAGGGCACTGATGAGAGGAAAAAAAAAAAAAAGACCTGATGGGACGAAAGGAGTCCAGAAGAGCTGGATGGTCTTTAAACAAACACTTTTGGCAGGTGAACAAACTATATGGGAAGTGCAGGACAGGGAACAGCTTGCCAAACTGGCGAAGCAGAACTGTGCAAAGTTCTGAAATGCAATTTAGAGAACGAAGGAAAGATGTCCAGCCAGATCACCAAGGATGAACAAAAAGAAGGAGCACAAATGGGTAGGGGACCACATCAAAAGTGAGAAAGATAATACAATGTAGGGTAGACACAAAAGACATCAGGAAGCAGTTAATCAGCTGCAATAATAAAAACCAAGTTATTACTGACTATGTTACCATGTGGGTAAATAACCAGTTCTGGATTTCATATATTTCTCTGCAAGCCTGTTGCCTGGCACCACAGTCAGCACTGACTAAGGTGCATTAAGTTGTGAAGCAGAAACCCTAACTCAAAATGGCATTTAAAATAAAGGGAACTTATTGGACCATGTAACCAAAAGTCCAAAGGTAGAATGATCTTCACGTAAACTTTCATCTGGGTTTGAATTTTATTGTCTGAAATTATGTTGGCTGTCCCTCTCCTATATGTTGGCTTTATTGTCAGCAGGGTTCCCTCATGGCTACAAAACAGCTGCAGCGGTTCTAAAGGTCATATCCTCATACCACTCCTTTCAGAAGAGTTTCACTTCCTCAAGCCACTGAGTAGACTGTCTGGGCTTCCTGTTGATGGAACTGGCTCAGGTAATGACAACAGAGATTGCCTTAGACCCAGCTGTATCCGTCCCTGAGGAGCTATGTAGGAGATGGTTTTATGCTGATTTCCTTGGGTCCTATGGAAACTACAACATGGGGGCTCCATTGCACCCACCCCATGTAGTGGGGAAGTGTGCAGTGGAAGGAGCCAGTAAGATCCCCACCTTGGGTAGTGCAGGTGACAGGAGGGTAGCCGGAATAGATTGTCCTTTACTGGTCTGTTCTGGTTTGGGTGACTAAGTAGACAAATAGTAAGAAACAAGGCTATAATGTAACAACCATGGCAGGTTAGAGAATACAGGGGGTAAACCTCAGCCTGGATCTTTCCCACTTCTGCCTTAAAGAAGAGCAACAGTTCTGTATATTAGAAAGTGTAATAGGTATTACACAGTCTTCTACTCTTCTCAGTTATTGTACCACTAAATGTGGAGGTGTGTGAATACCCCCCTCACAATGGGTCTTTGAGAGGGTCAAATGTTCTTGAGCTTCCAGCTCAGTTAAAAATAAAACTGAAAACATTTCATTGCAAATAGTTGTCCTGTAGGCAGTTATCATCTCACTAAATTCTATTTTCATTTCAGTGAAAAGTAATTGGTGAGAATAAATGTGTGGTGCATTTTTTTCTTATATTAACAGTAACTATGGTTCTATAAAAAACATAACTTCAGTTTTTTCCTATAATTACTAGTCTTGATATCTTTGAGATTGCTGGGGGAAAAAAAAATTATTTCTTAAGGAAAATGTTAGGGGCACCTGGGTGGCTCAGTGGGTTCAAGCCTCTGCCTTCAGCTTGGGTCATGATCCTGGAGTCCTGGGATCAAGCCCCACGTCGGGCTCTCTGCTCAGCAGGGAGCCTGCTTCCCCCTCTCTCTCTGCCTACCTCTCTGTCTACTTGTGATCTCTGTCTGTCAAATAAATAAATAAAATCTTAAAAAAAAAAAAAAAGGAAAATGTTTAGAGTAAGCCTCTAAAGCTCATCGGCAAATAATGATCACACTGATGTTGTAGGATAACATGAGGATTAAGGAGCTGACATACGAAAAGTAAGTACAACAGTGCCTGGCATATTAATGTAATATCATTGTATAATATAATTTATTATCATTTAGTAATATACAATGTCATTATAATATACAATAGTACTGTCATTATTACCCCATTTTACCTGTGTTTACTCAATTGTTTACTCCGTCCTTAGTCTAGACCTAGAAGGGTCAGTATTATTTTTTTAGCCCATTTTACAGAGGAAACTGAGGCATAGATAATAAATAGGGCTATTGGTTTTCTGAGGTATTGACATGGCAGGATTTTCCTGGTAAGTTAGAGAGTAAGATTCACACCTTAAAAATAACTTCAGACTGGGGCACTTAGGTGGCTCAGTCAGTCAAGCATTGGGCTGGTGATTACAACTAAGGTCATGATCTCACAGGTCATGAGATTGAGCCCTGCGTTGGACTGCTGGGCTCAGCAGGGAGTCTGCTCTGGATTCTCTCCCTCTGCCCCTCCCCCCACTCACTATTGCTTTACTCTCTCTCTCTCTCTCTCTCTCAAAGAAATCTTGAAAAAAAAAAAAACTTCAGATTTACTACTCTTTTATTTTCCTTGAATTCTCTTCTTCTACCCTACTTATTCGGTTGAAACATAGCAAATATATGAATGAGAGATTCTCCTAGTCATTCATGGTCAAAGCTACCCTATAGGGCTTTTATTTTCTAACTCTTCTATCTTCCAGCCTCTTTTTTTTTTTTAAGATTTTATTTATTTATTTGGCAGAGAGAGAAATCGTGAGAGCAGGAACACAGGCAGGAGGAGTGGGAGAAGGAGAAGCAGGCTTCGTGTGGAGCAGGGAGCCTTATGTGGGGCTTGATCCCAGGACCCTGGGATAATGACCCCAGCTGAAGGCAGTTCCTTAACGACTGAGCCATCCAGGACCCCCTGTCTTCTGGCCTCTTTTGTTTTTAGTATATAGATTATATAATCTTACAGTTAAGCTTAAATATTTAACCTTACAATTAGACTCAAAAACCTGACATCTAGTAAATAGTCACTAATATTTATTGAAGGAAGGAAGGAATGAAACACAACACTAAAGAAAAAAAAACTTACAGTAAATGTAGAAACGTTAATTCTTACACTACCACTCAGGCAAATGATAGAACCAAAGGAATATAAAAATAGAAGAAAGCCTGAACTAGTTGCGGAAACTAGGAAAAGTGGCATTTACATACCAGGAATATAACAGAATTTCTGCTAAAATATAAAGGGAATGGGAACAAACTATAGGAAGTCACAGAAGGTCGACTGTACATAGAGTTTTATAAACTGTTTTTATCACTATGTCTTAAAATTTTTTTCAGGTGGATATCAATATTACCACTTCAATTACTCATAAACACCTTAGTATGTGTATACATAATGATTTATTTCATTCTTGCTACCATTTAAATGTATCAATTTTTGCTTTTACAAAACTGGCGTTGAACATCAAGAATTTTCCTTATTTTTAAAGACCCCTGCTTGCGGAATGAAAAACGAATTGTAATTTTCAAAAATTATCAAAAAAAAAAGTAAATAAAACCTAATACATATGACAAAAGATTAGAAAGCAAAAGAAATTGCAAAGAAATTGAAAACAACAAAATAAGATGACAGATGAGCATATATATATATATATATATATATATTTATTATTATGCTGTTAGTCAATGTATCATACATCATTAGTTTTTGATGTAGTGTTCAACCACTCATTAGTTGTGTATAACACCCAGTGCTCATCACAACATGTACAAGTATATTATTAAATGAATGTATATGGACAAATGTACCTCTTCAGAGGTTAAGAAAAAACCTGTGTTCAGGTCTGAAGCAACTCAACTTTACTGAGGTTATATAAGGCACTACAAGGAAAGTTACACATAAAAATTAAAAGGATAAGGGTACCTGGGAGGCTCAGTCAGTTAAGCACCTGCCTTTGGCTCAGGTCATGATCCTAGAGTCCTGAAATGGAGCCCTGCACTGGGCTCCCTGCTCAGCAGGAAGCCTGCTTCTCCCTCTCCCATTCCCCTTGCTTGTGCACTCTCTCTCTCTCTCTCTGCCAAATAAATAAATTTTTAAAATTTTATTTATTTGACAGACAGAGATCACAAGTAGGCAGAGAGAGGAAAGCAGACTCCCTGCTGAGCAGAGAGCCCAATGAGGGGCTCGATCCCAGGACCCTGAGATCATGACCTGAGCCAAAAACAGAGGCTTTAACCCACTGAGTCACCCAGGTGCCCCAATAAATAAAATCTTTTAAAAAATTAAAAGGATATACAAAAAGACATTAGGCAAATGATTGCATGAAGGACCTGGCTGCTTTCTGCCTCTCAGGTCTGACATCCCTGTGTGTTTATAGGCTTGTAAACTAGATGATCGCAGCAATTCTGGGTGTCATACCAGAAACAGCAACATCCAGGTAGAAATAAGAGACCATGGCTCTTGTTCAGAAGAAAGACACTTTCCCAAAGGCTCCCTGCCTACACACACGCTTCATTTTGGCCAGTATTGGATCTTATGCCCAATAACCAATCAACTGGAAAACACAATGGACTCACCCTTAAGCCAATCAGACCTTCACCAGAGACACTCAGCTGTGTGAGAAAGAGGTATACCTGAACAAGACAGAGGCCCTGCTTCTACCAGAAGAGGGGTAAAGAGATGCTGGTTGAGCAACCAGTGATGATCACGACACCAGATAAATATGAACCAAAGGAAAGCTCATACAGACTGAAGAGATTTAAGCACAAAACAGCATTATTAAGGATCAAGAGCTACAGAGTGATAAATTTACCAGGAAGACACAATTATTCTGATTCTGTATCCACCTGAAATATAACCTCAAAATATATGCAGCAAAAAACAAGCAGAAAAACAAAGCGAGGCAGGCAATGAGGTGAATGGATCATAGTGGAAAGTCATATAGATCATAGTGGAAAAGGGTTAACACACCTTTCCCAGAGACAGATTGAGTAGATAAAAATTAAGTAGAAATCCAGAAAATCTGACAATAGAATTATTAAGCTTGGCATAACTGATACAAACATGTGTATATACATTGCATATGTATACAGTCCTGCAAATAAATATGGTATATACGTATAAATTTCAAGCACACATTGAACATTTTCAAAAATGGATCAACCCTTGACCACAAAGCACATTCAACAAAAAACAATGCACTCAAATTACAAATGCAATCAATAGCTAAAGAGAGCCAAGACATCGATAAATACAGAAATTTTAAAACCCACTTCTAAATAGTTCATGGGTTAAAAAGAAATCATATTGAAAATTACCAAATAGAACTGATTGGCAATGTAACCCGACATATTAAAAACACACAGGATTATTTCAGGGGAAATTCTTTCTGAGCAAACTGGAGCTAATCTTTTTCCTACAGCATATTTCCATACAAAATGCTGACAGTGATAGAAAAATTTAGAAAAACATCTTTCTTCTTCCATATACATTGGAAAGACTGCCCTTTGTTCTTTTCTTCCCTGAGTGTTTTCATGAAGCCTCAACTGGAGTCCATATGCTGTTCATTTTCTCTTTATTAAGCATTTTTGTGGCAATTTTATACAATGTCCAATCCAGTAATGGTCAGCCTTTCTGCACTGCCACCCCACAGAGGAATGTTTTCCTAATTCTATCCAGTGGCTATCAAAAGAGTGTCCTACTCCTCTCTTGTCCCCTCCACAAAGAAATTGAAATTGCCTTATCTCCTTGTGGACCATTCACAACTCTGCACATTGGTAACCTCCTCTTCCTGGAACCCCTGAACATGAATTTAAAACACTATAGACAGGAGAGACATTAGTTCAAAGCCATGCAACATTTTCCCTTCTAACAGTAACTCAAATGAATTACATGATCAAGCTGATACCAGGAAGGAGGAAGAAAGAAATCAGCACTTCTGTGTGTGCATTCTACACAGAGAGAGTGTGCAAAGACAGTTTCACTTGACTTCTCAAATGGCTATGATAATAAACCCAAATAAGGAAGATGAATGATTTCAGCTTCCAGGTATATCATAAAAATAATACATTACTATTTTACTTAAAATTGACTTGTTCTCATGGAAATCTAAAAATGCACAAATATTTTTACGGATCATCTGTATGGTAAAGAGTGATTTTGCACATGGCTGCATTAAGGAAAACCCATTTTAGTTTCCTTTGACTTCAGTCTAAGATCACTAGTGTTGGCACTCTTACCCGAACAAAGGATAGACTTCCTTAAGCATGTTTCATGATAATAGCTTTCATTTTATTTTGGTTGGCTAGACGTATATTGCCTCTCCAAGTCCCCAATTATATAACCTGGGATTTCCACATTGTTTTTGACAGAGAAGTAGAACAAAAATAAGTTATGCAGACAAAATTTGAAACACATGATATGGAATTGAAAGGACTTAGTGATGAAAAAGTTGTCTGAGTTAGTGGTAATCAAATCTTGAAATAGATTTCTTCTTAAACAAGCAAACAGTTCAAAGCCTTTGGCTTTGCATGACTGTTTTTTCAAACTTGAAAAGATTATATTGCTCTGTTTCTCAACTATAGTATGTTTACAGTTGGACTTCGAAACTGATGCAGTAAACATCAAGCTCTTATTCCAGTCTTGAGTTTTACTCTCCATTAAGCAGCCGCTGCAAGGCTCTGGCTTCAGTATCACAGAGAGCAAGCACAACTTTGTACGACTGAGGCAAAAAATAACAAGGTTTTGAAAACTGTGGGCTGTTGCAACAGATATTCTGCTTCTGTCATTCCAAAAGAATTAAGCTGTTTTAATCTTTTAATAGTATAGAGCCAGGTTGTATTAAACTCTTATTTAGCATCTATTATCCAATACCTTATAGGCTCTTAATCTATGTTGGGGTTGGGATGCTTGTGTGCACCTGATGAAAACTACAGATCTGAATCCTCCAAAATTTTTAACTTCATTTCAGCGAGTGAACTCATAGACTCATAAATTCACTCATGGACCCCAGTTAAGAATCTTAACCCTAAGGAATCTGGAAATGTAAACTCTGGAGAAAAGAAGTCATTTTTCTTTAACTTTTGGAACACAAGTTCCTCTTATTAGACACTGGATGGACATAGGGGCCATCCATTTTAGGTAATTTTTTTTTTAAAAGCATTCATGAGACTATTAAAGAGAAAATATGTAATTGTTGGAAAGATTTTAACATTTGCCATCTTTTCACCAAAAATCTTCATCAACCTCAAAAATGGATAGCTAAAGTGTTAGATTAGGTTCCAAGTTCAAATGGTTTTATTTTTCATTCTTTATTATACCAGATAAGAAAATTCTAACTCATGATTTATAGGTCATCAGAACTGGCAGAAAATATTTTATGGCTCTGACAAATGGCCCTGGATATTTGGATTGAAAATATGGAGAAACTTCCAATTGAGGACAACTTTCAGCATTCTGTCAAAGACTAAATCAAGGAACATACCACACTCAAGAGCTGGACAGTTGTATGCTTCGAGTTGGAAGTTAGAGGCAAATGGTTTCCATTCTTTGGTTCCATTTGACTCTGGAAAGCATTCCCACTTCTGTTACAGCATATGTATGTGGTTTTATAATGCGCCCAATATGATGTCATTATTTTTTTTCCTCTGAAGATGGAAAAAAATAGAGTATTTGATGTTTGAAAAGAGTTATATACACCATGATAGAGCTGTTTGCACCAGAGTTTGATTTTCTTAAGAAATTCTCTTTTCTTCTCTTGAACATTAAAAAATTAAGTTGTTTTTGGCTCTGAAGCAATAGGATCCAGCCATTAACAAAACTCACTCGACTGCAATACAAGCTACTTTGGCAAACCTCTTGAAATCATGGAAATGTTCTTTATTGGCATTTCTAAAGAGAACTTGAAATATATAACATTTTTTACTGAAGTTGAGGGCCTTCCTCTCACTTTCAATGTGTGACAAAACTGAGTATCATACACATTCATTGTTCACTGAGCACACTGAATACAACTCAGTAACAGCAGTTCTAATCTGGTTATATTTCAATTTTCCACTATTACCCCCATACTTAATCAAGAATAGAAAACATTTTCATGGCCACTATGTCAGATAGGACATAGGTACTGCTGTAGGTTAAATCAAATACAGGGTTTAGAACAAGAGAGAAGCTTATTTCTCTCCATCACACAAGGATACCAAGGGTCTGTCCCATAAAATTAGCGATTGGCTGTGTTCATTCTCTTTTGGCATAGTGCTATTCTGGAGTGTTGCCCCTGTCTACACCATCTAAGAGAGCTCACTAGATCCATCATTAGCAATGGCAAGGAATAAAAGGGAAGGGCAGGGTACAAACCTTAAAAGCTGCCCATATCACTCTACATGTATCACATCCAATTGCTTGTAGTCTATGGCCACACTTGACGGCAAGATAGGCCAGAAAATGTTGCCTTTATTCTGGGTGGCCATGTGTACAGCTAAAATAATCCAATGCTATATAAAGGGGAGAGGGGATGGACATTGAGTATAAATTGTAGTCTCTGTCAAGAGTCACTGACCGGTGAGTCGAGCATTATGGATTTGACTTTCAGTTGAAATCTTTTATTCCCATGCACCACTTTTCTTACATACAGAAATTGAGCTCCATCAGATTAACTCAACTTTTCCATAACCCAACTTTTTTCCTGGTCTTCATGATGGGAGCTTTCACAATTGTTAACTAAACTAAAAAAAAAAAAAAAAAATTAAGGGTTTTCAATGATAAATGGAATTTCTTCAAAAAAATGAATACTTTCTCCTAATCCTTTCATGTCACATATTCCTTTTTTCCTTTTATTTTAATTTTTAAAATTAATGTATAATGTATTATTTGTTTCAGGGGTACAGGTCTGTGATTCATCAGTCTTAACACAATTCACAGAGTTCACCATAGCATACCCTCCCCAATGTCCATCACACAGCCATCCCATCCCTCCCAACCCCTTCCACTCCAGCAACCCTCAGTTTGTTTCCTGAGATTAAGAGTCTCTTATGGTTTGTCTCCTTTTCTGGTTTCATCTTATTTCATTTTTCCCTCCCTTCCCCTATGATCCTGTCTTGTTTCTCAAATTTCTCATATCAGTGAGATCATATGGTAATTGTCTTTCTCTGATTATTATTTTGCTTAGCATAATACCCTCTTGTTCCACCTACATTGTTGCAAGTGGCAAGATTTTGTGGTTTTTTTGATGGCTGCATAATATTCCATTGTATATATGTGCCAAAACGTCTTTATCCATTCATCTGTTATGGACATCTAGGTTCTTTCCATAGTTTGACTATTGTGGACATTGTTGCTATAAACATTGGGGTACATGGGCCCCTTCGGATCACGGATTACTATCTTTGGGGTAAATACCCAGTAGTGCAATTACTGGGCCCTAGGTTAGCTCTATTTCAACTTTTTGAGGAACCTCCATACTGTTTTCCAGAGTGGCTGCACCAGCTTGCATTCCCACCAACTGTGTAGGAAGGTTCCCCTTTCTCCGCATCCTTGCCAAGACCTGTCATTTCCTGACTTGTTAATTTTAGCCATTCTGACTAGTGTGAGGTGGTATCTCACTGTGGTTTTGATTTGTATTTCCCTGATGCCAAGTGATGTTGAGCACTTTGTCATGTGTCTGTTGGACATTTGGATGTCTTCTTTGCAGGAATGTCTGTTCATGTCTTCTGCCCATTCCCTGATTGGGTTATTTGTTCTTTGGGTGTTGACTTTGATAAGTTCTTTACAGATTTTGAATATTAGCCCTTTATCTGATATGTCATTGGTAAATATCTTCTCTCATTCTGTCAGTTGTCTTTTGGTTGTGTTGACTATTTCCTTTGTTGTGCAAAAGCTTTTCATCTTGATGAAGTCCCAATAGTTCATTTTTTTCCCTTGCTTCACTTGCCTTTGGGGATGTTTCTAGGAAGAAGTTGCTGTGGCTGAGGTCGAAGAGGTTGTCACAGCACATATTCTTTAAACAGATTACTATTAAGCATATAAGTAATTTAATTCACTTGTATAGCAAACTATCTGCAGGCACACATATACAATTAGGGAATTTTCTTTCAGTCCAACTCAAATTGGGAATTTGTTGGTTCTGGTAGCAAAGACTTCCAAAAGGATGATGCTGGCTTTCAGCACAAATTGTCTAGAGTCCACACTTGGGGAATAGACATAGAGATATGTGTCAGTTAGAGGTTTTTCTGGCTTTTGGTTTTTGTTTTTTTGTATTGTAAACAATAGAAATTGACTCTGGCTGGCTTCAAGGGAAGAAAAAGGAATGTATCACAATGAAATGGGAGTTGCTCATAGAAAAGAAGAGAAAGCAAAGGACAGGGTCTCATGAAGGACAGAAGTCAAGTCAGGGCAGCCCTGGGTACTAATGGAAAGACCCTCCAACACACACTGTCATAGTGAACCAGCTCGTGCTGTGTTCTGGCCTTGGTCACTGTGCTCTGGATTCAACTCTGGGAGAAGATTCTGAAGCTTTTTGTTATAGGCTTAATTGTGCCCCTGCCCCAAATTCATAGGTTGAAGTCCTAACCCCCAATATTTCAGAATATGACTGTAGTCATTGGAAGTTCTGAGAAAATATATAATGGCTTAAATATCATACAGAGCTGCCCAACAGTATAAAATAGAATCAACTACCTTATAATAGTAATTAAAACAACTATTATCATTATTACAGGCAATGTTTATTGAGTACTGCCATGTGCCAAGAACCGTAAGGGACACTTTTCTGCATCATGTTATTTAATGCACCCAACAACTTCTTGACAAGTGACCATTACCTTCCCCATTTTTAAAATGATGAAACTAAAATTAGTAAGTGATAAAACCAGATATTGAATCCAGGCCTATCTGAATTTAGAGCTAGAATTCTTATTCTAGCAAGCAATGCTACCATTAAAATTATTCAAACAGGAGCTCAACCTGCTATGGGGGCAGAAATCAGAATTGCCATTTTCCAAGCTTAAAATCTTTGTTGCAGTTCTTAATTTCTAGAGGCACTATACTTCCCTTTTCCAGCTCAGGTTAGTACCTTCTTAGGGGAAGCAGACTAAGGAGCTCAAGGAGCAATTGTTAATGAAAGGCTTTGGAAAGTTAAGAGATTGCTGAACTGTGTGCTCTACTAAATAAGACAGGCAGAAATTGTTCAATCAAAACACATGCTGACAGCAGAAAAAGACATTAAGGAATCGATCCCATTCATAGTTGCACCAAAAACCGTAAGATACCTAGGAATCAACCTAACCACAGAGGTGAGAGAAAGACCTTTATCCTGAAAACTATAAAACACTGATGAAAGAAATTCAAGATGATGCAAAGAAATGGAAAGACATTCCACATTCATGGGTTGGAAGAACAAATACCCTAGCCAAAGCAATCTATACATTTAAAGTAATCTCTATCGAATACCAACAGCATTTTTCATGGAGCTAAAATAAACAGTCCTAAAATGTGTATGGAACCCTAAAGGACCCTTGAATAGCCAAAAAACAAAACAAAACAAAACCTTGAAAAAGAAAAGCAAGGCTGGTGACATGACAATTCCAGGCTTCAAGTTATATCACAAAGCCATAGTGATCAAGCCAGTATGGTAGTGGCACAAAAACAGACACATCGGTCAATGGAACAAAATAGAAAACCCAGAAATGAACCCACAACTCTATGGTCAGTTAATCCTTGACAAAGCAGGAAAAAAATATCCAACGGGAAAAAGTCTCTTCAACAAACAGTGTTGGGAAAACTGGACCACCTACTTACGCCACACACAAAAATAAATTCAAAATGGATTAAAGACCTAAGCATGAGATAGGAAATCATCAAAAATCCTAGCAGAGAACACAGGCAGTAACATCTTTGACATTGGTCATAACAACTTATTTCTAATTATGTCTCCTGAGGCAAGAGGAACAAAAGCAAAAATAAACTATTGGGACATCATCAAAATAAAAAGCTTTTGCACACTGAAGGAAATAATCAACCAAACTAAAAGGCAGCCTAGAGAATGGGAGAAAATATTTGCAAATGACCTATCTGACAAAGGTTTAGGATGCAAAACATATAAAGAAGTTATAAAACTGAACACCCCCCCAAAATGGAATATTACTCAGCCTTAAAAAAGAATGAAACCTTGCCCTTTCTAGTGATGTCGGTGGAGCTAGAGAGTATTATGCTAAGTGAAATAAGTCAGTCAGAGAAAGACATATGCCCTATGATTTCACTCCTTTGTGGAAAAAATAAGAGAGAGAGAGAGAGAGAGGTCAAGCAAGAAACACACTCTTCACTACAGAGAACACACTGATGGATGGGGGATGCATGGGGGGATGAGTGAAACAGGTAATGGGCATTAAGGAGGGCACTTGAGATGAGCACCAGGGGATGTGTGGAATTGTGGAATCACTATATTCTATACCTGACTCTAGTATTACACTGTATGTTAACTAACTGGAATTTAAATAAAAACTTTTTTTAAAACCCCACGTGCCAACAATGTTCACAAGTTGTGAGCTCCCTCCTATGCTGGAAGCAGAGGCCTTCCAGTCAGTGTCCATATGTTTCATGTTTTACACCCATTTTGCTCTGCAACTCGTCACCATAGAATTGGCCGAGCACTACCTTTTTTTAAGGAGCCCACTTTTTGAGGTCAGACTGAGATGTTTAGCATTATCTCCCATATAATGTAATCATTCCTCTTAGGCTAATTCTGCCAGCCTGGGCTACACATTTGAAAACCCAGAGAGCTGTTAAACAACATATAAACCTGGGCCTTGTTCCCAGAAATGGCAATGCAGTTGGTCTGGGATCAGCCTGAGCATGGGCATGTTTGGAACTCTCTCCTCCCCATGCTTCTGATGCAGCCAGGGCTGAGAACCCCTGCTTTGTAACTGTATCACCGAACTGCACTGCAAACTAACGATGAAACTCCACGTTTCTTTAAGACGCCTACCTGAATTGATTCAAGTTAGAAAAGCATTACCCCCTGTCTCTGGCTTTTAACCTTTTTACCCTAAAAAAAGTTCCGGTGGTATTATTCAATCCATCTTGTCAAACAATGTAAGTATCAAACTTTTTCTTATTCACTATCAACAGCACAGGAGATTCCTGGCATACTTGCAAAATTTGGCTAATTATGTCCATATCTTTTTGTTCTAGACCATTCTAACTTTATAGTCTGTTTAGTTTAAAAAAAAAAAAGTTGTGTACGTGAAGGGAAGTTGCTCAGAAACAGGACTTAGTTAGTGTGTCCTTATCTATTGTGGCAATAACTTGCACAACAGTCACAGACTGTCACTGACAGAGAATGTTGTGTTCACTGCTCACGTATCTGTGGGTGACTTGAGGACTGGCTTAGCAGTTCTGCTGATCTTCGCTGGCCCAGTTCAGAAAACTGGGGGTCAGCTGTCCATTGCCTGATCCAGATGACTGGACATGACCAGGGTGACTCTGGCTCTGCCCACATTTCTCATATCCTCCAGCAGGCTATCTCAAAGATATTCTCATGGTGATGTCCAAGGTGTCAAAGAACAAGCCACAGACACCCTTTTCAAGACTTGGCTTGTGTCAGGCCAGCTGACATCCCATTAGCCAAAGCAAGTCAGCTGGCTGAGCCCGGCATTGAATCATGGGGGCAGTCACTCCACTCACTTGCAGTGAGATGGCCAAGGGTGTGAAGATAGGCAGGGGGACAGAACTAGGGCCATCACTGTAATTCTACAACTGTTGGAAATACAGATCCAATGAGATCAAGCCCTGAAACTGAGTACTGGAACTAAAGAAAGATGGTGAAATGATGCAATAAAATATTGGAAAAACAGAATTTTTAAGCAGAAATGGGAGACCAGTCGTGTAACCTTGTCAGCTTGCAATCTGCTAAATACCAGAGAATATGAAGGAAGGAATTGGCTCCTGCTTGCTACTCTTTCTCTCCAAACTAAGAGATGGCTGTTAGACTCTATGGAATATGGACAAATTGTAATGTATTTAAGAAAACTTGAATAAAAAAACATGTCACTCTGAGTATATTTCAAGCTAAGCAGTTAAACTGCATCAAAATATATCAATGAAGTCACTAAAATTATCAGGGAATAACTATGTTTGAGTCAACTGCTAAGAAATACATTAATTAGGTACAACAAGCCATATCCTTAAATCTCTTAATAACTTGAAAATCAATTTTGAGATGCTTTCCTATCAAATTTCTTATTATTTGTTTACCTGATTTTAAGCAATAAAACAGATGTTTGGCAAAACATTATTAAAACAGGGAGCCTGGAATCTTCCAACACCTCCAAACCACAGTTCCCTTGATTTTCTCAATTCTAATTAGGTGTTCCTTTAAATGATTTCATTTATATACAAATCCAAACAGAAGTGGTTCCTAGACCTTTTATGATCCCCAAATTTGGCCTGGCACTTGATCTGAATAAGCAGAGAGAGTTTTTTAAACTTTACAAAAATGCCTTAACTGCATGATATTTGGTGAAATGATCATATTATTTTGAAGATTTAGAATACAGAAGATGAACTTACATATAAATGCTTAAACCTCTTTCTCTTTGGATCAGAGCAATCACAGAAACAAAGGAGGGACTTAGTAGTAACCACCTCCACATAAGACACTGAAAAATAGAAATCTGTACTAAAATTTTAAAATTTGGCATAGCTAAGATAATAAGAAATTATAAAGTATGTATGGTTTTGTAATGTTTAGCTATCATTTTCCCACATTAAGGAGTATTTTTCTATAAGTGTGTTTTATATACATATATATGGTATTGGAACATCAGTACATATTTTAGACAAGAACATTTTTGTACTTGAAGGAAATTTAGAGGGCAACTTATTTAGCCTCAATTTACAGAACTGGAAAGTAATCCTCAAATAAGTTGAAGTGATTTGCCCAAAATCATACAGCAATTTAACCATCATCATGATAATAACTATTACTTACGTAGTTTACAAAGCATTTTACATTCACGATGTCCATGAATTTTAATAACAACTTTATTGAAGTGTATAGTGTAGTTTTCATCTTTATTTTTTTTTTGATGAGTTAACCAAGGCACAGAGAGATTAACTAATTTATCCAGCATCACAAAACTACATAAAGGGACACAACAATTCCACTATATCACTGTGCATTCTTAGAACACCAAAGTAGCACTGTTGGAAATGCAAGTTAAAACCACAATGGGATGCCACTACATATCCATTAGAATCACAATGTCTGAACTCAAAAAACCTGACCATACCAAGTGCTGGTGATGGTGTGGAGGAAATGGAGCTCTCATACCCTGCTGGTAGGACGGGACATGGTATAGACGCTTGAGATAACAGTTTGGCCATTTTTTTAAAGATTTTATTTATTTATTTTTCAGAGAGAGGGAGAGAGAGCGAGCACAGGCAGACAGAATGGCAGGCAGAGGCAGAGGGAGAAGCAGGCTCCCTGATGAGCAAGGAGCCCGATGTGGGACTCGATCCCAGGACGCTGGGATCATGACCTGAGCCGAAGGCAGCTGCTTAACCAACTGAGCCACCCAGGCATCCCCAGTTTGGCCATTTTTTTAGAAGTTAAGCATATGACTTTTCACTTCTAGGTATTTACCCTAAAGAAGAGAAAGCCTATGTCCATGCAAGGTCTTGTTCATGAATGTTCATAGCAACCCTTTGGTAATGGCCTCAAACTGGAAACACAACAATATAGATGACTTTCAAAATAGTCACACTGACTGAAAGAGCCAAACAAAAAAAGAGTATGTGATTTATGATTTAATTTCATAACTCTACAGAATTCAAAATAATCTTCAGTGACAAAAAAAAACCAGATGGGGGTGGGAGTGCCGGAAGGATCTGGAAAGAATACAAAGGCCAAGAAGAAGCTTAGAAGTAATGGAAATATTCTTTATCTTCATTGTGCTGATGGTTTTATGGGCATATACATATGTCAAATTTAGCAAATTGTGCACTTTAAAAAATGCAGTATACTATATGTTTCAGTATGTATGTCTACCTCGATAAAACTGTTGAGAACAAAAAGAGACCCAGCTGAAAAGATTCTGAAAAATCTACTGAAGTATACCCAAACTTGCTAGATCACATTGATCCAACATGCATCTTTCTACTCTTTTCAGTGAAATGTAAACAGTAATCATCAAAAAGTACACAGATATACAAAATAAAGTAACAATAGCTTTGTCACACCTTTATGCCTTTTAAGGCCATTGCAATTAATTTTATGCTGTTTCTAACTCATAGTGCTATAAATTCTAACAAGAAGAAGTTAGTTATGTGTTTTGTTGTTTGTTTTGCGTAAATAAGAGCAAAAATCTAATCAGAGAGGCACACTTAACCCATGCTGCCGGGAGTGAAAGTGAGAATAATCTTCAGGGAACAAAATTTGGCATAGATGTTTCAAGGGCCTTAAAAAACAACGTATTCTTTGGTCAGATAATTACATATCTGGCAGTTTAACTTAAGAAAATGATCTCAAAACAAAAAGATTTATGCAAAAATTTCTCTTCTGAGCATTATTTATAATAGCCAAAAAGGGAAACAAACTTAATGTCCAAATATAAGGGAATTTTGGAACAAATCATGTTCCATTCACTCCATGGACTATTAAATAGCAATTAAGGAAATAGTTTCTAACAGTTTTTGGAGATTCACCTGAAGAGTTTCTGAAAAAACAAAGCCAAATCACAAAATGTCCCTCCCCTTAAAACTAATAAAATGAACAAAAATAGGCTACAAATAGAAGGAAAAAAGCAATGCTCAGAGAGAAGGCCAACTTCATATAATAATGCTTGAAAAGTGGCAGTCAGGGCAAGAAAGAGACCAGTAAATTATGTCATTTGGATGAGCTCCTAACTATCCATTCTAGAACAGTGGGAAGTGAGAGGGAGGAAGAAGGTGAGTACATGAAATCCTAAATATTCTTGTGACTCCTACACAGTTTGGGGAGAGGCTTATTTGGGACAGAGGGAAGCAGTATGGAAGAAGAAAAGAGCAGATTCTTGTAGAAGGGAGAATACTTTTGCCCAAGCCTGTGTCTCTCCCATAACAAAATGGTGACTCACCATTCCTGTTCTTTTTGACTAGAAACATAGAGAGGTCTGCAGAGCAGTCCCTTGTGAGGCACAGACAAATAGCCCAGTGATAAACAAAGACTTGTTAGAACAGAAAGCAAAGGAGAGTGGCACCTAGGTGGCTCAGTTGGTTAAGCTCTGATTCTTGATTTCAGCTCAGGTCATGATCTCAGGGTGTGAGATTGAGCCCCACATCAGGCTCTGTGCTGGACATGGAGCCTGCTTAAGATTCTCTCTCTCCCTCTCCCTCAGCCCCTACCCCCACTTTGTATTCTCTCTCTCTCTAGCACTGTCTCTCTCTAAAAAAAAAAAAAAAAAGAAGGGAGGAATGGAAGGAAGGAAGGAAGGAAGGAAGAAGAAGGAAGGGAGTGAGGGAGGGAAAGAAAGAAAGAAATCAAAGGAGAAAGAAGGTAAATCCATTGTTTGAGTGAGAGCATGGGGCACAGAGGTCTAAGGAAAGTTCCACAACCCTTCCTTCCCATACCCCAAACCAAGACTGCCTGCATCAAAATCTGTGGGATGTTCCCCCTCTTAAAACCCCTGAGACGTAATAGCCAAAAAGTAGAAATAATCCAAGTGTTTATTAACTGATCATGCAAAATGTGGCCGACCCATACAACAGAATAAAGAAACAACTTGAATAAAGAAAATGTGGCATATAAGTACAATGGAGTATTATTCCGCCTTAACAAAGAGGAGAATCCTGTAATACGTGATAAAATGGATGAAACTTAAGGACATTATGCTAAGTTCAATAAGCCAGTCACAGAAGGACAAATGTTGCATGACCCCATTTCTATGAAGAATCTAACATAATGGAATTCATAGAAACGGGGAATAGAATGGTGGGTGCCAGGGGCTGGGGGAGGGGGAAGTGGGAAGTTACTAATCACTGTGTATAAATTTTCAATTGTGGAAGATGAATAAGTTCTAGAGATCTGCTCTACAGCGTCATGTCTATAGACAACAAAGCCATATTGTACACTTAGAATTTTGTTAAGGCTGTAGCTCTCATAGTAAGTATTCTTACCATGATTTTTAAAAAGTATATGGATAGGAGCACCCGGGTGGGTGGCTCAGTCAGTTAAGAGTCCAACTCTTGATTTTGGCTCAGGTAAGGATCTCGGGGTCGTGAGATCAAACCCCATGTGGGCTCCACATTGAGGGTAGCCCCTACTCAAACCTCTGTCTCCCCCTCTCCTTCTGCTCCTTCTCAACTCTCTCTCTCTCTCTCTCATATACTACATGGATGAACCTTGAAAAATACCGTGCTAAGTGACAAGAGGTCACATACAGTATGATGCCATGTATAGTCAATGTCCGGAATAGGCAAATCCATAGAAAGTAGACTCGCACTTCCCAGGAAACTAAGGGAACTGGGGAGGAAGACATCAATGAAGAAGGACTGCTAATGGGTAGGGGGTTTCTTTTTGGGGGTAATGAAAATGTGCTTAAATTAGATAGTGCTGATGGTTGCACAGCACTGTGAATATACCAAAAACACCGAATTGCTTTCAAGCAAAGAATTTCATGTATGTAAATTTTATCTTAAAAAAAAAAAAAAAAAAACAACCAAAACCTATTATTTAAAAAAAGAAGCCAGAGAAGAATGTAAATTACTGCTGGGGAGAACTGAGGAAAGTGAAAGGAGCGACTCTTTGCTAAAGTGTTACAGCTTGAGTTGAGGGAACAATGTGAAGCTTAAAGAACCAAGATGCCCTTCAATGGACGAATGGATAAGGAAGATGTGGTCCATATACACTATGGAGTATGATGCCTCCATCAGAAAGGATGAATACCCAACTTTTGTTTCAAAGTGGACGGGACTGGAAGAGACTATGCTGAGTGAAATAAGTCAAGCAGAGAGAGTCAAGTATCATATGGTTTCCCTTATTTGTGGAGCATAAAGAATAACATGGAGGACAAGGGGAGATGGAGAGGAGAAGGGAGTTGGGGGAAATTGGAAGGGGAGGTGAACCATGAGAGACTATGGACTCTGAAAAACAATCTGAGGGTTTTGAAGGGGCGGGGGGTGGGAGGTTGGGGGAGCCAGGTGGTGGATATTAGAGAGGGCACGGATTGCATGGAGCACTGGGTGTGGTGCAAAAACAATGAGTACTGTTACGCTGAAAAGAAATTAAAAAAAAAAAAGAAAGAAAAACAAGAAGAAAAAAAAAAGAAATTACCTAAGGGAGTAAGAAATGCCACGCCTGGTTGTAATGAATCCCTTCACAGGGCTTGAAATTATAGAAGAAAGATCAGGACTCATTCACTAACGATCAGAACCAGGCTTCCAAAAGCATTTGGAACCTCAGCACCCTGCCCTCGAATTCTGAGGTTTCAGATAAATGAGAAGGAAATCAAGACGATTTACTCACATTCAGATGAGAGAGAACACCTTGGTAGAGCTGCCTACAGTAATAAGATAACATAGCGAGGATAAATAATTACACTGCAGCAAAGAACATAGTGGAAAAGATCGTGCAAAGATAAAAGGTGAGCAATCGTTGCTTATGGAAAGCACAACCCCCCCTCCCCAAATAAAGCAAGCCCAATCCAAGGACTAGTAGAAAACCCCATAAAAACAGAAAAATGGTATGCTATAAACAACATCGAAGGTCATATCAGACTAAAAAAATTAGATTTTAGAATCATGAAAATTATGACTTAAAAAATGACACCATTATTACAAAGCAAGCAATAACACAAAAAAAGAATTCTGGTATAATGCTAAATAAAAAAGATATACAGGGTCACCTGGGTGGGTCAGTCTGTTAAGCCTCTGACTCTTGATTTCGGCCCAGATCATGATGTCAGGGTCGTGGGAGCTAGCCTCAGGTTGGGCTCTGCACTCATTGGGGAGCCTGCTTGTCCCTTTCCCTCTGCTCCTGCACTGCCTCCCACCCCATGCTCTGTCTTCCTCTCTCTCTCTCAAAAAACAAAACTAACAAAACAAAACAAAAAACGATACATAAATATATACATGACTACAAATACTTAATAGAATTACAAGAAAATACCCAGGTCTGATAAAGCTAATTGTTTCGAGGTGTTTGGGCAATGGCTCTTTTTTCCTTCTTTTCATGTTTTTGCATTTTCCAGGGTTTCTATAGTATGCATCTGATATTTTTATAATGTATATCTTAAAAGATAATGGTTTCTAAATTCCGCAGTTGTGGATGTGCTTGTGCAGGGGTCAAGTTCTATGCGCACAATGCATAGTAGCAACAGACTAAAATGGTAGGCTGAACAGACTGAAGGAAGTTTTATAACTCTTCCTCCCAAAGTCTCATTGAAATTTCCAAGGAGATGAAGAGTAAAAGAAATAAATCCCACGCGCTGTGATGAGCACTGGGTGTTATATGCAACTAATGAGTCCTTGAACACTATATCAAAAACTAATGATGTACTATATGTTGGCTAATTGAACATTATAATAAAAAAAATAAAAATAAAATAAATCCATTAAGTGCTGGAAACCAAGGACTGGTTTCACCAGTAAAGCAGATATTGTGATGAGGTTTTATAGTACAAAAGTAAATGAGGTCGAATTTATGAAGAAACCAGTGCCAAGCGAGTGGCCCTTAAGTCCAAGCACATATGGGAGAAGACTGCCAGAGAATCGCATCACTATCTTTCCAGCAAGAACCCTCTCCGCCACCTAGGGTAGAGTCAGTAAACCCATGGGGCCAAAGAGCATCATGCATTGGTAGACGAATGCCTACTTAAAACTTTGAGGATGTACTAGGCTAGTACTCCACAGAAACTGTGGCATTTTCAGCAGAATAAAGCCTGAAAAACCATTCCCTAAATAAAGCAGAGGGACTGTAACTGTGGGCTCCTTGCAGAGCCAGAGGCTAAATATGACTATTGGGGAGGGAAAAAAGCAGGGGTAGAAAACACCACACACGTAAGAAACACAAATTTTCAAATGAAGAGACATCCTGGGCCAAAAAGGGCTGAGCAAGGAGAGCAAAACGGAGAGCAAGAGAGACAGCTAGACATAGCTTACTTTTCGGAAAATAGAAAAGAGGAAAGGCTACCCAAATCATTTTATGAGGTTAGCATCTTTAATACCAGAACTAGGCAAGACAATACAAGAATAAGGAAGAAATCCATCTCACCTCTGAACACAGGTACAAAATCAAATAAGCAATGTATAAAAAAATAATAATCTAGAATAACAGTAAAGATGTATCCTACTAATAACAATGTGTGTGAGAATTAGAAAAACCTAGGAATGTCATCCAACTCATTGAGGGAGAAAAAAGTTACATTTGTTTCTATAATTGAAATGATATTTGATGAACTTCAAGTGTACATCATTTTTAAGAACAGAGCAACCCAAGAGTGGAAGGTAGAAAAAATAATTTGTCTCCCCATCTGTCACCCTCATTTCTTCCCTCCTTAAAGAACTGCCACCTTGTTAAGCCGCTGCCTTCGGCTCAGGTCATGATCTCAGGGTCCTGGGATCGAGTCCCACATCGGGCTCTCTGCTCAGCAGGGAGCCTGCTTCCCTCTCTCTCTCTCTCTCTCTCTCTGCCTGCCTCTCTGTCTACTTGTGATCTCTCTCTGTCAAATAAACAAATAAAATCTTTAAAAAAAAAAAAAAGAACTGCCACCTTTATTCACTCTTCTCTGATGGTAATTGTGATGGTTTTGAAATATGTCCACAACTTTTTTGATACTGGTTTCTGCAAGAGCCCAGTTGATAGAGGAATGGTTAAATAAATTCTAGTATATATAATACTATATAATTTTTAGAATAATGAATTGAATTTCATAAACTGTTTTGGAAACAATGTCAATGAAAAGTAGGGGGAGAAAACTTGTTAAAAGTCCATTTATGGGGGTGCCTGGGTGACTCAGTCAGTTGTGGGGGTGCATCTGTCTTTGGCTCAGGTTTTGATCCCAGAGTCCTGGGATCAAACCCTGAATCCGAGCTCTGTGGAGATTCTGCTTCTCCCTCTCGTTCTGCCTCTCCCCCTATTCATGAACATGCATGTGTACTCTCTCTCTCTCTCTCTCTCTCTCTCTCTCTATATATATATATATATATACACACACACATATATATCTCTCAAATAAATCAAGTCTTTAAAAAAGTCCACTTATATTTGGAGGTGTGTGTAATGTCTGGGAGAACATACATCAAAATTTTAAACTGTTATCAGAGAGACTGGATATTTTTTATGTACCGCTAAATAATTTGAAATATTTTAATAAAAAAGTTTTATTTAAAAAATTTTATTGAGGTATAATTAACATATAATATCATATTAGTTTCAGGTGTACAATATATTGATTCACCAGTTTTATACATTTCTCGGTGCCCACCATGATATGTCTATATTCTCAATCCCCTTTCCCTCACCCACTTCCACTCTGGCAACACCAATTTGTTCTTTATATTTAAGAGTCTGGTTTTTTTTTTTTTTCTGTTTTCTTTCTTTATTCATTTGTTTTATTTCTTAAATTCTACATATGAGTGAAGTCATATGGTATTTGTCTTTCTCTGTCTTATTTCACTTAGTGTAATACCCTCTAGGTGCTTCCATGTTGTTGCAAATGGCAAGATTCATTCTTTTTTGTGGTTGAGTAATGTTCCATATATATATATGTATATATATATGTGTGTATATATATATACACATCTTCTTTATCCATTCATCTATGGATAGACATGTAGGTTGTATCCATATCTTGGCTATTATAGATAATGCTTCAGTAAACATGGGGATACATATACCTTTTCAGATGAATGCTTTCGATTTCTTTGGGAAAAACCCAGTAGTGGAATTACTAGATCATACGGTACTTCCCTACCTAATTTTTTGAGGAACCTCCACACTGTTTTCCACAGTGGCTGCCCAATTTGCATTCCCACCAACAGTGTAAGAGGGTTCCTTTGTCTCCATATCTTTGCCAACACTTACTGTTTGTCTTTTTTATTTTAGCCATTCTGACGGGTATTACGGTGAAATCACTTTGTAGTTTTGATTTGCAGTTCCCTGATGATTAGTGATTTAGAGTTTCTTGTCATGTGCCTTTTGGCAATTTGTATGTCTTCCTTGGAAAAGTGTCTATTCAGGTATTTTGCCCATTTTAATGAGATTATTTGTGGGTTTTCTGGTGATAAATTGTATAACTTCTTTGTATTTTTGGATGTTAACCCTTTATTGGACATATCATTTGCGAGTATCTTCTCCTATTCAGTATGTTGTCTTGTTTTGTTGATGGTTTCCTTCACTGTGCCAAAGTTTTTATTTTGATGTAGTCCCATTAGTTTATTTTTGCTTTTGTTTCATCTAGAAAATTGTATCTATGACCAATGTCAAATAAATTACTGCCTATGTTTTATTTAGAAAGTTTTATTTTTTGAAAAATAAATTTATTAAAATAGATTCACTTTCCTGATTTAAAAAGAATTTTAAAATAAAAAGAATTACTAAAGATTAAGGATATGTACAGTAGTCTATATAAGACATAACTATATCTAATTTCAGATTTATTTATTAATAACTTGTCACATCTTGTCAGGTATCTAACAGTCACTATAATCAATTCACATTTAACTTTAGGATTAGAGAGAACAAAAAGTCTAATTCAATTTAAAAAATTAGACATGTCACTTCAGGCCTTTGAGAGTATTTTGATTTTCATTTAATTGATAAATTCAAATATTTTTAAAAATTGGCAAAATCAGTGTTTATAGCCATCTTGCTCATATCAATTTGTCTTGAACATCTTAGCTCAATGTGGTTTTTTAAGAAAAACTACTGCAAAAACTGCATTGAGAATAAGATACCCCCACTCCTTCCAAAATTGTAACCACCTTCCTTTTCCATGTCCACCCCACAACACAAAGAATTGGATTAGCACCCCCCAAAAAAAGGAGCTGTGGGGAGTGTAGAAAAGGAAAAGGTGGAAATAAACTGGTCTAACCTATGATCATGGAAAGAGGCAATAAAGATAACCGTGCAAGTCTACATTTGATGAAAAATCTGTGAATTTTTTTTGATGCAAATTTAATTTGTCTGAAGTATTATTTTCCTCACACTGTTACAGACCAGAGTTTGACCTTGCTAAACAGCTGCTCTCTTTGTCCCCAAGGCCATCAATGGCAAAGAATCCTGGACACAAGATTCTCAGCACCTGCTGAGAACCTCCAAACCAGAGTGACCTTCCCAGGACCATGAGTTTTTAAGAGCGACCTTTCTAAGAAGTGTCCCCTGTTGAACCTGAACCACTCTGCGTTATTTCCTGAAAGAGACCCTGCATTTATGGAATAACCATCCTTCTCTGATTCCAAACGGCTCCCGGAGGAACTGTGTCCCAGCATGTCATGTGAAGGAGGTGAGTTCTTTTCCCAAGAGATGGCCAATGAATTCAGAAGTGGGCATGTTTTGAGGGCTTTCAGAAATGAAGTTTTCTAAAGTGAGAAAATTGACTATTGATGGCTGAAGGTAGAGGATTTAACCTCCTTTCCTTATTAGTTTTTCCTTTTCTTCTTTTTACTGCTTTAGTATCCCCACAACACTCCTTGAGTAAGTAATCCTCATAAACAACACGTTCTTGCGATCTGCTTGCCTGTGGGCTACTGCCCACGTAGCAGTCTAGACAGATAGGGAGGCACTGGAGCTGCTCTGGGTCTGTGGCCTTTTGGTCTCTGCTCACCCAAAGGAGACAGTGACTTAAGGAATCAAGGGCTTTCATCATGGTGTGACTGACCATGGGCTTCCGAATGGCCCATCTTATGGACAGTTTGTGCAAACCCCCAAGGAGCTTTCACGTTTCTTCCATGTATAAAAAGGCTTGTTAACAATGAGCCATGTAAAAACATAAATCTCTGGGGGGGTGGGAATGGTTTCATCCCTCCATGATGTGATTAAGGTCTGAAGCTACTCAATTTACAGTCTAGTGAGGAAAACTTCAACAAGAAAATCTCTTCCGAACACTAGAAGATTCTACTTTTGTAGAATGTTTTGTAATCTGCATTCTTATTCCCCAGTGGCCTCTCATCCCTCGTCTAATTCTGCAGGATGCTCTTTTTTTCAGACAGCACACTTTAATGTTGGTATCAGCCTTATTAGTGGATGGTCCCAAGTTTGGTCCTATTTGAAAAGAGGAAGATTGGGAGGCATATAGGGGTCAGCTGGTCCTTTGACACTCTGAAGCAGGAAGGTATTAGCCACTTTCTCCACTAGGGTAGGGAAAGTCCTTTATTAGGCCATGGCTCTGCTCCCTGGGAAAAATGCCCCTGTCCATTGTTCTCCATGGCTATGCTCTGCCTCAAGCATGACCTTTCTTTTCCACCCTTCTGGGCCACATCTAACATCATATCACAGAATATGAGCAGCTCTGCCACCTACTCGCTACCTGTAGAAAGTTGGCAGCCCAGAGCTCTTTTATCCATCTCAAAGTCAGTCTCTTAATCCAGCACAGTGGTATGTTTGCAAACACGGCTCTCAAAAACCTGTTGGATTTTTGATACAGTTAATGACAGCCAATCCATGTGCCAAAATCCACACAGTAATTTTTGTGAGGCTTGTCTCTCTCTCTCTCTAGACTTAATTACAAGTACTTTGGGTTCATAACCATTTTTCCCAAAGTCATTTTGTGCAGGTGAAAGTATCTACTGCCAGACATGGCCTTAAGGTTTGTCTTAACAAGGTTGTGCCTGGATTCTGTCATTTCCATGAGGCTATTTTAGTAGGTCTTTCAAACACAAGGTATTTTTCAATATTATCTTTCACTGAAAGGAAATGAGAAATAATTTTATTTATCAACCCTACAGCTTCTGGAATTTCTAGGTTCTCTACACTCTCTCAATTTTGTCTATAAACTGGCCAATTTTCCTGAGCTCATCACTTTCCTGTTGTATATTTTCTTATGCTGCAAACTGCAGCCTGTTCAATGCCACAGGTTTGCTGAGTACATTTTTTTTTTTTTTTGCCTTTGTGCTATTGAAAGCAACCGTCTCACCAAATGTTTTGCTGCCACATAAACAGGCTGCCTTTTTTCCAGCCTCCTATGACATTCTGCCTTTTCTAGCAAGAAGTGCTTCAGAGTCACAGGACACAATCTTGGCTATATGATGGTAGAATAGTAAAAGAGTGAAAAATTGGGAAGAATAATTCAATTTACCACACTGATATAAATCAACACATATTTGAAATTTGTTCAAATACTCATAAAAACAACAAAACTCAAGGGAGCAGCATTAGCTGTGATAACATTTTCTTGTTTATACCAAATCACAGCTCAAATGTTAATACTGCTCTGATGCATGTTCTTTAGAATATGACTTTACATCCATATGCCAGATGATGACTCAAATCTCTTAGACCCATTCTGAATTTGAAGTCTTGCAAAGTCATCACTCATGTCATACAGTATGAGGTCTTTTGGCCTCTACTTGGTAGACACATGTCATTTATGTATCAAGTCTGACTTTGTGCCTTTCTCATTAGACTACCTCAATTAGATACGGTGTGACACTCTGGTTATAATTATTTGGTTATAACATCTTATAACCTAGATCCTTCTGATAATCTAGAACGTGCTCCTAGGTTTCTGCCAGCTTCAGCCAATCGTTAATAATGAGTTGGGCTAGAAATGCCCAAGGCCAATTACCTGGGCCCATACTACTTATCGCAAGCTCCCGGAGACGTTTTCCCTGGCCAGAGCCAATGTTTGCGGCTGTACCAGCCATTGCATTTTTACAATTGAAAGACGCACCTCAGTAACAAACATAAGGGGACTTTGGGGTTCCTGGAGAGTACACAGCATATCCAGAGGCCACACGTAGTGAGGTCATAGGTAGAGAGGGAGGGAATGTGGACCTGGGGATTTGACTTTATTGGTGTTCGAGTGTGGGTACCTAGTGTCTTGGGTTCACTCTTTATTGGTGAATTTAGAACACAAGGGCGCGACTGGGGAGTAGGAATGAAAAAGCAGGGTGACTCAAGCAGTCAGTTATCTAGGTGAATCAGGGCTTTCTGGAAAGGGACCTTCGCAGGTCGGGGCAACCTCACTCCTTACCTTAGTTGTTTAGCTAGTAGCTGTGTCATACAGCTGGCAATATGTTTATTCGAGATGGACATATTTGAAATGGATCCCCCAGCAATCAAAAAGCTTAATGTCAGGCACTTACAAAACAATCAAAAAAGCTTAATGTCAGGATATCGTGTTAAACATTTTCATGTTATTTTTGGTAGAAAAACACAAGCATTTTTCAATCTCAGCACTCACATACTACTGAGAATATGGTCTGCAGATCCCCAAGCTGAGAACACTGATCTGAAGGGTTACGGAGGGTTTTAAATGACTCGACATTGTTTAAAGAGCTTAACACAATACTGAGTAAGTGCTCAGTAATTTTCAGTTTCCTTCCCTTCCCTTTTCACTTTATAGATTAGACTTCCATAGTCCGCTGTGAGCATTAATTTGTTCAGCTCTGCCTTCAGGTGGAACATCTGCATAAATCCAGCTTTGTGAATATTTTTAAACTGAGAGATTTTCCATCTGTTTCAGAGTTATAGCAGTCCACATTATCCTCACTTGAGCTCTTAATGATATATGTGTGATGGAAACAAGACGTTTTAACGTGTGAGTATTCATTGCCTCCCCATTCCTGTCTCTGCAGATTCTACTGTTCCCTCACCACCTTAAGCAGGTCTTTCTTTGCCAGTCTCGGTCTTGGTGTTTTTGTAATGCAGAATTAGAAGATGGGGAGAGCAATTGGGCCAGATATTTGCTTTCTGGGTCAGCCCTGAGTTCTTTCTTGTGGAGAATCCAGGTAATGAGCAAAGCAGAAATGAAACCATAAAAAGAAGTGCAATTCTAAATTGAATTGAATTAAATAAGAAAGAGCTTAAGGTGGAGGCAGGAGGAAGAAGACAGAAAAAGCCATAAAAGGTGGGTGTCAGGGGAAATGGGGGATTGTAAGGAGACTCTGGAACAAATATGGAGTATGAAAGAAGTGTGGAGGAGAGATGATATTTTTAAAGGTATTGTTGTGGGCTATGGCACAGATCTCCTTAACAGTTCTTGAGAAATGCACATAAAATATTAAAATGTCTTTTTATTTATGTTGGGCTGCTGGAGATATATTTCTTCAAATGAAATGCTATGCTTAAATTGATTCATCTGAACCCCACATATACACACATATACACACTTTATATTTGGATCATACGCAATCCTTCCTAACTAAACAGCCAGCATCCAGATTACATATTCTCTTTAAACTCAGTCTGGGTCTGTACCTGATCTTTTGCCCACCCAACCCAGGCCACCACCTCCTTCCAGTCTGTGTGAGAGAGAAATATACTTCTATTATGATTGAACCAATGATTTATAGAATCTGTTATTGCAGCTTGGCCTATACCATAATCAATACATTTAGAATACGTTGCTTTCAGTTTAAGGAATTATTGGTTAATGTACTGTAACTTTTTTTTGTACTGTAACTTTTATATACCACTCTCTGTATGCAAACAATCCCATGTCGTAAAAAAGTTCAATCATCAGAAGAGTGCCATTCACTGGTATGAATTCCTGTACAATTATGTTGTAATTGATTAAAATAAAGTTCAGTTTTACAAAACTAGAGTAAACAATTGTAGCGAGCCTGCTGATAGCTATAAATTCTTACAGCGTTTATTCACTTATTTATTAAAAACATTGAATAGTTTCCAGTTCCAATTCAAGCTCATAAGGAGCTTGGGAATCATCTCTCCTATCCACCCCCTAAAAAAGCTGAATGAGCTGAAATCAGCAACAATTCTGGGATCCATTCAAGAACTGAGGTCACAGGGCAAACCTCGGTCCCCAAAATTATAGAGACAGGTGAATTCCACCGAGAAAAACTTCCTGGGAACCTAGCAATAGGGTAGGAAACCTAAGTTGTAATTGACAAATTCCTGGAGGCTCTGGGTCAACAAGTTTGAGAATTAAATCTCCAGAGTAGGATCTGGCCTTGGGAAGGTGGGAGGCACTTTTATGAGCTTTACCTCCAAGAGCCCTACCAGGTTCTCACAGCAAATATCAGAGAAAATTGCCCTCTTGTGTCTGGCAGAGGAACCGAAAAAATATTGAATGCTTACTATGTAATGTACCAGGCAATGTATTTGTTGGAGTTACAGTGGTATTAAACAGAAGCTCTCCCTTTGGGGGGCTTTTTTTTTTTTAAATGTATTTATTTGAAAGAAAGAGAGAGTGCTCAAGCAAGAGGAAGGGCTGATGGGGAGGGAGAGGGAGAAAATCTCAAGCAAATTCTGTGCTGAGTGTGGAGCCCGTTGCAGGGCTCCATCTCACGACCCTGAGATCATGACCTGAGCTGAAACCAAGAGTGGAAGTTCATACAATGGACTACTATGCAGCCATCAAGCGAAATGAAATCTCGCCATTTGCAACAATGTGGATGGAACTAGAGGGTATTATGCTGAGCAAAATAAGTCAATCAGAGAAAGACAATTATCATATGATCTCTCTTATATGAAGAATTTCAGAGGCAGGGTGGGGTAGTCATGGGGATGGGGAAGGAAAATAAAACAAGACGGGATTGGGAAGGAGATAAACCATAAGAGACTCTTAATCTCAGGAAACAAACCGAGGGTTGCTGGGAGGTGGGGGGGCGGGGTGGGGTGGCTGGGTGATGGACATTAGGGAGGGTATGTGCTGTGGTGAGTGCTGTGAAATGCATAAGCCTGATGATTCACAGATCTGTACCCCTAGGGCGAATAATACATTATATGTTAATAAAAAAGAAAAAGAAATCATATTAGAAAACCATGAATCAATGTTGAAATTAGCCTTATTGGATAGTTGATCCAACTCTTTGAAGGAATAACCAACTCTGTAGTTGACTCTTCACATCTGCTATAATAAATGGTAACCCTTTGCAAAAAAAAAAAAAAAAAAAAGACTGGAAGCTCAGCCGACTGAGCCACGCAGGCACCCCTCCCTTCACAGAGCTTATATGCTAGTGAAGACAAAGGACAATAAGCAACATAATTCAAATAGTGATAAGTGGTATGAGGAAAATAAGGTAAAGCAAGGCCTGGAAAGTAATGGGAGAGGAAGGTAATTGCTACTTCAGATACAGTGGTCAGGGAAGATCTCCCAGAAGAGGAAGCATCTGAGCTGAGGACTGCAGGGACTAGAAGTTCGCTCTGTAAAAGCAGAGGGATCCATATTCAGTCCACTCGCATTTTTCTTCCTGACTTTCTAGACATGCATGGACACCAAAGGTCCCAGAGAGAAGCTGACAGAAACAGTCTGACCCTTAATCTATCTGTAAGGCCAACTGCTTGATCTCTGATGCCTAAGATTATTACAGGGAAACGTCTGATGAGGAAAAAAGAAAGTCATTAAATTCCTGGATGAAGCATGCCATAGGTCTCTTCCCCCCAAAACCTGTCAATCTTTCAGAGAAGATCCTCTGAATTTTGTGAACTGTTTGTTGAGATTGCTTTTCATGGGCTGATTAATTAATTACAGTGTACTATCATAATGCTCTTTATTAAATGAAATGTTCTGTGATTGGTTAATACAGCTCCCATTTATTTAAATAATATAATTTTATTTCTATTGCTAATCAAATATACTATTTCCAGGCTGGTTAAATACAGTGTCTGTAGTAATTTTTATTTCAGAAATTAGGCTTTATTTATTTGACAGAGAGAGAGAAAGGGAACATGAGCAGGGGGAGTGGGAGAGGGAGAAGCAGACTCCCCACTGAGCAGAGAGCCAGACGTGGGGCTCAATCCCAGGACCCTGAGATCATGACCTGAGCCGAACACAGATGCCTAATGACTGAGCCTCCCAGGTGCCCCATCAGAAATTGGGCTTTCAATCAGGCCCATTTGTGCCTATTTTAACATCATTTCTATTGAAAAGTCAGATTCAAATGATACCAAATTATATCACTTGGACAAACAATGCCGTTTCCAGAAAAGGCTGGATTCCATATATAATAATTCCAAAACCTGAAAATGGTGGTTTTTACACTCTTTCTGAGTAGTGCAAGTTCTACATGTAAAACATAAACTCGGGGCTATTCTCAGTGAAGGGCAATGAGAGATCAACACCTGCCTTCCCCACTCCCATTTACCTGTAAAGCAATATACTCATTTTTTACACAGTTGTTTCCACTCCAAAACCAGAGGAGAGGGTACGTGAAAAGCCCAGAGTAATGGTTTATAAACTGTTCCCCCAGAAATCGCTATGTGGAGTTGCCTGGGGAGGTGGGTAGAAAGTGAAGAGAAAAGGAGAGGCATAGAGGCTGGCATTGAAGGAATAAGAGGTGGTGGCAGCAGGACTTCAGGCCCATCTCGGTCAAGAGAGACAGGCTATGCTGTGATGGCCTATGATCTTAGTGGCAGCATGCCGCAAGGTTTATTTCTCTCCCCACAAACACCACTGCAGGCCTTCTCTTCCATCTGGTAAGTCTGGGGTCCAGCCATCATCATGGCATGATGCTACTGTATCAATCTTTGGACTCCACTGCTGCTGCAATGGGAAGAAAGAAATGAGGGTCCACGGGGCTTTTAGGGCCAGCTAAGTGACATGTATCCTCGGCAGGAATGCCGTTACATGGTCGCAACCTAACTTTGAGGGATTCTGGAAGACAGAGGCAAGCGCCTGAAATAGACAAGGAGCACAAACTCTTTCTGGCCCTACCACTGCTTTGATGAGAGAAGCAGTTTATCTATTTACTCATGCATAATGTTTCCAAGGGATATTTTACCGGAAGAACACGTTTTCTGGCTAAAAAAAATACATGCAGACACTGATCCAAAAAATAAAAATGCTTATTTCAAATCTAAGATTGCCTCATTCTGGTATGCTTCTGAGAACAGAAAACTTTTATGGTTTGACCAAGTTCAGGAAGACTGTGGATGGACTGATATACTGACTTGTCAGAATCAACAAACAAGGACATCATCCCTATAGATGCTGAGCTTCCATTCTAGAACTGTAGTTCCAGAACAGGGCATAAAGCTTTGGTGCCCGCCATTCATTCCATCCTTTTCCTAGTTGGCCTTCTCAGGCTACTGAGACTAGACACTTAAGACCTACGTTCTCCAGACGTAGCTTGCAGTTTGGACTCTGAATGCGATCTAGATTTGACAAATCACATGCGCTCTGCGTGGGATTGGGCATTTGGAAGTAAGGTGGAGGCCTTGTCTTGGCAGTGGTGCCATGTCTTCCTGTAGACCTCCTCCCAGAGACAGCTGAAGTTTATCATGCCTTTCTCAGCAGATGTTCCAAGAGTCCACACACAAGTTCCATGGGTCCGCTGTGTCCAGAGACACAGTGGACGACACAGATGCTGTTGAGTGAATCACAGTTCTGGAGCTAGAAGCATGGTGGCTTTTTAATTAGGGCGATTCCTGACTACAACACAGGGCTGGTGGTGGTCTGGAGCTAGTAGCTTCCTGATCAGGGACGAGATGGAAGCTCTTTTGGTGGTCCTGCTTTGCAGTGAACTTGGAGAGCTGTTTTCTTAAAATTCAACCCAGAATTTACTTATTGAGCCCCTCTCCTGCCCACTCTTAAGCTCTTAATGATTTTCTATGTCATTTAATTCCTTCCTGATTAAACCAGCTAGAGTCGATTCTGTTTACATCAATTAGGTCCTGACTGATACAAGACCCAAATGTGGAACAGTTATAAATCTTGTCTTGATGAAATAAAGAAAAAGTACCATGTGGGGACATTTTTAGTAACTTACTCAAATGGTCTCCCCAATGTCCTATACTAGGATATGTACATTTCTCACTCAAACCCTATTTTCTTAGCATTTTGTAGGCACTATTGGTTTTTATAAATGAGCTAAAAATTGGGGCACCTGGGTGGCTCAGATGGTCAAGCGTCTGCCTTCAGCTCACGTCGTGATCTCTAAGTCCTGGGTTCAAGGCCCATGTAGGACTCCTAGCTCTGCGGGGAGTCTGCTTCTCCCTCTGTCTCTCCACCTCTGTCTCTCTTCCTCTACCTCTCCCTCCCTTTCACCCCCACCCCGCACCCCCTGCATCTCCCTCTGCCTCTCCCCCTCCTTGCCTCTCCCCTTCCCCCTTACCTCTTCACCTCCTCCTCTGCCTCTCCCCCTCTGCTTGTGCTCTCTGTCTCTCTCTCAAATAAAATCTTAATAAATGAGCTAAAAATTGAATAAGGGTCCTAAAAAAGGTAACAGAAGCTGCAAGTTATCCTTCTTTTTTTTTTTTTTTTCATAGCAGGGATCAGCAAACATTTTCTGCAAGTGACCAGACAGAAAATATGTCTGGTTTTGTGGCCCATATGCTCTCTTTCACAACTACTCAGCTCTGCCGTTGTAGTGTAAAAGTAACAACAGACATTATGTAAATGAATGGGTGTGGTTATGGCCTAATAAAACTTTATTTACAAAAATAGGCAGTGGCCAGATTTGGCTGGCAGGTTATAGTTTGCCAATCCTTCTTCCACAGTAATAATATCCTAAATTTTATAGATGGGCACCATGGCCACTTGGCATGAAGACGGCACTTCTCAGCCCGCTTGCAGCTAAGTGTGGTCATGTGATTAAATGTGATGTAAGGCCTACAAAAAGTAGTTTGGGGGCGGAAGAAGCATGCATTTCTGTCTCCTTTTCTCCCTTTCTGCTGACTGGAATGTGGTCACAGTGCTGAAAACTCCAGCAGCCATCTTGGATGAGGTAGTAATCTCAGGACAGAAAGACGTGCCTTAGAGAAGTAACAAGACAGAAGGTGACTAGATCCTTGACATCTGGGAATGTCAGGCAGATGCTTGAATATATAAGAAAGAAGTAAACTATTATCTAGTTTAAACCACTTTGTGTTTTTTTTTTCTGTTAATCACAAACAATCCTAACAGATCAAGCAAGAATTCAAAAAGCACAGTAAGTAAATAAGGAGCTGCTCAATAAATGATTTTTACTGAAATACTAAATGGCCATGAATTGAAATCAGCACTACATGAAATGAGGCTATCAGGGGTTGGCGCAAACGATCTAAATGTCAACCCCCCCCCCTTTTTTTTTGAGAAAGAGAGTGAGCTCAGGCACATAGGGTGGGAATGGGGGGAGGGGGGCTGGCTGGAGGGAGAGAGAGAATCCAAGCAGACTCCATGCTCAGGGTGGAGACCAACAAGGGGCTCAGCCACAACCCAAAGATCATGACCTGAGCCAAAATCAAGAGTCGGGTGCTCAACCGACTGAGCCACCCAGGCGCCCTGATCTAAATGTTAATTTTAATTACAAAATGTAAAAATGTACTTGGTTTCTGGTATTTGCAATACCACATTTCTGTATATGAACTTTCTTGTAGAAAGTAATTTCATTTATTCATGATATGAAATAGAGAAAAATTAATTACATCAAAAGGAAGTAAAACAAGTCTAAATCTAGTTATATAGTGAGAATTAAAAGTTCATAACTAACATACTCACCAGTTACAGGATAAGGCTCCATTATATATAGTATTCGTATTTATATCACAGTTTAGTCACTATGCTACAGAAATAGCATTCTTAGTTTTTACAAATACTTCTCTATACCAGTAATACCATTAAAATAGTTTTCCCATCTCTATCCATCTCCCCAACGCTCCCTATAAAGGGAGTATCTCATTGGGTACTATTTGTCTTTCTAGGTTAAGAAAAAAAATTCGGAAGTAAGCTCTAGCTAAAATCTTTACAACCTTGCTTTTCAATGTATGGTCCTTAAAAAAAAACAAAAAAAAAAAAAAAAAACAAAAGCAAACAAACAAAAGGGCAAAAGTAGACCCGTAAGTATGGAAAACAAACTAGTTGCCAGAGGGGAGGGCAGCGAGGGATGGGCAAAATGGATGAAGGGGAGTGGGAGGTATAGGCTTCCAGTTACAGAATGAATAAATCACAGGTATGAGTGTTACAGCATAGAGAATATAGTCAGTGGTATTGTAATAGTGCTGTATGGTGACAGATGGTAGTTACTCTTGTGGTGAGGAAGGGTAACATATTGAGTTGCAGAATCACTATGCTGTACACCTGAAACTAAGGTAACATTGTGTATCAACTATACTTCAATTTAAGCAAGCAAGCAAGCAAGAGTATGGTCCTTGGACCATTGGCACCAGCTAGGAGCTAGTTAGGAATGCAGAATCTTGGGCCACACTGCATCGTAAGCTGATTTTTAATAAGATCACACAAGTGACTTTGTATGCATGTTCAAAATTGAAATACTGCTTTTTAATTCTGTACTGACATTCAGTAGCAAATATCCTTTAACTTTGTTAGCTCTTTCAATCTCAGAAAAACCCAACGACCTAAGTGAAATACTTCTGTATTCCTAAACTACCCACCAAACACAATAACCAAGGTCAAATATCAGGAAGCCAGAAAAAGAACTAAAATTAGCATATATGTCTCATAGGATCAGATTCTTTCCCTTTTGTGATCTCAAAGCACTTCTTTTTAGTAGGAAAGATAATAGGCTCATCTCAGGTCTTGAGGATGAAGAATGAGATTTTAGTCATAAATCCTTAATGATAAGATGCCATATCTGTAAATCTATTTGGAGATCTTACTGAGTCTATTAAACTGTGGTAAATAAAACTGGTGGTTTTATTTCTTGAAACATCAATTTATTAAGAGCCTGATACAAAGGCTATTATATTATACTATTCTCACTACAAATATTTCAGTTTCATGGTACTATAAGTGAAAGAATATAAAAACTCGTGTCTTTTTTTATGATGATTAACACACGCAAATGTATGCTTTAGGGATTTGGAGGAGAGTACGGATGTGACCTAAGGTTTAAAAGTACAAACTCTGAAGAAAAGTTAAAAGCTTCTAGAATTAGAATACCTAAAGGAAATTGAAAAATAATCTAACCTCTGTCAAAGAATGGTTTCTGGCTGTTCACAATCTCCAGCATCAACCAGAAAAAAAAAAAAAAGTTCCATATAAAGGATGAGAGTTTCAGGTAAGGCATAAAATTAATAATGGAATATCTCTTTCTTTAAGGGTATTTAAAAATATATTGGGTAGAATCCCATCCTGATCTAATTGTGGCCTTGACTAGATGGGGAAAGATAGATTCTATGACTCCTCAAGGTCTTTTTCAACTTAACATCCATTGAATAGTCTCTGCATAAATAAAATTCCATAGTGAAAATCAACTCAAGCCCCTTGTACCTTCCGCCATTCCATTTTCTAAGCTTTGGCTGAAGTACTCAGAAATACTTGCAGCTATATTACTCCTTCTGAAGAAGAAATAAGTAGTAAGATTCTTGATCCCTTTCATACTAGCAGTTTTAAAGACTTTGAGTGCATTTCTGATACTTCTTTGAATTCATATTCTAATGTATGTAATAAATTCTTTTCCTGCCCATTTGACATATCAGTTTATGCCTGAATTTAAAGCCTTATTAAATGTCTCAGTCAAGAACAGGAAGATTCATTAGGTTCACCTTTTGCTGAATCCCATGTGATCTCTACACAGCAACTGCGGTGACCAACCCTCCCGTTTTCCTGGGACTGGAGAGACTTTCAGTGCTGAAGTCAAGACTATGGGTAACTCTGTAATTTAATAATACATCTTTCTGTGTGTGTGTGTGTGTGTGTGTGTGTGTGCGCGCGCGTGCATGTGTGCTTGGGTGCACACTCACCTGTGCCTATTTGTACACATAATTTTCATGTTCTTCTAGATTTAACTTCACTTTAGAAGACAGAAAAACAAGCAAATAAATACATGCCTCTTTTCAAGGTACGGGCTATGGAATGAACTGTGCCATTAAGCCGGTAGTTAGCTGTTTATCAATTTATTTTTTTAAAGGATAAGAAAAAAAATCTGAGGATCAATATCGGTATTGCAAAAAAAAAAAAAAAAAAAAAAGAAGAAGAAGAAGAAAAGAAAAGAAAGAAAGAAAGAAGGAAAGATCCCCCAAATAGAGACATCTTATCTTGATTATGGTACAAGTGAACAGTTACTGAAATGGTGCTTCCCTTTTGGCCTTGGTAAATCCATTTTTCCAAGAGTGAATTCATTTTCCTCTTGCAAGGCTGACAGACTGAAATTCACACACTGCAACGGGCGGAGGGCGTACTCTGAGCCAGGTGGCTCGTCATGTGTAATGAAAGGGATTTTCACCATCTTGTCAATCTCATTTTTTCAAAATATTCATAAAATGGTAGAATTGGCTGTATCTGTTTCTTTTAAATAGCACGGCAGTGTAAAGCAACTGATGCTGAATTACTCAACTTAAAATTTTTAGACCAAAAAAATGTTTCAAGGGCATAGAAACATTGATTGAATCAATGAAAATCCATGAATTGAGAATGATACTTAAAAAAGAAAAAGCCCTCTTCCCCTGGCCCCCCCAATCAGATGCCATCATTTGAGGCAGTTACTAAGTAAGCTTTTTCCTTTGAAAACATGTATCTAAGAGGGAATATTAAATATTTATTCCGCCACTCCAGTTAGACTCTATTACAGAGTAACCAAAACAACCCCACTTGATGAGGAAAAGCTTTATCTCATAGAAGAATGTCATTGACTAAGAGAAAAGGAAGGACTGAATTAGATTTTAATCATGGTTGATCCCTAATGAAATTATTGACCCAGGCAAGGACTGTCAAGTAGTGTTAAAAGCATTAAGTGCATGATTTATGGGGAATCTGACTTTCGCAGAGCGCCAAAGTAATACCACAAAGATTTCTTTCTAGTCACAGGAGAAAAACATAAGTGTATGGATTTTCATCACCCGAATCCAGAGTGCAAATTTAGCCCCGTGAATGGCGGAGCCATCAAATCTCCTGATGTGACACAATGAACTACAAACCGTCACCTATGGCATTTTCCTAGCCAAAATGTTTGACAAGAGTCCAGCCAAAGTTTAGACCTAACTTTCAGCATAAGAAAATAGTGTGAATGGAGGAAGTTCAGTGATAGCACCAGAAGGCAGCCAGGCAAAATTAAAATGAATCATTCTGTTAAGATCCTTGGTCTGGTCTATTCAACAAGTCAGTGTATAATGGGAAAAAATTAAGGATGATGCTAGAGTAAAAGAAATCTGAGAACCATAAAAACTAGATTCAATATGTAGGACTCACTAGCTCTAAAGGGTATTATGCGGATAACTGAGAAATCTGATTGGGGATAGACTATTACATAAGATTAAAATTTTGACTCATAAAGGGAAAGACTATTAGAAACCCAGGATACAAAAAATAACTTGCAAAGTATTATCTCATTTTAACAAAAATACATCCATAAGTATAAAGTATCTGAAAGCAAATCAAAAGGATATTAAAGATAATCTCCACTAGTAGAAATATAAAGCTTTTCTTCTCTTAATTTTTGCTTATCTAATTTTCTAGCTTTCTCAAGGTGCTTATACAGTATTTGGAACAATAAGACATTTCTTTATTAAAAAACTGTAAGAATTACACAGTGAGAGTGGGATTGTCATGATTCAATGCCCTTAGAATTTTAGACCATTCTAGTACCTAGCAGTGATTACTGCAACAATTTTTGATGACTTCAAACAGAGAACTTTTAATCCCTGATAAGGATTATTAGAGAAGACTTGCTGATCCTCCTTTTGTTTATTGCTAATAATATGTCTTCTAAACATAAGACAGTGATTCTGTTTTAAAGGAAGGAAAGAATTAAGAAAAAAACAGAAAGGCAGGGGCCTGGGTGGCTCAGTTGGTTAAGCGACTGCCTTCGGCTCAGGTCATGATCCTGGAGTCCTGGGATTGAGTCCCACATCAGGTTCCCTGCTCAGCAGGGCGTCTACTTCTCCTGCTGACCTCTCTCCTCTCATGCTCTCTCACTCTCTCTCTCAAATAAATAAATAAATAAATAAAATCTTTAAAAAAAAAAAAAGAAAAAACAGAAAGGCAATGAAAGGAAATTTGTGAAGAAGGGAACGGAGAAGGACAGACGTGAGAAATGAAAGAGGAAACACATGGTATCTATTTTCAAGTACTATGATACACCCATGAATGGAGCCTCATCAGCGGTCCCTACCCCCACCTGCTAACTTCTGTCTTCTCAGGTCTGAGCACAGCCATTTTAGCCCTATAAACAATTTCAATTACCTACCCACTCACCTCTTTCTCCCTAGACTGAGAGTAAGGGGCTGGTTTTTGAAACCACTGAAACTCAAGAATCTAGCACAAGCCCTGGAATAGAATGGATGCATATACGTCGACTCATTCAGAAGAAATGCTCCAAGAAAACACAAACTAATATTTATAATATTAGAAAGTACCCTATAGCCAGCCACTACTACTACATCTCTATACATCACAGAAATTAAAGAAACACATTCTGAAGTTGATGATATCCAAAACAACCAGAGAGAGAATTCCTGTCAAGAAGGCTATAGACGTCAGGAAATCAGTGTTCCACTGGATCAGCAGATGATTTCAGATATTGTAGCCTCTGTTCTGTTTGTAGACTTAAGATTGCAGATGGCACCTGCAGCGGGAGGGAGGTCTGCTTCCTGGGTGTGTGGCATGCAGCCCCCAGACCCCCTCTAGTATCTCTTCCATCTTATTGGGAAGCCAGAGTTGAGTCATAATTGTAGGTCCAGGGCCAGACCTGCATTTCAACTCCTCAGGTCTGCAAACAAAGTCCCTAAACTTGCCAGATTCTTGGCTCCATTATTTAGTAGCTATATGACCTTGAATACAGATTCCTTGTCCATAAAAGCCTGATACTAGGACTGTGCCCATAACATTGTGTGAGTAAGAAATAAAGTGGTTTACCCTGCACAGTGCCTGGCACCCAAATTTCCGTAATTATCAGCTCTTGTTACTATTCTTTCTCTCAGTGAAGGGTTCCACTACGCCCCTAGTTACTCAAGGCTGAAGTGCATCCCAGAGGCCTCCCTGCCCCTCCCACAGGAAATTGGCCATGTCCACAATTAGCATTTATGACTGCTCCATTTTTAGGGAATACAAATGAAAGCAGTGGGCATAAAATACAGGCCTCCCAATATCTAGCCTCCACCCACTTCTTGGCAGGCTCATGATTTTCACGATTTCCCTTACACTTCCGAAACTTTAGCTTTAAGCCACGGTCATTTGTTTATCTTCTTGAGGATGTGACTTTCAGTGGGAATCTACCTTACTGTTATTTAAAAACAAAAAAACATAAAACACTCTTCATCTGCCCCCTTCAGGTAAAGATGACATTTAACAATAATTGAGAAAGTAACTGCTTTCCAAAAGACACTCATGATTTAGAAATGTATCATCAGTGTGTGATTTTTGTTCCTAAAAGCGACTTGTATTGCCTACTGAAATTCCTATCATACTTCAAAAAGCTGGAAACAGAATTTTCATATCTATTTTAAAATCTCTCAGAGTTTTAGTGAATTAATAAAAGTTTTTAAAAATTAAAATGTAACACATTGTGATTAATTTACAAGAACTGGTTGATATCAGGGAAGACCTGTAAGCATAATTTTAAGCAAACTCCTTCTGTAATTTGTGGATGGGCTGAAAACAAATGGTAGATATAGCCAGAAATCAACCTGTCCTGTGTGAACCTGTCTTGTTTTGAAGTATCTTTTTTAGAGATGACACGAAAAACAAGGCTCCGATTAACCCAAGCTTGAGTCCCAATCTTTAAATTATCATCAAACCAAGATTTTTTATTTTTTAATTTTTTTTAAGATTTTATTTATTTATTTGAGAGAGAGAGAGACACAGTGAGAGAGGGAACACAAGCAAAAGGAGTGGGAGAGGGAGAAGCAGGCTCCTATTGAGCAGGGAGCCCGATGCGGGGCTCAATCCCAGGACCCTGGGATCATGACCTGAGCGGAAGGTAAATGTTCAACAACTGAGCCACCCAAGCGCCCCAAGCCAAGATTTTTTAAAGTATGAAGCAATTCAAATTATATTCCTTTCACTAAAAATAGCCTGGTGATCACATTAATATATATTTTTCACTAACAACTATATTTTGCTAGAAACAAAAAATATTTTTGTATCACTGAGAGATAAAAGTTATTTTAAAATATTGTTTACTTTTCCTTTTAAAAAAATTTCTGTTTCTTTGTGTTTTACAGTTTACATGATATAATAGCACAATAGTGCACATACACAATTTACAAATAAGTGATTATATATTAGAGATACCAGCCCACAATATTTTTACTAATCAGTGTATATAATTCAAAAAGCTAAAGTGCCGTTGTCTTAGATCAATTTATTTTTCTCAAAGCATGGTTTGAGAAACACTGTTGTCAGCATCACCATGGGGCCTAAGCCCAGAAAACCTGACTTTCGTCATGTATAGTTGGGATCTGGAATGTGCATTTTTAACCAGTACCCTTGCTGAAGGCAGTTCATAGTCTACATGTTGAAAAACACGGTGTTGAAGGAAATAAAAAGCATTTTTTGGAGCTCATGATTGCCTATGAATAAGGCAAGTAAGTGGTAGCCAGATGCAGTGCCCATAATCAGCTGTCTCCTCGTTCATCTTAAGGGGAATATTTTGCAAAGCTGACTTCGCTCAAGTATATAATCCTCCGATCCTCGGGGATGACATTATGTCTGAAAGGATAGCTCTGTAATAATTGCCCGTTAAAAAATGTGTTTCCCTGGCATCCATTTACGATCCTAAAAATGTCATTTCAGGTGTTGTGCTATGGGTTAATCATTGTAGGATCATCGGAGGATACACTGATGGAAAGGTTTTGGTAAGTGTGATTTCTTTTGAATTCATCAGAGGGCCCAAGTTTAATAAAGTAGAAAAAGATCAATAAATAAGTAAGTATGTAACTAAACAATTATGTAAAAACTGAAAAGCACAACTTTAAACCCAAAAATCTGCCATTGTGACCAACACCATTCGGGGCCCATAGAAATGCTTCTACACCCCCTTTATTGTGTGTCCTCAAAGAAAAAGTGATCCCATCCAAAAACTGTAAAGGTTTGGGTTATCCTGCTAAGAATACTGGAGGTGAGCATTGCTTCCAAGAGCAGGGAGAAAAGATAAATTGATCACCGCAGCAAATCCCACGAATGCAATCTAGACTTACCTCATGCGGTACTTGTTTTCCAGGAAGGCTGGCCATAATTTTCTTGCTTCTCCAATACATGCTTCCATAGGTATTCAATGTTTAGCCAATCTCTTCAATGATTGCAACCTGGCAGTGAAAGGACATTCTGCAATATTAAACAATTCATATCACTCAAAGATTGGTAAGTGTGTAGATCTACACAAATCATTCACAAAATTGGATACCATGCTTTACATTGACAGCCAGCTATGCCTTAAACACTAACATTAACAAATAATTTATTTGTATAAAATGTTCTTAATTTTTCAAAATATTAAATAAAATTTCAGCTTTATTTAAAATCCTATATTAATTATGAATTTTTCTTTTCAATTTGGATGTTATATACAAGGTAGTTTAGAATAAAAATAGCGCTTCATGATATATATTAAAATAAACTTAAAATTGTCTGTATTTGTTTTAATGTACATTCTTGATGGAAATATATTCCTATATTTCATATATTCGATATATTTTGGACACTTGTCATAAAATTACATTTTATTTGAATTCTTTCAGGGCACAAATTTTGAGAGAATATTGATTACAATAACAGTGATTTTGATTGAAATGAAGACCAGAAAAATAAATTTGATTAAATAAATACAAAATAAATTACAAATCATGTCTCTTTCATTTTATTACTCATCCAACATTGCCAGTCCAACAACAAAACATTCAGTCAGGTGCAGTAACAATTAAACCAACTTGCCTTTTATATTTTCCCAACAAAAATCATAACTTTACATAGTTTCCAATTTTTCCTTATGATAGTATAGTTGTCAAGGCAGAGGGATGTGATATATTTTATTTAACAGTGGTTTAGCTTGATTTGTAACTTCTAAATATTTAGACATATGGTGTGTAGGCGTTCATTTGTACTCTTGCCTTGGACTACACAAACGTTAGAGGCAGGCCTAAAAACTGTCACAAATGAAAACAAGACAAAACAAAACAAAACAGAGACAAAACAACAAGAAGCTCATGACGTCGTAGGAGCCACTATCATCTCTGTAGGCTTCGCAGTCAAAGCTACTGGTTTTGACCCCATTAGAGATACACCACTTATAATCGTGCTGTGTCTACTCCCGTAACAAAGCAACATTTCCAAATTGCTGGGGCTATTCCAAAGCAATTTTTTTTTCATTGCTGAATCACTTTCCTGCCTGGTAGGAAGGATGTTCTCCAGATTTAGAGAACCCACAGAAGAGTCAGCACTTACGGCTTTTGAGTGTGAACCCACACTTGAAGACGAAGAGGAAGTACAGCCTTTTACCATGATGTCGGAGCCATGTGAAGTCGTCACAGCCTAGGTGACATTGAGATCCCATCTGCTCCCCACCTAGGAAGAAAGTCACCTACAGAAAGAAAAGCAAACACATTGGCATCCAATTTCCTGCTGGAGCCAAAAGTGTGCAACCACGTGTTTAGTTGTGCCTACAATTATGCAGTCAAGTACTGAAAGTGCTTTCTCTCTACCCTCCCCACATACCAGCAGAGAGGCAGCTAGTTATAGTTAGGTGATTGAGCAAACAGGCTCTGGCCCATGTTTGACTGCATTCAAATCCGGACTCCACCAGAGATCAGCCAGAGACTTAGGACAATTCTATCCCCTGTCCTTTTCTACCAAATGGGCACCAATGGGTGCCTACTACAAAGGGTGCCTGTGAGAATTACATAAGTGCCTAGAATAGTACATGGGCGTGTAGTAAGTGTTATGTGCACATTATGTAATTTTTAAAAAAAAATCCATAATTATATCCCCAGTTACAAGAGTCCAGAAGAGCTGCATTAGGACAGTCTGTTTTGAGCTGACTGCTACCGCACATCCAAGGAAAAAACTGTGACATTTGGATATTGCAAGGCTTCTCTTATTCTAGACTTTGGGCTATTTAAATTGCACAATTCACTGGCATACACACCTTTTTATTCCTTTTCCCTTTCTTAACAGGATTTGTGGTAGCAGACAGCATCAAAGTACACTTAGCAAAGATCAATGAATATCAAAACAAACGATGGCTAATCAGTTACTTAGGATCACTGCATGGTTCTAGATGTAGACCTGACTGCGTCCCAAAAACAGTTTCTTAGGGAAGGGGGGCTTTGGGGCCCAGATACTTGGGCAAGAATTAGTCTCCTCAAGCTAAGGAGTGGTGGGGGCTTCTCTCTCTAAGCCTCAAGAATTACCTCACTGCCACGTACAAGTTTATTCACAAAACTTCTCTCCTCTAATCCCCCTCTCCCTTCAACAGTTTTCCAAAGGCATGTAAAGGTGGAGGGCCAGAGGCAGGTTGCAGGAACTCAGGGACGAGGGAAGGAGGAAGGAAAGATCATGAGCTAACCCGTGTGTTTACTCTTCCTATATAGTTTTTTTTCAATGGAAGCCCTAAAAATCTCTCTTGAAACGCAGAAGTTTTTGGCATAAAACCTGAAAAAGTCTGATGTAAGAGGTGAAAATGCTGTTTTTCAATCAGGCTCAAATTTCTGAAATAATGATCTTTTTGCATGTTTTCGGGAAGGATGTTGGTAATATGGTTACAAAATTTTTAGCAGACACATAAAATGGCCCTTCTATCATCTTCAAGCTCCCTCATGCATTTCTACAGATGATTTACAGATTTACTGGATTCAAGCAATCTTTATATCAGACACCTTTGAACATTTTAGATGAGGTATGTTTGTTTTCTGGGGCTTTCTTAACAAGTTTGTAAGCTAGGGAAGGATCATGTCTTTTAAATCACATTCGATGCAGATCTTGGCACTGCAGTTTGCATGCAGGTGTCCCATAAATATTTACTGTTGATTATTTAAAAAAAAAAAAAAAACAATGAAAAAAATAGTATGAACTTTGTGGGGTTTGGGGGAGAGGCAGGAGGAAGTGAGCCAGAAAACAGTAATCCTTATACGTTAAACAACGTTTTCCGTGACATAAAAAAACATAAGCATCAAAACCCAAACACCAATACCGTGCCCAAAGGCATGTCAATACCAAAAGGGGTTAAAATAAAAAAAGAACAGCATCAAAACCATTGTAAAAATAATTAGGCTAATTCTCTAAACACATGTAATGCATTGTCAGGAAGAGAGGGGAGAAAGCACGCTTTCTTTACATCCCCTTTCCAGTTCTCTTTGTTTGTGGAAGTCTCTGGTCATCTAAAAAGCACTTTGCTTAAGCCCATTTGTGGTAACTTCGTACATGTGCATTATGGAGGGTGCAGGCTAAGTTCACGTGGCCAGGAAACCCCAAAATTCAGTGACTTCAAGAAGGGGAAGTCTCTTTTCTCTCATAAGAGTCCGAAGTTGAGTAGCCCAGGTCCAGGAGGCCAGTAGATACAACTTCCAGACAAATCTAGCCCGCTGTTTCTGTTTCCAAGGTAAGAACAATTTGTACATATTTAAACGGCAGAAAAAAGTCAGAGGAAGCACATTGTGTGGCACATGAAAATTACATAAAATTCAGTCTTCGGTGTCCATTACATAGTTTGACTGAAACATAGCATTGACTCATTCATCGTCAATCATTATCTATGACTGCTTTCGCACCGCAGTGTCAGAAATGAACAGAGACCTTATGACCCACAAAACCTAAAATATTTACTGTGCAGCCCTTTCTAGAAAGAGTTAGCTGAGCCCAAGCCCAGAAGCTCTTGCCTGTGTGGTCCATTTGAGGCCCCAGGTTCCTTTCATCTTGTGGCTCTGCTGTTCTTTGAGTTGTTATCTGATCAATGGATGTGGGTCACTGCCACATCCGTGTTCCAGTCCTTGGTAACAGGGAAGAGTTAAAGAGGAGGACAAGTGATTTCTTTTTTAAGCACATTAAGCAGAAGTTGAACACATCACTTTTGCTCACAGGCATTCCTCTGATGAACTTTTTCAAATATCCTACACATAGATGAAAACAGGATAAAAATGAAAGCAGAAAGGATGGATGGGGTAGGAGGTCAGCCTAAAGCTTGATACACCATGAAGTACATATAGTAATTAATCTTAAAACTATTGAGTACTTGAAGTCCATTAGGTTCCAAACAGCAAGTCGTACATACTAACTTGTGATCAAAAGTCTTCACTGTATTAATTCAAATGGTCATGTTTTGATGTGCAAGCAAATTGATTTTCAAGACAGAATAGTCTCCTGGGAGAAATTCTTGTATTTCAACGTACCACTTGAGGTCAAAATGTTCTCCAGATTCCCCTCTGGACCCCAGTACATAGTATATTTTCATGTGTGTAATGGAGTAGAGACTCCAGGATCATTGGTGGCTACTGGAGATATTTTGGAATCAAGCAAAAAGATGACATACTAGTGTCCCAAGGTTACTTCAGGTCATGTGTCCAGCTCTGTGAAGTAGAAAAAAACATTAACCTCCCTGGATCTCAGCTCTACTGACTGTTTATGATTTGAAGTTCTGTACTTTTATGTAGCTAATGTTTTGAGGAAATAGTGGCAACAAAATATTTGCATTTTTGTCCAGAGTGAAATTGACTAATATGCAATCAGATCGAAGGTTCTCATATTGACTGGTTGCTTTATGAAAAAAAGTAATTCACATTCCATAAAGAACTGAGCAAGAAAAAGACGAAGCATTTTACTTTTCAAATCATGGGTGGCAGGGACTCATCACTTTGACAAATAACCTTACATTGCTCGTGGCCAGTTACCACTTGGTTATGTGATGTGTTTGCAAAGCTCTGTGCAGCCTGTACTCCACTCTGGAGAATATGGCTGCCTGAAACTGCTCTCCTGCTTCGAGCAGGACGGCGACAAAATAAACGGCAACTTTGTCCTAGAACAGTACTGAATTAGCCTTCTAAATTAGAACCATAACCAGGCCATACATATTACTATTTTGATACTTGACATGCTCTGAAATTAGAAACAGAATAATATTGGAAGTCTTTGGCGTGCAAGATGGTTTTAAAATTTTGAAGATTAAATTTATTACAGTCTATTGGGTGTTTTGCAACATCTCTTAAAGCCTTCTTAGACCAACCTACACGTGGAAAGGAATTCGCCATGTGTACCAGAAAAGTAATTTCAAATCAATGGGGGAGAAAACTCTTTATTAGACACCATAGGAGTAACTGGCTATTCAACTGAAGAAGAAGAAAAAAATCAAATTACATTTCTACCTCACAAGATATACAGGTTAATTCCAGGAGGATTAAAGAGCCAAGTAAAAACAATTTTTTAAAAGAATTGTAAGAAAAATTTTTTTATAAAAAGCCTTTGTAAGGAAGACACAAAACCAAGAATTCATAAAGGAAAATGCAGACCTATTGACCTATATTTAAGTTTAAACCTTCTGTAAGACAAAAACAAAATAGGCTAAAGGCAGACGTCAGACCAGGTAACATATTTGCAATATATAAAGCATATATATAATGGAAAAATGATTTATAAAGGACCTTTATAAAATTAACAAGGCATCTGATAAAGATATGTTTCTTCAATTAAGAAATACAAATGGCTCATAAACAAAGGAAAACAAGTGAAACAAATGAAAATAAGACATTATTTTACTCATCGGACTGGCAAACATTATGAAATCCAAACATAAGAAATGCGGTGTAGCATGTCAGCAAATGGGGGTACAGGTTGGAAGGAAATTTGGAAATATCCATCAAAATTTTAAAATCACGTCTCCAACCCAGCAATTCTACGTCTATGTAGCTATTCCTGGAAAAAATGTTTACACATGTGCAGAAATAACCCTAAACAAGGTGTTTAATGTTTATAATAGTGAAAACTGAAAAGGCAGCAAGGAGGATAGGGAATGACTAAATGGATTATTGGAGCATTATGTAACAGTTAAAAATATGGTATTACATCTGTATGTCCTAATATGAAAATTCTCTATGAAATTGAATGACAAAGCAAGCGTTAGTTTAATTCTGGCTGTCTGTGAGTGTGTACATCTATATAAGGGTACAAGGTATGGTCTCATCTATTTCAGAAGGTCATAAAACAAAACTATACTGTTTTGTTTGCATTCGCATATGTGAATGCACCAAAACAAGAGTCAAAGTCTACACATCAAACCAGCAGTGGCCACCTCTTGGTGGTTGCCTCCCAGGAAAGTGATTGAGTGAAGATGGCAGAAGAGGAACTTTCACTTAGACTCTGTCCTTTGATTGTGAGTGAATTTATGGAGAAGACCCTCTCTGAGAGGATTTCTCCTGCATTATTCATGCAATTAAAGCTAAATTACAATCAAAGCACAAGTGTTTTGTGAGATATTGGGAGGCCCCCCGGTTCTCCTGGTTTGCCCACAATGTTTCTGCAGCTGTGACTTTCACTACTTGTCCAGTTGTTCCACTTACGCATTTCAACATGTATCTCTACAAGTCACACTGGGCAAGTGTGAGGTGAACCTTCTATTTGTTCATAAATTTACTATTTTATAACATTTGGACGGAAAGTCAAATGTTCATTCCCTGGCTTTGTAATTTATTTCATTGCCTATAAGTAATAACTAGAAAAGAGAGTTTAAAAGCAACCCTTATTTTCAAAAACTTTAACCAATATTTGGTCTGAAATGTCAGGCTCCCTGGTAAAATATCAAAATGCTTAAAATGAAGGCTTTTTTTAAAATTAGGAAGTAAAAATTACTTATATTTATAACTACACTCCAGGTCTAATAGAATGAATTAAGATTTCTGCCAAATGTTCTTACTGAACATTTTTCTATCTTTAGCAACAGCAACACGTTACTTTCACATTAAAAAAAAAAATCTTAATAATAGCATATGGCAAATTTGTGGAAAACTTAATATCTTCATTTGATAGTTGAGTAAATTCAGGCTAAACCAAGATCAAATAAACCAGAATTCAGATTAGGACTCAAATTTTCTGACTTCTGGCCTATAGCTATTTTTTCTTTTCCCTGCATATGGCTATATCCCACAAACTACACACTCTCTTAAATCTTCTGATAAGTTTTCTAAAACTTCAAGGTTTATTTCTGAGGATTATAATACAGCATTTCACATACTGAGATTAGAATATAACATTAGAAGCTCAGTAAAATTTATCTTCAGAAAAGGTGAAATTTAAGATAATGATAACTGTGTCTGAACTGTGGATTAAAATAAAGAAGAAACTTCACTCTTGCAGAGAGGATGAAACTTGGAAAAATAAAATTTTGGTCTATCACAAAATACATGCCCATTTGTATATTACATAGGGATTCTCCATACTACTTCATTTTAAAATTAACCCTTCACTGTTTTTTTTTTCATTTTAAAATGGATTTTAATAAACTATAATTCAGCATTACTTTTTCAGTGACTTAAAACTAAGCTGTATTTTATTCTTATATCAAATTTTTTAAAAGTTTTACAGAAAGTTTTTTTGCTGTGTATTTTATATCAGATTTCAAGAAAACAAATCTTACATGTAAATATATCTTAAGTCAGAGATCCCCAAATGCTCTTTAAAATTGTGTAAATGCAGGTAAGATTTTAAAATTTAAAAGCTCTTTTAAAATTTAAAATGCTCTTTAAAATTGTGTAAATGCAGTCCTAGACTAGCTTCTATTATAGCATACTGCTCCATGAGTCAGTATTGTACTAGGAAATTGCAAGCAACTACTTACATGCCTGTAGGTTTTATCCAGCACAGCTGATCAAAATATATGTCAGAGGGGCGTTTTACAGCTGATTTCATTATAATGTCTGGTGACTACCATCAGTTATAGAGACCATCAGTCTTTCTTCCCCTGAATTATCAATTATCACTTGTTGTGAAACTTAGTGGCTGCAAGTCTGTGGCTCAGACTTTATGATGTATCCCTGACTTTAAATCCCACAGCGGACTGTAGACCGATGTGTATGTTGAATTCACACTAAAGCAAGTCAAGTGTAGCGCCAATGACAAAATGCGAATGGTCCAACCGCAAATTATACCATAAAGGAAAACAAGGACATTAGGAAATGTGTTCAAATGATATTTTCTGCCTAATGCGCAAAAACTTAAACCTTCGCCCTTTTCTGTTTTAGATTGTGCCACTGCCCAGTTTACCGTCGCGCATTTTGGGAGATAACATAATGGAAAAATTCGAAGGCGTGATTAGTCTTGGAAATAATAGCTTTAATATATGTAAATATTTAACCACTTCCAGGCCACATAAAAGGAAGATGCTTAGGTGGGTCCCGGCCTCCGAGCTGGCCAGCCACCTTGAAGGAGAAAAGAACAAATGATGCCATAACTTTCAGGTTTGGGAAAATCTACTTTCGCTCTTATAAAAAGATGAAGGTGTCGCTGCGGCGACAAGGCCCACAGCAAGAACGCAGGCGGCTTGGTGCTCGGCTCCTTGAGGATCTCCAAGGCTGCCAGGAGCACTGAGCTTCCACTTGCACCTAAATCACAGCTTTCGCTACTCTCCTCTTTGGGGTGACGGTGGAAAGGGAACGATCATCAGTAAGAGAATCTGAGAGGCACTCTCTCTCCTTTCACTGTGTCCCAGCTCAGGATTCTTCCAAGTTCCATCCTCCTTAATCCATGCAGCTTCCTGGCCCAGGGCTCGCCTTCTCTTCCCTACCTGGGTCACAGTGGGTTGGGCACCTGGGCTCGCCCTGCCCCAGCCTTGCCTCCCACCACCCTTTTGACCCGCGGCAAGCTCAGCCTCTCCAGCGCTGGCCTCGGCCGGCGAACGTGTCCCTGGATTTGAGACAGCCGGGACCTCAGAAGCCCGGGGACACCAGAAAAGAAGCTCCCGGGATGCAAGCATCTCCTGTAATGTGCTCGCGCGTTATAGGCACAAACCCGAGCTCTAACTTCACTCCCTCTAATCGCGAGGAAAATAAAGGGAGCGTCGCAAAGCTCTCTCGTGCCTAGCCGCTGTGTTGAATTTCCAGCTCTCGGGCCAGCTAAGACGCGGGATTTGCACCGCAGCTTCTCAGCTCCCAGAGCCGGAGCCGGGCGTTCCTTGCGGCTTCTCGGATTTCTCCCCTAAGTGCGAAGGAAATAACCGCTTTTGCCCTGCGCCTGCGAGGCCGGCGGATCTGAGGGCCGGGCCCCGCTGGGGAGGACTCTGCCGGCCGGGGGCTGGCCGGGGGCTCCCCGGCGGCGCTAGCAGCGGCGGCTCGTCTGCGAGGGTTAACAGAAGTCCCCGCGGCCGGGAGGGTGCTGAGGCTTCCTCTCGCCGGCCCGGGAACGTGGATACCGCGCCCGCAGGATGTTCGCCGGCTGGGCCGGGCAGTCAAGAAACATGAGAAGGCCTCGGTATTCCTGTTCCCGGGCCGCGCGCGCCCGTCTGGGTAAATAAAGCCGAGACGACGGCGGTGGCTGCGGTGAGCGCGCTGGAGCCCGCGCCGAAAACATGCGGCGGGGATGGGAGTGCGCCTAGCCTCGACGCGGGAGAGCCAGCCGCCCTGCCGCCGGCCGCCGGCCCCACCACCACAGGTACAGCCCTCGGGTCTCGGCGTCCCTGCTCCGGGCCTCGGGATGCAAGACTTGGCTCTGGCTCCCGAGCGGCTGGTTCCCTCTGCCCTCGGCGCTCTCCCCGCCCTTCCCCCAGCCCCCTCCAAGGTCCAGTGGGCACGCGCCCCGGTGGTGGCCGAGGCTGGCCCGAGGGTCTGCGAGGAGCTTGGGAGCCCACCTGGCTGCTCCTCCTTGGCTTTAAAATTGTTCGCGGGCGTTGGGCGGGGTAGTTCCGCAGGGAGGGAACTCCCCAAGCGACAGTTTGGAGCGAGACAGGGTAAGGGTAAGTGGGAAGTACAGGAGCAGAGAAGAAGCGCTGGGGAGTGCGCCTGGGCCCGGGATGAGGGCCGGGAAAGGCGCTTCACACGCACCCCCCCCCACCCCTTCCGGTCAGGACTCTGCTCTCGGACCTCTGCAGCCCTCTCCCACCTCCCCTGCGGCATGCCTGCAGACCCTGATCGCGCCGGGTGTCTGTGGTTGCGGTCTCTGTGTGGGCTTGGGACAACCGGGAAGGCACCTTTCAGCAGAGTCGCTAAGAAAAACTCGCCGTTGAATATGGGAGGACCGGACTGGAGTGGGGAAACACTGTGGGACTTTAAAAGGGTGTGTTTTAACAAATAATGCAGCATGAACGCAAAGCACTAAGCGCACTGATTTAAAAAAAAAAAAAAAAAAAAAAAAAGAACCAAGGCTAGTCCTGACCTTAGAACAGGGGCTTCGAGCACAGAAATTTGCTTTGACACTTTTCGCCGAGGCTGTGTGCACACTACAGACACGTACCTGTCTCCGTGGGAGGACTCAGCCTTACGGCACACGGGGCAGCCAGCAGAAGTCTGACTTCACCTCCCCCACGAATACTGATGGTACCTGTCGCTTAATCGCTATGGTCACGGCCCTAAATGTCGCGCGTGGCAGCTGCTGCGGTGGCTGGAGGGCGGGGCAGGGGGCGTTGGCAAGTGTGGGCGCTCTTCGAGGCAGAAGATCTGTACGTGTTAGTCTGGCAGCCTGCGCCGGGGCGGGGCGGGGTGAGGGGGCGCTGGCAGCAGGGCGGAGGCGGCGGGGAAGAAACTGGAGCTACCCCGAGGCGCGAGGCGGGGTGATGGGGGGCGGTAACTCGACTGCTCGGCGGCGGTGCGGACTTGAACCTGAGGCCCACGCTCTGCGGCCTGAGGCTCCCGGCCGCCACGACCCGGGAGGTGAGCTGAAAAGCTTTGTAAAAGGATGGCAGCCGCAGGCTCGGTGGTGCGCGGACCGTGATGCCTCCTTCCGCTACTAACACCTATGCAACCTCAAATGGTTCCCCAACACCCCCAGAAAGGGGCGGGAGAGAAAGGGCTCCAAGCTAAGGCTCACACCCGCGTTTTGGAAGAGGACAGCACTAACAGTGGGCCCCGGGAGGCCCGGGACTCCGGCTCCTTTGACCTGCCCGGACCCAGCGCATCCTGGAGCGGGCTGGGGGATGGTAGGAGACTCCGGGGGAGGGAGATAGTGTGCGTTTGTCCCTGACGCCACCTAACTTTCTAGCTCCAGAGTAAGCTAACTTTCCCTGCCCTCACCCCTACCCCCAGGGACCTTAACCGGAGTTAGAACGCTCGGGGTTTCAGCCAAACCATCCAGAATCTAGAAAACATGAAAATCCCAGGAATCCCGGTGTGGCCTGGGACTCATTAACGGGACTTGCAGATGCAGTTGTTCATATTGCCCCCAAATTTCCCTTCCTTCCCACCCCTCCTTAAAACCCGAGTGGGAGCTCGGAGATGCTTAGACTTCCGTTGTGACTGAAGAACAACCCCCCCCCCCACAACGCCCTCCGCGCCTATCCCGCTCCGCTAACCCGAGTGCAGTACTTCCAGATTTAAACCAAGAAAAGAACTCGTTTAGGAATTACTTTCCTTTGCCCACGCAGGTAAATTATTCTTGGTTGAGGTTCCTTGGGAACTCGATCGCCAGGGCAAGGAGGAGGGTAGGGACCTGTCCCGGGAGCGTGCGGGGACGGGGGCGGGGGGGGGGTGTAATCAGGTGGGGAGAGGCAAGTGTTCCAGTGTCCAGGTGCATTGGTGTCGCTGCTCCCCTCGGCTCCCCAGCCCAGAGCCTTGGCCAAGTCCGGGGCTCGGGACCTATGGAGATGTGAGCGTTGAGCGAGTAACGTAATGCATCATTTTCTTCTAGAACCCGAGCCCTGCGGAGCTCCCGGCGGCCAGGCCTCGAGGCGCTGCGGCCGCGCGGCGAGCCCCAGCCAGCCGGCACCATGAACACCATCGTCTTCAACAAGCTCAGCGGCGCCGTGCTTTTTGAGGACCGCGGCGCTCCGGAACGGGAACGGGGCAGCCGGCCCTATGGTGGCGTCCTGGACAGTACCCACGCCCGCCCTGAGGTGGGCATTCCGGACGGCCCGCCCCTCAAGGACAACCTCGGCCTGAGACACCGGAGAACAGGGTACGCTCACCTTCCCGGGACCCCTGCCCGCCTGCAGCCCGGAGGGGTGGGAGCGGTGCGGCGCAGGCGTGCAAGTGGCACCCCGGGCCCGTGGGTTAGGGGCCCAGAGTTCCCGGGAGGGCAGGTCTCCGCCCCTGGTCTCGCGCATTGTCCTTTTTAGGCATTAGTTTCTCAAAATATAGGGAAATCGGCTCATCAGGACAGCACAAAAGAGGCTTGCTGGAAACTGAGGACGCCTGGAACGGCCCCTCAGTCCCCTGATAGTTGGACCTCAGGACAGGGGGCTACCCGCCCCTTCCCGGAGCACGGGTGCAGACGCGCGGCCCAAAGGACTGAGCGGGATGCCTAGGAACGGGGTAGGGCAAGCAGTCGGGGCTTCCCAGGTCAGGCCAGCCCCGTGGGCTTCCCCTCTTATGTCACGACAGGGCCTCGCCATGGCCTCGAACCTCCCGCGCGCCAAGGTGTTGGCAAGGTCGGTTCTTCGCAGGGCGCCCTGGACGCGCGCGCGCGCGCGCGCGCGGCTCGGCTGGGCCCGCTGCGAGCCCGGAGGGGGAGGCCTCGGGTCTCCCGGGCCGGGTTTCGGTTTAGCCGGGTGAGGGGCTGCTGGGGAGCGAGAACGCGCGGGTGGGCCAGCAGCTCCGGCTGCAGAGGCGTCGCGGCGGCTCCCTGAGCGCCCGGCGGGGGAGGGGCGGCCGTCCTTGGCCGTCTCCACCTGAGCGATTGCATCAGCTGCTTGTTCTGCGGCGTTGTTGGTTAGTAAAATAGAGATTAGGTTTCGTCAAAATGTTACTACCAGTCCTTTCGGATGGAGTTGCATTTCAAAGTGTTTAAAGAGGCAAAAGTCCTGGAGGCTGCGGCGCAGGCGCGCGAGCCTCCCCGAGTGGCGGGGCGCGCGGGCGGCCGCGCGGCGACACCTCTCGGAGCCGCCCGGGAGCGCAGCGCGTAGCGTCGGGCTCCAGGCTAACTTGGACCCCTTCCCCCTTTGAGGGTGCTTTTCCTCACCGACGGAGTTTTCCACACTTTTAAAACTCTCCTTCGGTCGGAAAAGGCCGCTAGAGTGGGTTTTTTCTTTTAAGGTTCTGCGTCCTTATTCCACAAACACTTGCTTGGAAAGTTCCCCTTTTTCCAGAGGATCAAAGGAAATAGCTCCAAGAGAAAGAACCAGGGCGGCGGGACGGCCATCATCCCTTGTTTTATGCCCGCCGTCCGGTGGGCGACCTTTCCTTTGACCACGGGCGAAGGGAAACCCCACGCGGCACGCACGAGTTCCCTGAAAGAACGTTCGAGAGCTGGCGGCAGCCTGACCCTGCCCAGGAAGCCAGAGCCGCTCAAGGGCGCGGGTGCGGGCGGGCGTGGAGAGGGCGGCAGCCCTGCTGCGCCGAACTATATACCCTGAATCGCATTTCCCCTCAGATCACATCACCGTCGTCACTTAAACCTCTAACCCCTGGCTACTGCCACATGACCCCCTGCGACAACCGGGCCATTTCAAAGAGAGATGCCAGGGGAAGGATATTCGCGCTCAGAACTCGTGTGGCCCGGGCCCCTGCCTCACCTCAGCCTGGAGGCGTGGGGCGGGCTAGTGCGTCCGAGCCGGAAGTCCTGCGCAGCCGGACGCTGGCGCGGCGGCGCGGGCGCAAAGGTCCCCAGTCGCAGGGGGTCCCGGGGGCGGCGGCCCGGCCGCGCAGCTCACCGGGGTCTCCTCCTCTCCCGGTGTCCAGGGCCAGGCAGAACGGCGGGAAGGTGAGGCACAAGCGGCAGGCTCTGCAAGACATGGCGCGGCCCCTCAAGCAGTGGCTTTACAAGCACCGTGACAACCCGTACCCCACCAAGACCGAGAAGATCCTCCTGGCGCTCGGCTCGCAGATGACGCTGGTGCAGGTAACCGCGGCGGAGGGAGGAGCCGGCCCGCGTGGTGCGCGCGCGAATCTGCGCGCGGCGCCTCCCGCTGGGCAGGGATGGGGCCCTTCCAGGCAGGTCCCGGAGCTCCGGCCGCTGCCTCAGAGGATGCTGAGGGGTTGTAGGAAGTTTCTGGGTTTCCTCTCAGTCTTATCTATGGATTCGGGGCTCTCGGCTCAGGAGAGATTGCGTGGTGTTTTGTTACGGAGCCCAGTGAAAGTCAACTTCGAGTCATGAAAAGGTGTCTTGGGCGTCTGTATTGGTGGGTACAGATGGGACGCCCCGCGCTGATCCTCAGCCTTGGGTGGGCATCAGAATCACCTGGAGGACGGGTTCGAACTCACCCAGCTGGGCCCCGCGCCCGAATCCCGATTCGGTGGTAGGTTTGGGTGGGGTCAGTAATCTGCATTTCTAACAAGTTCTCCGGGATGGTCCTACAGCTGCTGGCCCTGGATGAAACTTCGAGAACCATGCAGAAAGGCACTCTACATTGGGCACCCATATGAGAGATCAAGTATAGGGTAACTTAAAAATTACATTTACTGAGATAGTTAGGACATAAGGTGGAAGGACAAGAAGTGGGTTTTGATTTTATTTTTATTTTTAAGTAAGAGGCATCCTGAGCATTAGCTGGAATCCACACAATTTTGCGGCTGATACCTTCCTACTGGGTCTAAGAAGAGGCCAGGTTCAGGTGGTTAGTTTATTTTGTGAGGTGCAGAGACAGGGTGCAAGTTCGTTTCCTTTATATCTGACTGGCTTTTTCCTTACGCAGTCTTATTTGGTATTCACAAAAACGTGGTGAGGCAGAGCAGCAGTGAGCATTTTATAGATGATGTGACCAAGGCACTGTGGCAGTTAAGTATTAGTAAGGGCTGTAGAGATAGGCCTGGAAATAATGTAATTCCAGATCAAACGCTCTTTCCAACACACCACAGACTTTAATAAATTTGGTGACATGAGCTTTTATATGTGCAAACAAATTTATTCAGAAAGAGGAGGAGGAGCTAAAGCTGAGAAGTTTCATATATTATAGTAGCACAACATTACTACATTTGTGAAGTTTTGGTCATTCCATTAAATTTATAGCGAGGGAGGCCCCAAATAAAAGATAATATTTAACTACTAGATAAAATAAAACTTGCTTTCCAGAGTATTTAAGATTGATATTTTAGGAATTGCTGGAAAGTTTGACAAAGCATGAAAGTTGACTTGTATTTAAGCTTATTAAAACTATAATATGCATTTGTCTGCTTATATTCAGAATACAGTTGTAGAGAAAAACATCTGTTTTGCTTCATGTTAACAGGCAATAGTATTAATAGTGATTTGCTGCAGCACTGGAGGGGAAAATTTATTTAGTGTTCTTGGCTTAATATCTGTTTAACATAAAACTATGAATTTTCAGTGATTTCAGTCAGAAAAACTTGACTTGTGAAAATAAATGCATATGTTCATATTTCAGTTTAAACAGGTATGCTATTTATTTTGAAAATACCCTAGTTTATAGAGCTATTTGAGTGTTTCACTGTGATGTCAGCAATAAAACATTAGATTAATTTTGGTATATCATACAGTTGCATACTTAATGCTTGACATTCTTTCATACAGAAAGCAAACAAAAATGACATATTTAGAACATTTTTTAATTATGAAAGGTAACATCATTATTAGCAGAGATACTTAAATTTTGGGGTACAGTAGTTTTGTTGAGATGCAATACAAGTAGTTGTAATTTTAATACAGAACCAAATTATTTCCTACCTACAACGATAGTTCAAATACAAATAGCCATTCTTTCTGCATTAAGATCTTGGTAATACTATTACGATTTTCTAATTATATCTTATATTCTCATTATATTTTCTTTCTCTTACTCTAGTCCTCAGAAAATAAAAATGCACAGAATTATTTAATTTTTAAATGGAGTAAAGATAATTATTTGTAATAATAAGATGATTTAATGATTTCCAAATTTTTATGGTAAATGAAGTTGGTTTCTGGAATGTTATAGTGATAAATGGGAAAAAACCAAAATGTATAGGATAGCCAAGGAACTTTAAACATAGTAATCCAATTTGGCTCCACTTACTGTCGGTTAGGCAAAATAGGATATCGATGTAGGATATAAATATATATGTATATATGTATGCATACGTATCTATCTACAGCTGACCCTCAAACAACACAGGGTTAGAGGTGCCAACCCTCCCTGCAAGTCAAAAATCCACATAGAACTTTGACTTTCCCCAAAACTTAACTACTAATAGCCTATTGTTGACTGGAAGCCTCACCCATAATATGAACAGTCAATTAACACATATTTTGTATATTATATGTATTATAAGCTATACTCTTACAATAAAGTAAGCTACAAAAATGAAAATGTTATTAAGAAAATTATAAGGAAGAGAAATACATTTACAGTATTGTACTGTATTTGGTGAAAAAAATCCACGTAAGTGGTCCCATGCAGTTTAAACCTGTGTTATTCAAGAGTCAGCTGCACTTACGTTGATATATATGGGAGAGTTTGTGAAAGTCAGACATACCTTAAACATCTAAGCAAATTCTGGCTCTATAGGAAGCCAAATGAGTTGTGTAAATACTTTACACTTCTGGAGGAAAAAATATAAAGCTAGGAGCTAAATAAAACTTTTGATCCCTGCAAATTAGACCCCTATTTAATGAGTCAAGTTCTCCCAGTGAACAAATTTCTCCTGTGGAGTCAGGCTTCTTGAGAAGTGTGATCATGTCTTTTTCATCTTCATACCCCCATATCCCAGCACCATGCTTTCCATAAACTGTTTGTACATGTCTGCAAAGTGAACAGGTTCTGATTGGGGAATACCATTGTAGTCACCATGCAGCTTTCCAAAACACCGTCCTGAAAACTAGAGAACGTGTTGAAGTCTGACTAAGATATTCTGGTTTTAAAATCCATTCCATTGAATACGCAGAGGGCAGTTCATTATCCTTAATGCTATGTGATGGTTCTATAGCACAGCATGAATATAACTCATTTTATTACCTTCAGTATAGCTGGAAATGTGACATATTTTTATGTCTGTGCCCTCATTTCTGGTTCTAAAGTCGTATTTCCTGTTTAGTACAGTACCTCCTATCTTTCTTGTAACTGATGTTAATAAGCAGTTATCATAACTTTTATTCCTTAACTATGAGAGTATCTTGTATTTTGAGAATTTCTTTAACACTTAACATTTTCCTTTTGGCCATGTGTCAAACTGTTAAACTTTTCATAAAATGTACTTTTGCCTTGTTTTGTTACTCTTAAATTGATAAGGAAAGACATAAAACCTGGTCTGCAGTCTCCATTAAACCTAGAAGGAAGGAACTGAAATTTTACTGGAGGAAATATTTTTAGGACCACAAAAGGTAATTTTTCTGATAAATAGAAGTTCTAAGGGGGCGCCTGGGTGGCTCAGTGGGTTAAGCCGCTGCCTTCGGCTCAGGTCGTGATCTCGGGGTCCTGGGATCGAGTCCCGCGTCGGGCTCTCTGCTCAGCAGGGAGCCTGCTTCCCTCTCTCTCTCTGTCTGCCTCTCTGTCTACTTGTGATCTCTCTCTGTCAAATAAATAAATAAAATCTTAAAAAAAAAAATAGAAGTTCTAAGGACATTAATCCACACCTACATTTTATTTATCCCTGAGAAATGGAGCAGAAAGAGTTATTTATTATTAGCTTCCTAATGAGATATAAACATTTTCCTAAAATTAACAGTTAATGACATGTGTGTGTACTTTAACCAACCAAAATGTTCCACTATGCTTAATTTCTATGGCTGATCATTGCTTAAACATTATAAAAAATAGACTCTGGTAGTATCAAAATGTGAACAGCTTTATTGTGGAATAATATAGGGTGGTATGCAATTGAGGTTTTGTATTATTATAGGATATAGAGAGCTTAATGCAGAATAATTGCCTTGGAAGAAGTTTTTCAGAGAAGGGCAGATGGGTGTTATATCTGGTCCAGTGATCCCCATTGTTCACATGTATCTATTTTTAAACATATTTATATTTTTTCTGGATTAAAAGAGCAAAATGTCTCCTTGGGGTGATTTCTTTCATGATCACAACGCAGAGCGCAATGCGTGAAGAGTTTGAGATTACCTTTAATGATTGGATGTTAATACTTCCTTTACTTGTAGAAGTTTCACATTCCTGTGATAATGTCCATATGCCGCTGGTTAAAACTGCTAGTTTTAAGATTTTACCCCCTCTATTAACATAGCTCTGTTTTTGCCGGGTGAGTGCTTCTGCTGAGATAGGTATGTAGTTATCAACTGCAAGGATTATAGCAACCATTAAATATTTAACAAAATCTCAGATTGGTCTTTCTATGTTATTCCAAGTGTTATACTACGTGGCATAGAAATGAGATTCTCAATATTTCAGTTGAGTAACTCAGAATAAGTTTGTTAATTCTGTATGTTCAAAGGTGGACAGATGCCAGCTTATCCCTTTGGGTTTACTATAATGATTGCTCTGTCAATACGATGAATGTAAACACCTTGGCTAGAGTAGGGATGAAAATTACTTAGTTTTCTCTTCCAGCTTCTAGATATTTGGTTCTCCAAGTTTTCACTATAAAATATAGTGTTTCTTGAGCTCTGAGTTTGACATCAAAATGCTGTTGCAGAACCTAACCATGGTAAGGAGGCCTGTTTCATGTGAAGTAGAATTTAATGAGATTTGCATGACGACCTGAAGGAATCCATAGTAAGTTAAAGGTAGAAAATCTGAACTGGTATTTTTACCTTCTGTGAGACAGATGGAGTTTGCATTAGTTCATCAGGACAAAAAAAAAAAAATGCATAACAGTATTTATGCAAATTTGTTAACCAACTCTTTGCTGTTTACATGACTTAATGCAAGCAGATATTAAACGCCTTAGACTATATCCAGCCCTTAAATTGTACAGAAAGTTTCTGGTGATAAAATACTGGCAGAGTAAATCTATTAGCAGATTGTTTGCAGTCAAACTTTTGAAATCAGGTCAGAGAAAACCTGTTAGATATCAGCAAACCTTTCTGGAAAATTTTCTAATTTGTAATTAATATACTGTGGTAAGAACGGAGTATATAAAACAAGAAAAAGGATATGACCCCTATATATGTAAAACTGTAATCCCACCATGACACTTAATGGTCCCCATTTTTGTAGTTACAATTATGGTATGTTAATGTTTTTGGAAATTTGAAAGCTGTTGCATTTTAATAAAATATGAAGGGTTCCATAAGAATTGAATTTTACACTGTACTATATGATGGTTGTGCTAAAATTCATGGTGAGTTATGATTTAAGGATACTCTGAATTATATGATATTTAGTAAAGAAAGTAGTAAATGTGTTTTGAAGTTGAATTCTAAAAATATAAGTGACATAGGCATAGGAGAAGTTGCATGTCAGGGGACATAAACACACATGTTTGATTGCTGGAAAGCAGAAGGTAGGTTAGCACCAGCTATATAAAGGGAATAAATTAGTAATTTTGTAGGAGAGCATAGACTATATTCACAGATCTTAGTTTTTAGAGTTGGCAAGGTTATTTAGGTACCACCTAATGCATTTTATAGATGAAGGGCTTGAAGTTCAGAAAAGTTGAGTGACTTCTCTAAATTCACGCATTTTTCTCAAATTTAGAACAGGAAACCAGATCTCTTTCTATTATACCAGTTATAGGTAATAGGACACTAATGAGGATTTGAAGAAGTTAAGCAATTAAATCATAATGGTATATCAACACTTGAATTTGATGATGGTGGTGGTTAAGATTCATTCAAGTGCATAGAATGGAAGATAAGGAAGTTCAGAAAAAAAATGTTCTAAAATTCCCAGTTGCTACTATCCAGGACATGGATGAATACTTCAGCCATGACTTGGAGAATAGAGGGAGGTTTGAGGACTGGACCAGGCATTTCGTGCTTCCATACTGAATGTTCACCAATGTATTACAGTTAATACATAGTTCTGTGCTAATCCTTCCCTGTGGGCAGGGACAAAGTTTATCCTAACACTTAATGATTTTTAGCACTGACTGTCATGTCATGGCTAGAGCACACGAACTACTCAATGTATGTTTAATGAATAGTCCCAGAGGTTGTCTGTCTATAGAGGCTGGAGAAGACTTAAAATTTGAACCCAGATTAAAATCATAGTTATAATAGCACAACTTGATAGGAAGACGATATTGTTAAAGACTAAATTTTCTGCAGTGTCATGGTGAGTTACTACATCAATGCACATAAAATTAAGAGGACAGTTATTAAGGTACTAGGAGATAATGAATACTGAATATATATATATATGTATAATATATGATATATTTACTGTGTATGTATATATACATTGTGTGTGTGTGTGTGTGTGTGTGTGTGTATAAATTGGGGGAAACTACCATGTTTTAAAACCCCATGGAGACAAAGAGGAAAAGAATTGTGGTTTTGTTTTCTTAAAAAGTAGGATTCACTATAGGTCCATTCAATAATTAGCTCTTGAGCAATGTGTAAAAACTGTATATTTATATTATCAACCTAAATGAAGAAAAAAAGAAACTTCCAATGCAAGCATTGCTACATAAACCATTACAGTAATGTGGAGTCGTGTTCTAGAATAAACTGGCAGAAAGATTTAATTAATTCTCTTTCCATATTTCATTTCATTTCCATATTTCATTTCTTTTAAAAGCAAGTATTTACCCCTCAGGTTATTTACATATTTTTTTTTTTCCTGATGATAGCCTGATATTTTAAAGGAAATCTCAAGTACCATTTTAACTTCTGGCCATCCAATAACATCTTTTAAAAACAATGAAGTAACTTCCCTTTGTTTTGCAGTGTTTGTTTCTTTGCCCTCAACTATTTGCTTTGGAAACACTTGACTTTCAACTTAAAGCCGGCTGTTATTGGCATTTTTCTCCCTCTACTTGTCTGATTGCTCTATGTCGGATTGTTCTGCTAGCTCATCTTTTATAGTCCTGCCCCTTTGATGTCTGGAGGTTTCCAGGGTTTGGTCTTCAATCATCTCTCTTTCTACCTACTCAAAGCTGCCGCTGTCACCTCTGTGTGTTTGACCCACATCTGCTCTTCCTCTCCCTTAAGTCTCAGATAACAGTTTTATTTTCTTGCTTCACATCTCACCTGCATGCTTTTCTAGTACCTCAAATTAATCACTCCCCAAACCAAGCACATCATTTCACCCTTAAACAGTTCTACTTTCTTTCTCAAAATGGCACTATCCTTCTCTTGATTACACAGGGATGATTCAAGGTCATCTTTAACTTTTCCCTTTTCCTCACTCACCACGGTGTCTCTCAAGTTTGACTTATATTTTTTCCCATGTCTTTATTGGGAACACACTTCCCTACCCATTATACTGGACACATTCCTTCAACGCTTCACTTAATTCCTCATGAAGTCTTGAAAGTAACCCTTTCTTCCTTTGGATTCCTGCATCATTTTATTTAATGCCTCTTAAACCATTCATCACATTATTTCCTATATTAAAGTTATTTGTACATTCTCCTTCCTCTCTTACTAGACTGAGCATTTGATGGCAAAAGCTGTTCTTTTTTTTTATTCCCAGAATATAGTATATGCTCAGTCTCTGTAGTAAGTGTACACATGTTTGTTGAATGAATGAGTGAGTGAATGGAATGAACGTCTAGTACTATTACATTCTGAGAATATTTAACGATCAGAGATACTGAGAGAGGCTTAGGTTCTTGTGGGAAAGTAATTATGTGACGGGTAATATTTTATGTTTTGTTAATTGAAAAATAAAACTTTTTTAGGTGTCAAATTGGTTTGCTAATGCACGACGTCGGCTTAAGAACACTGTTCGACAGCCAGATTTAAGCTGGGCTTTAAGAATAAAATTGTACAACAAGTATGTTCAAGGAAACGCTGAGCGGCTTAGTGTAAGCAGCGATGATTCATGTTCTGAAGGTTTGTTAATATTTTTATTTTGCTTTATCTCTGTTAATAAGAAGTTCACCTCAATTGCTATTTTTAAGGTCGACTCCACAAAAACATCATGGTGCCATGATGGTTCTTTTTTACTGCATGAGGTAACTTCACTTTTACAATACTATAAATGACCAACAGAATTACGGCTATTTCCTCTTGTTTATAGATTTATCGTGTGTCAGAATAACATTTTCTGTGAAATTCATTAAAAATAAAATACCATAGGGAGAGATTATATAGATTCCTGCTTCCTTGCCTAAAAATTAATCTTGGGTATCAAAGATAATTTTATATACTTTTAAATATTCCTTCTTTATGTATATATTTAATGATTAACTATAAGAGTTTGGTGGCTGGGGAAAAGTATATGTAAGTACTACCTACTGATATTTTTCTCCCTTAGATGGAGAAAATCCTCCAAGAAACCACATAAATGAAGGGGGCTATAATAATCCAGTTCACCATCCTGTGATTAAAAGTGAGAGCTCAGTCATAAAAGCTGGAGTGATCAGGCCAGAGTCACGGGCCAGTGAGGACTATGTATCACCCCCCAAATACAAGAGCAGCTTATTGAATCGTTACCTTAACGACTCTTTGAGACATGTCATGGCCACAAATGCTGCCATGATGGGAAAGACAAGGCAAAGAAACCATTCGGGATCTTTTAGTTCCAATGAATTCGAGGAAGAATTGGTATCTCCTTCATCATCAGAAACCGAAGGCAACTTTGTCTACCGTACAGGTAAGTCTGTGCTTTTCGTAACACCTTATTTGAAATAGAACTAAAATCCCAGCAAGGGGTCTATTTCAACAGGTATAAAGACATACTTTTTATTGCTTTTGTATGAGATTATTCACAGATAGCCCATAAGATTTAATTTGAAAGCTTTTGTTTTTAATTACCAGATGTGCTTGTTAGTAGATGATGGTCTACTGGGGATTTTCACCCTTAAAAATAAAGATGAGAATTTTCATCCTTAATACTCATTTTTAATCTCAATGATATACATTCTTGGAGGAGGAACGCCGTGAATTGTAGCCAGCCATGCAAACACTTTGTATTTCATCTTTTCTCTTAAATTCTTTGATTGCTAATAGCGGTGGAAAATGAACACAAATTAACCTGGGTGCCAAGGCTCTTGTGAAGGGAAAGTGTAGGTCTGGCTTACATTGTTTTGGAAATTTTACTTTTATTCCTGGAAAGCACAAGTAGGGCTGATAAATAGCTTTGAATTTTTTACTTTTATTCCAAAAATAATGAATCGATTTCTGCCTGTCCAAAACCTTCTAATGGAGTAGTAAGTTTGGTAAAAATTTCTATCTTCACTTCAGTTTTCAGAGAGTTTTGAGCAAGTTGCTTCAGAACAAAGGATATGTGTGACCTACATCTGGTGTAGATAGAGTCCAGGTCCTGAAAATGCCAACAAAAGAAATTTAGAAATGTTAGAGCTGGAAATAACTTCAGAAAGTATCTAGTCCAGCCATATTATATCATAGATAAGAAAATCCAGACCAAGAACACATAGCTAGTTACTCTTCCTAGATCAGTAGTGCAGCTTAGCCTGCATAAGGGGTAGGGGCAACATAACTACTACTAGCCTGTGATGACTACATGTACTGCCACTGCTCATTCATGGAGTAGTTACAATATGCTGGCCCTTTGCTAAACACTACGCAAATGACGTTATAGGTAGTCCTTGTAGGAAGCTTGATACGTGAACAGTAGAGCTTTATAAAAGAATTTAAATTTGGTCTGTTTAATACACATTCCAGATTGTTTAATTAGAAATCTTACTTTTCTGTCCATAAATGGTTATAAGATATATTATCTGTGAGGATTCAGAGAAAATCTAGTTTTAAAGACTTAACCTCATTTTCTGTTTGCATTTCCAGCTTCCATTATGAAAACAATTCCAAAAGTTCTGAGATACAAAATTAGTCTTGTAAATAATAATTGGGTCGAGGAAGAAGTAAAAGATAAAATAAAAGACTATTTAGCTAATAACAAAATTTTAAAACTACACACTAACATTTAGCTAATGTGACCAGAGCAGAACTTGGAGATAATTCAGAGCTTCATGAATTTTATTTACAGAGATAGGTAAGGATAGGAAATCAAGTCATTCAAGTACAGAGAATAAAAACAAAAAAGTTACAATGGAAAGCTGAAAAATAAAGAGTTGACTCTTTGAAAGCAATACTAAAAGAAACAAGCAGAAATTGGCCCAGATTAACATTGGTAGTGAAGAGGTACAGCAATCAATACAAGTCTTTAAAAATATTTTTTAAATGGTACTGTACTATGTACAGTTGTTTGACAATATACTATATGCGAATGTGTAGATGAAATGAATTGGTATTATCCCACACAAATTAAATTATAAAATTATAATGAGAAAAGTTGTAAACACCACTAATTCAGGAAAAGTCAAGGTTTTTTTTTTTTATAAAACATTTTATTTATTTATTTAAGAGAGAGAGAGAGAGAGAGAGAGAGAGAGAGCGATCACAAGTAGGCAGAGAGAAAGGCAGAGAGGGGGGGGAAGCAGGCCCCCCACTGAGCAGAGAGCCCGATGTGGGGCTCGATCCCAGGACCCTGAGACCATGACCTGAGCCGAAGGCAGAGGCTTAACCCACTGAGCCACCCAGGCACCCCAAAAGTCAAGGTTTTTAATAAACTCCATTCCCAAAACACATGATTTGATAGAGTCATTGGATTTTTTTCCCCAAACCTTGAAGAAATAATTAACTCTCATGCTTTATGCTTTTTTCTGGAACATGTAAAAATACGGGAAGTATGTCAGGTTTTAAAAATGTAAATGTTATCCTAATCCAAAACCGGATTAGGATAGCATAAAAATCAACATTTTTATTTATGATACTGATGCTGACTTTGAAACAGCATGAGAAATATTGGTAACAGAAGGTTAAGTGAAAAACAATTTAAAACTGGAGACACTGAATGCAGTTATGACAGTACAAGTATGTATAGACAAAAACAAGATTTTTGGAAACAATGAAAATTAATTTTGAATAGATGGAATAATTGAAGGTCTATTATTTTTAAAAATTTCTTATAAATTTCTTTATGCTGCACAGTAAAAACAAATTTGAAATTTACCCAATGTGATGAGTCTCCTGAAAATTCATGCTCTTTTCAAAGGTGATAAAATAGACAAACCATAAGTGACTCTTAATCTCACAAAACAAACTGAGGGTTGATGGGGGGAGGGGGGTTGGGAGAGGAGGGGTGGGGTTATGGATATTGGGGAGGGTATGTGCTATGGTGAGTGCTGTGAAGTGTGTAAACCTGGCGATTTACAGACCTGTACCCCTGGGGATAAAAATATATGTTTATAAAAAATAAAATTAAGAAAAAAAAATAGAAAACCGAAGAGGGAATAGCATGCCTGGGTAGTTGATGCTTCTTGAAGTTAAATATCTTGGCCATTTATTTTTATTAAAATATCCAATGGCCCATTCATGTGCCAAGTTCTATTTTTAAATAAAAACCTATTTTTTAGTTATGCAAGCGATGAGAAAGCAGCCTAGACACGTAAACTTCTGGTTTTGCATGCGTGTGTATAAACTTTAAAAAGAACAGAATAAATTTTTTTGGTTTTGTGGATAAAGAATTGAGAAAGACTGGTGGTCTGAAACTGGTCTGCTAAATCTCAGCCTGAAACAATAAAGGGCTGTCTTGTGGGGGAACCGAGCGACAACGTTGCTACAGTTTTAGCTGGGTTACCGCTCATGCATAAATAGTAGAACAGGGGATTTCAATAAATACTTTCTGAGCAACTGCTATGGTTTTCTCTGGCATACAGGCTTATGCTGAATTCCTTCAATTCCTTCTGGTTATATCTTTCTTTCTTCACCTAAATGGAAATCCTCTAAATCTGCTATTAAACACCAATCCCCTCCCCCACCCCAGTTTTATAGTAGTGCAAAGATTTCATCTTTTAAATTCTTTTTCAAGAATAGATCACCTTTAAATGTAATTATTAGTTCATCTATGCTAAAAACAACTGTATCTGTTTTTCCACCTGTTTTTGCTGTCTTATGATGCATTTCATTAATGATATGGGATCAAATACCAAATGAAAGAGTTGGTGTGTGGAAGGATAATGTATCACTGAATTTCATTTCACTTGTTTTTGTTAAATTCTAGGAGGGCGAAGCCTGCGAGATTATAAAGTCGTACTCCTAATTGAACCATAGAGGCAATAGAACTCTTTTCTATGTTAGTATGAATTAATCATATTAGCTTCCTCTCCACTTGATTGACAACATCAAAGTAGATACAAACATGTTTTTATTGATTTTATGTAAACATTAAATATTTCTTTGTAATTTGCAGTCTCCCCATCGTGCAGAAAGAAAAAAAAAAAGCTCTCTTTTCAGGGGGCATACTGGGCTTTCAATAAATATTGGCTAAAGCATTTCTGACAATAGAAATTATAATATTAAAATTAATTAGAATTTTTAAGGTTATTGCTTCTAAATACAATTAAATAATACTCGAGAAAAGTTAGTCACTCAGTGTTGTCTGTTGAATTAAGCTATCTAAATTAAAATTACAGTACTTTTCATTATGTTAGGTTAATGGATGACAATTTTCAGATATTTGATGGAGCGAATTCCCATTACAAACTGACCTCAAGTCCTGTAGTCTTAGGTGGGTCTGCTCTCTAAGGTACCAGGATGAGGACTCTAGCTTTAATATCTACCTCCATTTCTGTTGAATCAGTACCGATATTCTCCAGATGGGACCATCTGTGAAGGAGCCATCTGCCATCTGGGCCACCTTACAGAGTGGAGCCTTTCCTAACTTGCATTCAAGTTGATTTACCCTCAAAAGCCTATCAAATTTCCTTCTTTACCGAAGGAGAGAGGGGGAAGGTTCTAAGAAGTGTACTGACGAGGGGAAAATCGGGCAAGTCTTGAAATAAAACTTGTGGACTTCCCCTCCTTCTTTTGCTTGGCTTGAGGACAAGTCCCTGTTATGTTCTTTCTGTTTGCAGCTCACAAATGATCAACTTATAAATGGCTAGTACATTCGAATGGTTATTCTCTGAGCCCCATTGCTCTGCTAGTATATAATTCATACATTTAACCGGCTCCCACAGGCTGAATGTTTAAACTTCCTCTTGTTAAACTGTCTAAAATTCCTCTTAATTAAACACATCTGGTGAGGCAAAAACATATAGGTGGATAGAACTCTTTTCTATGTTAGTGTGAATTAATTAGATTAGCTTCCCCTCCACTTGACTGAGGTGACTGTCCCTGAAGAAATGGAGATTTTGAATGAGAGAAGAAAGAAGTCACTTATTTGGTGCATGGAATTCTTTGGAACGTAGAGTCCATTTGGATGGCTTGCCGCCATTGGAGCAAAATGACAGAACTAGGGATTTTGGTTACTAAGGAAAGAGGAACTAGGAAGTAGAAAGTAAGTTTGGGAGGATGCCAGAGGCTAAATGCCATTTCCAAACATTTTTTCTTGGCTAACGATGCCCCTCAGGAGAAGAGAGATGTTCTTTTTTCTCTCTCTTCCTGCATACGCATGTACTTTAGAATCTAAACTGGCATTATCAGTGGTAAAACCCAAGTATGCCCATGAGTTCCATAAAGCCCTGGATTAGCCTGGGATTTAACCTTAATTTATAGCATGACTTCTTGGGAGAAGTGCACTCTCCATTCTAAGAGCTGACTCCACAGGTACATCTCTGGGATACAGTCCACTCATATAAGCGGTACCCTTTCATGCATTCACTCCACATACAGAAATGTCTATTAAGAGCCACTGTGCACAGGCCTTGTTCTAGGCTCACCGGAGCCCTGTGTTTTGTGTTAGGCTGCTCATCAAAGAAACCACAGTTAAATGAAGCAGAAGAAAGATTTAAAGGGCTGTCTTGGCAGAACTTTTTGGACAGTGGATAATCACTACTAATTTATATGTTTCATCAGTTTTAGGTTTTGTGTTTGTGGGTAGCTTCAAGAAAGCCTCCTGGTAGTCAAGAGAAGGCTTTGTCAGGCGCCAGCTGTTAAAATAGCGTTTCTGTGTACGTGCTAGTTTCTCTACGGGATTTTGTTGACCAGTAAGTCGGCTTTGGATACTTTTATCTTCTTTTATTTCCCTTTTTGTGCCTGTCACTTCCTTGTTTTTAGTGAAAGAACTAAGCTTTGCCCTTTTAGATTATTCCAGACATCCTTTTCCTGGCATGCAAATGACTGCTGGTGTACTCCAACAGAGAATAATAAAACCCTCTATCAACCAGCCCAGTTAGTGACATTTAAAGGATACTTGAAAGGTTATCCAATTCCTTGTCTTGTATCCTTAGTACAATAATACCTCACCTATCAAACACCATCTGGGAATGAGGTATTCCACGTAAGTGAAATTTCCAGATAGAAGTTAAGTACTGATTTTAGAAATAGAGAATTTTCTGCTCTCCTAAGCTTAGGATATTAAACACAGCTTAATATCGTCTGCTTCATGCTTCAATATCGTCTGTTCTCTAAACTACCTCCTCCTTGTTGCTTTTTATATGATATTCCACCCTTTCAAATCAGTAATTTTAGGATTAACCACAATCCCAAATCTGCCCCTCACACCTTTGAATAAGGAATGGTGTCTTTCTGATAGCATGTTGGAAGGGATTCTTTCCTAATTATTGATTCCAAAGCGGCAATCTTACAAATGAGATCTACGGAAGTTCTGACTTGGATAGGCGTGGGGTTACTCTAGAATTATTAAAACTTAAGCATGATATTCTAAACACCATAGATTTTTAAATGTTTGTCAGTGGTGATGAAGACCAAACACGTTCATATGGACTATTTAAAAGTAGCTCAAGGGGCACCTGGGTGGCTCAGTGGGTTAAAGCCTCTGTCTTCGGCTCAGGTCATGATCCCAGGGTCCTGGGATCGAGCCCCGTATCAGGCTCTCTGCTCAGCAGGGAGCCTGCTTCCCCCTCTCTCTCTGCCTACCTCTCTGCCTACTTGTGATCTCTGTCTGTCAAATAAATAAAATCTTTAAAAAAAAATAAAAAAAATAAAAGTAGCTCAATTGTTAACATTGAATTTCCCTTATGGATTCACTTGCAAAATTTAAATGAAATTGCCTAAGTGTTCCATCTACTGTTAGAAACTGGGAGAATAATGGCAAACAAAACTAGAAAAAAAAGAACAACTGTTGGTATGAGTGGTTTGCTGCCTCCTTCAGGGGTAGCTTTTCCTTCACTTTTCTTTGTTATTTGGTATCATATGAGAGTCTGAAAAACGTGAATGTAAATCCTGAGACATACAGCCCGGCTCACAAACAAATCGAAAGTATATGGCAGCTTGGTTTAGAAAATGTACACATTTTTTAGGACTGTGTTTGGTCCTAATGTTTTCTGTCCTTTCACATTATGTTTCTTCCGCGTGGTACCTAAGAATGATTACAACACGAATAGCCCTTGTGTGTGACGGTTAGACACGCTGTTTTTCTGAACTACAGCTACATTCTGTCCCTCTTTTGTGCTGCTGCTCACTGCCTTACGTGTATTAAAAGTTCTTTCAGGCCCTGAAGTGGCGTTGTATTCATTTTATAGCCCCCTTAGCACTTAGTACAGTGTCTTTCCCATATTGGCCCCATAACTGTTTCTTAAATGAGTTAGTGTTTTAATGATTTGGTCTGCTTGCCTTCCAAACCGTAAAAGACATTTTAATGTACACAGATATATGTTGGTCTGTGTCCGTGAACATGACAAGAGAAAGAAGATCTCGGAACAGTTTAAACAGCTTTAAAAAAAGGCAATTGCGAAAAAGTTAAAGCCAGAGGATAATATTAAACAAGATGTAGCTGAAAACTATGAGATGTTTAAGAGATTCAAAATAATAACTTAGCAAGTATAAAATGAAACTAACCCGATTTTCAAGTAAGAAAAGCGACTTTCAAGAAAATGCAAGGATGGTACATGGAAAGGGTTAGCTAGTTTTTAAAAATCTGCCAAAAAATAAAAACTGTAGCAGATAGATAAAAACAAGTATTTGTTTTCTCTATCTAGCACATAGCCTTGTGAGTAAGATCTGAGAAACAAAGCACAGATTTAGATCCACTGATTTCAACTCTTCTGACACATCTCTCAGGATTGATAGGACAGATTTGACTTTTTAAGAATGACTTTTTTTAGTCCTGTAACAGAATTGGAGAAAGTCTAGCAGAAATTTTACATTTTACATTTTCTTTCTCTTCCATATATTGGAGTAAAGATCCCATACATTTTTACATCTTTTCCTGTTAAAAACAAATTTATCAACCTGAAATTTTTATTCTCTAGCTTGCCATTACTTTTTTCCTGGCATTCAGTCAGTTGTCATTGATTGTCTGAAACTGTCTGCATTTCAGACTTGCTGGTGTGGTCAGTCACATCCTGGTACTGTTTCATAGAAGTGCTTGTTCATGTCACTATATTTAAGCCTGTGTCAGTATTTCCATTAAGAGACTTTTTTCTTTTTCATTCCCTAGGGCTTCTAAATAAGTCATAAAAATTCAAGCCTAACTCAAAGCTGGCATAAAGGGGCCTTTTTTTCTTCTCTTATGTATAAGGAACATAAGTGCATAACTCCCACTAATTCTAAATTTGGTTAGGTTTGTAAACTCTTTACACACTGAAGAGACCAAAAAAGATCCATTGACACCTCTCCAGTCTGGGACGAAAAAGGATGTCAAAAAGTTTTTACTGTCTGTGAAAATAACAAGACATTCTATTTAATGAATATGGAAGTGGTTTCTTTTCTTTCTTTCTTTTTTGGTTAGCTGCAGTGAGTTTTTCCCTTTTGCCTCCCTACGTTGTTTCTAAAATTAAACAGGTATTTTTCTATGTCAAAATGTGTCTTGTTGATGTAACAGAATTTTTACTCAGAATAAATATGTGTTTTCTTCCAGAACAGAATTTGGGTACTTTTAAATTTTGGAAGCTTCTGTACTTGTTTTCCACCAGAAATTATATCATTTATAATTGTGGGTTTTGAGGAAGCAAAAACAGTTAACAATTTTGTTCACTCACAAAAGAAATAGTTCTTTTGCAAAATCTGAGTTTTCTCTTAGTTTTCGGTTTAGGTGAAGGATGGCACATTTAAGGTACAGCGGCATAATGTCCCTTTTTTCCTTTAACAACTTTGTCACCCAATTTCTCTCATTTTCATTGTGCTAAAGAAGGAAATAGTCAAGGATTTTTATAAATCCAACAGTGAGCTTTAAAGGATCCTCTAACAGGTTAGACAATTGCTTTAGGCTGTATCCTAGGCATTGAAATTGTTAGTTTTTTTGAGTATGCGTTGCTTGGTTGCTTGGAGATATGATCCAGATCCTTGGCACAGTAAGTCTAATTGCTTTGGGCAATTTCAGGTACTTAATTGACTTTCACTCTAAAATGAAAGTACATACTTAAACCATTAGGTTAAACTTTTGAGAACTTAGGCTAGGTATGTGTGCATTTTAAAAATTCTCTGTATTTCAGTGGCTGCAGTGGAAAGATCCTCACGTTGGTTTATGGACTGCAGGTTGTAACAGGCATCGTTACCTAGGGGTCATCCTTTGGTTACTAAGGGAAACATGAATCGTTTCCAGAAAATGTCTAAAGGTTAATACTGCTGGTTTATGTGTGTCTCTACATGTGTGTGTAGTCATAGTTCTAATAGAAATTGAGTGTAGTTAGGAAAATAAGGTAGCTTTTGAAACTGACCAGCGGTATCGTCCCTCTTCCTTGTGTGAACACTGGAGACATTGAGTCCTTTCCTGCTAGTGGTCAGAAAAAAACTTAAGAGGTGTCTGGGTGGCTCAGTTTTTAAGGGCCTGCCTTCGGCTCAGGTCATGATCCCAGGACCCTGGGAACGAGCCCCGCATCAGGCTCTCTGCTCAGTGGGAAGCCCGCTTCTCCCTCTTTCTGCTGCTTCCACTGCTTGAGCTCTCTCTCTTTCTGTCTTGCCCTCTGCCAAATAAATAAATAAAATCTTTAAAAAAGAAACAGAAAAAGAAAAAAAAAAAAAAAACTTGAGTGATAATAACAACCCAAATGGAAAATCATTGGGGAAGATAGACTAGTCTCAGGTTTAAGCAGTAACATTGCTCATCCACTTTCAACAATTTTAGGTCTTCCCAGTCTGAAAAGCAAGCCATCAATTCTTTTTCTCAGGCAAGTAGGACACCATGGTACGAGATATGCTGAGGCCCTGCAGAGTCGAATTCACTTTCAGCATTTCCTCCATCCAGGCACACCGCTAGATGTACCTAGAAAAAACAAAACTAAAGCTTTCTCACAGATCTGGGCAGCCCATAATGATGGCTCTGTGGCCAGGACACTCGCAAGCGCATGTTGTGTCTGCCACTATCCCCGACCAGCACGTAAGGATACAGTCTCTTGCCCACCCGCTTCTGTCCTTTAGAGTATCTTGGATACAGTGACCAAGGTGAACATCTTTGATAAAAAGAATGTGTTTCCTTTTTGGTGCCATTCTATACACACACACCACCCACCACATAGTACACAAAAACAATTTTGCCTTTGATCATGTGTCATTAAATAAAGAGAACAGAAAAGTTTTAAATGGTGATTTCGAGAGGACTATTTTGGTAATATAAAATTAAAACGGAAAATAACACAAACGAAAATGAAACCTTTTCAAGTGTTGAAAGGTGGTCAGAGACAATCATTCCTGAAGTGGGATTTCCAAGAAACAATTTGCTCTTGAAATTTTCACATAGTTGCTTGTGTATTGAAAACTTAGAACTGATAGTCCCTTCAACTGAGCCAGACTCAGGTTATGGTGGACAAAGCTCTCAGTATGGCAGAGACATTTCAAGTAAGAATGCCCTGTTCTGCCAAGACTGTCATTATGACACTAAAATGTACCCTTTTGCTAAGGGCCAGAATTCAGTCTCTCCTTCCAGTTTCTACACTGATTTAGACAACAGATGCATAAAAGGCAACGTGGTATTCAGGATCATTTGTCACATGGCTTCAGGGCCAGAGGATGGCTATCTGGCAAGAGGGAGAATTCCTTAAATGTTACCGGGTCTTACATTTCTAAATGTAAAAAATCCCCGGCCAGAAGTTACTTGGTGCCAAGTGCCTTTGGTGTGATGTCTTCGCTGAGTTCAGTGCTAGATGGTTGCAATATTGTGGCTGCTTGAGAACCCACACAGCTTTTGCTAGTTTGCAGCTGAGCTCCAGTGCCATTGTTGTTTCACATTTTCTTTTATCCTTGTCTTATCCACATTTTTTGTCTTGTTTTTTTTTTGTTGTTGTTGTTTTTGTTCCCCTCCTCCCCCTCCCCCCTCTTTAATTCTTTCTGAGCTGCTAAGTCTATCCAGCTGGATCAAGGAGTTTTTTCACAACCTTGTCAGAAGTGCAATTGGTCTTGTCTTAGTTTTTACTGGGTCTCCTGGGTTCCTTTATTTTAGACCTTTTCAGAAATATGGCACCAATTCAGTTTTACTCATAACCCATGGGGCCTCCAGTTTGTCTAACCTGTGTACTTTTTTCCTTCAGAAGACTTTTTTATTTATATTTTTTTTCTTAAAATGTGTTTTTAAAAGTATAAACATAAATCATCTGGAATAGTAATTTTCAACTATCTTGAAAGGTGTTTGAGGACTATTTCACGGTTACTATGATTGAAGCAGTAAAATTTAGTTTATGGTTACAATAACTTTCCTCTCATTAGGAAAATATAAAAAACCTCAACTTTATGATTTCATGACATATTATCAACCCCCAAATACCGTCCCTAACCCCCACCCCCTGACATACACACTCAGCGAAATGCTAATAGGAAGCTCAGAACAGAAAGCTAGAGGCAAATGATCTATCTATATTCTATTTGACTTCATCCTTTCTCTCAGGTGCTTTAACTAAAATGATGGTGTAAAGGTCTAAGTAGGGACTCTGTGGAAGCAATATGAGTTTGATCTTTATTTTGACTATAGTGAAATTCCTACTGTTTCAAGTGTGGTTTGGAAAATGACTTTGCTGGGTTCACATTTTCCCTGTAGTGAGCCTCCTTACCTGAACTGAAATTACCCCCTTGCAGATTAGACCACATGAAGTTATAAGGTGGGAAGTGCGGAAAGCATTGCCTTTGAAACCGGAAGTACCACATTCACCTGGAACTGCTAGCAGTTAGGTCCGTTTTCCAAGGCAAGTCCCTTTGTTCCTTCGCCTGTAAAATGGGTGTGCATAAGTATAGGGAGAGAAGGAAGCCTGCAGTTGACAGAAAGTCATAGTTAAGTGCCTACCATTTTATCACTCCCAACTTGGGCTCTGAGCTCAGGAACATTTCAAAGGACCTTCAGCAAATATGGCAACAGAAAGCCCCCTATGGTGGCAGGTAAAGGACTTTGCCCAGGGAGGGTGTTGGGCCCTGAGGAGAGGTTAGGAGGCCAAGAGGGGAGAGAGATTATGATTAAATATATCGATGTGTTCTTTATGCCTTTCGTCATGTTTAGGAAGACCCATTCCAAGATTAGAAAAGTTCACTTTTACTTTTTCCTCTAGTACTGTTCTTATTTTAATTGTACATTTATATACTGACAATGGACGTAAGATTTTTTTTTGGTAAATTATATGAAGTAATGATCTGACTTCTGTTTTTTCCCCAACACAGTTTGTCCCAACACAGTTTATCGAGTGCTTCCACGTTTCCTTACTGACTTGAATTGCTACCTTTATTGTACTCTACCTTCCTTTCTATATGTCTATTCCTAGACTATAATGTATTCCATCAAACTTTTAAAATACTCTTACATCAGTAGCACACTTTTTTCATGACTGTAGCTTTATTGTGCATTTTGACATATGGTAGGGCATGTCTACCTCAATTTTTTCTAAATATTCTCATCAAGGCTTGAATTTGCTTTTCCAGTTGAACTTTGGATGAGATTGACAAATGTCATTTTAAAAATTTCCTTGGAAATTCATTTGGGATGACACTGAATTTATATGTTAATTTGGGAAATATTTTTATCCTGCTTATATCAAGTCTTTACATTCAGGAATATAGTATATTTTTCCATTTATTCTGATTATTTTTCAGGACATTCGATGAATTTTTGTAGTTTTCTTTACATAAGGTTTGCATACTTCTCATTAGATTATTAGCTGTTTCATTTTGTCATTCTTATTGTTCCCATTGTGGATGAGTTCCTATTTACTAGCTATGATAATAGTCATCACTGATAAATAGGAAATCTGTTGGGTTTTCTGCATTTTTCTTATATTGTCTTGTATTTTCTCAAGTTGGATTGCCAGAGTACACACAAGCATACAACCTTCACATAGTAAGAGTTTTATGTATTTATTCTCCTCTTTTCTCTCTTTCTTTTCCTCCCTCTCTCTAGTTATTACATTCCATTGACCAAATTTTCCAAAACAATGTTGAATAAGGTAGTGATGGCAGGCATTAAAGGGAATTTTTCTTGGGATGCCTGGGTGGCTCAGTCATTAAGCATCTGCCTTCAGCTCAGGTCATGATCCCAGGGTCTTGGGATCAAGTCCTGCATCCGACTCCCTCTTCAGCAGGAAGCCTGCTTCTCTCTCTCCCTCTGCCTGCCACTTCCCCTGCTTGTGCTTTCTCTCTCTGGCAAATAAATAATAAACAATTTTGTCCTCCTTTAATTTACTTGTACAGAGTAAATTTCATAGTGTTTAACTTTCCTTGAATTCTTGGGAAAAATTCTACTCTATCACAGTATATCATTATTTTAATATATTTCTGGATTTGATTTATTAACATTTTATTTAACCATTTTATATCAAAATTCTCAAGTGAGATTTGTCTATAATTTTCTTTTTTCCTAATGCTCTCCTTGCACAATTTTGATATTAGTGTTATGCCAGTCTTGTGGAATGAGCTAGAAAATGCTCCATCTTTTTCTGCTCTGGAAAAGTTTAAACAACGTAAGGATTGGCTTTTCTCTGTATCTTGAGGACTGGAAAGAGTTCATCTCTAAGGGGTGCCTGGGTGGCTCAGTGGGTTAAAGCCTCTGCCTTCGGCTTAGGTCATGATCCCAGGGTCCTGGGATCGAGCCCTGCATCGGGCTCTCTGCTCACCAGGGAGCCTGCTTCCCTTCCTCTCTCTCTGCCTGCCTCTCTGCCTACTTGTGATCTCTGTCTGTCAAATAAATAAATAAAATCTTTAAAAAAAAAAAAAAAAGAGTTCACCTCTAAAATTATCTTGGCCTGGGATCCCTTGGTTCTGTACTTTCCCTTTCACATTCTTCACCTTTCCCTTCCATGTGGTGAACAGTTTTCTCAACTTTCTTTTCCAGGTAACTCATTTAGTCTTCAGCTTTGCCCTATCCATTCTATTGATCAACCTTTCTACTCTAGTCTTTCAATTTTGGTATCTTGTTTTCATTTTCCAAGAACATCATTTTTTTTTTCTTATTGCCTTTTTCATAAGAGTCATGACCCTATGGAGATCAGAAGTTACCTGAATCTCTACTCTGCATCTCTTCATGGCCTAATGCTAGGAGTGTCTTTGTACAAGTCCCCTAACTTGTTTAAAGAACATTTATAGAGGGGCACCTGGGTGGCTCAGAGGGTTAAGCCTCTGCCTTCGGCTCAGGTCATGATCTCAGGGTCGTGGGATCGAGCCCCTCATCAGGCTCTTTGTTCCGCAAGGAGCCTGCTTCTGCCTCTCTCTCTGCCTGCCTTCTTGTGATCTCTCTCTCTCTCTCTCTCTGTCAAATAAATAAATAAAATCTTTAGAAAAAAAAAAAGGAACATTTATAGAAACTGTGCTCTGGGTTCAGGTGACCTAGAGGTGCTCTCTAGGCTCAGGAAGTAAAAGCATGGCCTAGCTCTTCCTTTCCATGTCTTCCATGTCTTGTCTTTAACTGGTAACCTTCATGATTCTTCCCATGGCCTGCTTTACTCTCTGTGGACTGCTGACTCACGGTGTCTTCCTTGGTGGGAGAAGCAGCTCACATACTGCCATGGTCTTGGTCTCCACCTGTTTTGATTTGTGGTTCTCTGTTTAGATTTCCTCGTCAATTTAATGCCACATGCATTTAAACTTTCATGAATTTCTCGACTTTTTTGATTTGACCATGGTGCCCTTTATTGTTTTTGAGCATTGCTAGGCACTGATTTGTTTTTAAATTTACATTCTGTAATTGTAATGGGCTTTTGAGAGAGAAATAAATAAAGCTTATTCAGTGTAGCATCTGAAAGGGAACTCTGTAATATAGACTGTTGTTAGTAAATGATTTTCTCATATAAGCTGTTTGTTGCTGATAGTTTTTAGTGGGAGTTTGCACACATTCAGAATTATGTACAGATTCTGAATATCAAAGGAATAATAAATAAAGAATAATTATACACAGAATGAAATATAGGAACTCCTGGAAAATTTTGCTGGGTTTCATGTACGTAAACATGACACATTATAATGGTAAGACTTTCCAAACTGCAGTGCTTGAAATAAAGAGCTAAATATAATTTAAATTAAAAAATGCCTGTAATTATATTATGATATAGTAGTGCTTGGCAGTCATAGACCTAATAAATACTACACTTTTGAAACGTGATTAGAATCTGAATCCATACTATTTTACTTTGTAGTTAAGCATGTGGCAGGGCATGCTAGAACTGACTTTTCTTTTCACCCTTCCAGTGGAAAACTTAAGTTCTTTGTTTGAGTGGTTACTATTGGGAATTTTTAAGTAAACACAAGGAGCTAAGAATTCCATTCCTTTTTTTTCCAATCTTTCCTTCAAGCAAAATTATCAATTAATGGGACATTAAATAATCATGTGCTTCAGATTGTTAGGGGTTTTTTTTTTACCCTTTTGTACTTGGATTACTTTAATAATTTTTAGCTAGTGCTATAAATGTAGCTGATTAAAGTTATACATCAAAATAAAGAGATACCATGGGAGGGAAAGCATGATCACATTTCAAGAATATCACATTAATAAATGTCATATTAAAATTTGCATAGTTTGGGGCACCTGGGTGGCTCAGTGGGTTAAGCCTCTGCCTTCGGCACAGGTCATGATCTCAGAGTTCTGGGATCGAGCCCCGCATCGGGCTCTCTGCTCAGCGGTGAGCCTGCTTCCTCCTCTCTCTGCCTACCTCTCTGCCTACTTGTGATATCTCTCTCTATCAAATAATAATAAAAAAAAGAATATGTTTCTTCCCAAACTGTAGATTGTAAGCAGGGCACATATTATCCTATTTCTACAGTGAAGAAGTGGAGATGCAAGTGATGATCTCTCATACTCACTTGGAACCCACAGCACTAGAATGAATCTATAATCCAATATCAGCCCTCCCAGCAGCTATAACGAGTGATCTTTGATGATTCTCAGCTCTAATCCTTTCACCTAAGATTATTCCAATCTTTCTTCTTTAAAAAAAAAAAAAAAAAAAAAAAAAAAAAAAAAAAAAAAAAAAAAAATTTGCATAGTTGATTTATTTTGAAAATGTCAGAATATCTTTGCTTTCTCTAGTATCTTTCTTTTTCTATGTTCCTTCCTTCCTCCCTTCCCTTCCCTTCCCTTCCCTTCCCTTCCTCCTTCATTTCTTTCCCTTCCCCTCCTTCTTCCCTTCCTTTCTCCTCACCCTCTCCCTCTCTCTCTCTTTTTTAAACACTAAAGTGCATGGTCTTTGTTCAGGGCTCTGCTATCCAGATTCTTCCTCAGTTTGTTCAACTGTGGCTAAGCTGACTGAGTATTTCATCACATTCCCATGTCTCTGGGCAGTAGTGGACTGACCACAGAATCCTTTTCTATGAATTTTCTTTCATCCCTCAGGGATATGCTTGATTGTCCAGCTGTCAACACGTGGAAACTGTGCTATTTATACAGTAATTAATTTAAAATAGGTCACTGTTCCTAATATCTCTCCTATAGTAGCACCTTCTTTTATTTGGAGCACCTAAATTTCCAGTCTTTTGCTTGTGGTGACTTTATTGTCATTGTGTAACGTAGTATCTGTTATACTTTCCCTGGATTATGTATCAAATGCTATGGTATATCATTTGAAGTGCTAGAATCATTCCGATGAGGCCAAGGGCTTTACATATTATTACTGGTTGATCTGGTGTTGGGCAAAATGAATAAACAGTAAATATCAGAACTAATTCTTAGGCAGACATTGCAGCAGATCCCTTCACAAGGGTTTTCCTGGAATATAGGGATTTATTTTTTTCTTTAAGATTTTATTTATTTATTTGACAGACAGAGATCACAAGTAGGCAGAGAGCAGGCAGAGAGAGAGGAGGAAGGAGGCTCCCCGCTGAGGAGAGAGCCGGATGTGGGGCTTGATCCCAGTACCCTGGGATCATGACCTGAGCCGAAGGCAGAGGCTTTAACCCACTGAGCCACCCAGGCACCCCAGGAATATAGGGATTTAAAGGGCTTTCTTTTCCAGTGAGCCTGCAGACCCTCTGTTGGAGATGCTAATGGGCAGCAGTATATCCAAGAACTGATTCTAAGAAAATGATAACTGAAGGCCTTGAATTAAAAAGAAGAGAAATGCCAGAAAGCCAGTTTGAGATCATGGCACATAGGTTGCTAGGGACAGAGAGCTTATATGCCACAGTCGGAAAAGGAGTATTTTTCAATTATTTAACCATGACAGATCTGAACGAGACAGCTGTGGTTATAATGTGAAAAACAGTTCTTACGCCAATGTATTCGTTTTATATTGGTGCATAACGAATTACCGCAAATAACAACCTAACACCATTATTATCTCTGAGTTTTGTAAACCAGAAGTCTGGCACTCATGACTGGACTCCCTGCTCAGAGTCTTACTAAGCTGACATCAAGGTGTCAGTCACACTGGGCTCTTATCTGAGGGCACTGGGGAAGAGCCCACTCACAAGTTTATTTAAGCCATTGGCACAACTCATTTCCTCATGATTGTAGAACTGAAGTCCCCACTTCCTTGCCTCTCAGCTTCTAGAGGCTGCCCCATTCTTCCCCTGTATTTTCAAACCAGCAACAGCGCACTGATTCCCTCTAACACTTGAATCTCTCTGTCCTGCACCCTCACAGGAGAAAACTCTGAGTTTAAAGGCACATATGATTAAATTGTGCCCACTCATAATCCAGGATAATCTCCATATCTTAAAGCCAACTGATTGGCAACCTTAATTCCTGCAATGCCATTTGAAACATATAACATAACATATGCACAAAGAATGTGGAAAAAGTCAGGAAGGCAAAATAGTGCCTATTCCAGCAGAGATCACTTGGGGGATTTAGATAAGGTTTTACCCATTCAATCTCAAAAGTTTAGAAAATAAGCATTATCATTAGTGTGATCTTTTAATTATAAAGTATAAAAAAGTATTGCTTTGATATGGATAGGCTTTAAACTGGGAAATCAAATCTTGTCTAAATAAATTAGATGACATTTGCATAATTAGTTACATATGAGCACAAAAATCACACATTATATATTCTTTTTATACATTTGGTTAGTCTTGCTTTCCTTAACGATATACATTCTGTCTCATAACACGAGGCTGGCATTTTTTAAGAGATTTTATTTATTTATTTTGAGAGAAAGAGAGAATGCAAGCTGGAGGAGAGCAGAGCGAGTGAGAGAGAGAGAATCCCAAGCAGACGCCCTGAGATCATGACCTGAGCCAAAACTGCGAGTTGGACATTCATCTACCATCCATCTGGGTGCCCTGAAGCTGGCATTTTAACATGCAGGCAATCATCAGAGAACTGACAGGTTATTTCTAATGTAGATTCCTAGATGGTTCACTGTGGGGTGATGAACACTTGCTACATGTAGAAACAACGGCTGCCCTATATTGAACACTTATTGCATGCCTGGCACTGTGCTTTACCCACAACGTGCTAATTCATTTAGCACCTGCAATAACTCCATGCTGTTCTTACTGCCCCTCTTTGGAGGATGAGAGAACAGAGGTCTGTCGCATTTGCCCACATAAGCTATGATGGTGCAGAGCCAGGATTCAAGCTCAGATCTGTTTGACTCTAAAACCTTGCTCTGGACCACTATCTTTTACTTTTTCCCAAATGTGGGAAAAGTTACAAAGATGGTAGTTTATTTTTGAGAGATCCTCCCACCTCCTTTTCTAAGCTTTCTTCCCCCTTCTTGCTTCTGAGGAGCCTGTGTCCTTGCACTGTGCTCAGTCCCCCACCTGTCATAGTAAGTACGCTGTCTACCCCTTCAGTCCTCCAGAGTTAATTGTTCTCGATCCGGAGCTGCAGGCCTTTATCTCAGGACAGCTGGTACCTGCGAGGGGACAAAAGCAGTGTGGTCAAGATAGTTTAGGGCACATTAATGGCAGTAATAGTAGCTGGTATTATTGAGCATTTATCAGTTGCCTGGCATTCTGTTAAATACTTAACACTCATTTTCTCACTTAATCCTCATAACAACCCCGTGAGGCAGGTACCATTATCATTCCCATTTCCCACACGGTATTTTGAAAGCAGAACTTGCAAGTCTGTAAATGACTGAATCTGTGAGAATATGAAAGGAGCCTCCTTGGCTACTCTGGGCCAACCTAATCATTTCCCCATTCCAGAAGATTGTTCTCAGCCTTGTGACTCCTCCATCTTTGATTACAACCCTCAGTCCAGAATTTATTTCATCACTTCCTTTGTCGTATTGCAGGCTCTTTCTTTCAGAGTCCCAGTATGAGCACTCAAGGCTGGAGATGATGCCATTAGGACAGAGCTTTCTCTGTAGGATAGGCAATGGCCCACAAGCCATAGACTTCAGGAGGAAGCACAGAGCATCTCTGTAGGGAGAAGGAATCCAGGGGGCACAAAGTGGCCAGAGGGAGGCAAGCATCTGCCTGAAGCAATCTTTCTGACAGCTGTGGAGTCCAAACATGGGGAGAGCATAGATAAAGCAACCACATGGAACAAGGGTGGTGGGCCCCTTTATTAGGGAGAGCTGTTCCCTTGGAAGGGGCAGCAAATCCACTGAGACAAAAAGCAGGACTACAGTGAGATTCCTTCCTGTAGCGTCCTCAGCGGCCCCAGAGCACTGAGGGCCCGCCAGGAGCTGGCATTTCCTGGAGCCTGAGTCTAAGGCTTCATGTACAGCCCCTGCTTGTGTATTTGACTTCAGGCTTCTGCTTCAAGCCTCTCTGTAGACATCACAGGAAACACAGTCATGCCTTGAATTGCAGAATAGATACATTCCACGAACATTAGATTTAAATTGAATCAAGTTTTAACGACAATGTAGGCACTTGGTGTCTTCAAATACCCCTGCATTGAATCTTTTGGTTATGTGAACAATATAACTCAACTTTTGTGTTTCATAAGTTTATATTTAAGATATTGGTTTGTTTTTTTTTTTTTTTACATTTACGGTTAAACAGCAATATTAACTGCCTTTTATTAGGCCTGTCATTGTGTCAGCAGTAATACCTATTAAAGCATTGCATCCTGGTCATAAAATGTAACAGAAATTACCAGAAAATATCATACCGAATAGATGAACTGTGACTATCATAGTTTTAAAACCACAAAAATGTTGTCTTTATGTGTGAGTGTGTGCTGTCCATTTTTTGATCTTCCTATATTAATGAAGATTGTTACTTTAGGGGAAGAATTAAAATTTTTTTAAATTTTAAGTGCTTTCTCCAAAAGTTGGACTCAATAGCATTCCTTAAAAAAAAAAAAAAGCCTCACTTTTAATCTATAATTAAAGCCAAAGTTTTCTTTTAATTTTAAAAGCTTGTCCTTGAACTAAAATAACATGGAACATTTTAAAACATGGCTCCAAGCTGCTGTAGATACATTTTATTTAAACCACAGAGACTACAGTTGGAATTCTCAGTGCCAGACAGACTACAAATTGTAACTGTAGCAGAAGCGACTGTGAATTTCTGGATGTTGTAGTACCAGCAAGGCTCGTGGTGTTTTTGGAGTTGTTCCCCCTTCTTTGGGCTCTACTCATGAATGACTTAATCCTTGTGTTAAGATCAAATGTCATGTCCATTGCCATGCACAGAAGCAGGCAAAGCCCCTTCCTGCCCCCCCCCCCAAGTTTGACTTGCTTACCTCCAGAGGAGCAAGGCAGTAGGTAGGAAGAATCACAAAACAGAAGCTGTACAGTGAGGCTAGAACACAGTGAGCCTCCAAAAGTTGGACGGCCGATAAAAATATCCTTTAAAGCAGAATGCCATTGTTTATTATGGCAAGAAAAGGGGATAATATCCATGATTGAATTGTAAAAATATTTTTACTAAGGTCATTTTTGTACTTACTATTCTGGTATTAGGTTAGCAAGTCTAATGCCAGATTAGATCTAATAATATATTGTGTTGCTCTACGTACTTTAGAAAGTCCATGAACAGCTGTTATTTTATTTGATCGTCATTGCAACTCTAGAAGGTAAAAATAAGGATAATTATTCCTGCTTTCTCGCAGGGCAGGAGGGAGTGACCCGCTGATGTACAGCTACTTAACGGCTGAGCCAGAAAGAGAAGTTGAGTCTCTCAGCTCCCTCGTTCAGGCTTTTTCCACTCGATTTTACAGTGTTTTCCATCCTGGTTAAGTATACTCAAAATAAGAAACTCATTTATGGAGTAGAACTCTCCAAAACAGTGACTTTTAACTTATTTGGAGCTGTTCCTCCTTTTGTACATGGGCTGCTTTGAAAACTGGGTAAAAAGCTTCAGATTCCTGTCCAGAGGAACAGGCATCCATTCTCCCCACCCCACGCTTTAGCGTAACTCAGATGGCAGAAGGGGTATCTTTGATTCTTCAGATCTAAATAGGATTGTCTTGGACACTTTATTCATGCTGGGAAGGTTGGACCCTTCTGAGGATTCCTGACTCTGCCTGAGGGTTCTATCTTAAAAGCATATGTCACTGTGTACTTTCAAAAGTGCGTTCAGCTTATGGGTTGCATTGCCATCTCACATATGTGGTCCCTGGTCTGCATCACATTGATTCAGATATGACATGACTCCCTCCTCAAATGGCAGCATGTCCTTCCACTCAGAAGATGCAGGCGTGTAGTAGACTATGGAAAATTTGGAGGGGCCGGAGGAGGGCCTTATATCATAGCAGTTCACATAGCTTCATAGAGAACACTATTTTTCTTTGTTCTTATGTGTCTTTTAGACATCCCACATGGGACTCTTCCTGCTATACCTGACATGGCCCCCAGACTCATAACATCTCACTAGTTCCATGTTTCCACCTTCTACCCTTTCTTATTCACCCCCTAATTCCCCAGTTGTCTCAAAATCTCCAACTTCTTTTTACTCAGTGTAGTAGAATCCAGCTGTCTCCAGTGTCAGCTCCCAAAGTCTCCTCCAGGCCTACCTTTGCATGCTCAAACCCACCCACCAAGATGCTAAGCAAACCTATGGGGTCTTGTGGTTCATTACCTTCATTTTCTTTATAAGATACTTATGCTATTAAATGGCAACTTATTTTCTTCAGTTATATGTGTTTAAAATTTTAGGGGTTTCAAGGATTCCCTAAAACCCAACCATCATTCCCCCTAGGTTTGGAGTTAGTTCTGGAGTTTCTAGTCTTCTTGGGACTGTGAATTTAGAACTTTCTTGGGGTTCTTCTTTGTTGGTGGCTAGGCACAATGTGCTCTCATACCTCTGCAGGGCAGAATCTAGGTCAGGACAGCTGGTGTGGAGGTCATTTCTGGGCTGAGGAGCCCATACTAATGGATTTGCCCATTCCATCTTCCTGGCCAGTCTGGAAACTGCGGGTCACGTTGAAGCTTCTGGGGAAAAAGACAACAAATCAATTAATCTAACAGAAAATACTTCCATTCATGTTTATGTTCTATTAAGAAAATGATACATGTATTATTGGAAAAAGTGAAGAACATGATATAGGAATAAAAATTGGTATAAAAAAGTGGATAGTGATTTTAGGAAAAGAGTTGATTAGGTAATTTCTTCCATTTGATTTAAATTTGCAACTACATTATTCTGAGAGGTGATAGAGTTTCCCTCCTTGGTGATGGTCTGTGATTTCAAAGCACTGCTGCTTTCATTCTATTTCCGTTTCCAGGGCATTCTAGCATGTAGAATTTGGTTCTTACCAATGATTGAGCAGGACAAAAAGATTTTCATCTCACTTGAAAGCAGTGACATGACTGGGCTATATATAGTTTATCATATTTCTGAAGGAAGCCTCCCATTCGGTCCCATTATATGACTTAGAAATATCCCTTGTAAAACCTGGCAGAGGTATGGAGTTAGGGATAGACCAGAAATGTCATTATAATCCCTAGAGTTCTGAAGTTGTATTGAAGCGGTCCTTGGAGGATTGAAGAAATCCTCAAAGTGGAAATTAGGCCCTGTCCATGCTTCCCTCCAGCACTGGAGTTCCTTCTGTGGTCCCTGGTCCTTAGCTCACTCTGATTTATCAACCAGAGGAAGGCCAGGAGGATATTAAATCAAAGGAGCAACTTCAGACACATTTTGCCTTCTTTAACCAGCTCTTCATGATTAGATTGTTCTTTTCAAGTCCTTTCTGCCATCATAAAAAGACTCAGGCAGGGTCAAAAGTAACTTCACTCACCTCTCTTTCAACCACTGATCATTTAAACTTAGGCACTTGGGGTAAATTATATATAAATTTCTTTCCTGGGAAGGAAGGACTGTTTTAATATTTGACTATGGATGAGATAGTTCTGTCTTGATAAAGAACTAGAGAATCTGACTTTAAGACAGAATCATCTAGAAAGAAATAATAACTATGATTACATGCCAGGTATAAGAAATAATGATATCAGAAATAGAGAAATGTGTAATAGGAAAGAAAAACTAGAGGAGAAACATAAAAAAAAAAAGTCCACTTTGTAGTAATGTGGGAAAAAGAACATTTGAAAGATTATTTGGATTGAGAAAGGAGAGCTAGAGGAAGAAAGGAAAATCAGAATAGAACAGAGGAATGACTCTTACTTCCGGATCTTACTTTCAGATCGGGCTTTGCACACTAAAGGATCAGAGAATTAAAAAAAAAAAAAACCAAAAAAAAAAAAAAACAGGGATTATTGACAAATTAGGCCTGAATGGTCTCTTAAGGAATTTATGAATTCTGTATTGAGTAGTAAGTGGTGAGTCTTTAAGCTGGCATTTTTGTTTATTGAGTACTATGGGACTTATGTGTAAGCTTTTTGTAAGCCTCAGTCTTCTCCCAGTGTCCCATAAATAAGATAAAAATGTTCTGTTAAGGGAGAAAAACTGTGTCAAAGTGTGCACAGATTCAGCAACATCAAGGATTCTTTCCTTCTCGTGCTAATGCAGAAACTGGAGATGAGCTGGTAAAAGGGAGAAATGGTCATCGTGAGGGATTAGTAGTAAATTGGAATAAGAGGTTTCTGTAACCAGAGATTAAGAAAGGAAAACAAAATAACATGGCCACAGTCACACCTTGTCTTATCTTCAACTTTTTCATTGTAGTCAATTCCTGAAGTTTCTGCTTTCACAGGAATGCTGTGGGAAACTATGGGTATTTTCAGTACTTTCACAGATTCTTCAGAATTCACTATATCACTGTGAGAGTTAAGGAATGGCTCAGAGAGTGGTCATGTGAGCGTTTTATCTAGAGCCACTCAGAACTGTGCCATCCAATATGGTAGCCTCTAGTCCCATAAGGTCACTGAACACTGAAAATGTGATTAGTCCCAATTGAGATGTGTTTAAATGTGTGGTGGGAAAAGTATGGAAAATATATTGTCAATTTTTATATTGATTAGATGTTGAAATGATAATATTTTTGGCTATATTGAGATAAAGTATTTTATTAAAATAATTTCATTTGGGGGCACCTGGGTGGCTTAGTGGGTTAAAGCCTCTGCCTTCAGCTCAGGTCATGATCTCAGGGTCCTGGGATCGAGTCCCGCATCGGGCTCTCTGCTCGGCAGGGAGCCTGCTTCCTCCCCTCTCTCTCTCTGCCTGCCTCTCTGCCTACTTGTGATCTCTCTCTGTCAAATAAATAAATAAAATCTCTAAAAAAATTTTTAATCAATGAAGAGAGTTAGTTTCCCTCTTCATGGATAGATTGCAGGAGAAAATTATTTAGAAAATTTGCAAAAGCTAGCATTATCTATTTTTCCATTCCTTCTAAGGGTACAAAGTTGGCCGTGGTTTATTGCTGCTTATTTCTGATAGAATAACTCACAGGCCAGTTTGACTTAATCTGCACGTGTATGACATGAGTCACTGTGCTTTCAAATAGAATTTTTTTAATAGACTGTAAGCTTCCATTTAGAAAAATAGAGGGTTTTTTTTAATTAACATAGAATGTATTATTTGTTTCAGGGGTATGGTACAGGTCTGTGAATCATCAGTCTTACACAATTCACAGCATTCACCATAGCACATACCTTCCCCAGTGTTCATTTTTTTCTTAATACATTTCTTTTGAAATTTCAAGTGAACTATCTAGAGGAACATTTTAAGGTAGGGCCGGAAGAAAGTTCTATTTTATCTTTCCTTGTCTTTGAAATTCAAAATATAGTTAGTTTTGCAGAATTAGCCCCTATTTAATTCCAGTGGATGCCAAATACTGTGGCAAGTAATTGTCAGAGAGGGCAGAGGAACAGTGGTGTGGAAGTGGAGAAGATGAGCCTCAAAATGGTTGAATTTGTATGTTTCTTTTATTTCTCTTCATGCATGCTGGGTTCATGCATGTTCGTGTTGCCTCTCCATCCCCCAGGACCAGGTCTTCGGCATCAAGGCCTGCCTTCTTTAAGAAATACCTCACATCCACTACTTTTTCTTTGGTTTCCTCTCTGAGGGCCAACTCCCCTCAGTGGCACAATTCCCAGGACCCATGGAAATACTTCCATCTTAATTTCTTTTAAAATCGAAAGAAAAATGAACATAATATAGTGAATACATAGCAAACAGGGATTATGTACACCTATATGTTGATGTAGTCATAAAATACAATTTTAACATTTTTTAATGTAGGAAAGAGTGTGCAAAGACAGAAGTACCTAGAGTACACAGAAGTCCTAATGCAGCCCTCAGCCTACTACTTATTTTCCTCAGTCCTTCTTTCTGCTTTCCAGCATGAGTACTATTTTGTAATCTGACAGTCTAGCCTCCTAATAACATAAAATGTTCTAACATGATAAATTACTGTCTCTTCATCGGTAGTGAATCTGTTAACAAATAATCATCGAGAATCCTTTCTGCGATGAATCGGAGCTAAAACAATGAACCCGGCAGACAGCATATTGTGGGAGATAAGCACTGAACAAAGTATGCCAAATACTACAAAGAAATACAGGGTCCTGGGACGCCTGGGTGGCTCAGTTGGTTAAGCAGCTGCCTTCGGCTCAGGTCATGATCCCAGCGTCTTGGGATCGAGTCCCGCATCGGGCTCCTTACTCATTGGGGAGCCTGCTTCTCCCTCTGCCTGCCATTCTGTCTGCCTGTGCTTGCTCTCTCTCCCTCTCTCTCTCTGACAAATAAATAAAAAAAATCTTAAAAAAATAAAAAAATAAAAAAAAAATTAAAAAAAAAAAAAGAAATACAGGGTCCTATAAATATGTAACAGAGGAATACCATCTAAGTACACATTTTTAAATATTTAACTTTTAATGTATCCCTACAGAGAGTCCTTAATATTTAAAAACAAATGCGTATATACATTATTATTTTCCTTATTTTATATAAAAGTTAGACTATTCAACTCAACAACAACAACAAAAAACTCAATTAAAAAATGGGCAAAGGACTTAAAAATAGATATTTCTCCATAGAAGATACACAAATGGCCGTTAAACACATGAGGAGATGCTCAACGTTACTAATCATTAGAGAAATGCAAATCAAAACCAGAATGAGATACTGCTTCACACCCATTTAGATGGCTATTAAAAAAAAAAAAGAACAGAAATTAACAAGTGTTGGCAAAGATGTGGAAAAATTGGATCCCTTGTACACTGTGCGTAGGAATATAAAATAGTCCAGCCGCTATAGCAAACAGTATGCTAGTTCCTCAGAAAAGCAAAAATAGAATTAACCATATGATTCAGCAATTTCACTCCTGGGTATATATGCAAAAGAACTGAAAAGAGGGACTGAACCAGCTGTTTGTAACACCCACATTCATAGTAGCATTGTTTGCAATGGCCAAAAGTTGGAAACAACCCAGTGCCTGCTGACAGATGAGCGGATAAAGAAAATGTGGTATATACATACAACGGAATAGTATTCAGCCTTAAGAAGGAAGGAAACTCTGACACACGCTACAAAAATGCATGAACCTTGAACACATTATTTTAAGTGAAATGAGACAATCACAAAATTTCATTCTCTGTGTGTGTGTATATATTCATATTCTTTTTGCTGTGGGACTCTCTTATAGACAATGTTATTAAGTTGAAGAACATTTTATGGAGTAGAGACATCCTTGTGAATAACAAATATTTTGTCCTGATTAACTATGGATATTCTTATTTTCTTTTTGATTTATTTCCCCATGTAGTCTTTAAAAAGAAACTGTAATTATGTTTAATATTTTTTCTCTGTATGCCTTCTAGATTTTAAGTGATAGAACCCCCTTACTTCACAAGTATAAAAAGGGTGTCACAAGTTTTCTTCTGATATTTCTGTGGGTCTCAATTTTTACCTTAAATCTTTTCTCTATTTGGAATGCATTTGAGTTTGACATATGGTATCATATTATGTGAAAAAAATATTCAGTTTTTTTTGTCCATATAGCTACTCCGTTATCCTAATACCATTTAGCATCAGTCGGTCTTTCTCCTTTCCCGGTGGAAATATACCACATTTTAAACTGAGCCTATCTTATCTCTCTATTCTCTACTGACTCCTGTTTTTCCTCTTGTTACAGTCCCACACTGTTTTAATTAGTGAGTCTTTAGAATATATTTAATATCTGGCTGTGTTTATTCTCATTCTTCTTTTCTCATACTTTTTCTAGCTATTATTGCTTGATTATTTTTCCATATTAATTTTGTCTACTAAAAGAAACCATTTTGTTAGTTTTATTGGAATTGTGTTATGTTTACAAATTAATTACAGAAAAATAGTATTTTTAGGTTGTAGAATCATCTTATACAAAAACTTGGTATGTCTGTCCATGTCTTCCATTGTGCCCATTAGTAGGGTTCTAAAATGTTTTAAATAGGTCTTAAATATTTCTTGTTAAATTTATTCGTAGGTATTTTATCTTTTTGCTGTTTTATTTCTGTAAGTAGAATCCTTTCTTCCATCACATTTTTCTAACTGGTTGTTGTTTTTTATATGAGAATGCCATTGATTTCTGTATGTTAATGTTATACTCTGCTACCACCATAAATTATTATGGGCAGTTTGTTAGTTGACTTCCTTGTGTTTCAGTAATACAATTACATGACATGCAAACGTTGATGGTTTTACCTCCTGCTGAAATTTTTGCCATGAGTTCTTTCCCTGGCTTATTGCATTGACTTGCTCCTCCACATACAGTGTTAAATAATAGTGATGACGGTGCACATTCTTATCTTGCTTCTGACCTTTATGGCAACACTTCATTTCTTTCCCATTATGCATGATGCTGGCTTTTGGTTTTCAATCCTTGCCTTCCAGTTATGGCTTTAGACTTTGAAGATCTGGGTTCTGATATTTTTTTTCTCTACCACTAACTAACTGAAAAACGTTAGATAAGTCATCTAACTTCTCTGATTTATTTCCGTATCTGTAAAATGAGGGAAAGGAAATCACCTACTTCCTAGCGCTGTTGCTAATGGTCGTGAAAGCAGGTGGCAAGCTGTGCAATGTGCATGTCCCTTGTTATTCCTGTCTCCTCCTGTTCAGAATGCTTCCCTCTTTTCGGAATTATAAAACTGGATTTCCCTTTGTGGCTCCAAGCCGTTTTTGTAATTCCATTCACAACACAGTTTCTACATATATTCCAAGGTTGGAAAGAAAAAGTGCTTTTAGAACGATGAGCAAATTCCTTTGCTGACATTTAACCAAAATGTATTCCAAACCTGAAGCTTTTTGGAAGGCTAAGAAAATGTTGGTCACCTTCTTATAAAAAAAAAAGTGAAATAAAAAATGTTTATGTACCTCAGTACTTCCTGACTGAGCTGGAATTGAGTGCACTGAGATGGTGTTATTTTGTGGTGTTTCAGTTCTGGGAAAAATGAAACCAAAAAATAGAGGAAATTTTTCAAGATTGTTGGTTGTGAAAGCTTTCCTTTTTTTTTTTTTCTTCCAACTTTGGTTAACATTGAGAAAGCCATGTAAGTTCAGTTCAACTACACATCTTCTGCAAACTAATTCCTGTCAAGTGATCTGCTAACTAACATTTTCCTCTGTGTTAAATTCTGTGTTTTAGAGCATGAACTGTGTGCCTGGAGATACTGATGGCTGTCATTCCTTTCTTAGACACAACATTGCTGCCTGAATAGCCCTGTCAGATAATTTGTGCCTATAGGATTTCCTTATTCTTTTTTTAAAAATGAGCTTCTGTGCTAATTTTTGTGCAGTGTTATGTTTTGGTCCAATCTAGTAAGATTGGCAAATCACTTTTCCTTCATAAGAAATCCCCCAGCAAGTGGCTCTATAACTTAAAAAGGTTTTCATTACTTTAATATATCAACTGGCCCCACAGCCCCCATGCTCAGAAAGTAAACTGCATGGTAATCTGTGTCCCCCATGTTTTCTAACACCATTTACTTTCCTCTTTGAGGCAGCTCTCAAAGGAACTCGGAATCAAGCTGTGAAAGTAATTTCTTTTGAGCAGCAACAGCCTTCCTCACTGGGCTCGCTGTTTCATCAGTGGCTTGGTTGTGTGGCTGGGCTTCAGAAGAGAATTTCATACTCCCTCATTTTTCTGGACTCAGCTCTCTGATGACACTTTTAACCTAAGGAACCTGCCCTTTCTAGAATGACTGCAATTGCAGTTTTGCATTGAAAGCTGATGAGTTTGAGAAGTTCTTTATAGATCTTGGATACCAGCCCTTTGTGTGTAATGTCATTTGCAAATATCTTCTCCCATTCCTTGAGTTGCCTCTTCATTTCATTGACTGTTTCCTTTGCTGTGCCAAAGATTTTTATCTTGATGAAGTCCAAAACTTGATTTTCACTTTTGTTTCCCCCACCTTTGGAGACAAGTCTTGAAAGAAGTTGCTGTGACCAGTGTCAAAGAGTTTACTGCCTATGTTCTCCTCTAGAATTTTGATGGTTTCCTATCTCACATTGAGGTCTTTCATCCATTTTGAGTTTATCTTTGGGTATGGTGTAAGAGAATGGTCGCATTTCATTCTTCTGTATATAGCTGTCCAATTTTCCCAGCACCTTTTATTGAAGAGACTGTCTTTTTCCATTGGATTTTTTTTTCCTGCTTTGTCAAAAATTATTTGACCATAGAGTCAAAAATCTATATCTGGGCTCTCTATTCTGTTCCATTGATATATGTGTCTGTTTTTGTGCCAGTACCATGCTGTCTTGGTGATCACAGCTTTGTAATATAGCTTGAAGTCAGGCAACGTGATGGCCCCAGCTTTGTTTTTCCTTTTCAACATTTCCTTGGTGATTCAGGGTCTTTTCTGGTTCCATATAAGTTTTAGGATTGTTTGTTCCAGCTCTTTGAAAAATGCCCTTGGTATTTTGATCAGGATGATATTGAACATATAGATTGTTCTGGGCAGTATAGACATTTTAACAATATTTATTCGTCCGATCCATAAGCATGGAATGTTTTTCCATCTTTTCGTATCTTTCTCTATTTCTTTAATGAATGTGGTTTTGCTTATTTAAGGAACATGAGGAATAGCATGGAAACATTAGGAGAAGGATGGGGAAAATGAAGGAGGGAGGTGATCAGAGTGGAAGACAAACCATGAGAAACTATGGACTCCAAGAAACAAACTGAGGGTTTTAGAGGGGAGGGGTGGGGGAATGGGTGAGCCTGGTTATTGGTACTGAGGAGGGCACATATTGCATGGAGTATGGGTGTTATACACAAACAAGAATCATGGAACACTACATCAAAAACTAATGATGCACTGTATGGTGACTAACATAACCTAATTTTTTAAAAAAAGTAAATAAAAAGGCACACCTGGGTGCCTTAGTCATTAAGCGTCTGCCTTCAGCTCAGGTCATTATCCTGGGGTCCTGGGATGGAGTCCTGCATTGGGCTCCAGCCCCACATCAGGCTCCCCGCTCAGTGGGAAGCCTGCTTCTCCCTCTCCCACTCCCGCTACTTGTGTTCCTTCTCTTGCTTTGTCTCTCTCTGTCAAATAAATAAAAACAAAACCTTAAAAAAATAAAATGGGGGGACGCCTGAGTGGCTCAGTGGGTTAAGGCCGCTGCCTTCGGCTCAGGTCATGATCCCGGGGTCCTGGGATCGAGCCCCGCATCGGGCTCTCTGCTCGGCGGGGAGCCTGCTTCCTCCTCTCTCTCTGCAAAAAAAAAAAAGAAAAGAAAAAAAAAAAAAGAAAATGGGACACCTGGGTAGTTCAGTGGGTTAAGCCTCTGCCTTTCATCTCAGGTCATGATCATAGGGTCCAGGGATAGAGTCCTACATTGGGCTCTCTGCTCAGCAGGGAGCCTGCTCCCCGCCCAGGCCCCTGCCTGCCTCTCTACCTACTTGTGATCTCCCTCTCTCTGTGAAATAAATAAAATCTTTAAAAATAATAATAATAATAAAATAAATAAAAGCTAATGAGGCGTACATGTATGCTCTTGCAGAGACTGGTATGAGCAGGATGTTAATCTCCAGCATATGTTATGGATTTGTTTGCTGACCTTAAAGGCATTCACATTTGAAAACATATTCATATATATATATATATATATATATATATATGTATATGAACCATCTTTTGTGAATCTCCAAGTCAGTAAGAGAAAACAATGGGGGAATATGGCACAAGGTACGTGGATCGATTCGGATCTTTAGAGGGAAAGGCTTTTTGGAAATCTTTGCTTATTGAATATAAGCGGCAGTTGCTAGAACAGCAGCAGTGCCATCCTGTACGCTAGTCCACTTTACGGAGCGCCTATCCAAGCAAATTTAGTAAATTAGAATAAAGGCCACCCTAGAAAGCATTAAATGAATCCGTCAAAGACTAACCATTTTACAGACGTGCATGAACTGGCAAAGGGAGCTGGCACGGCAGAACATTCATGGTTCCCTTGACAGACCACCACCACCCCAAGTGCAGGGACCCACCCCTAAGTTAATTCAATAATAAAGCCAGACTCGGGGTTGAAAATATATTCATTGTCGTGGAGGAAAACTCTTCGTAACTCTGTAAATTAAACTGAGCAACCCAGAAAGTGACAGCATGTGTTCCACTTGTCATTTTTCTCATTAGATAACTTTCAGAAGACAGAATCATCTTCCTCTTGTTCACTACTGTGTTACCAGCTGTTAGCAAAATGCAGTAAGATCTGTTGATTGATTGGTTTATTGATTGATAGCTGGAGAATAGAATAAGTACTTCCACCTTTGAAACAATCTCCGTTTGGAGAGGAAAGTATGTATATCTTTTATTATGTAAATAAAACAGCAAGCAAAGTAAATATGATGGGCCAGAATCAATTCTTAGGTAATCAGGAACAGACTGTATGCTGTGGAAATGGTTTACATTACTCCAAAAGCAAAATTTTGCATTTAGTGTAAGATATGGTGGTAAAACATTGAGCTTTTGCTTTCTACCAATAGTGTAAACATTTCTCCAAGATGCAGTATCTGGAAATAATTTAGTTAACTCTTATTTTTATATGCATGTTCTGTTCTCCAGACTTGTTGCAAAAATTGATGGAAAGTTATTTTCTTTAAGTGACAGATTGTTTACAGAAATTCCTTGAAATCTTGATGGTTATTGAAAAGACTGAAATATAGGTTGCCTCAAACTGCCTGTTGCAGAGCTACTCCACACCTTCCAAACCAGTACCATACTCTGTTAGTAAATCACCTAAAATCTGTAAAGGTCATGGAGACTGCTCCCTTTGCAAAATGAAATATTTATGTTTAATTCCCAAAAACATATTGTGGATCATTTTGGTGTTTTAAGTTGAAGGTACATAGTAAATTATTCCAAAATTATGGAGGCCAAATGTCATTCTCTCCAAAAGTTTGTGTAATATCTATTTATCTGTGGGCAGATGACTGCACAGCATAATCAGAGGCAGACTTTGTCATGTTAAGTCTAAGTAAACACAGCTGAACATAAGCAAGTTGGACTACAGGGTTTTTTTAAGCTTTGCCAACAGCATATGACCTTGGAGAAGGCTGCTTTTTTTTTTTTTTTTTTTAAATACAATCTGCTTTCAGTGGAAAAAAAAGAATTCTTTTTGTTTTGAATTAACAAGTGATGATTAGAAGCTTGTTATGTTCTAATTTTTAGATGCCAGACGAAAGAACTTCATGCATGCACCCAACAAAAAGCTACCTTGGGCCGGGGTGGGAGGGGAGGGGGGCGGGGGGTGGGGTGGGGTGGGGAGAAGTTACCCCTGTCAGGGAGCTGCATATAAACAGCGAGGGTGGAAGCCAATTAAATGGTGCTTCTCTAAAAGAAAACCCTTTTGTGTTTATTTGTATTTTGTTCGTTGTCCTTCTGCCATTTCAGCAGATTAAAGTTGTGGTTCCAGATGCCACTAGAAAACGAATTTTATTGATTTATCCATTCTTTAAAAAGCATCTGTCCTCAATAGCAAAGAACCTTTGTGTTGTCATTAGCTTTCAGTTTTCAGTAGAAACTCTCATTAACTGCTTTAGGCCTTCCACAAGTCCCCTCCCCACCCCCCATTTTTTAAATGCAAGTTTCTTTTCAGTCACCTAATACCTTCTTCTTTTAGCCTAGTATGGGGGCCAATATTACATTTTTTTAAGGGCACTTTGTGGCTAAAATAAGTTCCTATTAAATATTTCATGTCAAAAAGTGGACTTCAAGCAAGAATTTTGGTAAAAGATGGATTAGTGGAGATTTGTCTTGAAACATCTAGTTTTTCAATATTCTCAGACTGGCAAGCGGCCAGATAGATCCTCTGCTCTTCCCGTTCCTTCACTTAAGGAAGCTATTTTTTCCCCTTCACCCTTCGGGTGTGCATTTCCTTCTCAGAGCAAATGCAGTATGTATTAAGGGTCTGCGACTAATAAAGATTTTTAAATAATTCATCTTTCAGGACTTTGGTATTGAATCACATGTTGAATAATATTAAGAGAGCATATGGGAGAAATATTTAGATCTATGTGCTAAAATATTATTCTGTAGTTAGATTCATGTAAGATCTAACCTTATTTATTTGTATACCTGTTTTTCCTATATGCTGATGAATTCCATGTTAAAATAAATTGCTTTCAGTAGCAAATATCAAAAAATTTCTAGAAGTAATCCAGAAACAGCTTTCTCTTTGTGTTAAGGGTGGCGGCATGCATCCATCCTTAACAGTACATCAACATGTACACTTGAAGGTCCTCGAAGCACCACATACTCTTAATATGTCAGAATCGCTTTCTGGGGCCTGCCTCCTCCAAAGGGAAATTTGCTTTTCTTCCGTTCTTCCCTCACTCAGAGAATGTCATGACCCCTCCCCCCACCCGTCATCCCAGACAGAAATTTAAGGGGCATCTCAGACTCCTGCCTCCCATCCCTACACCCATCTAGTCATTGAACATGTCTGCCCCCTTATCTCTCAGATCTTGGCTCGCCATCCCCACTGTTCGCTCCTTAATCCCAGGACTCCTCACTTATGCCTTAGGTCCCTGCTGTGATCCCGCCTGGCTCCTCCCATCTGGTCTTCCAGTAGGGCAAGAGGGAGCTTTCTAAGATCCACTTCTGATCATACCACTGTTCAATATCTTTACTCGCTTCCCATACCTTTCAGGATCATGTTCACACTCCTTATCTTGCACACAAAACCATAAACCCCGCAGCGCCTAGCTTCTGCAAATCTCTCTTGGCTTAGTTCTCTGCTGCCCTGTCACACACCTCATTCATTTCAGCAATGCCAAAAAGAGTTTCCCAAAGGAGCTGTACCATGTCATGACACTGTGCTTTCACACAGTCAGCCTTTCCCCTTCCTTGAAACGCTTCTCCCCGTCCTCTTCATCTGAGTAACTCCTGCTCCTCTTTACCCCAGGCCTGTGCTTCCCTATCTTTTCCAGGACTAGGCACTCAGATAGTGATGACATTGGCTGGGCCTGCTGGCATGAATGCAGGAGGCTCCTTGCAGCTGCAAACAACTGCCCAGGGCCCCTGCCTGCTGCCCAAGGTTTTCTTCTCCTTTCAGGACCCCCACTCCCTGCCTTTGCCTTTGCTCCCTCCCACAGCACTTCCCACAAGGAGCTGTTGTCATTTCTCTCTCGAAGTGTGAGTTACTTAGGGATGAGATCCATTTGTGATTTGTATTTCTAGGCCCTACCACAGTGTCTGGTCTGTAACATGCATTCAGTAAATGTTTGCTGTGGGACCCATGGACTCATGAACAAGTAAATAAAGACAACTTGGAGAAAATTCGGTTGCACTTAAAATTAAAAGATCTGGCTTCTAGTCCTGGCTCTATTGTTTACTAACAATTTGACCTTGGACCTCTCATTTTTTCTCAGTCTCAATTTCCATACTGTAAAATGGGGGAAATGATAAGTGTACACAGAAAAGAAATGAGACCAATTGCTCACTTATGACTTGCAAGTGTTCAATAAATATTATCATCACCTGAATTGTGTTAACTTGACCTAGCCCTTAATTATGCCCCAAAAAGGCAGAGAGGATTTGGGGGGATGAAATGAAATGTATAAAGTATAATTTTCCATTTGATACAAAAAGATAATTTGGTTTTTACTTGATAAGTTCAGATTCACTGTAATGTAGTGGTACATTCTCTATCAAAGTGCCAGCCATCTGAAGAGGGGAATAATTTTTTTCAAGAGAAACCAAGTACTTCTCCCATTCTGTTGTGCACCGGGAAGAACTGTTTAATAATTTTCAGTCTCTCTGTAAAATATCAGGAATTTTTAAAATACTCTATACATTCTTCCTTCAGTCAATCAGGAATGTAAGAATATCAGGTACGGTTGTTTAAGATGAAGCCCTGATATAATTAAGGTCTTTTAAGTATGATTTAAGTCGTTATTTTATTCCTTGTAAAAAGGACAGGTATACCAGTTAGTTAGATCGTCATAGAAAATTCTTCATAACAAATACTGGGGAAGTAGCTTATAAAAATAGGGAATTTCCAAAGCTGTTTCCCCAAATTCAAGTGCTATATTTAAGTAAGGGCCGTCCCATGTAAAACTTTCTCCTGGCATTTAAGAGTAAACACTACAACATACCTATCTGATTGCATGGGTAACACATGTAAGCCACTGGTCCCGAAGCAGTTACATGTGCCAGCCCCAAAATGAGCAGCAGAAGACCAGTCGCTGACATAATCCTGGAATTTGCCTTGGTATGCTCATTCTCGCTCTCACCAAAGATTCCATCCTCATGTTTTGCATGTTATGGCTACCAAGCAACTGAAGCGATATTCTCCAAGCCCTTGCAACACCGAAGCCTTCATAATACGCGGTCCTGCTCCTGTGAGAATTCTCCACTTAGCATCATAGACATAATATGGCTGCCCTTGACCTAGCTTAGATAATTCGAATACAGAAGCTATTTTGAATTGTTGTGTTACTTGTTATCTGCTCCACTTCAAGGTAAAACTTCCCACATTCATCAAGGGTTGCTGCCACTACAGAGTATTTCCAACTGTGGAATAATTGTAGCTGTTATGTATTGCGTATTACTGGGAGCCTTGTGTCTTACAGTGATTATTTCTAATTTCTACAATAGTCCTCATTGTTCAATATTTTTTGTATCTAGTTTACAGAGGGAAAAAAATGAGGCTCAGAGAGATTAGGTAGCTTGCTCCACACCACATGCTAATATGTAGCAGAACTGGGATTCAAGACCCCAAGCTCTTTGCTTCCAAATCTACTCCCTTTCCACTCTACCTTACTGTTGGGGGAATCAAGTGTGGTTAAGTGAAGGTACCCTTCAAAATTTGCACTGATTAGCAGAGAACAGGTGTACTCAATTCATGATAAACCAAAACAAAGACACAAATCCCATTAAAAGCAGCTGGAGAAATTGAGTAACTAATTGTTCATTCTCTCTGTGCCTCAAAGACTGCTAAAATTAGCTTGGAATTCTATTTGAAAAATTCTTCAATTAATCATAAACTCTGGCTCCCATTTCTAAAGCAACCTTTTGATAGATGTTTCCAACACTTGCCCCATGCAACTCCCATTACTTCCTCTTTTCTTCAGTGTAAAAACAATCTCTTTTCTATTTCTGGGCCCACTTTCTGCTTTTCTAGCCCTGCCAATTTTTATTATTATAAGGATTCGTCATGTGAATAATTAAGTGCCTTTTCACCTAGGGCTCATTATCACTGTTCATCTTTCATCTCGTTATTCTTCTCCCAGGACCTCCTATAAGTCAATTCAAATACAGATTTCTTCTTTCCCTTTGAGAGTATGATTGGCCATCTTCTTGTCCAAGTAAGATCAATATATTATGTTGTCTAATAAACTATCTTATAGAATGGCTTTTATAAACCTCCTAATGGAGGCTGAAAATCAACTGGATAAAGTATCCAGCTGCTTCAAGTTTGGAAAAGAAGAGAAATACTTTTTCTAAAATATCTTGCTGGCCAACTTCACCTGCTTCCCTCCTTTTTTCACCTTATGCTAAGGGCTGTATAATTAACCACTGAACTGAAGCCTGAAACAATGACTCACTTCTTCATGTGTGTTCCATAATGTCTTGTGTTCAGCTTCCTTTGTGGGTAGCCTGGGAAGCATGGTTGTTCCTCCTATGCTCAGTAGATATCCTAAGCTCCCTTGGCTTTGGACCCACGTGTGAACTCTGTGCATAACAGAGAGTGGTACACTAGTGCTGGGCATTAACTGAGTGTGCTTCCAAGTAGACAGACATCTGAAATACTAGAAGATGTCATGAACAGTGGTGCTGTGGCACTTTCCTAGGGTCAGGGGCCTTCATGACTCTTGGTTTCTTGTGAAAAACTAGTCTGCCTTTGAATACCAACCCCTCTGGCTTCCACCTCCTGAGTGTGGAAAAGTGACTAGAACTACCACATCCTATTAGGAAGGAGAGAGAGTGACTTACCTATAAGATCTTGGGAATCTTACAAGGAATGGCTGTTATTAGCCTTCCCTACCCCCACCCCCCAAAAGGGTAATTTTTGGTGCCTTCATGATGAAAATACATAGTTTGTTTTCTCTTATATATGTGAGCCAAGTTCTGTCATATAATCCTTTGATTCAAGGCAATAACTCTTTTTCTCATTGCTGAGTCACCATATTTCTGGATGTCTGGAGAGAATTTAGAATTAGAGAATTTAATTTTTAAAATATTTTTGAGAATGTATAGTGTATTCCATCACCAGAAACAAAAATGTAGATAAGTGGATCTAGTTTGTTCTGGAAATGTGACTTTTGCTGTCTTTTCCCTTTTGCACAGCCCTCTGCCTTTTCTCTCCCTTTCTCTCTTCTGTTTAAAGTTGGTTTATATTATTGATTGTCAAAACATACATTTCTCTCTAAAGTCTCAAAAAGTCCGGGAAAAGGTAGAAAATATAAGGAATAGGAGAGGATTACTTTTAGCCTGGAGAAAAGTATTAAGTTCATTGTTCCTCTCTCTAAATCAAATAATTTTTAATGACTAAAATAAATGTTTTCTTTTTTGTTTTAAAGGTTCCATATTTACTTATAACAGCATGTGACCTTTGTAAGACAGTATTTATGGCAGCTGCTTGCATTTAAATATATTTAAATCATGAAACCTGCCATTCTTTTGTATTTACATGTTCATGAAATGGCTTTGCAAGAATTTTTCTCTATACTACACTTGTTCTCTCCCTCTTTCCTGGTAGTCCTTGAGCTCTGGTGTTTCATTTTGTTTTGCTTTGTTTTGTTTGATGTATGTGATCATAAGGGTGCTTGCTTTCTCTTTATCATTTCTTTGTTTCCATGTGTGAGTACTATATTTTCAATACCTTGTGACGCTCACAGAAGTACCCTTCCCGAACATTACATTTCTTAAGCCTTGGTGTGGAACCTTATTATTTTAGACTTGCTACGTCGAATTTTGGTAGGCCATTGGCAATGGTGGTCTCAGCATAGGATGATTCTGTGTGCTCTAGGGAAAGAACATTCTCAGCTCAGCCTCCTGTGGACACCCAGCCAAGAGCTGTTCTCAGTTTTCAGCCTGCCTATCCACCATTACATGGATTTGAAATGACCACCATTATTAGAACTTTGGTTCTCTTCAGTCCTTTGCTCTAAGGTGCTCTGACATTCTACCATTGTTTAAGAGCAAAGCCATTGGCAGGCCTCGACAGGATCCTCTCGATCCTTCTTCACAACCGTATTCAACATCATGACCACTACATTCAGTTTTAGTGATTTGACCTTAGTGGTGGCCTGCTTTTTGCATGGTTGTTCTGTACTCCTTATCCTTGTTCCTCTTTAGAGATCATATAGCTCCAGCTACGTCTCAGGGCTGTGGTAAAAATAACATTAAAAATAACCAAAAACTGTTTGTAAAACCTCATCACTATGTTGATGTATAATAAAACAATGCTCTGTTCTTTTTGAGGCAGGCCTGAATAAAACATTCTACTAAGGGCAGCAGAAACTAAGTTTACTTTAGTTTGAAAAAGCTTGTTATCCTACCCTAGAAAGAAAAAATTCTATGTTCGGTTGAATAATTAGTTTTTGATGACCCCATGTGGATTACGGTCTGTCCCCTATTTTCCCAAAGGAAAGATTAAAAAAATACAAGAGTTTCAAAAATAAAAGCCCCACCATCACAGCAATATAGAGCCGGGCCAACATGTTTATTTTCAAAACAGAAAACACAGATCTTATAACAGTGTATTATTTCCATCACTGTTCCAATCAGAAGAAGGAGGATGATTTGATTACTCTGAAGTATTCTGTAATATATTACAGTGAAAATCTTGGGTTTCTTTATTCTCCAGTTTGTATTTGGAATGACTGTCCCCGAATTATATGTCATAGTATATTAGAAATTATAATAACTGGGGGAAAAGCAATACAAGTAAAGTGAAATGTTTTATCGCTCCCCCCCAAAAAAAACATTTTTAGCGGTATTATATTCATGTTTCAGCAAAAACAGACACAATGAGAAGTATCTCTGAAGCCCATTTCTGAACAGTGTTTTCCAACAATAATGTTATATCTCCTATTCACATGAAGGTAGACTCAAGAACTTGGTTTGTTAAATACAGCCTTGTTATTTGACCCTTGTTGGAATACTAAGAATCCATAATGATTTTTGAAAAATACTAAAGAAACGCTGCCTTATGCTGCTACCCTGGAGAGAATCCCCAGGAATTCAATCACTAAACATAGCCACTTCTTATGCTCCACAGCACTTTTTCTCCCAGGAGGCTGCCCTTTCCCATCTACATTAGAGCACCTGGGGAGCTCATTCAGAGGCATGTTCCTTAGCATCTCTGTGACCTATAGAATCGTAGTCTGAGATGGGATCCAGGAGCTGCCCTTTTTTTTTTTTTTTAAGATTTTTACTTATTTATTTGAAAGAAAGACACCACAAGTAGGCAGAGAGGCAGGCAGAGAGAGAGGAGGAAGCAGGCTCCCCGCTGAGCACAGAGCCTGATGTGGGGCTCGATCCCAGGACCCTGGGATCATGACCTGAGCCAAAGGAAGAGGCTTTAACCCATTGAGCCACCCAGGCGCCCCTGCCCTTTTGAGAAGTTCCCCTGTGTATGTTATTCTCCTCTCTACAGCATTTCAAGAAGGTGGGTTAGAACAGTGAGATGCCACCTCACACCAGTCAGAATGGCTGAAGTTAACAAGTCAGGAAACAACAGGTGTTGGTGAGGGTGCAGAGAAAAGGGAACCCTCCTACACTATTGGTGGGAATGCAAGCTGGCAGTCACTCGGGAAAACAGTATGGAGGTTCCTCAAAAAGTTGAAAATAGAGCTGCGCTATGACCCAGCAATCACACTACTGGGTATTTACCCTAAAGATACAAATGTAGTGATCTGAAGGGGCATGTGCACCCCAATGTATATGGAAGCAATGTCCACAATAGCCAAATTATGGAAAGAGCCCAGATGTCCATCAACAGTTGATGGATAAAGAAAATGTGGTGTATACACACACACACACACACACACACACACACACACAATAGAATATTACGCAGCCACCAAAAAATATGAAATCTTGCCATTTGCAATGACGTGGATGGAGCTAGATGGTATTATGCTAAGCGACATAAGTCAATCAGAGAAAGACAAGTATTGTATGATCTCACTGATATGAGGAATTTGAGAAAAAAGAGAATCATGGGGGAAGGGAGGGCAAAATGAAACAAAGCAAAACCAGAGGGAAACAAACCATGAGAGACTCTTAATCTCAGGAAACAAACTGAGGGTTGCTGGAGGGGAGATGGGGGGAGGGATGGGGTGGCTGGGTGATGGACATTGGGGAGGATATGTGCTATGCTGAGTGCTGTGAATTGTGTAAGACTGATGATTGACAGAACTGTACCCCTGAAGCAAATAATATATGTTAATAATAAAAAAAAATTAAAAATTTTAAAAAGTAAAAGAAAAGAAGAAGATGGGTTAGAGGCTAGGGTGTGATAGTGGAAATTGCACATGAGGCTGACAGCTCTGCGGCACTTGGAGCAACCCCTGTGACTGGTGAAGGGTGACTGACAGCATTGTTTCTCTACTTCAGGAATCGTGATGCCTTAGCCTTTGCTATGGGCCAGGCATTGTTCCAGAAGTTCAACACTCATGACCTCGTTTAACCCTCACAGCAGCCCAGAGAAGTGGGCATTACCGTTGTCCCCATTCTGTAGGGGAAGACACTTAGACACCATGTGCATAAATAACTTGCCCAAGGTCGCATACCTAGCGAGTCAGCTCTTTTCCAAACACTTCCTGCACTTCTACAAATTATGGTACAAAAAGATGGTTTTTGATCTATAAAATGTTTTTGCTTTCCCTCCCAACAAATCAACTTGTGACTCTTCAGCAATTTGTTCTCCATTTTTTTCCTAGAAATCTCTTGTATTCTAAATGTAAGTGATATTAGTGGATTAGGATCTGTATACTATTGGAATTTAATAAATGCTGTGGGATATAAATGCCTAGACAAAATCTTGAGTGGATACTCCTGGCAAGATTTAAATGGGGGGGTGGGGAGGAGGTGGCATTTGGTATGCCCTTGATCAAATGGGTCATCAGAAGACCTTTTTTTTTTTTTAAAGATTTTATTTAGTTATTTGACAGACAGAGATCACAAGTAGGCAGAGAGGCAGGCAGAGAGAGGAAGGGAAGCAGGCACCCTGCTGAGCAGAGAGCCCGATGTGGGGCTCGAACCCAGGACCCTGAGACCATGACCTGAGCCGAAGGCAGAGGCTTAACCCACTGAGCCACCCAGACGCCCCCATCAGAAGACCTTTATACCAGGAGTACTCTGGGGCCCTTCTGACCCCCAGAAAGCATTTTATCTCCCTTTACACCTAGTTCCTTGTTTAAATTCGAATGCCCTTCAGTATCATCAGCAAAAATCTTCCGAGTCTTCATTTCAAAGCCCTTCCCCACCCTACTTCAGACTTCAAATGACTGTGTCTGAAATGAAAAGCAGAAAATCACAGAACCTTTAAATGTAGAAATGTGCGAACATAGAACACTGACATGCCAAGTACAGTTGTAACATTTTAAGTTTATTAAGAACATTGAGATGTATTTGAAAAGTAGAAGGCCTGGTAATCCTGTTCATCTTATGTCTAAAATATGTTTCTTTTCTATTAATAAATACAGCAGATGAACTGTGAGTAAAGAAGCTGTCATTCGCCACTCCTCGGAAAGATCCAAGAAGTTTGCGAGCGTCATCTCCCTTGTGTCATTTCTGGTGTTAATGCAGTCAGACAGGTTTAACAGCTAGGTCTCCTCGTCTCAAGTGCCATTTCTGGAGATGGCAATTTGAGGAATTTGCAAAGCATGGCAAAAATGTGAGCCAATTTAAAGATACACCACGGTTCATATATCAAAGCAAAAATACTTTTCGATGGTTTTTCAGAGATACTCAAGAACTTGAAAATACATAGACAGAGCCAGACTCTCCAGCCAGTTTCTAGACTATTACAAATGCATACTCTCCCATTTCTGTTTGCTGAAGAAAGACATATTTATACTTCATAACCTGACATCATATAGATACATGTTCGTTAAGTCAACCTTCTAGAATTGCAGGGTAGCAGCTATAAAATTGATCTCGGGAGAAAGAGTGCTGGTGCTGTTGAAGAACTTAGAGGATGAATATCAATATCAACTTTGGGCCAAAATTAAGATTTAGCTAAGAACTGGTAAGTCCATCCAGTTTCCAAAACTAGTAGCCCAACTGGCATGCAAAAGGAGTGCTTTTATAAACAATTAATGCTCCTTGCAACACACAGACACACACAGAAGTTATTCATGCATAGTTAGGAAGTCATTTTCTGAGACTTTGGCTAGAAACCTAGCTTTCATGGATGAAACATTTTGGGTAACATCTCCAATATTCCCCTTGAGAAAAATGAAGTAACGAAATCCATTAGACACTTAAAGTTCTCAGCTCTTGTTTCATGTGGATCCAGTATTCTTTGTCTTGGCATGTTGTGATAGTTTGGCACAAAATAGCATCAGAAAAACCATTTTGTCCCTGAAGATGATAGATTCTGCACACTTAATCCATTAATCTGAGCTGATGGGCTTTGCCCAGAGTTAAAACATTCTGTTCTTACATAATGGCTTTCTTATTAAATCTCTGAACAATACCAATTTTTCTGGTGTCTACATTCAACCCCATATTCTAGATGTAAAAAGAGAGAGAGGAGGTTAATTTTTTTTTTTTTTTTTTTTTTTTTACAAGGGTTCCTTTGGTGCTTGGTATATGTGATCAAGTGCTCTTCTGTTTTAGAAAATATTCATTCGTGGTCCTCAGAAGAAGCATATTATCATAGTACTGTTAGCCCCATTATATAGGTGAGAAAGTTGAAGTCGAGCAGCTGGTCTGCTGTCAAACAGACAGTAGGCGTAGAGCAGGGATCCAGCTCCTGCTGTCTGATTCCAGGGTCTGGGCTCCAACCACTGCACTAGGCTGCCTCTGTGCCTCATTCCAGACCACCCTAGTAGTTAATAACGATGAGCTCAGAACAGAAATGAGAATATTTAACATTTCCAGACCCCCTTTCTGGTCATTCACCAACAATTTCCTCCCCACAGATTGCATTCTAATTTTCAGAGTGAAGTTTCAGGCTGAAAGTTTTTGGCTTTGGAAAGGTGGAGCCTTTGAGATCACAGAGGAGCAATCTTGGTAGATGGGCTCATGCAGAACAACTTAACATCAAGAATCTTTAATGTATTTAGCGAAAAAGATTGAAAGTGAAGTGGAGGCGTTATAACTGGGTCTTACTCGGCTTATTTGAAAAGTTACTTCCAAATTGTTAAATCCCGCTTTCTACAACTTCAGTCGTCCGGCTTAGATTGAAGTTGGGAACACCGGTGCGTTTTACAGTAACAGTTCCACTTGGAATTGATAAGGAGCCATTAGTCTCAAGTTCTTATTCTCTGCCCACTAAGAAAAGCCACAAGGCCACCACTCCCTGACTGATTCCCGGGTTTGCACACACACATGGGTACTGCTGGAATAACGAAGATGTTGTTGTTAATGGAGATATAACCTATCCCAAAAATTTTGCGACATCAGCTTACCCCCACCCAGACGGAGGAGCTCTTCGCTATTGGTCCGGAAGAGAGGGGTGTGGTTTCTCATTTTTATTTCCCGGCGGCGTTAGAGGAGACGATGCATTGACAGAGAGGCAGCCGAAGGTGGGGATCCTGAGGATCCGGGACATCTGGGCATCATTAGCCATAGTGAGGGGCCAGCCCACATGAGAGGCAGCAGGAAGGAAAAGAATCTTTGGCCAGATGTTCGAAGTCATGGCTGGAGGACACACTGGCTTAATTTTTGGAAAAGATTTTTCTTCAAACCCTGAAGTGATTTTGGAAGCCACTCATTCTTTAAGGCCTCAGGATAAATAATTGTGCTAGTATATTGCAAAAAGGAAAAAAAATTCTAAACGCTCTCCATGAAGAAGAGGTGGGTTTCATTTATAATTCTCAACTATTCAGAAAGGTTGCCCAACTCTTGCCCCACTACCCCTCTCAAGGCCCTCAAAACTCGGGCTCCAGTGCTCTTCTGGGAGCAGTGTCCTTGGTACTCACCAGGCTCGGATGCAGTCTCTTCCCGCTGCGCTGCAGTTTTAAAGAACTCCCCTCGGGTTGTAGTGGGCCTGGAAGAAGCAGCTCCGTCATCCAGATACGTGTTGCAGTGTGTTGGGTATTTTTTCCTTCCTGCAGGGGCAAACATCACTTAGAATGATTTATCGTTACTCATTCGGAAGCTCTGACTACCCCAAAGAGAGGCTAACCACAAAAATTTCCTCTAAAAGTGATGCAGCCACAGCTGTCTAGGAGTTATTTAGCAGTAATTCACTCTGGGCAAAAGAAGAGTGATTATAAGGATATCACGTCTATTAAAACGTCAATCCAATTAAAGCCTGGGAGAGAACTCAAGAGACCTCACAGTCCCTAATTCTGTGATTTGGGCAGGGTTTTTTTTTTTTAATATTTTAGATTAAATCATAAGCAGAAAAAAGTCTCTTTTTGCATCTCTGTGGTCTAAAATACTTTTTTAAAAAAAGAACAGAAAAGGTGTTTAACCAATTTTGAATAAGTTGTCATTCAACAGGCTTTCTGTGTAAACAGTGCATTAAGCCTTGTCATGGTCTTCGAAGGGGGCTTTATGGATGGAAGACCACTCGAGTGATTGAATGCAGTAGTTAAAAACATGACCTTCAGAGTCGGCTGACGTGGAGCTGAGACTCACCACCCCTGTTGCCAACATGAGTCCTTTGCGAGTGTCTGGACCCTTCTAAGCTCCAGTGGCATTTGGAAATAAGGCCCATAGTGCTATTTCACAGGGTTATTATCAGCATTTAGCCAAATAACGTTTTAGAGTCCCTGGCGTAGCGCCTGGCACAGGAACAACCTTCCAATCAATATTAGTGATTGTTATTTTAAGGATAACCCCTTCTCGCAACATTTGAGCCTCTCGATATTCAAGTTTGAACTGGATGAAGCTGGATTTTGAATTCTTTCAATCTGTTTCTATTTCACAGGCCAAAACCACTGCCACATCAGGGAAGGCACATGGTAGATTACTACCTTATTTATTAAAGAGATTATCATAAGGCAAAAGTCGAAGTTCAGTGAAAAAAGCAAACATGTACAGAATGACCCCATTTTTAAAAATATATATAAACTTGCTTGGAAAGCCATATATTCAAATATTATATTAGTTATCCCTAAACTTCCTGTATTTTCTCTTTTATACTTTTTTTCCTAGATTTTTTGCAGTGAACCTATATGACTTTCATATTAGAAAAACACAGCATAGGGGCGCCTGGGTGGCTCAGTGGGTTAAACCTCTGCCTTCGGCTCAGGTCATGGTCTCGGAGTCCTGGGATGGAGCCCCGCATCGCATCGAGCTCTCTGCTCAGCAGGGAGCCTGCTTCCCCCTCTCTCTCTGCCTGCCTCTCTGCCTACTTGTGATCTCTCTCTCTCTCTGTCAAATAAATAAATAAAATCTTAAAAAAAAAAAAAGAAAAAAGAAAAACAGCATATGCTGTTTTTAAAAGGACAGTATAGAGTTATAGTGGAACCAATCTTTAGGTGTGTGTGTGACCCCCGCCTGGATCCAGTATGTGGGGAAGTAAAGATAGAGACTATGGAGGTGGGAGCCTCAGGGATGGCCCTGTCCGTTTGGGGTAAGGTCCTGTAGATTAAGAGCCGTCGGCATTTCGTAATCTTCAGGAAGGTTTTCCATCTGTCCGGTTTGCCAGAGCCTTGCTCTTTATCTCAACTGTTCCAAGTATGTAAATAACTCCAGAAACTGATCTGGTGTCCTGGGGTCTCTTGGAACCTCTGAGATCAGAAACACACCAAACCCTGGCTGTTCACATCAGCTGTCCCCAGTGAGGGCCCCAAAACGGACCACAGAGCGGTGGTCAAGCATCTGCATCTCTGAATCACTCCATCTCAATTTAGGGAAATACGTAGTGCATGATTTTTAGATTATTTAATTTTTTAAAATCCTCATATTTTTAATCTACACCTAAGTGATGTGAGTTTCTGCTCCACATTTGTGGGATCTTTTTAAACATCCCTAACCTAAGGGCTTATTGATTCAATTTGAGAAAAAAAAAAAAATCTCAGAGATTTGGCCATATTTTTATCTCTTTTTATTACCATAACTCTTACTTCAGGAATATATATCAGAATTAATACATTTCTGGATTGCGTTTATCAAAGTCGAGTGGACTCTGCCCACAGAGCTTGGTGCTTCCACATCTCGAATGGCAATAGAAGTGGTTTTCAGTGTAATTGTTTCTCTACATAACTTTATAAGGAAACACTTGTCCAAACTGAGGATAGCCCCACTTTAAGTTTCAGCATGGTTTGGGTTTTACGGCATCCAAGATTTTCCTAACTACGCACCTCTTTTTTTTTTTTTCTTTCCTTTTCTTTTTTGGTCTTAAAACACGCTCTTTTGGCTGGTTGAGTAAGTTGTTCCTGCCAACCAGTTGCTTTTATGGTAATTGACAGCGTAGCTGATTTTTGGAACCTTAGAATCTAAAAAGGCATTTTAGCCCAGACTTCAGATAGGCCGAGCCAAGCTACTTTCAGAGTGAGAGATACAGCTGAGCTGAATGTAGGGCAGTCAGACCCCAAGTCTGTGCATGCTCATTAACAGCAGGGAAACGTCTGCTCTGGCTCAGACTTCGGATTTCTCTCTTTCCAGCGGCATTCAGAATCCTTCCCTCTCCTGGCAGAATGTGACTGGATGCCACTTCTGGACAGGAGCCAGGGAGACCACCTGTCTGCTGTGTGTAGAAGTGGCTTGAGCCCCCCACCGAGCACCTATCTATTGGCTGAAAAGAAGCAAAACACTTGAATCAGATAAAAGCCAGCTAGTTTACACTTCAAAAGAAAAAAGCATCTTCACAATTAATGGAGTTATTTAATGTAAGGAGTAGAGGGTACCTTTTCTGAGTTCCCCTCAATGATGTCAGTTCTCTAAAATAGCTGGGGTGTTTCCCCAGATTTCATCTCAGAATAAGGACTGGAAAAACAATCTTCCCAAACCAGCAGATCTTTATTGCCCTTTGCTTTCCTGCAAGAGCACAAATGTTTCAGAGTAAAAGGACCCCTGTTTGCTATCTTGCTTCTGCTAGCTCTTCTGGGAACTAGAACACACTACTCTGCAGGAGGTGGCTCTTGGACGCAGAATATCCTAGTGACACTGGGCAACCCACCAATAACAACAACAGGGAAAGCACGCCCTTCTAACACCAATTAATGTTTTGAACCAGAAGCACCCTGGACACAGAGACTCTCCCCACCCCCCTCCACCCCAAATAGTAGTAGTCACCTCTTTCTTGTTGGTTTGAAATGTTTGACACTGAGCTTTGTTACACCCTGTTTTCACATTGCTCTTGATAGAGAAGCAAAATGTCTCTTCTGTTCCTTACTTTTTATGAAGACCTTTCTTCTCTTGCTGAGGAAAGAACCTGAATCCATACCTAATGACACTGAACATACCCATCAACTTTAGAAATGAAACGCAGGAGGCGGTCTTTTGAATGTTGCTGGGGGACCTTGTTGAAATCGTGAAACTAATTAAGAATACCCGAACAGGGATTGGAATCTAGGTTTTACACTTCAAAGGTATTTTCATAGGCACTGAGCTGTAAAACTCATACACCCAAAGAGTAAGCAGAATTTTATAATTTCGCAGTTGGCAAAAACTTGTTTCTCGGTGGAAGGAGTTCAGGGAGACTAGCCGCAGTGCTACCAGCATCCAGCCGCTGACCGCGCTGCAGGATGTACACGTTCACTCTTCCTCTTAAACAGAATCTCTCCATGGACCTGAGTGGTGAATTCACATGTAGGCTCCACTCACTTATGGCATTTCTGGGTTCTGTAACCCATTACATATTTGATGGCCACAGGCTTCCTTCTTGTCGTCTGTGCGGTAATCACTCTTGGGTTGATCGTTCAGGTAGGGAATTCACCTCTGGTTCCCTTTGAATACGTGAGACTGCTTTGTTTGTAAGCCAGAGCATCAGTTACATGGTCTTTTCTAAATTATGTTTTGTTATTTCCCTAATGTTATTTAAGCTTCATGGAACTTATTCTGCTTTTGCCAAGTCTTTCCATTGAATAAATATCTCCATAACCTATTGCTTCACTTTGGCAACAGAATTGTTGCAATTTGTGGGCAAAATTGAGCAAAGGCTTAACTCTTTCTTTTTTCCTCTGTAAAATATCCAGTGTTGCTGGCTTTCCTCCTCCTAAACAAAGACCTTGACTTGTTCTCTGTTTTTGTAGTACGCTGTCTCTGTCATTCCTGAGTAAAGATTTACAGATAATAGTACGAAACAAAGAGTGACTTAACAGACATAACAGAGACATGCTATCCACGTACAGAGGCACTAATACAAAATCAGCTAAGACACAAAGTGCTTAGAATAGTGCCTGGCACAGAGGAAGGGATCTGTAAACTGGGATTATTGGAGTTCTGTGAATTACAAATTGTCATTCTCTTTCTTCAATTACATAAGTAATTGTATAGTTCCAAAAATATCAAAAGCAACCAAAATATAGCTAACCATCCAGGCCAACCTAGTAGGGACCAGAAGATACAGTCGGTGACCATCCAGCTGCTCACAGATTGAACTCTTTCCCCAAAGGACCCCTAAATGAAAGGAGATCAAAGAAAGGGACTAATGTTTGTTGTTCTGTTTTGGGCCAGACACATAGCATCTCATTTATTCCTCGTAAGAACCTTGTTATTTATGCACTAAGTGTTTTTGTTTTGTTGGCTTGCCTTTTTTTTTTTTTTTTTAAAGCTCCCTGGAACCCTAGGAAGGATTCTACAAAGAGCCCATAGTGACCCTTTATTTCTCCCAGGTCCACACCAGGAGGCCTGACTCAGGATGCACTAACAGGCTTTCCTAATTCTTTTCCTTCCTAGAGGACACAGGACTTTAGCTGCCTCCTCTCCATGGACATATAATCATTTTTCTCCTGAACATATCTTCCTTGGAAAATTTTACCCTGGTTACACTGTATTATGTTCATGTTGATGCTCTTATTCTCAAGTCCCATTACTGTCTTAGAGCCCAGAACTGGAAAATTATGCTGCCTTGCCTTACTAGCCTTGAGCCTTGCAGAGGGGAAAAAAATGTCTTCAAAAAATATTGGGTTGAGAGAGGTAAAACAAAGGGAGAGGAGGGAGGGCAGGAAAATACAGCTTTCCAAGCTTTCCAAAGCCATACAACTGGAAGGAGGTCTTAAGTAAATACCCTGGTTTTCATGTTTCCTGTATAGGGCAAAGTGCCTCATTTCGTAACTACTTGGTAATATTTATTGTTGTTATTGATGATGGTGGTGGTGGTGATGGTGGTCGTAACTTAGTTTTGAAATCTCATAGGCTGATGGGGAGTCTCAACCCTGTTCCTTTGTCCCCACTTCCCATGCCATGCTAGCAGATCCTCTTTACCCTCTGTATGTCTTTCCCTCCAGCATGTCTATTTTTGGGTTCCCAGTACCATATTCTTTTACTCTAAAAGCTACCTAGGGAGAATTAATCAAGATTAGTAGCCCATTTCATTTTTCTTGATATTGATGTTTGCACTGGTAGACATTAGTGCCTAAGAGAAGGAGGAAATATACACCAAAAGAGAGAGTGCATAAGCAAAGCTCACCCCATAATGCTCATTTCCTGCAGTGGGAAGGATTCCTTTGCAGCTAGAAGACTGGTGCCTGCGTATTCTAATAGGGCCAGAAGTCCTGTGCTGTTGCATTGAATCTGCCACTCATTTGCTAGTTAGCCAGAGGGATCTATTTGTCAATCTGTTTTCTGAAATCACGGTTTGAGTCCCACGAAGTCCTAGAAGGTTGAACCAGAGGCACCCTGAAGTTCTAAGAACTCTCTTATTTTATAGTTGAAGAAATTGCATCCCAGACCTTGTGGGAGCATTGTAGCCTGTCCGAAGGTACAGCAGGTGAGTGGGGGAGTGAGATCAGAACCTGGCCGCAGGAGGAGTTAGGGTTCTTGTCCCTCTACTATTTGCCTCCTCATTAAAAAATCCAATTTCTTGGAATAAATCAATGTCAGATTTTTGTATATTTATGAAAGCTATTTTGCATTTTTTATTACCTGTTCTCATCTTATTCCTGCTTCTTTGCCGAGAGATTTCTTTTGTATCTTAAACTACTTTATCTTTGTTAAACAAAAAATTAACTGATTTTCGACCATATTTCCTGATGAGCTTCTATTCCTGGTCATTAATGAGGCAACTCCAGAGATTAAAACAGAAAGAAACAAGGAAAGAAAAATAATTGAGTTTTTGCTTGTCTTTACAGACGCTCTGGAAAATGGATCCAATAAGGGTGACAGGTGAGAAATATGTTTTTATCCGCCATTTGTGCTTTTCACTGATGGCATATTCTGTGTACACTGCAGTGGGTTTGATCATTATCTTTCTTTTCTTGCTGAATCCAGTGCAGCCCACAGGAAGGGATCAAGCAAGGATGACACATACTGGAAGGAGATTAATGCCGCTATGGCCTTAACAAATCTTGCACAGGGCAAAGACACACTGCAGGGAACCACCAGCTGCATCATCCAGAAGTCGTCACATATAGCAGAAGTCAAGACCGTCAAAGTGCCACTGGTCCACCAGTTTTAAGGGTTTGTCGCTTTTCAGACCAATGGCTGTTCTTCACGTCAGTGTTTTCCCATAAAGCCTCCTCCTACGAGCCGAAGCAGAAGTGGAAATGACTCCCTTTCAAACCTCTTTTTATTTTTAATTATCCTAACTATATCATTTAGTTGCTTCTATAAAAGACATGTAAATTATAAAAACCTCACTTTAATCAAAAATAGTAACTTATTTTATGTTACTCAAACTATGCATCAGGTGTCTGCATTGCATTACAGTAAGTGCCTTGCTTCCCCAAAATCAGCAGCAACGTGGGCGTAGTGGAGCAGCTATGCCTCAAATGACAACACCGCCATGCTTGTTCGTCTGTGTGTCACTCCAGACGGGCCTCTGACCATTCCAGGACTGAAACCACACGCGCTAAAAGGCCTCACAATGTATTCAGTAATTCACGTGTTAAAACTTGGACATCTATTCAGCCCAAATGAAACGTTCCTCTTAAAAAAAAACAACTTCTGCAGCATTTAAAATTGTTCAGCATGCTTTTCAGAGTGACAGTGAGAATTTCATGCATGTATCTTGCCTGCCTACCAGACACACTACAAAGTTCCAAAAGGAAAGGAGCAGCGATCACATAACATGTACACGTAAAAAGAATCCAGTGAATACATTGTGATCTGAAGAACTTTTTCCAAGCATTGATGGAAAATACCACAATGCCCTTTTAGAATTAATTTGGATTTTCTTTTTCTTAAATTTTGCTGAAGTTCTTAAAAATTTTATTATATAAATTACTCAAAATGTTCCCCTGTAGAACTAAACCTATAGTTTAGTTTTAACACATAATCCTGTTTGCGTTAAAGTTCAGTGCTTTTTGTGATGGAAAGCTTTTCATGTGGAATGGTTAAAAAACCTTTTAGTTGGTTCATTTCAAATTATAATTGCTGATGGACAATTTGTATTGCAACGAGAACAAGACAATGAAAGAAATGTATCTCTATGTGAATATACATATACACTCATAAAATTGGTTTTTAAATTTAAAACATATGGAAAACAAACATTGACAGTCTTTGCATTTTGCCAAGTAGGACATTAAAGTAAAAATTAAGTGAACTCATGCATTAAAAGAAGGAACGTTTCGTTTCTAAATTAGACTATCACTGAGTGAGAATAATCAGTATCAGGAAAGAAGAATATAGTTTTCAATCAAACAATAATATTCTAATCAGCTGGGGGAGACTTGAAACTTGAATAAACAGTGGAGATGCCAAATATAACAGAGAATATGTACTACAGAGAAGTAAAAAGGATTTGACTCTTTTATGGTGGGATGTTTTTTCTGGGTATGTAATCTATTTTGTAATTTTTTTTTTTAACTGGAAAGCTTTTTTGTGAGTGTGAATGAGAGCCATTAGTGCAGCCATGTGGTGATATTTTTCTTTATTTTGCAAAATGTTTTTCAAACCAAAGGCTGCTCTAGTTGATATGTGGACAATATCAATCTTGATATAAATCGTAGGACACTTTTTCATGTAACATAGTATTTGGGGTTTGGGTTTATTTAGTGTAATGAAAATAATTTGATATAAAAATATTTTGTATATATATATTTTTACTTTGTTTTCTAAATTGCTGTTTGCAGTAACAGTAAGTGCAAAGCAGGATATGTTAAGTTATGACTGTATGATCAGATGAAGTATGAGTTCGTTTGGTTTACATCCTTAAATAGTTACAGATCCTTGACAAAAACTTTCGAATCTTTACCAGTTAATTTTGTCATAATGTGATCATGTCAAAGAAAGCTAAGGACAAGTACTTCACTCTTTTTCATACTATTATAAGTTATTCTGGTATTAAATATTTTAATAAAATTGACTTTGTTTTGACATATTTCAGTTAGATGAATGGATGCTGGTTGTTTTTTATTTGAATTAGTCATAATTCATTTTTGCCATACTTTTAAAAAGAATCAGCAAATTCGTTCTGTGTTATAAACTATGGATGACAAGGCATTATAGGAGAGCTTTCACATGATTTTTATTTTTAAATACCAAAGCTTGGAATCTGGCCTATAAACACATCAAGAAGATTTTATAATTAGCATATCCTTGGCAATATCTCCAATTGCAATTACTTTTAATTTATTTTTTCTTTTGCTGCTTTAACATTTTTTGGAAATTAAAATTCCCCCCAATCCTTAAAAGAATCTTGAACAATGCTGAGCCAGCAGCTAAGAATCTAACTCATAATTTATGTTGTAGAGAAATAGAATTACCTCTATTCTTTGTTTTGCCATATGTAATCATTTTAATAAAATTAATAACTGCCAGGAGTTCTTGACAGATTGAAAATAAAAGTTAATTTCTAGACTTCAATGATCATATGAATTTTGTTTTCCTTTGAGAGTTGACCAGGTGAAGAAAGAAGTAGAACAGAAGGGTCCATTATATGCCGTAAGTCTCTTTAGGTTGGTAAGGGATATGATATGGGAGCACTGCGTTTGTATTAGGTTTGCTTTTCATCACCTTAGACCACCAACCTACCTTTTAAGAGCCGAGGAAAAGAGAGTATGATGCTAACTGTTAAAATACATACATAAATTTAAAATGAACATTTGCACTAAATACTTTCTTTGAATAGCTAATACAATAAGCATTATCACTGTGTGCTATGTACTGGAGAGAATCTTGGCTTTGAAGTTAGACAGATCTATGTATCTCAGTTCCATCACCCACTATATAAGATTCCGATTCAGTCATTCTGGACTTGGCTTTCTTCATCTGCAAAGTGAAAGGAATGAGTCATAGCTTGTAGACTGGCTACAAGGTTTAGAGATCACATAAAGTGTTCTAAGTGCCTACCACAGTGCCTGGCATTTAATAGGTGCTTAATAAATGGAAGGTATTATCACATAATTATAATTCCTCTATATAGGGTTTGTGTGCAAGAAAGTAGCAATACACACACTGTATTGGGATACGGAGAGTTTCATGAGGAGCATTGGGAAAGGAAAGAGGTCTGACATGAAAGACTGCTGGGGAATAATAATAGTTGGGATCAGAGTTAGAGAGACCTTCAAGAAAGATCATTTTATTATTACTACCTTGAACTTCCCAGAGTAAAGAATAAAGTATAACAAATGTAGGAAAGAACAGAAATGCCAATATAAAACATAGCATGTGGGAGAGCTTCCTTCATCCATATCGGCTAGAATTGCTTTTCCCTCTATTCATCCTGCTTGATCTTGTTCAAGATGACGAGGAACTCAAGCTGCTCTCTGTATCCCTGCCTGCCCCAAGTAGCAGTGTTTAACAAACAGTGGCAACAGCCATGGTCTGCTTTTAAACTCATCCAGCTCAACAGCATAACATCATGCAAATAAACACAGAGAGTAAGCAAGCCACCCAGACTCTTCTGTCTGGGGCGGCTTAGGTCGGCCTGCCTTGGAAAGCAGTGTGGGGTGGTGGTAAGGACTTGGACTGGCATAACCTGGCTTTGCTTCCTCACTGCTTGGTGACTTTGGGGAATAAGCATAAGCCTTGTGTACCCAGTGTTTGCATCTATAAAATTTGATCTATGAAATTTACCTACTCTGAAGATCTATTGTGAAGATCAAATAAGGCAGTGAATATAAAAGTACTTTGCAAACTGCATGTACTGTACAAATGTTAATGATTATTAATGTGTTCCAGATGACTCTGAAACACTTAATATCCTATAATTTTTGGCAATATAAACTGTGGTTTCCATGAAGCATAGAAGACCACCAGATTTTTTCAAGTTCATATTGTGATCTACCATCTTTGGGCCGTCTTGAGCAAAGTCTTCTGGTCCTCTACTTCTTTTGTTTGTTTTTTGTTTGTTTTGTTTTGTTTTTATTTTTCACCTTTTTTTTTTTTTTAACAGTTATGGTCAGAATTAGGTGACTGATTGTCACATTGCAGGGACAGAATCCTAACTTTATCACTTCCTAGGCTGGAGATACATCTTAGAGATGGACTAAAAGTTTGGTTGGAGAAGTGTACGTATTGCCCATAATAAACTCTTTTTTTTTTTTTTTAAGGTGAGAAAAACCAGTTTCTAAGTTTGGACAAACAAGCTGATGTGCTTTTTACATCTTTACACGAATGACTCCCTGGAAATTCATGTAAAGTTTGTCTTAGTAAGTCTTCTGAAATAAATTTCAGCCCAAAGCCAGCTTCTGGAAATTTGATCGGTAGTGAGTCTAATCTGACTTGTATTCATGACTTTTAAACAAAATTTAAAATTTTAATTCATGTTTTGTAAAAGTATAAACATAACTTATGCTAGCTGTAGAAACATTTAAGCAGTGTAGGAGGACATAAAATAAAAAAAAACAAAAACCCATACGCTATCTCTCCATAATCCCAATCCCACATCCCAAAGATAACCATGGTTAACAATGTCTTGTGTCTATTTCCAGAAACTCTATGCTTATACAAACTTGTACTTTTTCATCTTGCACTTCTTACCGTATTCATACGATCCTGCAATATTTTTTCCATTCCATCATGTGTATGTGTATATATGTTTCATATCTATATATATGTAGATTTCATTATTTAAATGAATGCACAGGATTTTATTTTGGATCTTTTATAATTTACTTAGCAAATACCTCCTTGGTGGACTTCTGGATTATTTCCTATTTTTGATTATTATAAACTAGTGCTACTCAAAGTGCTGTTTTACATTGAGATAAGGAGCTTACCCCAGAATATAAATTAGCATACTGCAAGAAAACCTTCTATGAATAAAAATTGTCACCTGAACTCACAGAGCTCTTAGTTGATTTATATTCCGACCCCTTCTCTCCTCCCAGACTAATAACCAATAATTGATGAATTGTCATCATCAAACAGACCATATTTCAACATCACTGATATAAATACTGATGCAGCGAACATTCTTGTATATATGTGACTTCAGCCACTTGTATGTCTATGGAATAAATACCTGAAAGTGGAATTCATTGGTCAAATGATAGGTAAATTTAATTTTGTGATGGATGCTGCCAATTTTCCAAGTAAAAGGTCTACCAATTTACACTGTTAACCGTAGAAAGTGAATGTCTGTTTTTCTTCAACTTGTTCAAAACATTGAGTATTATTAAGCTTTTCCATACTAGACAATGTGGTAGGCAAAAGTGATATTTTGTCATTGCTTTAACTGCAACTTTCTCAAGAGGAGTGGCACACATAAGTTTATTGGTCATGTATTTGTTTTCAATGAACTGCTTGTTCATGTCTTTTTTGTTGTTGTTTCTTCATTTCTTTTTCATTCTTACCTTCCTTTCATCCATTTGTTAGTGATTTGTACATTATTTGTATATTTTAAAATTCTCTTCTATTCTGTCTACAATATATGCTGTAAATATTTTCCAAGAATGTTTTTATATATACTTTAGCTCACTTATAGTATTTTTGAGTTCAGAAGCTTAAATGTAATCTGTACATATGCATAGAATGTCAAAGAGAGTACTGGATATATTTATAGTATAGTAGTTCAGAACACAAACTCTGGAGCTAACTTCTGAGATTCAAATCCTATCTCTCCTGCTTACTAGTTCTACAATCTTGAACAAGACATTTAACCTATTTAGTCTCAGTTTCCTCATCTATAAAGTATGGATTATAATAATTACTTGGTAGTGTTGTGAGGCTTAAATTAGTTATTATCTATAAAGCACTTATAATCATATTACCTTGTATTTAGTGTCAAGATCGTAAAAAAAAATCCATTTTTTTCTGCTGTTAGTATTATGGTTTATTTTTACATGTTTAAATCTTATATCCATTTTCAATTTATTTATAAAAAATGAGCTAGGTAGCCCCCCAAAATGAAATCTTTATGTATAAACCTAACAGAATATGCACAAGATCCATATGAGGAAAATGACAAAACTCTGGTTAGTGAAATTAAAAAACTAAGTAAATGGAGAGATAGTCTATGTTCATGGATGGAAAGACTCAATACTACTCAGATGTCAGTTCTTCCCAACTTGATCTATAGATTCAATGCAATCCCACTCAAAATCCCAGCAAGTTATTTTGTGGATATCCACAATCTGATTCTAAAGTTTATATGGAGAGACAAAAGACCTGCAATAGTCAATATAACAATGAAAAAGAACAACAAAGTTAGAGAACTGATATGCAATTTCAAGACTTACTCTAAGGCTACGGTAATCAAAGCAGCATAGTATTGGTAAAAGAGCATACAAATTCAATGATGAAGCAGAATTCAGAGCCCGGAAATGGGCCCACACATATACAGACAACTGATATTTAACAAAGTAGCAAAGGCAATACAATGGAGAAAAGATAAAATGGTAAAATTTAAAAATAATTTTTGAAAGAAAAGACAAAATTCAAAAATGTAATTACTGGAACAACTGGACATCCACATGCAAAAATAAAATGAGTCTAGACACAAACTTTACATCTTTCACAAAAATTAATTCAAAATGGACCACAGACCTAAATGTAAAATGCAAAACTATAAAACTCTTAGAAGACGACATAGGAAATCTAGATGACCTTGGGGATGACAATGGCATTTTAAATACAACACCAAAGGCATGATACATGAAACAAAAGGTAAACTGTACGTCATTAAAATTAAAAAGTTTGGAAAGACAATGCCAAGAGAATGAGAAGACAAACCACAGACTGGAAGAAAATATTTGCAAAAGACACATCTGAAGAATGACTGTTATCCAAAGTATACAATAAACTCTTAAAACTTAACAATGAGAAAACTTGATCTGTTTTTAAATGGGCCAAAGGCCTTCATAGAAAACTCATCAAAGAAGATACCCACATGGCAAATAAACATGGGAAAACACGCACCCCATCATATGTCATCAGGAAGTTCAGATTAAAATAACAATAGATACCACTATACACCTATTAGAATGGCTCATGTCCAGAATGTTGACCACACCCAATGCTGGCAAGACTGTGGAGCAACAGGAAGTCTCATTCATGGCTTGTGGAAATGCAAAATGGTAATAGCTACTTCAGAAGAAAGTTTGACAGTTTCTTTTAAAACTAAGCATACCATGTGAACAAGTAATCATGCTCCTTATTATTTACCTAAATGAGTTGAAAACTTATGTCCACAAAAAACTTACACATAAAGGTGAAGCTTTATTCATAATTGTCCAAACTTGGAAGCAACCAATATTCTTCAGTAGGTGAATGGATAAATAACCTGTGGTACAAACAGACAGTGGAATGATTTGGTGATAAAAGAAACAAACTATGAAGACATGAAAAGACATGGAGGAAACTTAAATACATATTACTAAGTGAAAGAAACCAATCTAAAAAAGGCTACATACCATATGATTCCAGGAATATGATATTCTAGAATAGGTGAAATTACAGAGACAGCAAAAAGATCAGTGGTTTTCAGGAGTTGGGGTTGAAGGATGAATAGGCAGTGTGCAGAAGAGTTTTAGAGCAGTTAATATACTCTGCGTGATACCATAATGATGGGCAGGTGTCATTGCACATTTGTCCAACCCAGAGTGGTGTAAACTATGGACTTTGGGTGTGATGATTGGTTCAATGCCAGTTCATCAGTTGTAACAACTATACCATTCTGGTAGAGGTTGTCGAACATGAAGGAAGATACTCATGTATAGGGACATGGAGCGAATGGGAAATCTCTGTACCTTCCCCTCAGTTTTGCTGTGGACTTAAAACTGCTCTAAGATAAAGTTTATGGGGCACCTGGGTGGCTCAGTCATTTAACCATCTGCTGGTCATGATCCTAGGGTCCTGGGATAGAGACCCACAGGGAAGCTGCTTCTACCTCTGCCTCCACCTGCCACTCCCCCTTGCTTGTGCTCTCTCTCTCTCTCTCTCTGTGTCTCTCTCACTGTCAAATAAATAAAATCTTTAAAATAAATAAATAAATAAAAATAAAGGGTCCAAATAAAAATTTTTTATTTTAAAAAGTGAACCAGCGGGGCGTCTGGGTGGCTCTGTTGGTTAAGCCACTGCCTTCCGCTCAGTTCATGATCCCAGAGTCCCGGGATTGAGTCGAGCCCAGCTCTGTGGGGACTCTGCTTCTCCCTCTGACTTTCTCCCGTCTCATGCTCTCTCTCACTCTCTCAAAAAAATAAATAAAATCTTTAAAAAAAAAAAAAAGTGAACTAGTTATCTGGTTCTTCACTGAACACCCTGCCTCCATCCTGCAAAAGGAAACATAACTCGTGTCTCAAAAGTATTTGCTAGATAATCCACTGATCTAAATAGTTGCTTTTGAACTCTTTATTCAGTTTCTAATTATGGCAGTGAGTATAGAGTCCTTCATTTCTATTATTCCTTCTCATAATTTTCCTGGCTCTTTCCTCATCTTAACTTGTAAAGATATACATGATAAATTATTTTACCAGACCCCCCACTGCCCCCAAAATTGTGTGGGCATTTGTGGATTGCATGAATATATAGGTCAATTGAGGCATTGCAATAATTTTATTGTCTAATTTTCTTTTTTCATTTGATCTCAACAGTTTTATTTTCCTTCATGTGTCTTAATTTTTATTCATTGGTATTTATTTTTGCATTACATTGTGAATGAGATTTTTCCATTTTTTATAATCTTAATCATCATTTTTATAGGCAAACTATCGATATTTAAATGTTTTTCTTAGCCAACCACCTCAGTTAGGATTCTATTCTTTGAATTATTTTTCCAAATGTATAATTTGGATTTCCAGTCATACAATCATATTATTTCTAAATGATTAAATTTACTGCCCCCTTTCCAATATTTATACTCTATTTCTCTTACCTTGTGGCATTGACTAACATTTCCAGAATAATTTTTTAATGATAGAGGTGATTTCTTGTATTTTTTTCTTACATTAATGGTCTACCTCTAGTATTTAAATATTATATATAATAAAAGATGTTGATTTGAGGTGTTATCTTTTTTATATTTTAAAACAATATTCTTTCATTCTTGATTTACTTAAAGATTTTATTATAAACATGTTGATTTTTTCTAAACATTTTAATTAAATTGTAACAGAAAACTTCACAAATCACAGATGTATAATTAAATTTTTACAAAGGGAATATAATTGTATAACCAACCCAGAGATAAAGATAAAAAACATTAGAAGTATTCTAGAAATCCCCCTAAAGGTAAACATTTTTCTGACTTCTGCCTACTTTTGAAATTTAAATAAATGAAGTTATAAAGTTATACTCTTGTCTTCTTTTGCTCAATATTAGATTGGTGAGATTCATCAGTCTTATTGCATACAGCAGCATTTCATTCTTTTTTATTGCTATATACCACTACATCATTATATGGATATACCACAAGTTATTAATACATCCTACTCTTGATGGACATTTGGATTGTTTCCCATTTGAGAAGCAATGACAAATAATGCTACTATAAACACATTCTTGTGCGCTTCTTTTGATAAATTTATGTATGTATTTCTACTAGGTAGAAGTGGACTTTTTGAGTTATATTTTAGTTTTAGTGAATATTATCAAACAATTTTCCATCACAATGATACCAGGTTACATCTCCACAAGCAGGATATGAGATCCTTTAAAAAAAATTATATATTTATTATTATTATTTTATTTAAATTCAGTTAATTAACATATAGTATATTATTGGTTTCAGAGGTAGCATTTAGTGATTCATCAGTTGCATACAACACCCAGTGCTCATTACATTAAGTGTTCTCCATAAGGCCTATCACCTAGTTACCTCATCCCTGCACCCAGCTCCCCTCCAGAAACCCTCAGTTTGTTCCATTCGGTTAAGAATTTCTTATGGTTTGTCTCCCTCTCTAATTTTGTCTTATTTTACTTTTCCTTCTTTCCCTATGATCATCTGCTTTGTTTCTTAAATTCCACATATGAATAAAATCATATGATGATTGTCTTTTTCTGATTGACTTATTTCACTTAGCATAATACCCTCTGGTTCCATCCATGTCATGTTGCAAATGGCAAGATTTCATTCTTTTTGAAAATGGCTGAGTAGTATTCCAGTCTATATACCTATCTTCTTTATCCATTCATCTGTCGATGGATATCTTGGCTTTTTCCATAATTTGGTTATTGTGGACATTGGGGTACAGGTGCCCCTTCAAATGACTATGCAAACTTGGCAGTTTTTAATGTTTTAATGTTTTAGCCATTATGGTAGATTTGCAGAGGCATCTCACTGTGGTTTTTGTTTGTGTTTTTAACATTAAAACAAATAATACTAAATATATACATATTATTTAATATTAGTGCTATTTTTTTAATTTTTTATTTTTTTATTAACATATAATGTATTATTAGCCCCAGAGGTACAGGTCTGTGAATCGCCAGGTTTACACACTTCACAGCACTCACCATAGCACATACCCTCCCCTGTGTCCATAACCCCACCTCCCTCTTCCTATCCTCCTCCCCCCGGGCAACCCTCAGTTTGTTTCATGAGATTAAGAGTCTCTTATGGTTTATCTCCCTCCCGATCCCATCTTGTTTCATTTCTTCTTTTCCTACCCCCAAATCCCCCATGTTGCCTTTCAACTTCCTCAAATCAGGGAGATCATATGATAATTGTCTTTCTCTGATCAACTTATTTTGCTAAGCATAATACCCTCTAGTTCCGTTCATGTTGTCACAAATGGCAAGATTTTATTTCTTTTGATATCTGCATAGTATCCCATTGTATATATATACTACATCTTCTTTATCCATTCATCTATTGATGGACATCTAGGTTCTTTCCATAATTTGGTTATTGTGGACATTGGGGTACAGGTGCCCCTTCAAATCAAACTTGGCAGTTTTTAATGTTTTAGCCATTATGGTAGATTCACAGAAGCATCTCATTGTGGTTTTTATTTGTGTTTTTAACATTAAAACAAAGTAATACTAAATATATTCATATTATTTAATATTAGTGTTATTTAATATTAAATTTAATTAATATGTAATTTGTGGTCTTAATATGTATATACCATTTGGATATTGTGGAGATCCTGTTCAACTTTTTTGCCCATTGTTGTATTGGGTTTTCTGTTCTTTTCTTCTTGATTTCAAAGTATTTCCTAATACATTCTGGATGTGAATCTTTTATCAGATGCATACATGTCTGTGCTCGTGTGTGTGTGTGTGTGTGTGTAGCATGTATTTTCCAGAAAATATCTTGTAAATACTATGCTTGAATCTCTTTAAATGCATTGTCTGTTTGTTTATTATAGTCCTCCCATCCATCATTTCAGTACAAACTGCCTGTTCTGTTTATTGTGTTTGTTATTCTTTCTCTGGCTGCTCAATCACCATTTTCATTGTGTGCTCAAGATTTTCTTCAACATGAAGCCCAAGTTCACCTTAGGCAGTAAAAAGCTTATGAATAGGGAGAGGGTGGAGCAGACACTATCAGTCCTCATGATCAGGAGACAGACCAGCTGGCAAGCTGTAATCCCCTGTTAAGGCACCTATAGTCATCTCTTCTTCTCTTCCAGACCTGCAGAACTGCATAAAGTCGGAAGACCTTGGCTAATTGCTTAGCAATCCCATAGCGCTTTGAGGGTCAGGACAGCACCCTGGCTAAGCTGCCTTCTTCTCAGAGATCTATTTTTACAAGTTACATTGTCTCTAAGAACTTAGACCTCTCCAGCTCTCCAGGTTCTAGTCTGCACAAAAGGAAACAAATAAATAATCTCCCTCCACCCTTCCTTCTCTACTCCCCTTCCTACTCTTTATTGGTTTTCTTTCTTCTCTTCCTCTCCTCCTTGCACTCCCCCTCCCCCCCCCCCTCTCTGTCCCCTTAACTCCACAGGTTCTGCCTAATGACTTAAGAGCAGCTTCTTGAGGCATTGAATAGGAATGGGCAGGAATGGTCCGGGCAGCTGAGATGCACATATGGACTGCCATTTCCCCATCTCTATATCTTGCTCGAGCTACACACTTTAAGTACTATTTGCTGAGTCTTCAATATGAAAGATGTTGAATCCTTGGTATGAAGGAATGCTAAAATTTGTATATTTCCTTTCATTCTCACATGTCATTTAAACAATTTTCTTATTAATTCTGCATTGTCGATATTTGTGCTACTTAAATTATTCTCTGAAATCTTAACTCCCACTGTTGCAGAAATGGGTTTAATGCTTACTATGAGTCCTTTCATTTGCTGCTTCCCCTTTCTGAGTTCTCTATTCTGGTTTACTTTTTGATTGAATAGACTTTGTTATTTTTTTTTTTTTAAGATGAGCCATGACTGTTGCATTCCCTGAGGTTGAAGCTGTCCTTCATACATTCATAATATCTAGAAAAACATACAAGTCTGGGTCTTACTTTCATGCTTGGAACTCTTGTTACTCCTGCACTACGAATTAACTAATTAGATATTGCTGTGGGAAACTCTGATGCAACCTTATAGTCCCCCCAGTACACTATGTGCTTTTGTTTTTTGCCTGAATGCCCACACAAGTCTTTGTTTATACTTAATGTTCAGAATGTATTTGAAGCATTATGGAGCATTCCATGTCTTCTGGATCTACAGACTGAAATTTAATTTATTTCAGGAAAAAAATTATGTCTAAATTATTTCTTAAGTTCCCTTTTCTGTTTGCTTCTTCAGAATTGCCATTTATCTTATTTTCCTTATTCAACTATAAACCTGTCCTACACCAGACACTCTGCCGCGTGTTGGGCGTCAGTAACATGTACTAGCAAAGTAGAGCAGAATTCCAAGTAAATGTCCTCTGCTGGTCTTTCATACCTAAATTTAGTGGCATCAGGTTTTCGCGTTGTTGTTTTCACATCTCTGTGTTTTGTTTTGTTTTTTAAATTATCTTGCATTTCTTGCCCTTAGGAGGCTCGCTTTTCATGTCTTTATTATTCTCTCTGCTGTGATAGTTAAATCATTTATGTCCTCTTAGAGACTGTATTTCAAAATCTATTTCCATTTTAGTGTCTAGATAGAGTAGGATTCCATCATAAGTATTCTTCTTTTCCTGGAAAACTTCCTTTTCATATAGATTCTTCATTTGCTTTTTGCTTGTTGTATTTGATCTTGTCCTTTTTGAAAATAACATTCAGGTCCCACTTTTTGTCCTTTATATTTACTGCTACTCTTTGCTCAAAAATGGTTGTGGGACAGGGGAGGCCACAGTGTCCCTGGCAACTTCAGTCCAGGTATTGCTTCAAAACAATACCCTGCTCTTGTTTCTCAACAAATCTGCTCTGTGTCTGTGTGAGGGCATAACTCCCCTCTCTGGGATGAGCATGTCTCCCAGGCAGGACTTGAAAAGGCGCAGAGTGAAATACAGCAGCTCTCACCGATGACTTCTTTGTTCAACTGACTCAGGTCAGCAATTGCAAACCAGATCATGTTTTCTGTCTTTTTTTTTTTTTTTTTTTTCAGGTCTGTCTCAATTCTAATCCATTTCTGGATAGGAGAAAATAAGTCTTGCAACCCCCTCCCCCTTCTAGCTCTATGTTAAGAAAATAAATGCCCGTCAGGGTTTACCCCTCTTCCTGTGGTCTGCTCATGACCCAAGTCCTTGTCTTTCTAAGTAAGAGATTGTCAGTTGGCTATTTTCAGATTTTGTTTCACTTACTTGGAGAGCAATCTATACCCTGCCTGAGAGGCAGAACTCCTTTGGTCAGAATGCCACTGCCTACACTAGATCTTCATCATATTCTGTGCTTGAGCCCGAGCTAAGTTTCATCAAATATGGAACTTTGCCCTCTGCTTCTCTTCTTGTTGGTACTTGGGGGAGGCTCTGGCAAAGTAACTATAACTTTGTACCACCATCTTCTGTCAGAAGCCTCAGAGGAAATTACATTCTTGTTTTTTTTCTTTATTGTGGTCTTAAACATTCCTTTTGTGATTTTTTTTTTTTACTTCTTTTTTTTTTTTTTTGGTACCTTTACTAGATTTGCACCACTCACTCTCTCTCTCCCTCCCTATCCCTCTCTGCTTGACAAGATCATATTACCTAGAAATGATTTCCTCCTTTCAATAGCTTCCGTCTTGCCTTTCCCGTTGCACCCCAAGACTCCCTGAGGTCCGCAATGAACAGAGGAGCTATGAAGAAGTGATAACCTCGATTTCCTGTTCACCTTCTCACAGGCGGTTAAGCTTAAATGTGAGCTATAAAATCTCTTCAACCAACAAGCCCAACCATTTATCACTATAGTCTTAACTACCTCTGCTTTTTGGATATCTTAACTCCCCAAAGGACTGTCAATTTAACCATAACTACCTAACAACTGCCAAGCCTCACTTTATGAGCTGCTGTTGAGAGTTTAGCTATTTAAGGCTGATTTTTAAAAATTTTTATTGGCACTTCATGGCATTTGCTTGATTTACAGTGCTGTAAATAACCACAAATTAGGAACACTTCTATTCCTTTAAGGTGTAGGCAAAGATTAAAATGGATTCTGAATCATCTTTCTCCATATATTTAACTCCTTGCCGGGTCATTCTTCCAAGTCTGCCCAACTCAGAAAGGTCAAATGTGGTCAGTTCTTGATGAGGAGGAGACGTCTGTGGAAGGAAAGCGTGGATTCATTAAGATGGCATCTCTTTTCTTCCCCAGCCTAAGCTGCCAGGGACTACTTCTCCACCAGCCCTGGTATCTTTTTTTAAGATAAATCCTTCAGTGAGATGCATGGCTTCTTATATACCATGGAACACTCTGTTTTTGCAAAGTGGGAGAAATCCAGTGTTTAAAAAAGAGACATCGAATATTATTCGGCTGTAAAGCAGAATGAAATTTTGACACATGCTACAGCATAGACGCTTGAAGACATAGAAACTTGAAGACATTATGTTAAGTGACAGAAGCCAAACGCCAGGATAAAAATTGTATGATTCCACCTGAGGTACCTAGAATAGATGAATTCACAGAGACAGAATGTAGATTAAAGGTTAGCAGGGGCTGGGGAAGGGTCAGTGGACAGTTATTGCTTAATGGGTACAGTTTCTTTGTGGGAGTAATGAGATGCGGGATCTAGGGGGGATGATGGTTGTATGACATTGTGAATGTACTTAATCCTGTTTAATTGTACCCTTAAAAATGACATTTATGCGGCTTTTTAAAAAAGATATATTACTTTTTTAAAAAGAGATCAGAAAGTTACCCCAGGCCTTCTACCTTCTTCTGAGCGAACTTGAGTAAACGCACAACCTTAGGGTCCTGTCCCGGGATCCTCTCTAACTCATGAAGATTGGGAGGCCCTTTGACTATGTCCAAGAGGATCCCTCGCCACCCGGCTCCTCGTTCCTCCAGTCTTGGGCCTCTCTCCTGGAGGGGCCACCTTGCCTTCTCTCTCCCACACTCCCCCTCTCAGAACAGTTGACCCCAGTTCCCTCTGCCTGACTTGCAGGCTGTGACACCCCCTTCAGCAGTCCTCCCTGTGGTGGAAGGTGGGTGTGACAACTCCCACCAACACCAACTGAGATTTAACAAAAGCACGCTCCCAGTTCTGTGCAGGCACCAAGGCCTGGGCAGGCACCACAGGAGCTCATGTCCCACTGCAGCCCCTTCTGAAATGGCGCATGGAGCAATCATGACCAGGAAAAGCAGCACAGCCTAGGCAGGCGGCAGGCTAGGAAGCATGGAACCAGGGTTCCAAATTACCTAGTGGGCTTTGGACAATGTCACCACTGCCCTGCCCTCATCCCTCATACCAGGTGACCAGTTCACTGCCATAGGCAGGGGACAGGGACAGGCACCTGGAAAGAGCAGGGCCTCAAGAGCAGCTAGCTGCATGGCCAAGTCAGCAAAAATGGAGAAGGCCCTAAACAGTGTTTAGGGAAGGATCAGGGACAGATCCTGCTGAAAATGCAAAAACCAGGCCAGAGACAAAATCTATTGGTGTAGAAGACGGAAAGAGTCTTGTGTAGTTACCCAAAAGCCACCCTTTGGTATACAAAAATGGCAGGGACAAGGACAGAGGTGGGCAGGGTCAGAAACCTGCAGAGAAGACAAAGCAAAACCAAACTTGGGGAGAATCCTCACTCGTTGAGGAAATGGGTCACCAAGTGAATGGATGTTTAATGAATTTGCCTTCAGGTCATGGAAATCTCTACCCAATGACTCCCAGTTAGAACTGATGCTGGTTCATATAAAGCTTGTTTCCAGATTTCTCAGAAAATAGTACTCATCACATAGACACAAGCAAGAGAGAAAGATAACACGCCAACACATACACCAAATATTTAAGTGATTTTACCCAGTCAAAACAGACAAGTCCGGGGCGCCTGGGTGGCTCAGTGGGTTAAAGCCTCTGCCTTCGGCTCAGGTCATGATCCCAGGGTCCTGGGATCGAGCCCCGCATCGGGCTCTCTCCTCAGTGGGGAGCCTGCTTCCACCTCTCTCTCTCTGCCTGCCTCTCAGCCTACTTGTGATCTTTGTCAAAAAAATAAAATCTTTTAAAAAAAGAAAAAAAACAAACAGACAAGTCCAGGTTCCAGGGAACATGAGACACAGAGCTTAACTGCACTGATCTGCTTATATGTGTTAAGAATCATCAAACAAACTTGCACGTGAGCAGGTGACAGAGGCAAAAACCAGAGTGGCACAGCTTCTGATGTCGTGCAGGCTGGTACGGCTGCAAATGTGCTGGCGCATAGAGGAGGACAGCCTTGTTAGCCTAAGAAAAACATCATTAGGAAGGAAATCTGCTACCGAAAACTCTACCGTCGTATATCACGCACCCCCAAAAGCCAAATACATTGGAAGGTCTTTGTTTACCCACTGTCTGGAATTTTCCATACTTCTGCTATTGACCAATGGAGACACAGCCTCGGCTTGGAGCTGGCTCATTAAGACCTTTCAGAAAGGAGCCAGTGGATTTAGCATCTCATCCCAGAGAGAAGACTCCTGATCAGGTTAAACCAGAACGGAGCTGACTGCTTCCTGCACTGCATGCTTAGCTCAAAGTGTAGCTGGAATTATATTTCACTCTTCTGCCATTGTTGTCCTCAGAAATATATGAGACAAGAACATGATTTCTCTCTAACAGGGCCTCACACTTTTTTTTTTTTTTAACTTTCTAGCCCCTCTCTAATTCATTCTTTTCCCTTTCTCTCTCCTCTTTTTTCCTTATGTAGCTACTTGGTAATTTGTGTCTCTGAGTTGAAGTGAGAGTTCTGATACTAAAAACAAACCTAATACACACACACCACCACCACCACCACCACCCCTGTTGTGAAAACTTCTGAAAACAACTCTTTACGGTTTTTGGGTATCTTGTTGAATGAAAATGCATGGTTGTATCGCGTTTTAACACAGTTTTACTGCTGATTCTACAAGGGCTGGATGGCACTCTCGTGTAGGTGAGTCTCACTGGAAAGATGGAGTGATTCCTTGGCCAGCTCTTTTAGGAAAGAAGCTTGAGCTTCAAAAAGGAAATTGGAACCAAGAGCATGGACCTAGGTAGGTGTGAAATAGAGTTCAGCTTTTCTTGGTCTGGACATCACAGAGTCTAACATCTGTGGGAGACAGGGAGCCCACTCCTGAATGGTGGTTGTTAAATGTGGCTTTTCAAACTAAAACCAACAAAAGAAAGTCTCAAAACAAGGCTGGATTTGGTAGTCAGGTATCCACCAGTGGCTGTGACTTTTGGGTCGCACACTCTACCTGTCCATGATTAAAGAATTATTCTCAGGGAGTCAAGAAAACATCTCTTTGATGTTGTTTAGGTCTGAGTGTTTTAAGGATTCAATGAGTCCGTGAGGTTAGCACGTCCCTGCAGAGGAGAATCTGTGGCAAGGACAGGCTTAGAATTTCTCTCAAAAAACAGAGTCCCATCCTAACACTAACTGAAGAGTATTTTTGCCTTAATTCATCATGGCAGTTGGTACTTCTTTTGTCCTTTCATGCCCAATTCCCTTAATAATCTCCTTCCTTCCCACATTTACAGCCAGTTACTAAATTTTGCTCAATAGAATTAATTCAGTTAAAACAAATCAGATCTGGCACACCTGGCTGGATGAGTGGGAAGAGGGTGGGACTCTCGGTCTCAGGGTCAAGGTTTGAGCCCCACGTTGGGTGCAGAGGTTACTAAAAACAAACAAACAAACAAACTTTAAATATAAGATGAAGAAGAGAAATAAGAAGAGGAAATCAAGTCCTATTCTAGCCAGGAAGCACCCCCACCATTCCCAACACACAAAATTTGCAATCAGGGTCTACTGATGCCGGGTGGTACTGTAATATAACTTTTTGTTCAAACCAATAATTTTACAATCCTGGTCAGGACCAGATGTATCAGAGGGAACTGAGATAATTTTTTAAATTGCAGATTCTCAGGCTCTGTTCCAGACCTACTCAATAAAGTTCCAAGGACAAGGTTCATAAATTGTTGTTTGTTTAACAGTTCTCAGGTGAATCTGATTTACAACAGGTTTTTAGAATTCTTGATACAAACTATGACACACATTTATATTTTGTCCAAAATTCAGCTTTAAAAAATTTTAGCCAAAACACTTGGCTTTATAATTAATGATCCACCTCGTATTTATGAAAACATAAAACCTTTAATAAGTTTACAAAAAATGGCTTCTAAAACTTTTCTACTATCAGAATATTTTTTCCTTCTTTTCTCTTGAGTTTGTGAGGGTGTTTTGTAAAGACTTTCTTCCATATTACTAAGTTGGTATTCCAAGATAGCAATTCAGATCTTTTATTTCATTTTGTATTGCATTTTGTATAGCATTCCTTCCTTATCCCATTTAGCTTTTTTTTTTTAAGATTTTATTTATTTTATTTAATAACGACTGAGTCACCCAGGCACCCCCCAGTTTAGCTTTTCAAGGAAATCTTGGGGCACCTGGGTGGCTCCCAGTCCGTTAACCATTTGCCTTTGGCTCAGGTCATGATCTCAGGGTTTTGGAATCCAGTCACACATGGGGCTCCTTGCTCAGTGGGGTGTCTGCTTCTCCCTCTCCCTCTGCTCTTTCTTCCCACTGGTGCTCTCACTCACTCTTTCTTTCAAATAAATAAACAAAATCTTTAAAAAGAAAATTTTAGCTGGATGACTGATTTCAGTCCCATTTCATAAAGTCCATGTTTTCTTACATTTGATTGAGTCCGTAGCAGATCCTGCCTAAATACGACTTCCTTTTTCTGCAATAAATCTTTTACAAAATTATGTTCCCTCCACCGTTTGAGTCCTATGTTATCCTTGTTGTGCTGGAGAATGTCTTCCGAGGACTGGATAAGTCGGGGTTCAATCTGGAAAGCCGGAAAGCCTGAACACCCTGGATCCTTTCAACAGGGAAGTTACATACAGGGAACGGGCTGCAGGGGTGAGGGACTAGAGGAACCATGGCAGGCAGTAGCGGAGCCCGGAGCCAGGCTACTTGGCAGTGGCTGCATCGGGAGCTGGGGCCACAGATAGACAGGACGACCTGCCCAGGGGGAACTGGAGCCCCAGGGGCCACTGTGGAGGGGCCCTGTGAAGCCGCCGGGGAGCCGCCTTCCTCCCGCCCCGCAGCGGCAAGAACACGGTGGATCCCGAGCGGTCTTCTGGCACAAGGATCTGCACCGCGTGGGCTGCTTTTGTGTCCAGTTTTTTGAACCAGGAGCCTTCTATACAAGCCTCATATTTGTGTCAAAGCCATTCCTCTCGCAGGGCGTCTTCCATGCTGCGCTCCATGCCCCCGGAGGCTGCAGCCAGGATGTGGGGCGCTCCTGGCCAAGGGACGCGCGTCTGCTTCCGGGAAGCTGCTCCGCCGGGCTCCCGCTTCCGGCTCCCGGGCTCCCGCTTCCGGCTCCCCAGCTCCCGGAGGCGGAGCTTCCTCCTGGGTCAGCCTCTCCAGGCTGTGGCGCCCCCGCGGCCTCACAACCCCTGCAAACTCTTCGCTTGGCCTTGTGCTTGCTGCTGCTGCCTGAGAAACCTTCTAATGCCCGCCACAGACCAAGGCCTGGCGGGGCTCCCAGAGCCTCACCCTCGCCCTTGACCCAGCTCCTGAAAGGTACATGTTGACAGAAGACCCTTACCGCCTCTGCAGTGGCCTCCTGCCCCAGTGCTTCTGTCCGGGTCCCGAGGCCCCTCAGTATGGCTGCCTTTGTCTGGGGCTGGGGACCGAACTTCTTCAGGCCGGCGGAAAGTACTGGGACAAGCCTGCCCCTTCTCTGACCGCCTCTCCTCGCCCTGGGACTTAGTCGGTGTTCATGGAGTTTGAGATCCTCTCTGCTTACTTTCTGCAAGGCCACCACATCCAGGGTCTCCGTGAAGCGCCAAGGACACAAAATGGGGACAGAACAAGGAGGAAGAGGAAGAGCTAAACAGGGACAGGCAGCGCTGCAGAAGGTGCAGGTAGGAGAGGCACCTCGCCTGGCTTGGGGTGGCGGTGGTGCGGGAAGGTTCCCGTGTGGGGACTGTGGAGGGGAGACCTGAGGGAAATCACGGAAGTAGCCTGGGCACTTCTTAGTAGGGAAGTTCCTCTTCCCGGGGGAAAGAGGGCGAAGGCAGAGCAGGAACAGAGGCCTGAATTTGGAAGAAAGGCCGGAGTGAGGGCGGGTCTGTGGGGCGGGGAGAGGGGCAGAGAGTTGAACAGTGTGGGGAGCCTTCTAATGGATGGTTCCAAAGAAATGACAGCCCTCGGTGCTTACTGGATGTGGAATGTCAGAGAGGGGTCACTGGAACGGCACTGTGGCCCTGCTGACTTGGGCGGCTGGAAGAATAAAAGGAAGACAGAGGTGGTAGCAGACACTGAATGGAAACCAGGTCAGCAGGATTGGGAAGGAAGATCTGATGATTTCTCCTCCTCTTCCCCTCCCCCTCCTCCCTCTTCTTCTAACCTGAAGAGTCTGAAACACTTGTGGAAAATCTGCTTAAGCTAGAATGGTTTTGGGGTGCACTTTCTACCTACAGATTTTAAGAATGCTTGTTCATCTAGGAAACATTGACTTTCCAACTAACAAGGCTGTGTTACCCCATAAATTCTACAAAGTATGATACAAATGACAAATACTGAAAATACTCCATTTGGATATGATTCCAGATGTTTCCACCACGATCTTGACAGGAACACAGGTCAGTTTTAAAGATGGCAATTTTTATTAGAGTGTGTGTCTTGTAGTGACACCTATTCAAAGTTTCTGCAGGTCAGCAGGTCCACCTCGAGCCAAGACGGATTTAAAACGCATTGAGAGGAGGAGGGCAGAAGCATCAGCCACATGCACAGTAGAAACTGGCTGGTTTCTCAGGAAGGCCTGCCTCACAATTACTGAGCAGGACAAACAAGACTGTCTCCCTGAGCAAACACGGCCAAGTCAGGAACTGTGAAATTTGGTCTCTATCAAAAAAGTCCCCAGAGAGCCTGAAACTCATTTAGAGCTGGTTCAGAGAGAACCCGTTCGAGGAACATGACTAGCTTCGTACAGCACCTTTAAAATAACAACTTTCCATTAAGCTGTGAACACTAAGGAAAACATTTCTCACAAATATTTTTTAACCAACTTCCAACAGAGCATTGCCTTATACAGCTGCCCTGACTGAAACACTGCTTTCGTTCTATGAGGAGCTATAGGACCTCCTGCAGAGATGAGCATGCTCTCAGGGCATGGCTCTTTACAGCTTTTCTAGGAGAAAAATAGAGTGGGAATTCTCCACATCATTTGTAATGTGAAATATTCTTTGGCTGTGTTACATAAAAATACATACCAGAACAAAAGTGATGGTGAGGTGAACATGAATTTACTATTGAATCTCACTCTTTCTTAAAAAAAAAAAAAAGAATTATAAGGACTTACTAGACACCAGGCACCTTTATAGGTGCTGAAGATGAGAAGCTGAATGATAAGGTCTCTGTTCTCAAGCTCACATTCTATGTGGACAGAAAGAAAGTAAACAAGAAAACATAGAAATGAACAAAATAATTTCAGTTTGAGCTGAGCAGTATGAAGAACTATGAACAGTGGATTTATGGAAGAATGTTAGGAGTTGGGGCAAGGTGTGTAATTAGAAGAGTAGTCAGGAATGTTTAGTTCATACATTTCATGGAAGAGAGTGATATTCATGATATGTGAAAATTACAAAAAATTTTAAATTTTAGCACCCATAAATGAAGTTATATTAGAATGTAGCCATGTTTATGTATTGTCTATCACTAATTTGTGCTATGTTGTCAAAGTTGAGTCATTACAGCAGAAAGAGTATGGCTTGCAAAGCAGAAATATTTACTATGTGGTTCTTTACAGAAATAGTTTTCTGATCTGGTCTAGATTTAGGAAAATGAGAAGGAAATGTTAAGAATGCAGATTCTTAAACATTAAAATTAAGAGTGTTGTGTCTCTTAGAGTTATATTATGAATAGTACAAAAAATGAGGAAATATTTTTGCAGTATTTGGAAACTATTATCCAATCCAACAAAGAAATCTTTCACATCATTACCCAACAAGTGAAGTTCCGCCATACTTCTATGTTCCTTCACTTTCTTCTTAACCAAAATAAATAAAAATATCAACCAACATTAATGATGTGAGTGATTTCTTTGCTCAGTCATACAGTAATCAAGCCTGATTTTGTGATGATATTGCTGGAAATGGTACAAAACCTGATGGTGGAGGAATGAAGTCAGGGAAGAGGGTAGAGTAGGAATCTCCAGAAATCCATCTCTAGTAAATAAAGGGGTACCTGGGTGGCTCAGTCAATTAAGCATCCAACTCTTAGTCTCGGCCCAAGTCGTGACCTCAGGGTCATGGGATCGAGCCCCACATTGGGCTCCATACTCAGCGCAGAGTCTGCTTGAGACTCTCTCCCTTTCCCTCTGCCCCTCCTTTCCCCATGCACTCTCTCTCTCTCTCTCTAAAATAAACAGGAACACTGTGTGTGGTACATAAATAATGAAACTTGGAACACTGAAAAAACAAGATTAAAAAAAAATAAATACAGGAAAAAATTTTAAAAACAAAAACCCATAAAAGAAAACATTGATAAAGTGAACCTCATCAAAATTAAAACCTAATTCTATGACAGACCCTACTAAAAGGATGAAGAAACAACTTACAGAGAGGGGGAAATACTTGCATACTGCATATTCAATTAAGGATATCCAGAATAAAGAACTCTCAGAACTTAACATTAATAAAGTAATCTGATTAGAACATAATGAACAAAAAACAAAGAGACATTTCACTAGAGAACATATACAGTGGCAATAAGCTCATGAAGAGATGTTCAACACTACTAGCCATTAGGGAAATGCTAAGACCATGATGAATTAATAATACACATCTTGTAGAACAGCTTGAAACCTCAAAAATAAAAACAAAAAACAAAAGGTAATACCAAAGTCTGGTGAGAATGAAGAGAAACTCAGTTTCCCATAAAGCTATGGTGGGAACTAAATGGTACAGCCAATCTGGAAAAGTTAGATAGTTTCTTTAAAAACTACACAATTATATATATATATATATATATGATATTCCAATCAGAAGACATAGAGTTCAGAATGGATCAAAAAAAAAAAAAAACAAAACAGGACCCATCCATATGCTGCCTACAAGAGACTGATTTTAGACTTAAAGGCATCTACAAATTGAAGTAAGGAGATAGAGAACATCTATTTTGCCCATGAATGTCGAAAAAAAAGCTGAAGTAGCCATACTTTTATCAGACAAACTAGATTTTAAGTGAAAGACTGTAACAAGAGATAAAGGAGAACATTACCTCACAATTAAGAGGTATATACATCAAGAAGTTCTAATAACTATAAATATTTATGCCCTCAACTTGGGAGCACCCAAATATACAAATCAATTAATAGCAAACATTAAAAAAAAACCTCATTGATAATAATACAATAATAGTGGAGACTTTAACACCACACTAACAGCAATGGACAGCTCATCTAAGCATAAAATCAACAAGGAAACAGTGGCTTTGATTGACACATTTGACCAGATGAACTTAACAGATATATTCAGAACATATCATCCTAAAGGAGTGGAATACACATTTGCAAGTGCACATGGAACATTCTCTAGAATAGATCACATACTGGGTCACAAATCAGCACTCAACAAGTACAAAATATTGAGAATATACCATGCATATTTTCAGACCACAACACAATGAAACTTGAAGTCAACCACAAGGAAAAATTTGGTAAAGTCACAAATACATGGAAGTTAAAGAACATCCTACTAAAGAATGAATGGGTTAACCAGGAAATTAAAGAATAAATTTAGGGGCTTCTGGGTGGCTCAGTGGGTTAAAGACTCTGCCTTCGGCTCAGGTCATGATCCCAGGGTCCTGGGATCAAGCCCCGCATCAGGCTTTCTGCTCAGTGGGGAGCCTGCTTCCTCCTCTCTCTCTGCCTGCTTCTCTGCCAACTTGTGATCTTTGTCTGTCAAATAAATAAATAAAATCTTTAAAAAAAAAAAAGGAATAAATTTAAAAAAATACATGGAAGCAAATGAAAGTGAAAACATGACAGTCCAAAACCTTTGGGATGCAGCAAAAGCAGTTCTAAGAGGGAAGTATCATAATTGCAGGCCTACCTCAAGAAGCAAGAAATGTCTCAGATGTACAACCTAACCTTACACTTGAAAGAGCTAGAAGGGGAACAGCAAACTAAACCTAAAGCCAGCAGAAGAAGGGAAATAATAAAGATTAGAGCAAAAATAAACAATATAGAAACAAAAAAACCCAGTAGGACAGAACAGTTTTTTGAAGAATTAATAAAATTGATAAACCCTTAGCCAGATTCATTGATAAACTCTTAGCCAGAAATGAGAAAGGACCCAAATAAATAAAATCACAAATGAAAGAGGAGAGATCCCAGCCAACACTACAGAAATACAATTATATGAGAATATTATGAAAAATTACGTGCCAACAATCTGGGCAGTCTGGAAGAAACGGACAAATTCCTAGAAACATACAAACTACCAAAACTGAAAAAAAAGAACAGACCTATACCAGGAAAGAAATTGAATCAGTAATCAAAATCTCCCAGCTAACAGAAGTCCAAGGCCAGATGGCTTCCCAGGGGAATTTTATAAGACATTTAAAAAAGAGGTAATACCTATTCTTCTCAAACTCTTCCAAAAAATAGAAACAGAAGGAAAACTTCCAAACTCCTTATATGAAGCAAGCATTACCTTGAGTCCAAAACAAGACAAAGACCCCACTAAAAGAAAGTAGAGAATTACAGGCCATTATCCCTGACGAACAAGGTTGTAAAAATCCTCAACAAGATACTAGCAAATCAATTCTAACAGTACATTAAAAGGATTACTCACCACAAACAAGTGGAATTTATTCCTGGGCTGCAGGGGTGGTTCAGTGTTTGCAAACCAATGTGATGCACCACATTAATAAAAGAAAAGATAAGAACTGTATGATCCTCTCAATAGATGCAGAAAAAGCTTTTGACAAAATATAGCATTCATTCTTGATTAAAAAAACAATACAATGCTCAAAAAAGTAGGTATAGAGGGAACATACCTCAACATCAGAAAAGCCATATATGAAAGACCCACAGTTAATATCATCCTCAATGGGGAAAACTGGGAACTTTTCCTCCTCTGTCAGGAACAAGACAGGGATGTTCATTCTCACCATTACTATCTAACATAGTTCTGGAAGTCTTAGCCTCAGCAATCAGACAACAAAAAGAAATAAAAAGCATCTAAATCTGAAAGGAAAAAGTCAATCTTTCACCATTATAGATGATATGATACTCCATGTAGAAAACCTGGTAGACTCCACCAAAAAATTGCTAGAACTAATTGCTAGAACATGAATTTGGCAAAGTTGCAGGATATAAAATCAATGTATGAAAATCTGTTGCATTTCTATACACAAATAAGGAAGAAGCAGAAAAGAAATCAAGGAATTGATCCCATTACAATTGCACCAAAAACAATAAGATACCTAGGAGTAAACCTAACCAAAGAGATAAACAAGACCTGTACTCTAAAAACTATAGAACATTTTTTAAAGAAATTGGAGAGGGCACAAAGAAATGGGAAAACATTCCATGCTCATGGATTGGAAGAATAAACACTGTTAAAATGTCTATACTATCCAAAGCAATCTACACATTTATTTAATGTAAATCCTATCAAAATACCACCTGTATTTTTCACAGAACTAGAAAAACAATCCTAAAATTTGTACAAAACCACAAGAGACTCCAAATAGCCAAAGCAAACTTGAAAAAGAAAAGCTGTAGGCATCATAATTCTGGACTTCAAGCTATATTACAAAGCTGTAGTAATCAAGACAGTACAGTGTTGGAACAAAAATAGACAGATCAATGGAACAGAATAGAAAACCCAGAAATGGATCCACAGCTCTATGGTTAACTAATCATCAACAAAGCAGGAAAGAATATCCAATGGGAAAAAAACAGTCTGTTCAACACATGGTGTTGAGAAACTGGACAGCAACATGCAGAAGAATGAAACTGGACCATTTCCTTTTACCACACACAAAAATAAATTCAAAATAGTTGAAAGACCTAAATGTGAGACAGAAAACCATCAAAATTCTAGAGAACACAGACAGCAACCTCTTTGACCTAAGCCAGAGCAGCTTCTTACTAGACACGTCACCGGAGGCAAGGAAAACAAAATAAAAAATTAACTGTTGTGACTTCATGAAATAAAAAGCTTCTATACAGTAAAGGAAACAATCAACAGAACTAAAAGGCAGCCTATGGAATGGGAGAAGATATTTGCAAATGACATATTGGGTAAAGGGTTAGTATCCAAAATATATAAAGAACTTATCAAACTCAACACCCAAAAAATACACAAATAATCCAGTTAAGCAATGGGCAGAAGACATGAACAGACATTTTTCCAAAAAGACGTTCGGATGGCTAACAGACACATGGGAGGATGCTCACCATCACTCATCATCATGGAAATACAAATCAAAACCACAATGAGATACCACCTCACATCTGTCACAAAGGCTAAAATTAACAACACGGAAACAACAGATGTTGGTGAGGATGTGGAGAAAGGGGAACCCTCTTACACTGTTGAGAATGCAAACTGGTGAAGCCACTGTGGAAAATAGTATGGGTCCTTAAAAAGTTAAAAATAGAACTTCTTGGGGTGCCTGGGTGGCTCGGTGGGTTAAAGCATCTGCCTTTGGCTAGGGTCATGATCTCAGGGTCCTGGGATCGAGCCCCACATTGGGCTCTCTGCTCAGCGGGAAGCCTGCTTCCCTCTGTCTCTCTCTCTGCCTGCCTGCCTCACTGCCTACTTGTAATCTCTCTGCCAAATGAATAAATAAAATCTTAAAAAAAAAAAAAAGAAGAAAAAGAACTTCTCTATGCCCTAGCAATTGCACTACTAGGTACTTACCCAAAGGATACAAAAATACAGCTCCAAAGGGGTACATTGCTGTCCAGGGTTTATAGTAGGATTATCAAAAATGGTGAAACCATGGAAAGAGCCCAAATGTCCCTTGACTGATAAATGGATAAAGAAGATGTGGTATACATGTAAAATGGAATATTAGCCATCAAAAAGAAGGAAATGTTGCTATTTGTAATGATGTGGTTAGAGCTAGTGTATTATGCTAAGTGAAATAAGTCAGTCAGAGAAAGATAGATACAATATGATTTCACTCATATGTGGAATTTAGGAAACAAAACAGATGAACATATGGGAAGAGGGAAAAAAGCAGACAGAGGAAAAAACCATAAGAGACTCTTAACAATAGAAAACAGAGGGTTGATGGAGGGAACTGGGTGGAATGGGGTAAATGGGTGATGGGTATTAAGGAGGCGCTTGTTATAATGAGCACATGATGTCATATGTAAATGATGAATCACTAAATTCTCCTGAAACCAGTATTACACTAATATTAACTAACTAGAATTTAAATGAAAATTTGGAAAGAAAAAAAGTCCTTTGTACCAAAAAATGGGGAAGGATAAGATAGAGACTAGAAAAACAATAGAGAAAATCAATCAATAAAATGGATAAAACTTTAACTAGACAACTAAGCAACAAGAGCTAAGGCTGAAATTCTAAAATCCAGATTAAAAGCAAGAACATTACTGCTGATTCTATGGAAATAAAAAGGATTATAAGAGAGGACTATGGGCAGTTGTATATCAACAAATTGGATAACCTAGATGAAATGACAAATTCTTAGAAACATAAAACCAACCAAGACTAACTCATGAGAAAAAGAAAATCCAAATAGACCTATAATTAGCTTGAAAATAAAATCAGTAATAAAAAATTCCCCACACCAGATGTCTTCACTAGTGAAGTAAAACAAACATAAAGAAGAACTAACACCAATTTTTCTCAAGTCCTTCTAAAAAAATTGAGGAGGGAAAAATACTTCTTAATTAATTCTAGGAGGCCAGCATTACTCTGATACCAAAGTCAGAAACTACAAGAGAAACAAACAAACCGCATACCTATATTCCTGAAAAATACTGATGCAAAAATCCTCAAAAATGTACCAGCAATCAAATCCTTAATATATTAAGAGGATTATATAGCATGACCAAGTGGGATTTATTCCTGGGATATAAGGATGCTAAACATACAAAAATCAATCAGTGTAATACACAGTGTAAAAATCAATCCATATAAAACATTAAGAGAATGAAAGACAAAATCCACATGTTCATTTCACTGAGGCAGAAAAAAAAATTGAAAAACTTCAACCCTTTAATGACAAAAATGGTCAACAAACTAGAAATGGAAGGAAACTACTTCAACATAATAAAGGCCATATATGAAAAAGTCACAGCTAACCTCATGCTAAATGGTAAAAGACTGAAGTCTTTCCCTCTAAGACAAGGACAGAGATGTTTGCTTTTGGCTTTTGGCTTCTGTCCAACTTAGTGTTAGAACTACTGGCTAGAGCAATTAGGCAAAAAAGAAAAGAGGAAGGCATTCAAACTGGAAAGGAAGAAATAAAATTATCTCTTCAGAAAACATAATCATGTATGTAAAACCCTAAAAATTCCACAAGAAACTGCTGGAATTAATAAATTCAGCAGGAGGGGTGCCTGGGTGGCTCAGTGGGTTAAGCCTCTCTGCCTTCGGCTCAGGTCATGATCTCAGGGTTCTGGGATAGAGCCCCGCATAGGGCTCTCTGCTCAGCAGGGAGCCTGCTTCCCCCTCTCTCTCTGCCTGCCTCTGCCTACTTGTGATCTCTCTCTCTGTCAAATAAATAAATAAAATCTTTAAAATAAATAAATAAATTCAGCAGGATACAAAATTAACACACAAAGTCAGTTGTATTTCTTTTTCTTTTTTTTTAAAGATTTTATTTATTTATTTGGCACAGAGAGAGAGAGAGTGATCACAAGTAGGCAGAAAGGCAGGCGGGGGGGGGAAGCAGGCTCCCCACTGAGCAGAAAGCCTGATGTGGGGCTCTATCCCAGGACCCTGAGATCATGACCTGAGCTGAAGTCAGAGGCTTAACCCACTGAGCTACCCAGGTGCCCCATCAGTTGCATTTCTAAATACTAAAAATCAACAACCACAAAAGGAAATTAATGAAGGGATTCTATTAACTATGGCATCAAAAAAAAAAAAAAAACAACAACACAAAATACTTATGAATTAATTTAACCAAGGAGGATGAAAGATATAAAAACTGAAAAATTTATAAACTGAAAACTACAAAACAATCCTGACAGATCTTAAATAGGACATGAATAAATGGAAAGACATCCCATGTCCATGAATAGAAGATTTAATATTGTTGAGATATCATTATGGCTCAAAGTAATTTGTAAATTCAGTAAAATCCCTGCCAAAATTCTAATGTCATTTTTTCAGAAATAGAAAAATCCATCTTAAAATTCTCAAGAGATCCTCAATAGCCAAAATGATCTAAAAAAGAACAAATTGGAGGACTTATACTTCCTGTCGTCAAAACTTATTATAAAGCTACAGTAATCAAGAGTGTGATACTGGCATAAAGACAGTCATACAGACCAATATAACAGAATGGGAAACCGAGGAATCACTCTTGCATACATTGTCAAATGATTTTCAACAAGAATGCCAAGACCAGTTAACAGTGAAATTTTCAGCAAGTGTGCTGGAAAAAACTGGATATCCAAATGCAAAAGAATAAAATTGGTCCTTTACCTAACACCATCTATAAAAATTAACTCAAAATGAAGTAAAGACCTAAATATGAGAGCTAAAACTATAAAATTCTAAGAAGAAAACATAAGAGAAATCTTCAGAACATTGGATTTGGCAATTATTTATTGGGTATAACACCAAAAGCACAGGCAGCAAATGAAAAAGTAGACAAACAGAACTTCATCAGAATTTAAATCTTTTGTGAATCAAAAGACATGTCTGCAGAGAAAGAAAGCAATCCACAGAATGGGAGAAAACATTTGTAAATCATGTATCTGAAAAGGATTAATAACCAGGATACATTAAGAATTCCTACAACAAAACAAAATAAGGCCGAAATGTAAACTGGGCAAAGAAATCAAACAGATATGCCCCCCCCAAGAACATATACAGAGCCTGTAAGCATATGAAAAGATGTTAAACATCACTATTCATTAGGGAAACACAAATCGAATCCATGAGATACCACTTCATACCACAATAGGGATGAACAATAGGTTATCTATTACATGAATGAATGAATTAATTAATTAAAAATCAATTGTTGGTGAGCATGTAGAAAAACTGGAACATTTGTGCACTGCTGGTGGGGATGAAAAATGGCACAATTGCTGTGGCAAATGGTTTGGTGGCTCCTCAAAAACTTAGACACAGAATTACCTTATGATCCATTAATTCCATTTCTGTGTATACATCCAAAGAATCATACAAAGGGACTCAAGGAGGTGTTCATACACCCATATTCAAGCAGCATTACTCACAATAGCCAAAAGATGAGACAACTGAAATGTCCATTGAGGGGGGATAAACAAAATGTGAGATATATATGTATATAATGGAATATTGTTCAGCCTTACAAAAGGAATAGAATTCTGACACTGCTACAAAATGGATGAAACTTGAACACACTATGCTAAGTTAAATAAGCCAGGTACAAAAGGATTAATATTGTAGGATTGCACTCATCTGCAGACCTATAAGAGTCAATAGACACTGAAAGTAGGACCATGATCCCAGGGGCTAGAGGGAGGAGAGAATAGGGAGATATCATTTAATGGGTATAGAGTTTAGTATAGGATGGTGGAAAAATTCTGGAGATGGATTGTGGCGATGGTTGCACTATGTGAATGTACTTAATGCCACTGAACTGCATACATAAAAATCATTAAAATGGAGGCATCTGAGTGGCACAGTTGGTTGGGCGTCTGACTCTTGGTTTCAGCTCAGGTTGTGATTTCATGAGACTTTTTTTTTTTAAGATTTTATTTATTTATTTGACAGAGAGAGAGATCACAAGCAGGCAGACAGGCAAGCAGAGAGAGGCGGGGGGGAAGTAGGCTCCCTGCTGAGCAGAGAGTCCAATGACGAGCTCAATCCCAGGACCCTGACATCATGCCTGAGCCAAAGGCAGAGGCTTAACCCACTGAGCCACCCAGGTGCCCTGTCTTCAGGTTGTGATTTCAGAGTCGTGGGATCTAGCCCCGTGTTGGGCTCTGCATTCAGTATGAGTCTGCTTGAGATTCTCTCTCCCCTTCTCCTGCTGCCCCTCCCCCTGCTCTTTCACTGTCTTTCAAATGAATAACTGAATCTTTAAAAAATGATTAAAATGGTAAATTTTATGTTGTGTATTTTTTTTTAAAGATTTTATTTATTTATTTGACAGAGAGAGAGTTCACAAGCAGGCAGGGAGGCAGGCAGAGAGAGGAGGAAGCAGGCTCTCCACAGAGCAGAGAGCCCGATACGGGGCTCAATCCCAGGACGCTGGGATCATGACCTGAGCTGAAGGCAGAGGCTTTAACCCACTGAGCCACCCAGGTGTCCCTATGTTATGTATTTTTTACCACCATAAAAAATAAGTAATAGTAGATTTTGCAAGATAAAAGGGTCACACTGAAGTGACAAGTGTATGTAATTTAGAATACAGAATATTTTATATTATTATATGTATTTATATTTTATTATTTATGAATTATATGCTACCACATAGCCTTTGTATGAGTAAAATCTATAATAAACATATGTATGCATGCACACTTTTTTTAGAGAGTCAGTTACTAGACATCTCCACACACCAATACCCTCAACTCTGTGTACCCCTGGAAACCTGGGCCCCACATTTTGCTCCTGTTAGCATTCAGAGCTGCCTTGGCACCAGCAGGACTCATCTTCCTGTACCCCTTATCCTTGTTTATGGTACTCGCCACAAGACCCCCAGGTATTCCCTCTTCCTCCGGACGTGAATCCCCCAAGAGCTCTGCAAGCTGCCCCTTCTGAGCCCATCTCCCATCTTGCACGTCTCTACATCCCTATACTCTAGAACTCAAGGTCAATCATCAGCAAAGCTCCTTCAGCCCTATACTTCTTCTATGGGACATTTTCTTCACCTTCTTCCTCTTTCTAAAAGTTGGCTCTCCCCTGCTGACCTTGGAATCTCTGCAGCCCTCCCAGAGGTGGCTGCTTTCTTTCCCACAGCCCTTCTTCATACCCCTCTTGGTTGCAGTCATCTTCCCCTCCTGTTCCCTAACCCTCAGCCTGTCCCAAGCTCATTCCAAAAATCCCATAATCCAGTTCCCTCAGCGCCTCTTCTCCAGTAGTCTTCTCACCACCCAATCTCAGTCAGTCACTCCTTTGGTCACAAAGCTTTACTCTGTCATTTAACAGAAATTTCAAATCATCTTTCTCAAGTTCAGAACTCTTGCCCTCTATCCCACTACTCCCCTCCTTCCACTTCTTCCTCTCAGCTACCCCAACACCAGGAAGTTCTTGGACAGTAGAATTTTCCATCCATTAATTCCACCATCTTTTCCACTGTCCCTTAACTCCTTCATGTTCTCACTTTGCTCTTCAGTCAACTAAAATTTCACTCACATGCTCATATATGCCCACAGTGCCTTGGCTCTTCTCTTGCTTCAGGGTACTCCAGTGGCAAAATCCCAGCTGTGGTTAAATCCAACTCCAGCCATTTGGAACAGGTCTCCAGGGGTAGATTTTGTGAAAAGCACCACTGCATTCACTGGTCTTCTTTTAATTCATGAGCACTAACTTCTAATGGATGCTTTTTGCTGTCTGTTGGTTAAACAGGTATTTTTTTTCAGTCTATTCACTCTCCCACTATCCCAGAAAACCTAGAAAGCCACCTCATGCTTTCTCCATCTTCCCTCCCAGCTTATGATCTTACTTCTTATTTCACCAAAAAGAAGAAGGAGAAGGAGAAGGAGAAGGAGAAAAAACAATCAAAAAGGTTTTCCAACCACCACTGAAGCCAGCTGTTTACTGGTCCATTCAATACTGCCTTCCCTTGAGTATGAAAGGACTTTACTCCAGCAGTTCTTCCCTCTTTATATTAATTTTCCTCTCTGTGTGCAGCACTTCAATAAGATACCATACCATGCCGCTGAGTTGGCGTCTGTCTATGCCACTCACAACTTCCAGTTTGCTAAATCCAATGGGCCAATTTCTGACACTGTTTTCTTGAGTCCCCAGTGGCATCTGACGTCTGATCATGCCATCCTTCCTGTAGTGCTTTCTTCACTGTGCTTCCAAGACAACCTCTTTGCGGCCATACTTTTTAAGTCTCCTTTTCTGGTTCTTCCTCATCTCCCTGACTTCTAAACATTGATGTGCTCCAGTTCCCCAGCCTTGGGTATCTTCTCTTCTCTTCTCTCTCTGCAGATACTCCCCTATTGATCATAAACTGTTTTATGGCTTTAAATAGAAACCATGTAGTGGCAATGCCCTGATCTATATCCACAGTCCAAGCCATTGCCCTGAACTCATCTGCACAGTTACCTACCTGATACCTCCATGTGATGTCTTCTAGAAATCTTAAACTTAACATGTCCAAAATCAAGTTTGTGATGTTCCCACCCAGGTCTGCTCCAGGCACAGTTTTCCCCACTTCTCGGTGAAGGACAACTCTAACCTACCAAAAGTCCAGAATCACTCTTGAATCCAGGTGGTCAGCAGATCTCATCAGCTTTTCCTTAAAAATACATCAGAATTTAGTTTCTCCCCATTTCTACTACCAGTGCCCTGGTGCAAGCCTCGAGTCTGTCTCATCTAAATACTGCAGTAACCCCATGGCTGGTCTCCTCCCCTCGTCTTCACTCTGTGTTGAAAACAGAAGCCAAAACCATCTTGTTACAATTTACCACATCAGGTCCCTTCTCAGATTCCTCCAGTGGGTTCCCCTCCCGCATAAATTAAAAGCCCAGGTCCTCACTATGACCTTCAGGGCCTTGGGTGATCTTCCCTGCCCCCCCACAACCTCTCAGAAACCATCTTGTGCTGCTCCTCCATGCCCCCCACCCCCATTTACTGGGCCTCCTCCAGCTCCTCTGGCAGGCACCTTCCTCCCTCACAGCCCTCCCACCCCCCACCTCCTCCTAAGAAGAAATGCTCTCCTTCTCGCCTCCCTCAGGTCTTTATTCAAATATCACCTCCTCCGTGAGAACGCCCCCAGCCACCCTATCGAACTTTTCAACTACCACCCTCCATCCTGATAGCGTCTAGCCTTACCCCTGCTTCAGCAGGAAGTCTCAGCAGCCTCCACCATCTGTCTCATATGTAGTCACTGGATTGTAAACACCGGAAAGCTAGATTCCTTGGGCCTATTTTGTTATGTCTTTTTGTACGGCTGCATCCTCACAACTGGGAAGGCGGCTGGCACCAGGCGTCCAGTAATTATTTGTTGCATGGATGCGTGCACATAGCACAGACTTGGCAGCAACCTTTAAGTGAGAGCTTGTGTGTTTGAAAGCAGAGGGAGGCTATGTGAGGAAGCCAGGATCCAGCCTTGTACATTTCTACTGGAGGCTTGGGTTTTGCAATGCAAAAATAGTACCGTTTTGTCTATAGGTAGCCAGTTGGTGGGGAGCACCCTGCTGTCACTTTGGAACGTTGAATCATTTCCAAACAGAAATTTTCTTCAGAGACTGCAAATGATGACAAAGATGAGGTGACAGGGGTAGTATTTGAGATTAAATTTTTTAAATGTATTTTTACCTGTCCTGGGATTAAAGGAATCAGGGAAGGGCAGCCCAAAGCAGAGAGAAGGCCCATGAGCAGGGAACAGGAGAACCCTTATATGAGGCAAAAAGATGGGGCTAGGCCAAGAGAAAAGTGAGCGACAGGGGCCAAGAGTGATCCAACTTTTGGCTTTTGCGGCATAACCCAAATATAACTGGAACCCACTTGGCCCCACTTTGGTACATACGTTTTGATTCAAAGAACCACACTCCGCTGAAAAATATAAATGAAATCAGTTCCAACTTTCACTTACAGAAAAATTGCCAAGAAACGTGGAGAGAGCTTACACTCTCAGTGCGCCCGGTCATGCGGAGCCTGGAGCCCCGTCCCGGCAGCTGCCCCACTCTCAGTGCTCACCCCCGACCCTGGCAGCTGACCACCCCCCAAGTTCCCTCCCTCTCAGCAACTCTCCATGGCCCAGTGGCCGCTACTCCTCATCTTCCCCGTCCACCCCTCCTCCCTTTCATCTCTGCTTTCTTTCTCAGGAATAATCTTGTCCATTCCAGCGTCAACCTCCTGTCCTCCCCTGTCTAGTTGTGTGTCTGTCTCTGCCTCCAGTCTGTATCCTAAACCCAGGCTCTGAGCTGACAAAGCTAGAGTTCTCTTAAGAGAGGCCCAGGAGGTCCGGGAAGGGCTGTGACCACAAAACATTAATAATTTTCTTCCCCATTACAGTAGAATAAAGTCTCTTTTCCCTCCCTGGATTTTAAGTGTCTTAAAATATCTGATTTCAAAAGAAGGAGGAGGAAGAACCCCTTGGAAAGACAGAAATACTAGTGAAAAGAGAAATCCCTCTCTTCCATAAGGGATTTCAGCCAAGGGAACTAAAAGGCCAGGATTCTTTTTAACCATCCACGCCACAAGATGTAAACGAATCTATTTACTCAGCAAAATATTTCCTTATTACATTTTGAGTAATTTCCCATTGAAAACAAACAGTGCATGTCAGAAAGCTCCAGGAGTCCCTCAGGCCCCCGAGGCCAGAATGGGCCATCTCAGACATCTTTCCTCTTCTTTCAAGAGAGAAAGTCAGACCGAATTTATTTTTACTTTTGTCTTTCTATTTTGATTTACCAAATGCCACCGCTCAATTGAGCTTTGAAAAAGACAAACAAATGCAGAACCATCTTAGTTTAGATTTGAGCTGAGAGGATCTTACCAGGAAGCCATTTCAATCCAAGTTCTTCATGAGTAAGCGAACTGGGAGCAGTCTTGGTTACCAACTTCGACTGGGGATGCCCAGTGTCCTCATAAATTCTTCATTAATTAACCATTAAAAAAGACATACAATCATTACTCTATCCTTTTTCTAGTGGCCATCAACACAATTCACTGGACAATCAATTCTTTCCCTCCTGATGTAAAATACCACTTCCTATAAATTTATGATTAATTTTTATATCTTATATAGTAAGTCTGTTTTCTTTACCCTTTTAAAAATCATGGTCTTGGGGCACCTGGGTGGCTCAGTGGGTTAAAGCCTCTGCCTTCAGCTCAGGTCATGATAGGGTCTGGGATCGAGCCCCGCGTCAGGCTCTCTGCTCCGCAGGGAGCCTGCTTCCTCCTCTCTCTCTCTCTCTCTCTCTCTGCCTACTTGTGATCTCTGTCTGTCAATAAATAAAATCTTTAAAAAAAATAAAAATAAAAAAATAATAATAATAAAAATCATGGTCTTTTATATTTATTGTGAGGTACCATACTGAAAATAGAAGGTGACAGGCAAGTTGACAGTAGTGAAAAGACCCCTCAGTGAAATTTAGAACCATTGGACTGATTTTGTTAAACACCTGTATTAGGACTTATTTATTAAATTAGGGTGCACTTAAGGTCATTGCAATTTATTTTTAAAAATATTCCTTTTTTTTTTTTTTGCTATTTTCTTCATATGGGTATAATCCAGATGTCGACTGTACTCTCCTCATTTTTATACCTTTCAAGTTAAATTGTCTTGACTCCTCCCCCAAATGCAGAGGGAACCCCAGATTAGGTGAGCCCTTGAAGACAGGTTGGGATACTGGTTATGAGCCCCCCAGGTGACTTGCAGAATGTTGAGAAGCAATCACCTAGACTCCAGTTGACAGACTCGTTGGGGTCCCACTGAAAGCCAGTTGTTCAGGCTTTAAGAACACAGGGCTCTTGCAAGAAAGGATTAGTCTTTTCATTTGAGCTCGGAGGTTTTCTCAGGAAGGAATCAATTAATTTTCTGTTAGAGAGTTGACACCGGCTGTTGGTTTTCTGAGACCCAAATGAAGAAAGAGGACCAGAGGTCTCATCACCACTGTCAACTTTCCTGTGACCTTCTGTTTTCAATATGGTACCTCACTCTCACTTTCTTGCTCTGCTTGGTGTGCCCAGATCCAGAACCTGTCAGATTCGCCCTCTCCAAGAGAAAACCTCGAGTCTTCTGTTGAAAATAGGGAGAAGTAGAGACGTGACCTTGTGAGGTCAGGGAAGGGATCCGTTCTTATGCATGCCTGCCTATTCCATGCTTCGTATATATACTGTTTTGGAGGACACAAGAACTCATTTGTCTTGGTATGTGTTCCAGGAGTGGAATCACGGTCTCGGGATATATGCACAGTTAGTTAAAACGATATTGGTAAGTCATTTTAAGTAGTTTGTACTTGGAATTTGTTGATTTCCTTTCCACTGTATCTTTCCTTACCATCATTGATTTCTGCTTTAGTTTTGTTTTTTAATTTCTTTTCAGCGTAACAGAATTCATTGTTTATGCATCATACCCAGTGCTCCATGCAATTCGTGCCCTCCATAATACCCACCACCTGGCTCCCCCAACCTCCCACCCCCCACCCCTTCAAAACCCTCAGGTTGTTTTTCAGAGTCCATAGTCTCTCATGGTTCATCTCCCCTTCCATTATTTTTCCTTCCAAATTCGGAGGGTTTAATTTGCTCTTTATTTCCTAAATCGGAGGCTTAAATCATTGATTTTTTCCTCTTTTCCTTTTCTAATATATTCATTTAAACTGTATGTTTCTCTTTGGTCAGAAATGATATTCCACAAGTTTTGATATGCCATGTTTATTATTATTGAGCTTAAAATATCTCATAACTACTACAGTGATTTCTTTTTCAATGCATGTGTTATTCAGAGTTGGAGATTTTCTTCTTATCTTTCCATTATTCATCTCAAGTTTAATTCTGCTGTGGTCCAAAAACATTTTCTGTGTCTCCTTGTCCCTTGACATTTTTTGAGACTTACTCTGTGATCCAGCCTATGGTCTATTTTGGTAAATGTTCCACATAACCTTGAAAAGAATGCTTATCCTGTGGTTGTTGGGTGTGATGTTCTAATGTGTCAGTTAGTTTCAGATCTTCCATGTTTTCATTCATTTTTTTTTCTCTACACATTACTACCAATTATGATCAGTTGCCGAGAATGATGTATTAAAATCTCCAACAGAATTCATGGATTATCGATTACCACTTTTAGTTCTATCAATATTTGCTTTATATCTTTTATAACTATGAGGTAAACACAGAGTTGAAATTATTACGTCTCCTTGATGAACTGGCTGTTATGTCATTTTGGAAATCCCTCTGTCTATTAACATATCTTGTCTTACATCCTATTTTTTGCTATTAACACAACTACGACGGCTAGGTTTTGGTTAGTGTTTGTATGGCATGTCTTTTTTTCTTCCTGTTTTTCCATCTTCTTGTGTCCTTATAAATTGTCTCTTCCAAACGGTATTTTGTTTAAAGTGTGTGTCTTGTAAATGGCACATGATTTATTTTTGGCCAAATTGGCAAACGGTTTCAGCATAGAGAAAAGCTGGTAATTGCCAGATCACCCCAGATATGGAATTTCAACCCATCTAGTTCTGTTTCCACAACTCTGCTATGTCTTTAAAGATATAATTTTGGAGGGGCATCTGGGTGGCTCAGTCAGTTAAATGTCTGACTCTTGATTTCGGCTCAGGTCCTGATCTCATAGGTGGTGAGACTGAACCCAGGGGTGGGCTCCATGCTCATGGGGAGTCTGCTTGAGCTTCTCTCTCTTCCCCTGCCCCTTTCCTTGCTCTCTGTCTCTAAATAAAAATAAGTAAATCTTTGAAAAAAAAAAACCATAAAATCTTAGATATTTTCTGGATACTTCTAGTTCTTGCAGGGAGGACATTGGGCTTCTGTGACCTACAATATCCTGCCATGATGCCAAGTCTGAGTCTTTGTCATTTCATAGTAAGTTAAGTTACTGTAACTGCTTTATTTGATCCAACCTTGTGTATTTTATTTAATGCATTGTGGCTGTTTCTCATGTTAATTTCTCATAGATGTATCTTTTTAATCTCAGTAATGTAGACACTGTGTACCCCAGCTGTCACCAGGTTCCTTGATATCTAAAAACAAATCATGGACCCTTTCTACCACATTCAGTGAGAAGTCGAACATCCTTTCTCAGTTGGCAGATTTCTAGGAACTTAAATTCTCATGGTGAATTGTGCTCAGATCATCTGTCTTCCACCCTCAAAACCTTTTGCAACACTTCCAGGAGCTGAGTGACACCCAAAGCTTCATTCTGGCCCAGATGCATTCTCCCTTTGCCTTTAATCTCCTCAATGTTCTTGTCACTCCAGACCTTACACAAGCTTCTAATTACTTCCAAACCTTCTGCAAAGGTTACGGAATGCTCCAGGTGATGAAGAGATGGTGAATTACAGAAGCCTAAGAAACATAGTATCAGATGTTTTTTCTGAACTTTTCCTAAAAGTTCTTTGATCATGACAGAAACCGAAGGCAGCCACTTAACTGATGAGCCAGGGTCCTGGGATCAAGTCCCACATCAGGCTCCTTGCTCAGTGCGGAGCCTGCTTCTCCCTCTGCCTGCCGCTCCCCCTGCTTGTGCGCTCTTTCTCTCTCTGACAAATAAATAAAATCCTTAAAAAAAAAAAAGAGTTCTGTGATCATCATGACAGTCAACACTTCTTACGAGCCACCTGTCTCCACAGATGGCTATTCTCCAACATGTAAAGTTGACTTCTTTCTCTCACTGGACCTTTACTTCTGCCTGGGTAACATGTTAGCTTCTCACCCCTATTCAAGCCTGCCTGCTTTCCCAAAACTCATTAACATAGTGTGCTAGAAAAGGACATATGTTTTCTTGATCCTATGATTACCAGCATCAGAGTGTTGCATGTAATACTAAGATTTTGTCTTTCTCCCAAATAGTCTCCCTATATTGAAAGGACCAGTTATGAAGACTTCTCTTCTTTTTGGCATGACTTATACTATAATATTTTTTTCTCTTTATGTCACTGTTTATTTTACAGGAGGTTGCCTTTCAATAATATTTCAACCTAAATTCTTGATCACAAACAGGCAAGAAGTCTTTACTGTCCTTCATGTAAAACAGGACCTATTACTTCGTATCCCCCAGATCCACATTACTGTTGAAATAATGCAAAATTTAGACCCAAATTAGGAATTTTTTTCAGATTTTATTTATTTATTTGAGAGGGAGCACAAGCAGGGGGAATGGCAGAGGGAGAGGGTGAGGCAGACTCACCGCTGAGCCTGGAGGCCGACGTGGGTCTCCATCCCAAAACCCTGAGATCATGACCCGAGCCCAAGGCAGATGCTTAACTGACTGAACCACCCAGGTGCCCTCAAATTACTATCTTAATTCTTTTTTTAACGCTACGTACGTGACCTTTCAAGTCAGTTCTAGAAGTCTGACCAGGAGTAGCAACCTAGAAATATTAGGGTCCATCGCCCTTCCCATCACTGCTCTTTTCTGTCATTCCTGCTTTTTGTAGAAACCAGGTTAACTCTGAGGCAGATTTCTTGGTTGTGTATTTATTTGCTTATTTCAATGGGAATTTGTCGGAGGAGGGGAAATCACCTGCATGCTTAAATTGAGGGGAGCTTACCTGCATCTTGAATTAGAAATACACATGTTTACATTTACTAAAGCAAAATCTCTTCTTAAAATTAATTCCTTATATGATTTCATGTCCACTTTTTAAATATAAGTGCATCTTTTCTCTCCTAATCCTACCTAATTCACTCCCTTAACCTTCTCCGCTCCCTCTCTGCCTTGACCCTCCCATCATGCTTTAAAGCCACATCCTGATCTTGCCTAGTAAGAGTTTATTCAAAGAATGCAAATTTATTTTAATATTCACCCCAGTCTGTTTTTATTTTTAAATGCTTACTACATTTCCACCACATAACACAGACTTTATTCCTAAAGTTCTGCTTAAAATTGATTTTTTTGGTAAATTAAATGCACCAGCAGAGTTGTTATTTAAAGGAAGCTTTCAGTGAATCATTTTGCAAAGTAAAGAATTTTTATGCAATGTGAACAAACTCCTATCCCAGCCCATTTCCACCTCCTTTCCCTGCTAACAACAATAACAAAAAAATCTGTTTTATAAATTTGGATTTCTGAATAGTAAATGGGACTTACCATATTTCATTTAAAAACCAAATTTACAGACTCTGCACTAAGGCTCTCCTATCCGCAGACACAATTAGGCATTCTCTCTATTTGAGAACTCGCTTTTTCTTTTTTCCTGTTTCACTTGCCTCTCCTTCTTCTTTCTCTTTCTTTCTAGCCTCAGACCTCAATGATGCTTAAAGGGAGCTGAAATTGAACGACAAGAAAGATTAAAGAGACACAATGTTTTTCTTTGTAAAAGTAACCTCTTAATTCTTCTGCCTGGGCTCTGAGCTTTAACTTTGTTCTGTGGTTATTATTGGCTTCTCAGAGATAAAACCAAGGCTCTAACTAGCATGTGCACACTGCAGAGTTTTGTTTGCTGCTCTCTCGGGCAATGAAGCCAGCCGCCTAGAAAAATCAATTCATTTGCTAGAGTTTAACTTCCTGGCAAAACCACCACTTCAACATGAATGTCCATTCCCATTTCAGGAATTTCTTTGCACAGTACTTTTCCCAGAACTACACTCTTGATGTAGTTAGTAATGATGACTGTTATGTGGACGGAGTTTCCAAAAATGAGAAAACCTTGCGGTGAAAGATAAGCTTTTGCAGTTGTCCAAGAAACACAATAAAGTGGTGTTTCTGAGCCACGGTGCTTGCTAATAGGACCTGCTTCTGATGATGAAGGGAGAGCGCTCAGTAGGCTTCATGCTGAAGTAATTAGCGGAATTTTTGATTATATTCTGACAAGTTCAATACCGAGTTGTTTGGTTACTTCCTACAGTCGCAACACATGGAAAACACATGTGGCACTGACTGAAGTTTGTTCTGTCAGAGGTGTTGGTAAAATATTTTTTTTAAATGTAATGCACGAGCCCGTAACATTCCTCAGCCCTACAGATGAGAACCTGCAGAGAACCTGCGAAGTCTTTGTGGAGAACCCCATTGCTACCAAAGCTGTCTGTGCCACCCCGAACCAGCCCCGCTCTGCCCCAGCCCTGACCTTGGCTTCACCCCGGGCCACTGCTGGGATCCGGCTCAGCACAAGAAAGCTTTGCATTCCAGAGAGGGAAAACACCACGCTGGGCTGGTGGTCATTCGGTTCTTCCAGCTTTTCCAAAGGGTTCTATGTTCCTGGAACCCAAGCACTGGGCTGCCAACAGAATACAGTTTTAAATCTCCGAAGGCAGCATATAAATGACTAATGAGCACAGGGTAAATAAAACTACCCGGCCCTTGTGATTCCTTCCTCTTCGCACTTCTCATGTATCATGGATTCATCTTTCATCACCATCAGTCTCTTAACCCTGGACACCCTCATCTCCACCTTGGATTAAAGCAGTAATCTAAAGCATCTCTTGCTTCCGGTATTTTTTTCCCTCAAAACATTCTTCTACTGCCACCAAAGTGGTATTTCTAAACAGCAGATGGGGTCATGTTTCCGCCCTCCTCAGAGGCCGTTGCTGGCTCCTTGGATCTTCAGGATGGAATTTGGATTCTTTGATGCGGCTTCATCGGGGGACCATCTCACTTTTTCATCCAAGCCAATCACTACTGAGAGTGAGGGAGGGGCCGAGGGGCCTTCCTGCTGGGACAACACGTGTAGGTAGCGATTACCCGAGAACAGACTGGGACATGAGGTCACCCAGAGCATAAAGGACCTTCATGAGCCAGTCCCGGCTCATCTCTCTCACATCACCTCCCACCTTTCTCCCATTTTGCATGTGGTGTTCTCACTGCTTTGAGCGTCATTCTCCTTACCACCTGCTCCTTCACGGGGAAAGCTCTGAGCTCCTCCAGGTCCCTGCTTAGGCTCCTCCTCTTCTAGGAAGCCTTCCTAGACCTCTGAAGACCAAGCTAAATGCTCCCTTTTGGATCCTCTTCCGCCCCCTATGCTGACTATGGCCTTAGCAGTGACCACACCTTATTGTTGACTAGTCTTTCTTCCCCCCACACGGGTTCCTAAGCTCTTCAGGACCAGAGATCCTGGTACTGGTTGGCTCTCAATATGTTTGGACGGGAGGGAACCTTTGTATCCTCCCCAAATTCATATGTTAAAATCCTAACCCCCAAGGGGATGGTATGAGGAGATGGGCCTCTGGCAAGCAATTAGGTCACATAACTGGGACCGTTATGAATGGGATTAGTGCCTTGTAATAGAGACCTCTTTCACTCCTTCCTCCACTCGGGGAAACAGGGAGAAGACAACCATCTATGAACCATGAGTCAGGTCCTCACCGGACACCAGATATGCTGGCACCTTGGTCCCAGACTTCCCAGCTCCCAGAACTGTGGGAAAAAAATTCTGTTGTTTACAAGCCACCCAGTCTATGACATCCATACTGGAGCCCTAATGGACTTAGTCGGTATCTAAGCTGAGTGACTTCACAATTCCCAGAGCCACTGAAATCGACGAGGTAGAAATCTGGAGAGATTTGAAGGAGATGATATTTGAACCAGACTCTGGGTAATACTGGGGAGTTGGAGGGAAGTGGAGGCATGGCCAGGGGAGTGTGAGGTGGGCTCTGGGGTACCCGGCCTGTCCCTGACCTGGGCGTGCTCTGCCCTGAAGTTCGGGCACAAGTTAAATCATCATCATCCTAGGGGCTGACAAGAAATGTGTCATTTAAACTGCAGTGACTAAGAGGGAGATGGCAGGGCCTGGAAGGGAGCTGAGTTGGTCTCCTGGGGGGCGGCTGGGGGGCCTTCCTGCAAGCTGGGTGCTGGCTACACAGATGTGTTCAGTTTGAGAAAACTCGCTGAGCTAGGAGACCTGCTTCTCTGTATGTGTATCATAAAAAGTTTAAAAATACGATGAATACTTTCTCAATCCCTTTTCCAAACTGAATAACTTGGGAATCACAAGGTGATAAATCTGAAAAGCCCAGCCTTCGTCCCACCCTCCAGCCGCAGCATGAATCTGGACAGCCTTCTGCAGGCCTAAACGTATCTGAAAACCTGCTAGACTTCTGCCCCTCCTGCAGCGGCATCAGGGGTGGGTGATTTGAGCCTCACAACGGAGCACATCAAAATGAACCAGCTTGCTAATTGCCTAGGTGCAAGTTCACTTTTGCTAAGTTATGCTTTCATTTTTGCTAATTGTGCATGTGTTTCCAATGAACATTCCAAGTGTGTGTTTGAGCTCCCCGCCCTTGAGGGGATGCTCACAGACATGCCCCAGTGCGCCCTGTGTCCGTCCGTTAACATTCAATTTGCACTCCGCACTGGCCAGACATGCATATTTATGGCTGCGCCCCTTCTCCAGGCTGCCTGGGCCCCCCTCTCCACAGCCCCATGCCCCCTATTTCCATTCTTGTTTTCCTGGCAGCCAACACCCGTCTAGGGCCGCCTGGGATTTTCACGGACCCATCCCCGTGGTCCTAAAATGACACTGGCTGCTGACATCCAGTGGCTGCTTGGCTTCATTACAGATGTATATTCCGTCTGGTTATGCTGGTCCCTGTCCCTTCTGGAAGGAGTCCTGCCCAGATCTGCAGAAATGACCCTCCCGCAGACAGAAGAGTAGGATAGCGAGCGGCCTCTTTGTCCTGAGCTGAGGTTGGGCCATGCCTCGATGATTCCACGCTGTCAGACTCCGAGGAACCCGTGAAGGGCCTGCCTCCCCGGTCCAGCCCAAGCCAGCCTGACTCGGGCGGAGGACCGAACAGACCCTTTCCATTCTGCCTTCTCCGCCTGCCCCCTCCCCTCCGCCTGCCCTCCCCCCTCCTCCACCTTAAAAGCCTTAATGGCTAATCATTTCCCGACAGAAAACTCAACTTGAATTGTGAAACAGAAGCCATTTTAAAAGCAACCGGCTCCACGTTTTATTATTTTTCCAGGGAAAACAGGTTTGGCCCTGGTAGGATATGAGTTGTGACAGCCCTGAAACACATTCAGAACAGTGAACGTGAGCGCTGGCCGCGGCGCCCTAATTTAAACCGGGCAGCCCGGGCAGGCGGGGTTGACCACGGCCCCGTGAGCACCAGTGGCTTTCTTTCCGAGGAAATCATTCCTTCTGAATCTGGGGCTGAGAGAGAGACTCTAAGAAGGAAAAAATTTTGGTTTCAATATGTGAAATGGGGTCCCCCCGGGGGAAGCTTTAATTCTTGTCAAATGTTTAGGGAGAAGGCAACAGGGAAATTTTCCACGTTTGCAGAGGCGGTCCGGCGCGCTCCAGCTCCAAGTTGCTGTGCAAAGCCTCCGTAAAGCCTCTGACTCCCGTTCGAGGGGCTTCTGGAGGGAAGGAACCCTGGCATGGCCTGGGACAGGGGAATGAAGAGACACCCCGCAGGAAGACAGAGGGGCTGTGCCAGCAATGCACCTTGTGCAGGGAGAGGAAGGGATGGAGGCAGGGGCAGGACAGGGCCGAGGCTGGTCCTCAGGAGTGCAGCCCCCCTGCCCAAGACAGACAAGGCTGAGAACACGCTGCTCATTGTACTGCTTTTCACCTTCCTTTCTTCTGGCTGTGCAGGCTCTGCAGGTCCCAGAGGCCCATGTGCCAGGAGGCCAGCCAGACCCGGACCCCTCGCCGCCCCCCAGAAAACAGGGTTGGAAGGTGGTCCTGCTGGGCATTGGGAATGGAGCTTTGCTTATGGAGGTCAAAAGCACATTTTCCGGCCCTAGTTTCTCAAATCCAAAGCCCTTGGGATAGAACAACCAGGAATTCTAATTCCAACAGGCATCTTTGGGGCACTTGTAGGCATAGCTGGTGTTTTGAAGAGGAAGGGGAGACTTGGGGGCAGGAAGGGGGTAACCTGGCAATTGCAGCAATGAGAGAAACGCTTTCCACACAGTCCCCTACAGAGAAAAACCACCTCACAGGGAGGTGAATATTCTGTAGATAAACAGGCCGTGACAGCCCCGGGGCTTAAAATGAGATGGGGATGCAAGGAGATCCGATTAGATTCCTTTCCCAAAATACAGACAGGACCCCCAACTTTGGAGAAATTTGGAAGTGTTTTGAGGGACATAACTCTGGGCAGGTTCCCAGGGATGGCTGTCTTCTCTTGGGCTTTGAGATGCACTCAGGTCATCACCATCCTGTTCTGGCCCACATCACTGCTCTGACCTCTAGACTGAGAGGTGGCCCTCGCCTTCCCATAACCCATCTCACACGGTTCCTTCCTGGTCGGACTGGCGACTCCCCATGGGCAGGGTTCGCTGTGCACAGCCCCCTCTGAATCCCCAGGGCCTACCTCAGACTGGCGCATAGTAGGGGCTTAACAACTCTTTGATTGAATGAATGAATGAATGAACAACCCCTCTGCTTGCCTCTAAGAAAGAAGAGTGTTGGAAAAGATAAGGAAAAAAAAGAGGGGGAGATTTTTAAAACCCTGCTGGCCTAACTTGGCTTAGCATGATTTAGAAAAGAACTGAGAGGAGGGGAAATAATCCCTTGAGGCCATTTTCAGTACTGGCTAAAAGAAACCTGTCTTGAGCCTCATGGAAGATTCCCATTGTGTGGCCAGCGTGCCTGTTGGCCATGTTGAGGTGAGAGGTTTGGTTGTACAGGGAGAGTTGCCAGAGGCACAAAGAGATTGTGATGTGAAGGCCAGCTTTACAGAGTCGGCAGACTCCAGGTATGATCACACCAGTCCTGGGTGTCATCATAAAATTTCCTTTTTCTCTCTTGGGTTGAGGCACAGAGGGCTGCCCTTGAAATGCAGATGTTTTCCTGAAAGGCAACCCCACTGTGGTTTTAGGGGATGGTTTAGGTGAATCCTTTTGATGGTCCATAAAAGGCATCTTGGTGTTCTCAATGCAGAAGAAAGGGGTCCCCAAAAGGAATTCAAGGAGGAGAGCAGCAGCAAAGGTAGCTAAGCAAACAGTCTCACAAGAAGGGCGTTTAGAAGGGAAAGCTTCTACAGCATTGATGGGAGAGGTTCCTGGGCTAGATTTAGTTCCATTTTTGACAGTGTCTATGGGCTGATAGAGGAGGAAACTGCAGTGGACATGCTGTGTGGTTTCAGCAAAACATGTGACAAAATACCCAGCAAGATTTGTATAGAAAATATGGTGAAGGGGTGCCTGGGTGGCGCAGTCAATTAAACGTCCAACTCTTGGTTTCAGCTCAGGTCAGGATCTCAAGGTCCTGAGATCAAGCCCCTTGACATGCTCCCCACTCACTGAGGGATCTGCTTGAGTTTCTCTCTCTCCCTCTCCCTTGGCCCCTCCAACTTCTGTGCTTTCTTTCAAATAAATAAATAAAACCTTTAAAAAAAATGAAAGAAGAAAAGACAAGACAGTGAGAAGGAGGCTGGATGAGGACCTGAAACTGGTGAACAATTGAATCTGAAGAGTGAGTCACGGCCTGACAGCATCTAGAGAGTTCACTCTCTTCATCAGTGACTTTATGAAGAAAGACAATTTCAGCGTTGCTCGTGGAAACCAATCAGGAGAGATAGCCAGTGCTGTAGACAACAGATGCAGGATTCAACACGCCATCAAACATCTTGAATATTGGCCCGAAACTGGTGGCATGAACCTTACTTAACACAGGGGAGGTAAAGAAGGTAAAGCCGTAGATTTCGTCTCCAAAAATAAACCACAGAAGAACAGAATGCAGGAGATTTGTGCTGGCGTGATTTCCTATGGAAAGAGATCAGAGAATTAAGAATGACTAGAAGGTAAGCAGAGATGGAAGACTGAGCAGAGTTCTGAAGAAAATGAGGAATGGCTGCAAAAGTAGGACATGTCGCTTGGAAGATAAAGCCGGAGAACTGTGATGCTCTCTTCAAATGCTGAAAGGGCCATTTGTCAAAAAGGAGGAGGACATGCTGCAGAAGGAAGTCCAAGGGACAGGGAGACAGCCTTGTTCAATAAGAGAACGAAGCGCTTCTTAGCAATACAGCCCTTTAGCAATGACACCGGCTGTCTTGTGGGGTAGCAAGCTCCCTGTGGGGGCGAGACCCTGTCAAAGTCATCTGCAGACAGATACTTTGTGGAAAGAAACCCTGCAGTGTGTGGTAAATGAGCTAGTTGATTCCTCCAGTGTCCTCCATCTGGTCCATGCCCTCTGATTCTAGGATCAAGAGGACCCTTAATTTCTAGCCCTTAAGAGCTCAACAGATCATCTTGATGAGAGCACACACGGCTAGGAAATGGTGAGCAAACCACACAAACAAGGCCCAAGTGGACCGGAGGTCTTGTGCATGGAATTCGGGGGCAGGTGTGTCATACCACGGTGTGTCATACCACGGACGAGGATCCCTCTAGAACGGGTGTGAAATGACAAGCAGCCAGTGGGGCGGCTGCACAGCCCACAGTGGGAATCTCAGTGGAAAGGTGGCCTCGTATCCTCAGTGACTTCCAAAATACCTCTCAGCCTTTTGATTCTGAGCCACTTTAAAAAAAATTTTTTTTTTTTTTATCCCCTTCCCTGTCTGGGTCTTGGCGAGGACACACATCATTAGGTCGCTGAGTTTTCTTTGTGAATCACTCATAGAACAAGCAGCTGTTCTGCCATGTCATAAAATATTTTTCCACTTAAGGACACAAAAGAATTTGTGGTGAACACAGAGAACCCTGACATGCTGTCCTCCTGCCAGCCGTTCCAGAAATTATCTGAAAGAGAGAGTCCGAGGATGGAGGAAAGAGGAGAGAAAGGGGTGTTTCCATAGCCTTCACGCACAGGGCTCCTCTGGGCAGGTTTCATTCGAACTGTCTGGCCAGTCTCATGAAACATTCTATTTTGTACCTTCTGGGGCCGTCGAAGAGGCAGAGTGGAGATTTAAAACAACAGTTGTTCATTCCAGCCCAACTGGTTTGGCACAGGGAGGAGCTGTGTTTTTCAGAACAGCTTCTCGACATTCCTACATGAGTTGAAATGCATAAAAATTTCAGTTTGGAAACAACCAGATGTTTTTGTCGGGGAATAAATAGATGACCTAAAGGAGACTGGAAGGGTAAGCTCGGGGCTGGGAGGAAAATGGTACTGCTGGGAGCTCATGTCTTTCTCCCAGCTCCTACTGGCCACTCGCCGTGATTAGCCTACTTGTACCAAGGCCAGACCCCACTCAGAATTTTCCTTCCTTGGGATCCCACTTGACCTGCAATGCCGCTTAGAGTCTGGGAGTCGAGGAAGAAGCTCACTGTCTTCCCATCACAGACAGAAATGGGTGAGGATGGACGGCCGGGAGCAGAACCCCTCCAGTCAGATTGGGCCCCATAAAGTGCATATACAATGGGCAGCAGAAGGTGGTTGAGATAACACCAAGCTTGGAAATGGGGGGCCCTGAGTTTCTCAGCCCCCGATGTTGTCATCTCCAGTCTCGCCCGTCTGCAAAATGAGGGGCTTGGAACAGATGACCCCCAAGCATCTTTTTCAGCCCCTGATTCAATAAACCTCCATTTCCTCTCTCCCTTAAAAACACTGAAACTGATCCCGAGGAACTAACTTTGCCATTACTGGTTACTGGATTAAAAAATAGGACAGGACTTTTTTCAAGTTAAAACTTCCTGATTTGATAGGCATAATGACTTCAGTAGATTCATTGAATGAGATCTGTATTACAGTAACCGTAGTCACAGTTTTTCTTCAAAATTGTCTCGATTTCAGATGTTCCCACCTGCTGTCTTACTACGAGTTCTGATTTTCGGTGAGGAAGCTGTGGTCAGGTACTTACAAATGCTGGTGGGGGAATGGAAAGGGGCAGGAAGGCGCAGAATTCTTCCTGTGACTTTTTATCTAGAGCATAAAAAATTTTTTTTGTCAGTTCTTCATGTCTTTCTGATAAGTCCTTTTGGGGTTCTTGAGCAAGAGAAGCCCAAGAGTCATATGCCTCCTCCGCCCCATCTCCAAGAGTTCAGAGTTCTCAGCAATGTGTCTAAGAACTGAGTTACACCATGGATCTAGCTGCTGCTATAGCCAAGGACCGAGAGTTCCGGGCATCCTAACTGATGCTCCTTGGTGGTCTGGCACCTGCTACCATTTTCCAGTCTTTCTACCACTTTCGTCTGTTTTACAAAATCTTGCTTGGGTATAAGAGGAAAACAGACTTTGGGAGGTGGAAGCACCTGAGAACAATTTGGACAGAGTGCTCTGAAGGTGCCTGTCTTCATTTGTACCTGCCATATGCCACACCAGTTTCACTGCTAGAACCACCCGTCAGACTCCAGCGCTGTGTTCCGCCGGATGAGCCCCGCTTCCCAGGCAGCTCCCTGTGCTTTCCAAGTACTACTAGCACCTGGGTGATTTGTTTAACATTACTCTTGTAAAGTTGCTGCCTCTCCGACAGCCGCGTCAGCATGCCTCCCTCTTCTTTGGAGAGAGCCAAGAGAAACTATTAAAAATGTGTTTGAAATTACACATTCCCTGCTCTCCTTGACAGAGGAGCTTTGCAAAGCTCGTTAAGAGAGCTGGAGAAAATTCCACAGCACATTTCTGGGTTTATGGTTATTATTTTGCATGTGCTGCTGAGCTAATAGAATGTGACTTTGGACATCCATGATCCAAGGGAAAATGGCCGCCTAAGTCCAGAGGCTTTGCTACCAGAAGAGCAGAGATGGCTACCATTTTGGCTACTCACCCCCCTTTGCTCTACTTACAGACTTCGTGGTGAAAGAGATGAGAGCCAAGGAGACAAAGACGAAGAGGGAAGGAATAAATTAAGCGGATTTTGGAAGAATCCTCTTTCTTCCCTACCCCTTTGTTCCTTCTTCCCCCCCCCCCCCCCCCGTCCCTTGCCCTTTCAAATGTTGGATGGGCTGATTTAAGCTTATTTTACAGCTTTTCTCTAACTCTGTGAAACTGAGCTCTACGAGAGCTGGACTCTGAGGCTTGTAAATAATCTCCTAGAGGAGGCTCACTAAGTGGAAGCAGCCTGTTCAGTTCAATTTTCTCCTCCGGTTACCACCGATGACCTCCAGACATCTCAATTTCTTACATAATTCTCGAGCGAGCAAAGCCACCGCTCCATTGCCTCTGTTGGAAAGAATGTTGCATTTGACCTTCTCCCTTGCTGGTGTGTGAGCCTGACAACGTGCGAACCAGCCCAGTGCGGATCAGGAACCACCACACTGAAACTCCGGATCCAGACCTCATTGTTTTATATCTTCTCCAGAAGATTCGAATGCCTGGGGAAGGTACCGCTAAACAGACACGTTCGAAGTGAAGTTCTCCACCACCTCATTGAAACTGATCTTTCCCTGTAAAAACAACAGAGTCCCGTGCCATTTCCGCCAAGCAAAATGTGAAACAACACCATTTGACCTTAGGCCGTGTAAATAACTTTCACAAGCAAAAGCTGAAACATACTGCGTCCATCTAACAAGAAACACAGAGTGAAGGACCTAGTAGTGTGAGGGAGGAGTTCAACAGAATTTTTTAAATCCATTGAAAATGGCCACTGCACTGCTCAGAGATACCAGACTTCTGGGGTGATTAATTTCTGAAGCAAAGAATGGAGGACTGATTCCTAGGGCGAGGAATGTAACTTCGTCCTGAACCTAGAGTTTAAAGAACGTTTGTCATCCCTTTCTTCCTACCTGTGCGCTCAGTTCTTGATTTGAGGTGCAGGCTTCCCTCCACCATGTGAAGGCCACGTGTTCCTAGGAATGGCGTAAAGCAAAGAAACAATTACCATTCATTTACACGGAAAAGTTGTTGAGCGTTCTCAGACCCCCAAGATAACCTCTTTTGGACTTAACTGATACCTTAGGACACATCTTGCTAGCAGATGCACAAAATAAATCAAGGTAAAAGCACAGATGCTCATGAACACAGGTCAGAGCAGTGGCCACTTGGGCCTGAGGTGTGGAGTGGGGTTCCTGGGGAAGGAGATCAGTGGGACCCGAGTGGCTGCTATTTTCACTTTTCCTCTTTTTTTTTCTAAAAGCAAAAATCCTCTAGATTTCTGTGGTTTCTCAGAAACAGATACTATTGTAGGTCCTCCCTAAGAGCAAAGTGGCCTAACGCACACCTTCCAAAATCGGGAGAAACCACTAGCATCGTTAAATAAGGCTGCTCTCCCCGCAAGGGTGAACACCACAGTTTTCTTTCATTTCAACTGAATCCAGCTTCTCCCAGTGTGAAGAAACTGTAAGAAAAGGAAATATTCTTATCTTCTTAGATCAAATAGATCTCTTGACAAAATAAAGACTGAATTCTTCTCAGGACATGATACAACTGACACCCAAAGGATTCAGCCCTCTGCAGAATTTCAAGCAGAACTTCAGGTCAGTGAGTTAAAAAACAATTTTCAAAACACAATTCCAAAACTACATCCATCTGTCTAAAAAGACCTCACTTCCAAAACCCTGTTGTAAGCTTTTTTGTTTCCCTGGATAGGTTTTTCTTTCCATCTGAACTTTTACCTAAAGCAAGGACCAATTTTTACTCAAAAGACCATCTCAGGAAAAAATTTGAGCCCAAAATGTTTCCTCTTCTCGATTTCCAAACACCCTTACCCACAAAGCGGGATCATTTTGTTTGTAATAATCACTGCCTACAGACATCTAACCCTTTTACCTGGAAATGTATTTCTCAGATTAACATCAACTTTATATTCAATTAATTGTTCAAAGTTCACAGGCTTTTAAACAGTCATCATCCTTTCCTGGGGCTGTGGAGGGGTTTGCGCTCAGCATGCTTCCCCGTAAGCTCCTAGAAGGGACTTTTGCTCTTTGTATTTAAGAGGCACATGGGGACCTCGGTGTCCTGAGAGCATGGGACCATCTGGTATGTGGCTCTCGGCACCTTCGTCAGACGCGGCCAGAGCTCCAGGGCTCTGTCCTCCATGCACCTGGAGGGCGGCCGTGGGCTCTAACTGGCCATAAGGGAAAACTCTCTGATGGAGGACAGGAAGTCCCTTCCTTGATTTGTGGGGGGACTGGGTCACCTCCCTGCTTCCTTCACTTTGAGGTGGAAACGGCTGAAAGGAAGACTCACCCCCAGGAGCACCGCCCTGAGCGGGAAGTAAAGAACAGCTCGGTTCCCCCGCCCCAGATGGGAGCATCTGAAACCTCACGCGGCTCCGAAGTCTCTAGACTCCACTGGGAAGGTGAAAGGGGCAGAGACTTGCTGAGCTTGCAGTGGCTCTAAGAACCACCACTTTCAGGAGCTGATTCAAAAAAAGGGGGAAGCGGCAGAAGAAATTTCCTTCGGAGCACGCACAGAATTTCAGGAGAAACGAGAAGGTGCCCGGCAGAGCCTGGTTACGTTCTGATTTATTATACTTTTAAAAAGCCTGTGGCCCTCTTGCTCCAGCCTACTCCTGAGTGACAAGGGACAGCTGGGACACGCGGTGCTGGGACCAGCTTTGGAAGAAGGAGGAGCAGCTCCAGGCCAATCACACACGCAGGAAATCATCGCTGTCTGACAGAAAAGATCAAAATGCTTAAGAAAAGACATTTGCAAGGCCACTGAGTTGGAATCATAAACAACTAGGGGGTGGGGGTCGAGGGGAAGCAATTGTAGGTGGAAAAAAAATCAGTGTATTTTGTGAAGAGACTTTAACACTTCTCAAAAAACGAAAAGGAGAGAGAGAGGAAAAGGAAAGGGAGAGCGTCAGCGGATTCGGGTATAAAAAGATGTGAACGAAATCCCCTGGCCTTGCAGAGGCCCTTCTGGGCTGCCGCTCACTCCCACCATGATGCTTATCTCTTACTCTGATATCTTCTGGGAGCCAGGCTAATTACCAAATTAACACCAAATTATCAAGTGGAAAACTCTTCTCCTGCTTCAGCTCCTATCACCTCCCTGGGGAGGCCCCCTGATCCCTCCCACCCAAGTCTGTCCTTGGCCCTGAGGCTTACCCTCACGGCACTTCCCGTGGGACAGCCCGGGGGTCACTTTCCATTTCTCGTCTCCTCCACTGGCCTGCAAGCCCCATGGAGGTGGGGGGGGGGGTCAACTCTCATTCAGTTTCCCCTCCACCACCAGCAGCGTGCCTGACACATTGATTCATTCATTCACTTCATTCACTCATTCATTCACTCAACAAACATTCACCAAGCTCCTCTCATGGGACAGGATCCATGCCAGCACTGGAGATCCCATGTCGTACGGAGCAGAAAAAGGCTTCTTTGTTCTTGCGGTGTTTAAACTCCCTGCTGCGGTTAGTAGAGGGTCTTCAAAATAGCTCTTCATGGCGACTGCTTCATGTGGAGGGATCTTTGGGGCCAGGTGGGCAGAAATCCCGCTGGGCGGGGCAAGCCTTCAGGAACCGGGGGTCCGGACTGAATGACTGTGGCCCAGGCAGTTGGGAGAACCCCCACTGTGGCCCCACAGTAACTCAGGACAGAAAATGTGAGGAGAGGAGGAAGAAGAAGAAGATGGTTTCTTTAGTTGGGGTTGTTGAATATGCTCCCTTCCTACAAGGCTAAATTTACCAACAAAATCTAGTTATTTTTGTCAACTCTGGGAGGAAGGAGATTTACTTCAACTCTCTTCATGTCACAGGGTTGGGAGAACAGCCATAGACCATGCCTCCTCTACGTTACCCGCAAAGGGCTCTAACTCAGGGGTGAGTGGGGGCCCCGGGGAAAGGAGCCTCTTCTCAGAGGCTAAGACCGTATCAAGGGTTATGTCAATTTAACTTCCCATTCCGTAATATACCTGGGTTTGTTCTCAAATTTAGAGATTATGGTGTTTTAAAACAGCTTATCAATTAATTTCTTTGGCTTCTCCCTCGCCATTTTCCGGAAGATAAAGAAAAAATTCCCAACCCCTCAGGATGTCTCGGGCGACCCCACACATTGCTGCCATCCCCCTGGAGAGCCTGCTATCCAGCAGGAGAGGAGAGGTTCCCAGCCCGTCACCAGCCCCGCTGCCGCCCCACACCCTAAGCATCAGGTCCACACACGAGAAGAGTAGTTGATGGGGTCTGGGCCGAAGGAAGGGAGCCAGGAAAGGAAGAGCTAAGAATCCTGCCCAGGTTCCAGAAGGTGCCTGGATTTTCAGATGCTGTTGAAACCCTTCGATACACACCTGCCACCGGGGTGAACCCCTGTACCTCCCTCAGGCCACTTGGGGCCTGGGCTGATTCCAGGTCTCATAAGTACTGCTCCGCCCATCAGATCGACCTCTTTTCTTGCCTGCTTCTGAGGAAATGCCCAGAGCTGCGCATTAGCTGAAGAGACCAAAGGCTCCTTCCCATCCTCCGAGGGCACTTGGGATGAATTGTCTGTAAAGTTCGAGTCAGTTTTTCTGTTTTGCATAATCAATGCAGTTTTTCACTTGCTGGGCCAACAAGACAGTCCCAGCCAAATCGGCCATCAACTATTACCTTTTCAGAATAAACTTCAAATAATGAAGTACTCATGCTTTTCTGAAATGGCTTGAAAAGCTTATTTCCAGGGGGAGCCTGGGTGGCTCAGTCGTTAAACATCTGCCTTCGGCTCAGGTCGTGATCTCAGGGTCCTGGGATCGAGCCCCACATCGGGCTCCTGCTCGGCAGGAAGCCTGCTTCTCCCTCTCCCACTCCCCCTGCTCCTGTTCCCTCTCTCACTGTGTCTCTCCCTGTCAAATAAATAAATGAAATCTCAGAAAGAAAGGAGGAAAAGAAGGAAGAAAAAAGGTTCTTTCCAGGCCAACACTCTGCTTGCTGGCTTTTATTTAGAAACACATTTTTTATACATTCACTTCAATTCTCCAGAAGAGACAGGGGCCAAGAAAGAGTAAATAAAGCAGCGGCCCAGGTTACTGCCCATCCATCAATCCCGGAGCCCTGATGAAACCCCAGCCACGCAAACACAGCCTTTGTAGGCAGTGGCACTGGCCAGACCCTCTTTCAAAAGGGACCCTTGTTGCCCCTGAGAGTTGAGAGTTGAAAAGGAAGGCTTTTGAAAGCCATCAGAAAGTGAAAAGCAACGTAAGTGCATCCATGTAGCGCAAGAGTGTCAGAATTCATAATTAGGGGTCATAAATCTTTTTGCAATGGAGCAAAAATAAATAAGCTCTCGCGAGCGCAAATCTAAAGGCAGCAAGCGTACACACGCTCCAAGTGTCAGCTTTAATTTATTTCTCCACTTGGAAAGGGGAGACTCTGGAAGCTGGCTGCCAATCTGGAGGGAGCCTCCTCGACTCTTCCTCTGGACCAGACAAAGGCTTGAATGTTGTAGGGAGAGATCCAAAGAATAACACAGGAAGCTTTTGACTTCTTACGTTGAAAAGGAGTTCTTTGAGGTGGCAGCTTTGGGGGAGAGAAGAGGAGGAGAACAAACCTCTTCTAGAGTCATCTCTCTTTTGTATAATATGAAATGCTTGGCACGTTCAAACCATACCAACCAACAAACAGAAGAAAAGTCTGACTTTACGTATGCTGCTTGACACATCTGGAGGGGGGTTAGGAAAGATATTCACAAACCATTTAACTGCATTGAGAACTTTACTAGAGCAGCAAAGATATGTAGATAAATACATCGAATGCATTCACACAACTCAGAGTGTCCATAATCATTTCCCTTGTGAATGGAAACAGCGTCATTAGAGCATGACAATTGGAGGGGATCAATAGTAATGGAATTTCCTGAGAGCACCTTGTGGAAAAAGGTCAATGAAAACGGTACCTGTGGAACTGATTCCTTGTCTTAGACTCAGCAGCATGAAAATACACTTTCCCCCTCTTTCTGCTTTAAGGCCTTGGCACAGAAAGCTTCCAATTAGCAAAATTAGCAAAGTAAAAGAGCTGCTCCAGGAAGGTTCTGGTGCTCTGGGAAGATGTCAGCCGCTGCCATTTCCTGACAGCAGGGCCAAGAAATTTAGGATCAGAGTCCGTGTAGCACGGACAAGAGGTCTGTCAGTCGGTCATACAGGAATCCGGCTGGGTGTTAGTCACCAGACTCCTGGGGTCACCCCTGAGCTCTTGTGTTTCCCCAGTCTATAAAGGAGGAAAAGACCTTTGTTTTCCTAGTGAATCATCTCAACGTTTAAGATAAAACAACTTAAGAAATGAAGGCACGAAGAGTATTTTAGAGCAAGAAGTGCCTTAAAATCATAAGAAATGTCTTGTTCCCAGACTATGGGAGGCAGCCCAAGGCGGAGGGTGGGCGGGAGTGTGGAGGGCGCGGGAGAGCAGGCTTCTTCCAAGTTTCTCTTGAAGGCCAGTATGGGACGGAAGGCCACACATGAAGAGAGGGGCTGATGTGCATTTGCGCGTAGCTAGCTGCTCTGGCGGGTCGGGACCTTGGGGTGGGGGGTGCAGGGGCGTCAGGGGTCTTCCCCCGTAGCAGCCTGCCTCTTCCACAGTCGACACTCCGAAAAAGCCTAACTTGCTAGAATGGCAACCAGACCCATGAATCTTCCGTTGTCAAGAAAAGCTAGAGAAGTTGACTCGCCTTTGGAATAATTATTTGGGGAAGAAAACACCCGATCTCTTGCCACTGTCCATCATTTCTGGAGCCAGATCCCATCACCATATTGGAGACAGGTGCCCATAAAGAAGGAGGCACTCGTGGCCCCCCCTGGTGAAGAGTCTCCCAGGTGCCAAGAGTCCGTTGAAAGAACCCTCTCGGCCTCTCATGACACACCTGTTGGAGATGGAAGAGGGAATCTTCAGGGGGGCTTAGGTGTGAGCCAAAGCTCCCCTCCCCCCCACATCACCACCCTTCCCACCTGCAGCCTGTCGGGAAACCAGCACATTGGCTCCCACCTGCTTGAGTTTTCCTTCATCTGAGAATGCCAACACCACAATATTTGTCGAACACCGTGGAGTAAATCGTCCGCTGTTCCGGCAGTGTATCGTTCTTAGCCAGCTGGAGGGACATGATCAAACAGACGAATTCACTTCCTCTCCACTGCCATCCTCCTTTGCAGGCTAGTCCCCACTGTCACCCAATCTCCCCAGGGAGTGGAGATGACTCCCTGGGTTCAGCAGGCTCCAGTCTTCCTGAGCTCCCCCACCCCTGCCATATCCCTTCATCATTACACGAAACCACAACGGCAGAACAGCCGGCGCCTTGCTGCTGAGTGCTGTGGGTTCCCCCCGGCAGTTTTGCTGACCAGGGCAGGCTCGGCTGATTTTAGCCAGATCTCATGGTTGGCTGGCGAGGCAGCTGGGGGCCAGCTGGGAGGAGCCACCTCTGCCCCGCCCCCTAGCCCCCAGCAGGTGCACCAGGTTTGGCAACGTGGCCGCCCACGGGGTTTAAAATGAGAGCCGAAGTCCACGAAGCCTCGTTTGGCTTAGATTCACGCACGGTGCAGTATTCTTCTAGGGCATTCTGTTGGCCGAAACAAATCACATGGTTGGCCCAGCTTTGAGAGGTAGAGAAACGGGCTCCACCCCTTGGTGGGAGGCAATTCTAAATTGCACAATAAAGGGTGTGGGTCCAGGGGGGAGGTGGTGAATCCCGATCATTTTTGCTTTCAACCTATCACAGTTTTCCCCTAAAGGCACAGGACAAACAAGCCTCATGTTCCATGTTGGAAGAGAACGCCCTTTCTACACTTTGAGCCCAGAGGCTCATCCTGTCCTTACTCAAAGGTAAGAATTTATCGGGTGAGGAATCCTGGAACAGCAAGGCACCTAAGGAAAATTACCTTTTTTTTTTTTTTTTTCCTTTTTGAGGAGGGTTTTCTGAGGGGGGTTAGCTTAGCTTCCTGGTGACTAAAAATCTTTTCATTAACTGGGAAAGATTGTAGAACCAAAAAAATTATAAATATACCTTTCACTTTAATTTCAGGTTTAAAGTTTGGGGCTTTTTCTCATGTGGCCTTACAGGAAAACCACGTTACCAGAGGAGAGTAGTTTTCTCTCACAATGTCCCTTAACAGAGGGTAAGTTTCCAAGCTTCTTGGGACATGGAAGCTGGTTTGTTCCAACTTCATGAGTTCCTGACAGACCTGGTGGGGTTTCACCTATATCAGTGTAAATATGAATAATAAAAATATAAGTCCATCCTATTAATATGCCTGTTTATCCCTTAGATGTCTGGATCCAATTTGACAGCCTTTGGGATTTCACATAGTAGAACCGTCTCATCCCTGACGTAATAATTTTAGGAGATTGGAGAGCCAGGGCTGGAAATAGTCCCACCCAAACTGGGCGAAATCTGGACTGGGGATGTTACCGATCGGGGCCTGGATCCCGGCCAAAAAAACCAAGCGTCGTCAGAGACCTTGGAGGATGGGAGGTTTACTTCACGCCCGCGGGCCCAGGAGAGCGTAATCTCTCCCGGGCTGAGCCCCAGCGCAGACCAAGGGGTAGTTTGTACACTTGTACTTCGTCTCTGCGCCTCTTGCGGCTGCGGCCGGCGGGGCAGGGGACAGCGGGAACGGGCCTGGGACTGGGATTCCCCTGCGGGATTGTCAGCCGCCTCACAGCTCAGGTTTTCCTTATCCTCCTCCCCCTTGCTGCCTCTTTAAACACCTGGTTGAGAGCCTCGTGTTTATTATAGCGAGTGAGGAGCGACCCGACTCTGGCCTTGGCACTTGGTGCAGTGATGCAGCTGGTGAGGGCGTTAAGATACAAGGACCAAATGCTACTGTGAGGAGCTTAAGGAGGGGGCCGGCGAGGGGGCGAGCCAAGGGAGCTGTCGTGGGAGGGAATCTCGCAGGGGGGCCCGCTGGAGGGCCTCCCCGCCGGCCTTTACTTGCCCCTGCAATTGGGTGAGGGTTTCTTGGATGCCCCCAACTTACTAGTACAGAAGCTACAGTCCTGTGAGAAGAGGCAGAGCCCCCCCTTGTGCGGCTGGGAGTCCGTGGAGTGCGCGCCTGTTCTGGGGGACCCCGAGGCCACTCAGTTGGGCTGGCGCTGTGGGTCGGGGGCTGAGCAAGGGCAGGAAAATGCGCCCTGAGCTGCTGAGCTGCCCCTGGTGCCGAACCTGTGACCTCCCCACGCCCGTGGTGCCCAGGGCAGCTCCCACCGCGGCCAGCAGGCTCACGAGGGGGGGAATGGCCGTGGGGGAGCGTCGGGGTGGCTGGCTTTTCTTGTAAATGGAGCGTCGCTCCCGGGGAGGACTGAAAGATCGGGTAAGGTACTGACAGGTGGTGTGATCCTGTGGGGTCGGGCAAGCTGGAGGCAGGGAGGAGGGTAGCAGAAGACCAGGACTGACTGGGGTCGGGAAAACCGTAGTGAAAGGTCCTTAGGAGTAGACGGCAGAGGGCCTCCAAAAGTGGGGTCCACACCTGTAGTTAGAGGGCGCCATCGTGGCTAGGCCGACTACAGATAAAGCCTGTGGACAAGTAAAGGCAGGAAAACACCCTAGGGTCACCCAATAAACAACAGCAATGGCAAGTCTCTGGGGGGAAGCCCAGTCAGAAGGGGCAACGTGTCGGACCTCCAGGATGAGGGCTATCATGCCAGTGAGAACCAGGGACCACGGCGAGCAGGTGTCCATCCGTGGGTGGGGACTCAGCAGAGGCCAAGCCAGAGCGGGTCTGCGGGTTTGGCCGGACTTTCCAGTGGCCTGGCTTCTTGTCCAGGTCTGGGCTTTTTTGCTCTGGAGTGGTGGGCCCATGGGGTGACACCAGAGACCTTAAGGGCAGGAGGGGTGGTTGGGACAACAGAGGGAGGCCCTGTCCACTGTGGTTTGAAAAGTGGTTTCAAAACCACTTTTCCCAATTTTTGAGCCAGACTGGGTCTCCTGCCTGGAAGGAGTGCACCTGGGAGCCTAAGGAGATTGGGGTCCTCTTAATGGTGTGCCTTTGTCATTTATGTTGGGTGGGCTCCAGGGTGTGAAGTCATCTTTCTCTTTATCCCCCTGTCTGATATAAGTTTCCTGGAAGGCTCCCCAGGCACGGGGGAGGTCGTCCTTACACTAATTTGGAGTAACCCAGCGTCCCGGGGGTGCAGCGGGCCCACAGGAGGCCGGGGCAGCGGATCTGACCGTGGGAGGCGAGTCTCCCGACACACCTGTGCTGAGGCTCCCTTGAGGGTGCGGTTCCTTCACTTTACCATCCCTGAGTGTCGGGGCCTGGGGGGCAGTGTGGAGCCTCCATCCAGGTGATGCTGGGAGACTTGGTCAAGACAGCACAGGGTCCGCTACAAATGCGGGCCCATCGTCACTCTGGAGCGTTGATGGCGGGCCAAACCGGGGCACAGGCTCCCACAAGAGGACTTTGGCTGCTTCCCAGCTTCACTCCGTCATGGTGGGGAAGGCCTGGACCCATCCAGAGAATGGGTGCATCCGCGCTGGGAGCCATCTGAACCCCTGCTCGACTGCGCGTCTGCGAAGTCTATTTCTAGATCACCGAGAGGGGCTATTCCCCTCCTCTTTTTAGTGTCACTGGGCAGAGGAACTTCTTCCGGGGGTATCAGGGCCATGGTGAGGGCTCTGTCCGTGTCCTCACTGACTGTGGTCTTGGCAGCCTCCTCTGCGCTATGGGGTCGTCTCCTTTCTGGTGTCCCTTCCCTGCAGGATTGCTACGTCCTCTGGAAGTCAGACCTTCTGATAGGCTTTTCTGCAGCGGTGAGGAGGCCCCTCTCTTTGTAGATGGCCCCCTGGATAGACACAGGAGCAAAGGCTTCCTGAGTGTCCGTGTGGAAGCTGACCCACTTGCCTTCACTGAGGGTGAGGGCTTGACTAAGGCGTGTAGTTCAGCCCGTTGTGCTCACCATCCTTCTGGTGATGCCTTCGCTTCTAGGACTTTAGTGGTCGTGGTCACTGTGTAACCTGCTTTTCAGACACCTTGTAGATAAATGCTGCAATCACTGAACAGTGTGAGTTCTGAATTTCTTACGGCTAGATCCCGTAAGTCTGGGCAGCCCGCATAAACTATCTGTTACTTTGGAGCAGTCATGGTCTAGTTTCCCCCTCTTCCGTGGGGAGGATGGTTGTTGGGTTTAATGTCCTGTTTCAAGGGTGACCCATGGATTCTGGCAGAGGAGCCCTGGGTACTGTGCTAGCCGAGAGCTGGAAAGGAAGCGGTATCCCTGTGTGTTCATGAGGGATGTTGACGTTAAGTTCTTGTCCCAGGGTGAGCTTGTCTCCCTCCCTGCCAGCACCCTGAGGCACGGGGGCCATCCTGCTGCCACGGAGTCCAGTCCCTCTTACAGATCTGTAACTGGCCGTTGTCTGGGCCCAGCAGTCAGCCGTGAGTACCCCCGGGCGCTATTTTTTCACATGCAAAGAGATTGGAGGATTTTTCTGTGTTTGGTAGGCCCAGGGCCGGAGCCCACCTCAGGGCAGCCTTTATCTCTGTGAAGGCGGCTTCTGCTTTTTCAGTCCAGGCAGGGGGTTCCCGGTTTGGTTCCCCCCAAGGGATTATAGAGGGGTCTTGCTGTTGCCGAAAACCCAGGAATCCGGATGCAACAGAATCCTGTAGCCCCCAGGAATGCTTGTAGGCCCCTTTTTGTCTGGGGCTGTGGCAAGGGGATGATTGCTTTTTTTTCCCCCTCTGGTCCTAGTTCTCTTCTCCCTTGGGTAAGGAGGAAACTGAGATAACAGACCCATTGTTGGCAGATACGTGCCTTTTTCCATGAGACTTGGTATCCCAAGTCCGACAGGAGCTGTCGGAGGGCCTTTGTGCCTTTTGTGCAGTCTTCTTGTGTGTCCCTGGTGAGGAGGAGGTCATCCACATCCTGGAGGAGGGTGCATGGATTTAGGACCACTGGGTGGAGGGAGACGACTACCTTGTTGATGGCCCACAGGTCTTGGACTGGTCGATATCCTCCTCCTGTCTTCTTAACTGGAGGAGTGGGACTATTTCAAGTGGACTAGCACTCTATTAGGATACATGCTTTTTTAAGTCCGGCCGGATGTTCTTGAATGCAATCTTAGCTTCTTGGGGGAAGGGGGATTGCTTTGCCTCTGGGGTTGGGCTCCCGGGATCGGTTTAATGATGATTGGGGCCCAAGTCCGGGCTAGTGCAGGTGGGTTATCTTTAGCCCATACTGAACATGAGCCTGAACTCTGGTGGCCCGTTCAGCTGGGCCTGGGTGCAGAATGGCTTCCATTTCTTTCTTGGTGTGGTAATTGCTAAAGACCCCGTCTCCTTTTGCCCTGGGTTTAATCGGAGGCTGGTGTTCCCGGTAGGCTCAAATGTTATCTGAGCGCCAAGCTTAGAGAGTATATCTCAGCCCAAGAGGGGGATGGGGCTATCAGGTAGATAAAGGAATTCATGTCGGACCCTGTAATCCCCGAGTTTACACTGATGGGCCTGGCAAAAGGGTTGTTGTATTTGCCCATGTCCTGGTAGCCCCAAGGGTGGTCACAGTCCTTTTGCTGAAAGGGGCCACTGGGGAGGTGACAACAGAGTGCTCAGCCCCAGTATGAACCATGAAATCACTGGTCCCCTATTTTTATTTTGACCACGGGCTCCTGGGGGCCTTTTAAAAAGAAGAGAGCCTGGTTCCCTTCAGTCTGAGTCTGTTTCCAAAAGGCCTATAAGGTCCTCTTTCCAGGATTTTTCCTTGTAGAAGCTGGGGTTTTGAGCCTTTCCCCAGCTGGGACATACTTTTTTTTTTTTTTTTAATGCCTCTTTTCTTTGCAGTAGGCACATTGATCACTGGCCAACGGGGTTCTGGGTCCCCCCCCCCCTTCCATGCTTGGGGGCTCTCTGTCTTATAGAACGCCCACAGGGCCACTTTGCAAACTTCCCCAGCATGAACACATGGGCTCCTGCGTCCAGTCGAGGGGGTCGGCAGTGGAGGAATGTTGATAATACAGCATGCGACGGCCGGGCCAGACTACTCTGTCTTTACTGTGCCTCTCGGTTCTCGCTGCGCTCATACGGGCATTTGGAGGGCGCTTGGCCCAGCCTGGGGCACAGCCTGGCTGCTGGTCCTGGAGAAAGTGGATCCTCTGGGCTTGGGTTCTGGGGAGACGAATGGCGGTGGAGCGTCTGGAACTGGAGGGGGCAAGGTGAGGACGGCCTTGGGGGTGCAGACGGAGGGAGCAGGATCGGTTTAGCCTCGGGGTCTGTGGAGGCTGGGGCTTCTGTGGTGTTTTGGGGCCACGCGGATGAGGCCGTCAAGACCCTGGCCTGTCCCTGCCTATTGCAAGTGAATTACACTCAAGGTTGGGGGGGGCGGTTGGTCTGGGCAATTCCAAGCCAGGAGTCCATGTATGGAAACTAGTTGGGGTGTTCTGGCTCCCCTGTTACAACAACTTGTCACACTCGATGAACGGCTGAGACAGCCAGTGTCCCTTCTGAAGGAACACATTAAACATTAAACATGGGCCACTGTAACTCACACAGGGTTCTCCGTTTGCCGGGATGCTTCTTTTCTTTCTTTTTTTTTTTTTTTTTTAAAGATTTTATTTATTTATTTGTCAGAGAGAGAGGGAGAGAGAGCGAGCACAGGCAGACAGAATGGCAGGCAGAGGCAGAGGGAGAAGCAGGCTCCCTGATGAGCAAGGAGCCCGATGTGGGACTCGATCCCAGGACGCTGGGATCATGACCTGAGCCGAAGGCAGCTGCTTAACCAACTGAGCCACCCAGGCGTCCCTGCCAGGATGCTTCTTAACTGCATAGTCTTCTGAAAACCCCTTCCTGAAACTACTCAGACCATCTAGGACCCTAGGTTTGCTCTGCCTTGTGTGGTGGCACAGAGACCGACAAGGTGGGCACTCCTCCTGAGGAAAGACCAGGCAGATGCCCGCCTGTCCACCTTCCCAGAGGAGACTTGGGGACCTCTTAGCCATAGGGAGTCCGTATAAACCCCGGACTGGCATGCCAAGGGCTCGTATTAGACCCTACAAGGTCACGATGGAAACGGGTTGGAGCCCACTCGGACTCCATGGTCTCAAGACCGGGAACCCACAGAATCAGTCCGCCTGACAAGCCAGGTCCAAGTGCACGTTCACTCAGGCAGTCACACCGAAGTTACTACAGCCCACCCCCAAGAGGCCCTGAGCTGTGGAATTCCTTTCGGAAGTTCCTTTCTGATCCCCTTTTCGAGGGGGTTTCTGACCTGAGTGACCTCCCTCTCTGGGAAGTCCTACCTGTGAGACCTTGCAGGTCTCCTGCTTCCACCCTGACACGTGGGTCTGACTGGTCCTGGGGCCCCAGGCCGCACCGGAATCCGACGTCGGAACCAGGTCCACACCTGCCAAGTCTCCTTTGAGTCGGGTGGGAACAGTAGAGGGGGGCCGGTCCCAGGCAACCAGGTGGGAAACTGCCAAAGATTAGGCAGGACACACCTTCTCCCTCTGACCCCTCATTTGGTCACCGCCCTGCGGTTGACCCCAAACCGGTGAGCGCAATGGGCCAGCGTGGTTGGGTTTCCTGGTCAGGGAATCAGATGTTACAGATCTCGGACTGGATCCTGGCCAAAAAGTCCAAGCGGCCTCAGAGACCTTGGTGGATCGGAGGATTATTTCATGCCGGGGGCCCAGGAGAGCGTAATCTCTCTGGGTCTGAGCCCTGAGCACAGACTCAGGGGTAGTTTGTACACTTGTGCTTTGTCTCTGCGCCCCTCTTGCGGCTGCTGCTGACGGGGCAGGGGAAAGTGCAATGGCCCTGAGGCCGGGACTGGGATTCCCCTGCGGGATTGGTCAGCCGCCTCACAACACAGACTTATTTTCCTCATCAGGGAGATGGTTTCCCATGGGCCCCTCCGCGGGGAGACCAGCCTGGGTGACAGAGGCCTGGCTCACTTTAGATACCCAGGGAAAGTTACCGTTCTCTTTACTGGAGGTGGAAAATCCAGTGGACTAGCCGGATGGTGAAGAGATTACTGACCATCCCCTCTCCTGCCCCTGTGACAGGGGACTGGGGACTTTGTAACTCTTCCCTCTGCTGCTGTGTTCTTCTCCTCCCCTTGACTTTGGGTTTTACTAGGTGTCTTGCTTTGTCTGACAGGGTATTAGGAACATAATGCAGGGAGGGTCTTGCCCTTTTCAGCCTCTCTGGAGGAGCATGCCTTGGGGAGATGAACAAGCCCAGGAAAATGAGGAGCACTTAGCACATGCTGGAACATGCGGGAATCATCAGAGCTGCCCCGGTCAGCCTCTCGCTCAGAGCCGGTCTGCCCAGCTGACCAGCAGAAATGTGAGATGTGAGCCCAGATAATTTTTTTTTTTTTATGCTACCACGTTTGGGGATGGTGTGTTATGCAGCCATTTGTGGCAAGACCCGACTGATAGGAGTCCCCACGGAAAATAGAACAGATGATAAATTACAAGGGAAAGCCTGGCATTTGGTGTATAATAGGGAATTTTTTTTATAGCTGCAAAATTTGGGGGATTTTTTTTTTGTTGTTGTTTTTAAAGATTTTATTTACTTGACAGACAGAGATCACAAGTAGGCGGAGAGGCAGGCAGAGAGAGATGGATGGAGAAGCAGGTTCCCTGCTGAGCAGAGAGTCTGATGCGGGGCTCGATCCCAGGACCCTGGGATCATGACCTGATTCAAAGGCAGAGGCTTTAACCCACTGAGCCACCCAGGCACCCCTGGGGAATGTTTATCAGTGTGACTTCACTGGTCCCCACCGATATTCCACTGGCATCCCAGATTCCCTTGGTAACAGAGACAACCAGATGTAAATGAATAGAAGAGAACTTGATATTTCAATCTGTTTCCATTTTCTGTTACAGAGTTTCATACCCTGAAGAAAGCATATTAATGCACCCTGCTACAACTCTCACCCAACTTTATTCTCAGCCCCTTACAAAATTTGCTGTTCTCCACTTTTCTTGAAAAATCAGATACTTTATATTCCAGATCCCCCAGAATATACCTCTGGGGAGTTCTTGGAGTCAATTAAAGTAGAATAGATTTTCTCTGTCTCTACTGGGGGTTTTTGAGTTCAGAGAGTCCATGTGTTTTCAGAAATTTCTGCGCAAGTTTGTGTAAGTGTTTCTGTGGAGGAGGGGCACAGTGTCCCCTAGATTCAGAAAAGATCTACAGTCCCATGGAGAGAACGTCAGCCCTTCTGGCCTGTTCTTTCCTAGCTTTGCCAGATGTCAGCATCTTGTACCTTCCACAAGCCAAAGGAAGCACTTTAGGAAGTAGGAAGGATTGAATCCCCTGCACCCAAGGAGCTCCACCTACTCTCCAGATGGCCACAATCCCTGACTGGCTTTTGTCAGCATAGAAACAAGACAAAGCGTCAGCTTTAATTAGCAGTATTAGAAGTTACAATATTAGGGGTGCCTGGGTGGCTCAGCCGGTTGAGCATCTGCCTTTGGCTCAGGTCATGATTCCGGGGTCCTGGGATTGAGCCCCTGATCTGGGGAGCTCAGCGGGGAGCCTGCTTCTCCCTCTTCCTCTACTTGCTGCTCCCCTGCTCGTGTTCTCCATCAAATAAATAAAATCTTAAAAAAAAAAAAAAAACCCACACACAAAGTTACAGTACTGTAACATCCTATATTAGCAGTATTAGAAATCCTCATCCTTTCAGTGATCCGGAAGGACAAGCTCTGTCTTTCCGTGAGATTGTCTTGGGGGCTTACAGGCTCGATTTCTAAATCGGGGCTGTCTCACCATTTCGGGTGCACCTGGCCGCCTGCCTTCTCAGCAGAAACGGCCTGCCCCGGGTAGGTAGACTGAGCGTAGTGCACTGGTTCTTATGTCCTAGAGAATGCACAAATTTGCTGGGAAGACTTTAAAATCCAGATTTCTAAGTCCCCCTTCTAGAACTATTGAATTGGAATCTCGGTGAATTCTGCATTTTTTAGAAGACTATTTTTTATTTATTTGGCAGAAAGAGAGAGCCCATACGAGCAGGGAAGAGGGCCAGAGAGAGAGGGAGAAGCTGAGCCCGATGCCGGACTCGATCCCAGGACCCTGGGATGGGATCATGACCTGAGCTGAAGGCAGACCCTTAACCAACTTAGCCACCCGGGCGCCCGAAGTCTCCATTTTTAATGAGCTCCCAGGTGATTTGGAGCAACTTGTCCACAGACCACACTCCGAGAAGAACTAGTTGAGGGACACCCAGGTCCAGAGCAACTCTCTGAAGCTTTTGAAGTCTTCCTTTCTTGAAATTCTATTTCCTTTCAGTCTGTAAATGGGGGCGGATTTAAACACACACACTTCTAAAGTTTCTACCAGCCTAGAAATAATGTAATTTCTAAGATTTCCCATTTCCTTCAGGCCCTGTGCCCCTCTGCTAATTTGTAGGACTACTGTTCTCCTGGGCAGACTTTAAAGGTTTAGGCGCCAAGGGGGTGCTCATCAACTCAAACTGAGGAGAGCAGGCCAGGGCCCACCGCCCCAGAGTTATTCAGGCTATGCAGCTGGCATTGTCAGACATGGGACATAGAGTCAAGCATTGCTTGAATTTCTAAACCAGTTCTTCCCAGGAGAAATGTCGCAGAGGCCATGGGCACCCCAGAAGTTATCTTCAAGAATAAAAAGGAACAAGGCCGTAATGAGGAGCACAGAGCCAGAGGACAGGGAATGCCATGGCCCGCCCCCGCCGTGTGCAACATCAAGGCCACTGGTGCAATGTGGGTCTCATTAATGGCTCAAAGACAATATTTCACAGAGTTATAAGTTCAAGATGTTACTGAAAAACCCATATTGTGTTTTTTATCCCCACCTACCCCGTCCCCAGGGTTTTCTGAAATCATTTTTTAAAAAACTTTTTTTAATGTGGTTCCACCCAAAGGGTCATATTTCTAATGGTCTGGGACAGATCGCACCGGGCCAGTGAAACCCGAATCGGTTTGGTAGAAGGATGATGCGATTTCCTCTGCCTCTCGTGGGGAGAGGGGAGAAAGCTGTGAACCTGTTAAGTACATAAGCAGGATCATGTGGGTGGCCCCAGAGAGGGACACCTGTTTTGCTGCTCAATGCAAGATCACAAGCACAAATTTTTCTGTAACACTATCTTACCTGAAGCTCGGCCAGCGCTGTGAAGCCTAGAGAATTTCTAGAGAAATTTAGAGCAAGATCTCACAGGGTCGTAAAGACATTGTCTTGGGGGGAAAAAAGCCACCACACGAACAGGAAAACTATAACATCCATTTTCACAGATGCAGACTATTCCATGATCTGGCTACACTTGTTGATGGTCGACACTCAGAATGTTTCCATTTTTTTTTTCTTCTGTTACAAACAATGCTGCAGTCAATGAATGTATGTGAATAAGTGTTAAAATGGTGCTTTGATTTCTGAAGGATAGTTTCCTACACATACTGTCGATGGGTTGAGTATTTACAGGCATGGACATTGGACATTTAAGTATATTGGCATATTATTTCAAAAATTATGCTAATGAGTCTTATTATGCTAACAAGTCTTGTATCTAGAAGTAGATACAAATGTTGGTTTTCCCACACTTTTGTGAGCACAGGTTGCTTTCCCTCCTTCTTCCCAAACTCTGTGAGCATCAGAGGATTTTATTATTTCTGTTTGCATGTCCATGTTTCATGCTGAGTTTTACCTGAGTGTGTTTTTTGGGGCCTCTTCTCTCCTGCGAATGCCTGTTCACAGCCTTTGTCACATAGGGTCTGTTTCTTAGGCATCTGTAGAAGCTGAATTACATTAACACTTGGTCTTTCACATGTGTTAATAAGTTTTATCTCCAGACTTGTTTGTCTTTTAGCTTTGTTCTTAATCTTGTCCTTTGACACACAGAGATTCTTAATTGTTAGGTAGTCAACTCTTCCTAAAGGCTGATGCCACCCAAGGTGATGAAACCTGCGTCTTAAATTTTCTTTAAAATTCCTACAGTTAAAAAGGTCAAGAACGTTCACTCACCCATTTGAAAGGCATTTTTGTATATATCCTGTGAGGTTCGGGTCTCGGTGTTCTCTTCCAACACTTAAATACAGGCATACACCCTATCCTCTGCTGAACTGAAACAATGTGTGGTCATAGAAGACATTCTTTCATAGTAAATTTTATATTCTCTATTATTTCTAAAAATATTTGGGCAACTCTTACATAGCTATTTTTTACACAAAAACTTTAAAATGATTTGTCTTTAAAAAAAAAAAATGGATGCCTGGGTGGCTCATTTGGTTAAGCAGCCAACTCTTGGTATCAGCTCAGGTCATGATCTCAGGGTCATGGGATCGAGCTCTGTGTTAGGCTCTGCACTTGGGATGGAGTCTCCTTAAGATTCTCTTTTCCCCTCTCCCTCTGCTCCTTTACCCCCCAACTCATGCACCCTCTTTCTCTCAAAAAAAAAAAAAAAAAAGTTATGTATAAAACTACCCACTGTAATTTTGACTACATCTTATATGATTGAGTCTTCCCATCCAGAAACAGTGGGTCTATCCATCTAGTCAAGTCTTGTCTAATGCCCTTTAATGCTATTTTACCATTGCCGTCATTTGGGTTCATAGTCCACAGTTAGAACTGTGTTGCTGCTGTGAATGCAATTTGACTACATCTTATATGATTGACTCTTCCCATCCAGAAACAGTGGGTCTATCCATCTAGTCAAGTCTTGTCTAATGCCCTTTAATGCTATTTTACCATTGCCGTCATTTGATTCATAGTCCACAGTTAGAACTGTGTTGCTGCTGTGAATGCAATTTGACTACATCTTATATGATTGAGTCTTCCCATCCAGAAACAGTGGGTCTATCCATCTAGTCAAGTCTTGTCTAATGCCCTTTAATGCTATTTTACCATTGCCGTCATTTGGGTTCATAGTCCACAGTTAGAACTGTGTTGCTGCTGTGAATGCAATTTTGCCAGGCAGGCAATGCTCATCATTCGCAGATTCTATATTTGCAAATTTGCCTCGTGGTGGAAACACATATGTAACCCCAAATCCATACCTTCCGTGCTTTCACTGTCGTTCACGCGCCTGGGCAGAGAAGGAGACACATCTGCGTCAGCTCATGTGCGCGTCCCCAGCTGAGACAATTCTCTGCCTTTTCGTTTCAATTTTCATACTGTAAGCAAGTGTCCAGCTCATGGTATATTTAGGGCTATGTTTTTTCCATTTTTGTGCTTTTCGTTAGTGATTACAATGGTTGAAATGGCCCATAGCCACAGTGTTGAGGTATTGTCCAGTGTGCCTATGTGTAAAAAGACTGTGATGTGCCTTTGGGAGAAAATATGTGTCTTAGGAAAGCTTCATTGAAGCATGGCTTATAGGCATGGCTTGGCCATGTGCTCAATGTTCCTGAAGAGCTATATACAACAAACAAGTGTCTCTAAACAGAAACACACATGAAACAAAGGTTATGCAGTAGTTGGTTGATGAAAATACTATGACCAAAAGCTTGCGGGAACCTGTGTATTTCCCCTAGGAGCGATGGGTCAGTATTCACAAATTCAGGGTCTATGGCAGTTGTATGGAACAGAACTCCCACGAGTAACATGAACTAGCTGTACAATAGTCCCCCTTATTCATGGTTTCACTGTCCCCAGTTTCAGTGACCCATGGTCAGCCATGGTCCAGAAGCAGATGGCCCTCATTCTGAGCACTGAGCTTGCTTGGCTGGGAGCCTGGTTCTCCCTCTGCCTGCTGCTGCTCCCCTCTGCTTGTGCTCTCTCTTTCTGACAAATAAATAAAATCTTAAAAAAAAAAAAAAAAAAGATTGACAGCAGCCTAACACTACATCACATGCCAACATCGCTTACCTCACCTCCTCTTAACACCCAGACATTTCATCATCTCATATCATCACAATTAGAAGGATGAATGAGTACAGTAGAATTAAGGTATCTTGAGAGAGACCACATTCACATAACTTGGATTGCAGTACATTGTTATAATTGCTCTATTTTATTGTTGTTAATCTGTGCCTAATTTATAAATAAAACTTTATCATAGGTATGTATATATAGGAAAAAACATAATATATTTAGGGTTAAGCACTATGCAGTTTCAGGTGTCCACTGGGGGTCTCAGTGTATCCCCCTGGATAAAGGAGGACCACTGTATGTTTTTATCTGTTATCTTTATATCAGATTTTGGTATTAAGATAATGCTATCTTCATAAAATAGCAAGTTTTGCATCCTTTAATATGGTCTGGAATCATGCAAACACATTAATTTCTTTCCTTGAGCCAATCTGTAATCAAGGCTAAACCCTCCCTATTCTATTTTTCAACCTAATTACATCCGGCCATATTGTCAGAGTTTCTTCATGGTAATGAGCTAATCCAAAACTGTTTATATTAAATTTTTTGTTATTTAAGTTAATAAAATTCCAACAACATAAAGTTACTTCACATTTGAATGAACACCCCCTTCCCATTATGAATTTCTTCCTGAGAAATTAAAATTTGAAGATTAACTTTTAAAGAGATCAAAATCCAATTCCTCAAAAAGTTAAAAATAGAACTACTCTACAATCCAACAATTGCACTACTGGGTATTTACACAAAAGATGCAAAAATACAGATTCGAAGGGGTATGTGCACCCTCATATTTATAGTAGCATTATCAACAATAGCCAAAAGATGGAAGAGCCCAAATGTCCATTCACTGAGGAATGGATAAAGATAATGTGGCGTATATATACAATGGAATATTATTCAACCATCAAAAAAATGAAGTCCTGCCATTTGCAACAATGTGGATGGAGCTAGAGAGTATCATGCTAAATGAAGTAGGTCAGAGAAAGACAAATACCATATATGATTTCACTATATGTGGAATTTAAGAAGGAAAACAGATGAACATATGGGAAGGGCAAAGAGAGAGGGAAACAAAGCATAAGAGACTCTCAATTATAGAGAACACACTGAGGGTTGATGGAGGGAAGAAGATAGAGGATGACTAGATGGGTGATGGGCATTTAAGAGGGCATTTGTGATGAGCACTGGAGATTACTGGAATTCACCTCAAGAAACCAGTATCACACCAATATGTTAACTAAAATTTAAATTAAAAAGTAAGTACTTAAAAATTTAAAGATACAGAACTATTCCAACAACACAGCAAATCAATCAGTCAAAATCCAGAATTCTTTTTTTTATTAACATATAATGTATTATTTGTTTCACAGGTATAGGTCTGTGATTCATCAACCTTACATAATTCACAACACTCACCATAGCATATACCCTCCCCAATGTCCATCACCCAACCACCCTCTCCTTATCCTCCCACACACCCTCCATTCCAGCAACCCTCAGTTTGTTTCCTGAGATTGAGTTTCTCATGGTTTGTCTCCCTCTCTGGTTTCATCTTGCCCCTCCCTTCCCCTATGATCTTCTGTCTTGTTTCTCAAATTTCTCTTATCAGTGAGATCATATGACAATTGTCTTTCTCTGATTGACTTATTTTGCTTAGAATAATACCCTCTAGTTCCATCCATGTTGTTGGAAATGGCAGGATTTCAATTTTGATGGCTGCATAATATTCCATTGTGTATATATACCACATCTTCTTTATCCATTCATCTGTTGATGGACATCGAGGTTCATTCCATCATTTGGCTATTGTGGACATTGCTGCTATAAACATTCAGGTGCACATGTCCCTTTGGATCACTACATTTTTGTCTTTGGGGTAAATACCCAATAGAGCAATTGCTGGGCCCTAGGTTAATTCTATTTTCAACTTTTTGAGGAACCTCCATACTGTTTTCCAGAGTGGCTGCACCAGCTTGCATTCTCACCAACAGTATAAGGAGATTCCCCTTTCTCTGCATCCTCACCAACATTTGGTTCCTGTGTTGTTAATTTTAGCCATTCTGACTGGTGTGAGGTGGTATCTCACTGTGGTTTTGATTTGTATTTCCCTGATGCCAGATGATGTGGAACACTTTGTCATGTGTCTGTTGGCCATTTGGATGTCTTTGCAGAAATGTCTGTTCATGTCTTCTGCCCATTTCTTGATTGGATTATTTGTCCTTTGGGTGTTGAGTTTGATAAGTTCTTTATAGATTTTGGATACGAGCCCTTTATCTGATATGTCATTTGCAAATATCTTCTCCTATTCTGTCATTTGTCTTTGGTGTTGTTGACTGTTTCCTTTGCTGTGCAAAAGCTTTTAATCTTGATGAAGTTCTAATAGTTCATTTTTGCCCTTGCTTCTCTTGCTTTTGGTGATGTTTCTAGGAAGAAGTTGCTGCAGCTAAGGTTAAAGAGGTTGCTGCCTGTGTTCTCCTCAAGGATTTGGATGGATTCCTTTCTCACATTGAGATCCTTCATCCATTTTGAGTCTATTTTCATGTGTGGTGTAAGGAAATGGTCCAATTTCATTCTTCTGCATGTGGCTGTCCAATTTTCCCAACACTATTTGTTGAAGAGACTCTCTTTTTTCCATTGGACATTCTTTCCTGCTTTGTCGCAGATTAGTTGGCCATAGAGTTAAGGGTCCGTTTCTGGGCTCTCTATTCTGTTCTATTGATTATGTGTCTGTTTTTTTGCTAGTACCATACTGTCTTGATGATGACAGCTTTGTCATAGAGCTTGAAGTCTGGTATTCTGATGCCACCGGCTTTGACTTTCTTTTTCACCATTCCTCTGGCTATTTGGGGTCTTTTCTGGTTCCATACAAATTTTAGGATTACAAAATCCAAAATTCTTTTTTTTTATTTTAATGCTTTTATTCCTTATTTTTATTTTTTTCAGGGTTCCAAGATTCATTGTTTGTGTATTACACCCAGTGCTCCATGTAATATATGCCCTCCTTAATACCTACCCCAGGCTTACCCATCCCGCCACCCCCTTCCTCCAAAAACCTGTTTGTTTGTCAGAGTCCACAGTCTCTCATGCTTCGTCTCCCCCTCCAATTTCAAAATCCAAAATTCTTAAACTACAATCTAAAAGATATAACATCCCAAAGCTTCTGCCCTGGTGAGTTAAAAACCCAAAGAAATTGAGGTTTAATATTCCTCCTCCTCTGTCATGTTTGATTTTGCTCATGATCTCTAGACCTCCCTCGATGCTTGGGTGGAGAGAGCATTACTCATCAGCAGTAGACGGGTTGCTCTCTGGAAAGGTGTAATTCCTTCTGGACCAGAGAAGTTGAACTTCCAGCCTCCCATACACCCTGGCTTTAACAAGTCCAGTGTGTTCAAAGAAAGGTAAGAATATCCTAACATCAGCTTTATAGCTACCAAATTTAGGAAGCAAGCCAATTTGCAGACCCTATATGCAATTATCCCAGATAAAATTATGTTTTCAGGTAGTTTAAGACAGTTGTGAAGTACAAGGCAAAAAGTCATTGGTGTCTGAAGGAAAGAATGGAGAAGATCGTGATTCAAGTCACCAAGATACTGGTTAATCTCCATCAGTTGTCCAGAGTCCACAATTTAGGAATTTAAACTCCATTTGAAGAGATCTTCCACCAAGAAGTTAAACTGGGCACTATGCATTAATACACAGGGGAGAAAGTTTCCTGTACGTACTGGATCCCCCTTCAGAAAGCGGCATTCTTAAACATGCTCTGTTCTTGCTAATTACCTCTACAGTGATACAGTTCCAGGCACTAAGCCTTCATTTTCCATTCACCATATTCAGTCAGCTGAATTACTGTTTTTCTCTGGGTCTCACGTTTCTGGCAACTCGATGCTGCGGTGAGTGAGGCTCTACCCTGGGAAATACGGAACTCTCTTGTGTGAACTGGCATTTTTGATGCTGGGTACCCTGTGGCTTCTCTGCGGAAGCCTGTGAAACTTACCAGGAGAATGCCAGGGATGCGCTCTCTTTCATTCCCCAAGTCTGTTTCTGCTGGAAGATCAAAGCTGCTCTTGCTAATTGTGAAGTTTGGGCTCCTAGAGCCCTTCTACCATGGGGCCGGTCCTTAATACAATATGCTGTACAATTTGGATCCTGGGCACCCGGAGCTATGTTCAAGGTAACTCATCAATCTAGAAAAGGGTATCCAGCTACAACACCGCATACTCCGTGAAATATCAATTACACATAAACAACAAATACTTTTTTTTTAAAGATTTTATTTATTTGACAGAGACAGCAAGAGCAGGAATATAAGCAGGGGGAGTGGGAGAGGGAGAAGCAGGCTCCTGCTGAGCAGGGAGCCCGACATGGGGCTTGATCCCAGGACCCTGGGATCATGACCTGAACCAAAGGCAGATGCTTAACAATTGAGCAACCCAGGCGCCCCACAACAAATACTTTTTAGTATATCCCAAATATTGCATAAAATATACTTCAGTACTGAAATTTGTTTTGTGGGGGTGCCTGGGTGACTCAGTTGAGTGTCTGCCTTCAGCTCAGGTCATGATCCCAAAGTGCCCAGATGGAGCCCGCATCAGGCTCCCTGCTCAGTGGGGAGTCTCTCCCTCCCTCTACTCTTCCCCTTGCTCATGCTCTCTCTCTCAAATAAAATCTTTCAAAAAATTTGTTTATCTAAAATTCAAACTTAACTGGACATCCGATTTATTTATTTGCCAGTCTGGAAGCCCTTCTCTGGAGCTAACTGGAAGCCACATGATGGGGGGGACTCTTCAGCCTGAGGGCAGCCACTTAAATTCAAGATTGGCCCCTGCCCCCATGCTTTCTTCCTTGCCCTGAACGGAAAATGACATTTGGGGCTGACTGATCTGGTGCTGCCTATCCAGGCCTGGCGGCCACCTTAGCCAAGACCCTTACTAGGGCTCTCTTGAGCAGTCCGAACTCCGCTTACTTGAGTTCAAGAGCAGTAAACACTATTCCCACCACCAATGGCCGAAGAGGTCTAATCCCACCCCAATCTTGAGGACTGTGAAAATCAAGGTCATGCGGCAACAACCTTAGTCTTAAACCCTTCCCTGCACTGCAGCCTGCCCACCTGCTGTCTGGGTCAAGCCCACGGCCCACACACCAGCTGCACTAAGTAATCTCAGCCCCGAGGAACACTGTGCAACTGCTTATCTATAGAAAAGGTGTCCCTTGTCAGTGATAGCTCCACACGAAGTACAGTTACCTGCCCCCGGGGGTAATGCCACGACAAGCTCTTGATATTTAACATCCCGTGCAGTCGGTATTAACATGGACCTAATGGGCATCCAGAGTCAAAACTAAAAGATAGAAGAACATAAAGTATTAATTCGCTATAGAAGAAATTAAATAAGTTAAAAGGTGAATATACATAGGTAAAGATGTTCAACTTCATTTGTAATCTATTTTTTCAAACTGAAGGGAGGAGATAAGTTCAGAGCCTCTACATTTGGCAAAAATGAAGATTTATAGCACCTGTCCTTCTCAGGGGTGGATGGGTATTGTCGCGCAGTCCCGGTGGGTGCTTGTATGACCTTTCTGGACAGTAACATTACATAAAAGTATGTTTCTAATAAAGAAAAATTAGAATAAATGTCAATTAATAGGGACTAAAAATTATCATGCACTCTGATGGTAAGCAGAATGAGATAGATTTATACAGAGAGACAAGGAAATGCCTGTAATGTGTTAAATAAGAAGAAAATTGAAGAATTACATGTATGCGCTCACTTTGTTTTTTAAAGTGTCTGTGTTGATAGACTAGATAGATCAACAGGTATGTGTTCTACTGACCCTGGAGTCACCTCGAATAATGAGGGCAAAACACGCTTCCCCAGATTTTAACTTAATGTATGGCTCAAATGGAGCCCTGAAAGCCAGTTTCTAACCAAACTGGCAGGTCAGGGGCTGCCTGTCCCATTTTATTCTCCCACCCTTGGTGTCCCTTGAATTGTCAGGGAGGACAATCACTTAGTCTGAGCAGTTTCCCTCAGGAGGTGGGGTAACCAGGTTTTGTGAGACTTAGGTATATGCAATTGGAAGGCTCCCTTTAAAAAAAAAATTCTATTACCTGTGCAAATGCTGAAACTCAGATGATCCAGTAAAACCATGGCACAGGTGCCTCCCCAGGCCTGGACGGAGAACGGGTTGGTGCTTAGTCAAAGGGGAAGGGTGGGGGGTGCACCCTCCCCGTGCAGCCCTGCAGCTGGGGAAGGTGGGCAGTAATGTCGCCAAAGCAGGTGAGGGCGGCTCCATGGAGAAACACTCAGATGGGGGTGCCGGCTTCCCAGCTGGAAGATCCTGAAGCCACCCACAGGGTCCTGGAGGCCAAAGGCTGCAGGGGACAGGCGTCTAGCCAGCTGTACTTGCCCCGTTTGAGGAGGAGCGGGCACAGAAGCACGAGTTGCATGGGCTAAGGGTTCTGTGGCAGGTGACTGAGCATGAGCGAGCTTCCACAGGCTCCCACCCCGGCCACCAAGGGGGCTCCCAGTCAGGATGAAGAGACTTTGAAGAAAGCCGGCGGGGGTGGGCAGTTGTGACAGGCAAGCAGGAAATGAAGTAAGGTGAAGGTGGGAGGGGTCGGGAGAGCACAGGGCAGAGCTCCCCATTGGGCTTCTCTGAGGATCTGCTAATATGCCTCCCAAGAGCCAGCACTGGGGGGTCCAACTCACAGAGGGCGATGTGACGCTGCCCGGAGAAGGAGAAACACCGCCATCCCCGTGAAGAGAACATTGTCCCTTTTCTGTCTCCCCTTCTTCTCATTCCTTGTCCCACCCCACCTAGGAAAACAGTAGTTAATGGAGAAGTGTGAGGTCAGAGTGGAGCATTCAGGAAAGCGCTGCGTTGTGGGAGGAGGTCCTCAAGAAGCTGTGACCGTGTCCGTCCTGGGCATACTGTCTGGAACACTGCGTTCACTTTGTAAGGTGACAGACACTGCAGTGACCGTCTGGTAATGTACACAAATGTCAAATCATGTTGTAGAACGCCTGAAACTAATATAATGCTGTATGTCAATTATATCTCAATAAGTTAACAACAAAAAGAATAAAACATTCTATAATATACCCGTCCCCGCCAGGTGACCCTTGAGCAGGACCCAGGCAATTGGAGACTCCCCAGCCTCTCCCCCGTCCGCTTGGAATGTTCCCAGAGCTGCTCCAAGGATACAGCATTGCGACAGAAATGTGGTGTTGAGACAGAACCCTCGACTGGATACCTGACTGGACCCAGTCATAGACGCCGCATAAACTTAAGATTCTGCCAGGCAGGTGCGGAGATCTGTTCCTCTTGTCGCCGCCAAGACAAGCCTCCTAAATAAGTTTCCTTGCTTATGAATATGGGGGGACTTTCCTCTTTCTTCCGTCTCTGTCTGCCTTCCCTGCCTCCCGTGTCCAGCGGCCAGTTTCAGGTTACACTGGGGATGGTCACAGAGAGTGCGAACTCACCTGACCCCACCGCAGATTCCTGAACCACAGCTTGCAGGCAGGAGGGGAAGGAGACGAGTGGCTGGTATTGGAGCCAAGGGGCAGTTTTGGGTTACAGTGGACTGGACGTCCAACTCCTGACAGCTCCCCGCTGAAAGTGCATACGCCAGCTGCCAGTGGGGACCAGGGAAAGGAGGCCAGGAAGAGCTTGTCTGAAGGCAGCGCGAGAGAAAAATAGTGCGTTTCCTGATCGGACCCTGACTCTGTTCAGTCCAGTCAATAAGTCGGGCAGGATATATTTCTCACCTGATTTTTTTTTTTTCCCCCAAAACTTTGGGAGACTGCTCCCAGGAGAGGACTACCTGTTTTATCATAGCAACGCACTGCGGTGAGACATGGTGATTTGTCATGGAATGCGCAGGTCACAGGCGTGACGCATAAGCCTCTTGGCTCACATCCATAGTGCCCACAGCCTGCGGCAATGGTTTCTGTACAACTGAGATTTGTAGTCATGACCGACACTGTTCTCGTTGCAGTTTGCTTTCAGCTGAATGACATGGTCAACACGGACGATCTCCGGGGCAATAGAACCATATGATTGGAGATTCCAGCCCTGGCCAAAGCTGCGGGGTAAGAGTCTCATTTTTCTTTATCAACGTACATGATTTCCAAATATCTACATGATATTTAAAATTCATGGATAGATTATCCCTGCTTTTTAGCAGAATTTATATAAACTTCCCCTTTGAGTAATAATATGCTTTGACTCCTAAAAATTCTCTTCCCTTTTATTTTTTGCAACAACAGGACAAGTTTCACCACTCACCCAAGGAGACACTGGTTTCTCGAGCTGACATATGTGTCCCCTTCAGTGCCACCCGAGAATATATAAATGCATCAGGCTTCCCCCAAGGAGATACTTTCACTCAGCAAATATTGTCTGTATGATTTTTAAGGACCCATCTGGCCACCAGGGTTATAAAATCAAATGAAACAAAGCCCTTGCCTTTATGGAACTTTCATAATAGTGGGGAGTTTGTCAATAATAAATTGAGAGATATAGTAGGCAGGATTCTCCAGAAAAATCAAACCAGTGGGACAGATAGATAGATGACAGACTGATAAATCTGATGAGAGAGAGAGAGAGAGAGAAAGGAGAGAAAGAGAAAGAGATGATAGATTTGTTATAAGGAACTGATTCACATAATTAAGTCCAAAATCTGCAGGACCCACGTCCCACTTTGAGTCTGAAGACTGGTAGGCTACCAGAGAACCAGGGAGAGCCAGTGGTACAGTTGAAGGGTATCAGACAGGAGAAGGTTGGAGAAGGTTCAGGCCTTCAACTGATTAGATGGGGCCCACCCACAGTATAGAGCGCAATCTTCTTTACGCAGTGTACCAATTCAAATGTTAATCTCATTCAAAAATATCCTCACAGAGATATCCACAGTCATGTCTGACCAAATATCTGGGCATGTCATGGCTCAACCTGACATAAAACTAACCACTAACAAGAGATTTTTAAAAAGCTGAAAAATAAGTATTTTAGGACTGTTAGGCTATAGAAAAAATAAGCCTGATGGTCTTATGACAAGGTGATATGAGAAAAAGTGACCAGAGGAGGGAAGAGGTTGAGACAAATATCTGTTTAAGTCACAATACAGTCCCAAACTTTAAATTCATCAGTATTCAAATGCCATCTTGTGGCTGATTATTTACATTTGGTTTCATTTATCCGGTGCCATTCATCGCACATCTGTTAAAATCTGCTAAATTGTTTTTTAGAGGTGATAGCATTGCCTTCTTAAGGCTTCGGGTCTTATGCCCATATTTCCTTGTATTATTTGTCGCAATTTCATGCCTCCTGGGTTCAGGATATGGCAGCCATGCCAGCTTCACTCCAGGTTCAAATGCCTTCTTTGATTGTAATGGATTTAATTCAAGCACACCACAAAATAAAATATTCATGGTCAGTGTACATATGGATACCATAACAGAAATATTTACACATTTAGACCAACATACAGAATCACTTTACAACCCCTATGTTTAGTTCAACAATAACATCATTACATAGAATAAACAGGCCTGAATCATTTCCCAAATTCTAGGCCTCCATAAATAGTAGTCAGCATTCTTGGCCCAGCGTTGTAATCTTTGCTTGGTAACTCTATGCAGTCTACTAAAAGACTTATCATAAAAAAAGGGCCCATGACCCCATGATTTGTCTGGAAGCCATATTGTCATTATCGCAAGGGTCAGATTTTTACATTCTTTTTACAGATGCCTCCCTCCCTCCTCCCCCATCACATCTACATTGTTGAAGGCACACTGAAGTCAATAGAATTCATTGCTGATTTTCTCTTTAACCTACAAATGTATCCAGTCAACACACGTCAATTACATCTCATTAAAAATAAATTTTGAAAAATATTCCGCAAACAACAAAAAGACTTATTAAATAAGGAAATCACACCAAAGAATATTGATAGCATATGTAAAAGGTACAGCTACAACAATATAAATACCCATGTGTATCCGTTTCCATTGTTTCTGTAACACATCGCTGCTTAAGACGACACCCATTCACAGCTCAGGGCTCTGTGTGTAGGAAGTCCAGCAGGGTGGGATGGGGTAAAGTCCAAGTCGAAATGATGAAGTCGAAATGATGGCCAGCTTGGGGCGTCTGGGTGGCTCAGTTGGCTAAGCGTCTGCCTTCAGCTCAGGTCGTAATCCCAGAGTCCTGGGATCAAGTCCCCGAATGGGGAAAATCCCTGCTCAGCAGGGAGCCTGCTTTTCCCTCTCCCTCTGTCCTTCCCCCCGCCTGCTCATGCTCTCTCTCTGTCTCTCTCTCAAATAAAATCTTTAAAAAAAGAAGAAAAAGCTGATGGCCATCTTGAATTCTCATTGGAAGTTCTAGGGAAGAAACAGCATCCAGTTAGTCTTACTGGCAGAACTCAGTTCCTTGCAGTTGAAGAATTTAAGTCCTGAGGTTTTTGACCTATGGCACCCCTATCTTCAAGCCAACAATGGCATGCCAGTCACATCCTTCTCCCACTTTGAATCTCTGGCTTCCTATTCTGCAACTAGCTGGAAGAAAGTCTGCTTTTGAAGCGTTTCTCTGATCAAGTTAAACCCACCCAGGCAATCTCCCTTTGGATTAACTGAAAATCAACTGATAAATTACCTTGATTGTATCTGTAAAATCCCTTTTGCAATATTAAGTGACATCATTGCAGGTGTAAGTAGGGAACAGAGATCACTGGGTCCATTGTAGAATTCTACTGTACCCTACAGCCAGCCTGCCCCGAGGTAAAAAGATGGAAACAGAGATGCCTGGGTGGCTCAGTCAGTAAAGCCTCTGTTTTCAGCTCAGGCCCTGATCCCAGGGTCCTGGGTTCGAGCCCCTCTTCAGGCTCCCTGCTTAGTGGGGAGTCTGCTTCTCCCTCTCCCTCTGCTGCTCCCCCTGCTTGTGCTCGCTCTGTCAAATAATAAAATCTAAAAAAAAAAAAAAAAGATGGAAACATGATTACTCCTCTGACCTCATCCCCTTCCTACAACCCCGAATTCTGGGGCTAGCCCCCCCTGGCTTTTCTTGACCCCCTTCCCACACTGAAATGCGAAGCAGTATATTATTCCATAGTACATAATTTCAGACTAGTCTAGATGAAATAACATGAAAATTAACCTTTTGGGATTTTCATCTATATTAATGCCTATAAGTATAGATTATAAATACTTCTTGCTGGTTATAAGAACAGATCACAATTGTTTTTAACCTAATTTTTGTAGGCAAACTTCTGTTTCCAGACAAACTGTTTCCAACCATTTTTTTTTTAAAGTTTTTATTTGTCAGAGAGCGAGCACAGGCAGACAGAATGGCAGGCAGAGGCAGAGGGAGAAGCAGGCTCTCCGCCAAGCAAGGAACCGGATGTGGGACTCGATCCCAGGACGCTGGGATCATGACCTGAGCCGAAGGCAGCTGCTTAACCAACTGAGCCACCCAGGCGTCCCCCAACCTTTTTTTTTTTTTTTTTTAAAGATTTTATTTATTTATTTGACAGGTAGAGGTCCTAAGTAGGCAGAGAGGCAGGCAGAGAGAGAGAAAGGGAAGCAGGCTATCTGCCGAGCAGAGAACCCAACGTGGACTCGATCCCAGGACCCCGAGATCATGACCTGAGCCGAAGGCAGTCGCTTAACCAACTGAGCCACCCAGGCGCCCGATTTCTGTTTTTGACCTTATTATTTGTTTGTTACTTCAGTATAGGGTTTTTTTTTTTCCCCTAAGATTTTATTTATTTATTTGAGGGAGAGAGTGAGAGCACAAGCAAGTGGAGCAGCAGAAGGAGAAGCAGACTCCCTGCTGAGCAGGGAGCCAGACACGGGACTCAATTCCAGGACCCTGAGACCACGACCAGAGCAGAAGGCAGAACTGAACCCACTGAGCCACCCAGGTGCCCCTGTTAGTTCCATGTAGTTGACATACAATAATTTCAGGTGTTGATGTTACTGTTTGTTCTCATTTGTTTGGTTTCTTTTTTTTTTTTTAAGATTTTATTTTATTTGACAGACAGAGATCACAAGCAGGCAGAGAGGCAGGCGGAGAGAGAGAAAGGAGGAAGCAGGCTCCCTGCTGAGCAGAGAGCCTGATGTGGGGCTCGATCCCAGAACCCTGGGATCATGACCTGAGCTAAGGCAGAGGCTTTAACCCACTGAGCCGCCCAGGAGCCCCATTTGTTTGGTTTCTTATAACCACATTCCTGGTGGAGGACTGGCGTCCTGGTGGGGTACAGTGGCCTTACCAGGGGCTGTGACTTCAATTTGTTTCCCTGCAATGGTGTTAGCCAGCCACATTGCCAAGAACTTTAGGATTGAAACAAAACAAAACCCTTCAGGTATTCATAGCTTTCTTCCTTCTCTTCCTTTCACTGCTGTTGGCCCAAAGCTATGGAAATAACCCCAAATGAATATGACTGTTTCTTCTCTGGTCTATTTTTTAAAAATTTTTTTAGTAATTATTACATGGTATAATGATATTACTTTTGATATGTTAGATTACATACAACATACGAAACTTAATTTCATCTCCTTCTTTCTACTTTTGTTTATATGGTTACAAGAATTTTTTTTTTAATTATTAACACATAATGTATTATTTGCTTCAGGGGTACTTGTCTGTGAACCATCAGTCTTATACAATTCATAGCACTCACCGTAGCACCTACCCTCCCCAATGTCCATCACCCAGCCACCCCATCCCTCCCCCCACCTCCCCTCCAGCAACCCTCAGTTTGTTTCCTGAGATTAAGAGTCTCTTATGGTTTGTCTCCCCCGATCCCATCTTATTTCATTTTTTGCCCTCACTACCTGCCACGATCCCCCCGCCCTGCCTCTCAAACTCCTCATTTCAGAGTGATCGTATGATACTTGTCTTTCTCTGACTGACTTATTCTGCAGAGCATAATACCCTCTAGTTCCATCCACGTTATTGCAAATGGCAGGATTTCATTTCTTTTGATGGCTCCATGGTATTCCATTTTGTATGAGTGTATACACACACATACATACATACATACCACATCTTCTTGATCCATTCATCTGTTGATGGACATCTAGGTTTTCTCCACAGTTTGGCTATTGTGGACATTGCTGCTATAAACATTCAGGTACACGTGCCCCTTTGGATAACTACATTTGTATCTTTAGGGTGAATACCCAGCAGTGCGATTGCTGGGTCATAGGGTAGCTCTATTTTCAACTTCTTGAGGACCCTCCATACTGTTTTCCAGAGTGGTTACACCAACCTGCATTCCCACCAACAGTGTAAGAGGGTTCCCCTTTCTCCACATCCTTGCCAACATCTGTCATTTCCTCACTTGTTAATTTTAGCCATTCTGACTGGTGTGAGGTGGTATCTCATTGTGCTTTTGGTTTGTATTTCCCTAATGTCAAGTGATGTTGAGAACTTTTCCATGTGTCTATTGGCCATCTGGATGTCTTCTTTGCAGAAATGTCTGTTCATGTCCTCTGCCCATTTCCTGATTGGATTATTTGTTCTTTGGATGTTGAGTTTGATAAGTTATTTATAGATTTTGGATGCTACCCCTTTATCTGATATGTCATTTGCAAGTGTCTTCTCCCATTCTGTCAGTTGTCTTTTGGTTGTGTTGACTCTTTCCTTTGCTGTCCAAAAGCTTTTGATCTTGATGAAGTTCTAGTAGTTCATTTTTGCCCTTGCTTCCCTTGCCTTTGGTGATGTTTCTAAGAAGTTGCTGTGGCTGAGGTCGAAGAGGTTGCTGCCCATGTTCTCCTCAAGGATTTTGATGGATTCCTTTCCCACACTGAGGTCTTTCATCCAATTTGAGTGTATTTTTGTGTGCGGTGTAAGGGAATGGTCCAATTTCATTCTTCTGCATGTGTCTGTTCAATTTTCCCAAGACCATTTGTTGAAGAGATTATCTTTTTTCCATTGGACATTCCTTCCTGCTTTGTCAAAGATTAGTTGACTGTAGAGTTGAGGGTCTATTTCTGGCCTCTCTATTCCATTGATCTGTGTGTCTATTTTTTGTGCCAGTACCATACTGTCTTGATGATGACAGTTTTGTAATAGAGCTTGAAGTCTGGAATTGTGATGCCACCAACTTTTCTTTTTCAACCTTCCTCTAGCTATTTGAGGTCTTTTCTGGTTCCATATAAATTTTAGAATTATTTGTTCCATTTCTTTGAAAAAATATTAATAGTATTTTGATAGGGATTGCATTAAATGTGTAGATGGCTTAGGTAGCATAGATATTTTCACAATATTTGTTCTTCCAATCCATGAACATGGAATGTTTTTCCATTTCTTTTGGTGTCTTCCTCAATTTCTTTCATGAGTACTTTATAGTTTTCTGAGTACAGATTCTTTGCCTCTTTGGTTAGGCTTATTCTTAGGTATCTTATGGTTTGGGGTGCAGTTGTAGTGGGATTGACTCCTTAATATCTCTTTCTTCTGTCTTGTTGCTGGTGTATAGAAATGCAACTGATTTCTGTGTATTGATTTTATATCCTGACACTTTACTAAATTCCTGTATGAGTTCTAGCAGTTTTGCAGTAGAGTCTTTTGGGTTTTCCACATAAAGTATCATATCATCTGCAAAGAGCAAGAGTTTGACGACTTCTTGCTGATTTGGATGCCTTTAATTTCTTTTTGTTGTCTGATTGCTGAGGCTGGGACTTATAGTACTATGTTGAATAGCATAATGGACATCCATTGGTGATAATGGACATCCATGCTGTGTTCCTGACTGTAGCAGAAATTCTCAGTTTTTTTCCATTGAGAATGATATTTGCTGGGGGTTTTTCATAGGTGGCTTTGATGATACTGATGTATATACCCTCTATGCCTACACTTTGCAGAGTTTTGATCAAGAGAGGATGCTGTACTTTGTCAAATGCTTTTTCAGCATCTATTGAGAGTATCACATGGTTCTTGTTCTTTTTTTTTATTACTGTATTGTGTCACATTGATTGATCTGGTGTTTACAAATTCTTTAGCTTCTGTTTGTCCTGGAAGCTTTTTATCTCTCCTTCTATTTTCAATGACAGCTTAGCTGGATATAGTATTATTTGCTGCATATTTTTCTCATGTAGTGCTCTAAATATATCATGCCAGTTCTTTTTGTCCCTCCAGTTGTCTGTGGATAGGTCTGCTAGCAATGTAATATTTCTGCCATTGTATGTTACAAACCTCTTGTCCCAAGCTGGTTTCAGGATTTTCTCTTTGTCATTGAGGCTTGTATGTTTTACTATTAGATGATGAGGTGTGGACCTATTTTTATTGATTTTGAGGGGAGTTCTTGCCTCCTGAATTTTGATGATTGTTTCCTTCACCAAATTAGGGAAATTCTCTGCTATAATTTGCTCCAAATATATCTTCTGCCCATCTTTTTCTTCTTCTGGAATCCCAATTATTCTAACATTGTTCATCTTATTGTACCACTTTATCTCTCGAATTCTCCCCTCATGGTCCAGTAGTTTGTCTTTTTCACAGCTTCTTTATTCTCCACTATTGGATCTTCTATATCACTAATTCTCTCTCCTGCCTCATTTATCCTAGTGGTAAGAGCCTCCATTTTTTTATTGCACCTCATTAATAGCTTATTTGATTTCAACTTGGTTAGATTTTGGTTCTTTTCTCTCTCCAGAGATAGATTTATTTCTCCAGAAAGGGATTCTCTAACATCTTCCATGCTTTTTTCAAGCCCAGCTAGCACCTTGATAATTATTCTGAGCTCTGGATCTGACATCGTACTAATGTCTGTATTTATTAGGTCCCTAGCCGTCGGTCCTGCTTTTTGGTTTTTTTTTTTTTTTTTTTTTTGAGGTGAGTTTTTCTGCCTTGTCATTTTATCCAGATAATAGATGAATGAGAGAACAAAATATTAAAAGGGTAGCAATGACCCCAGAAAAATATACGCTAACCAAATTGGAAGAGACCTGAAACCAGGAGAAGAAAGGAGGGAAAAAGAAATTTATATATATTAAAAATATTACATATAATACTTATGACATACTATATATTATATATAATTATATATATTTACATAAATATAAATTATATAGTATATATTTATATCTATATTTACACACACACACACGCACACACACACACACACATACATACATACATATATTAGACTGGTGAATAGAATAGAGCCACAGACTTGATTCTTGATTTTGGGTGTATTTTGGTCTGTTCCCAAAATTTTAAAGAAAGAAAAACATATATATATACAAAAATAAGGGTAAAAACGATGAAGGGATAGAAAATGACTGTAAAGACGAAAATTTAAAAATATTCTAAAAAAAGGAATTGATAAAAAGTAGGTTGAAAAAAGAAAAAAAAAGGAAAGAATGTGATCATGCTGCAGACTAAAACAAAGCCATGCACTAGATTAAGGGTATATTTTGATCTGTTAGACAAAACTGTATCCCAAAATTTTAAAGAAAGAAAAACATATGTATACTGAAAATAAGGCTAAATACAATGAAGGGATAGAATATGACTTCCAGAAAGTGTCACTTTTCTGTTCGCAGAATTGCTGTGCTTCTTCTCTTCAATCTCCTGTTGAGTATGTAGGTGTTCAGAATGGTTTGATAACTATCTAGCTGAACTCCTGGGACCTGATGCAGTTGGGTCTCCTACTCCTCTGCCATCTTGCTCTTCCTCCTACTATTCTTTTTTATCTTAAAAACTCATCCCCTAAAGATTAGGGACATCCCCAAGTCATAAGGAGCCTGTATCCTTTGAAGAAATCACCAGATCATAGGAAAATAGTAAGGACGAGCCTCTTGCTTCCTGGCCATCAGCTTCATTTATAGACTTTTTTTTTTTTTTAAGATTTTATTTATCTGACAGAGATCACAAGTAGGCAGAGAAGCAGGAAGAGAGAGAGGAGGAAGCAGGCTCCCCGCTGAGCAGAGAGCCCGATGTGGGGCTCGATCCCAGGATCCTGGGATCATGACCGGAGCCGAAGGCAGAGGCTTTAACCACTGAGCCACCCAGGTGCCCCTCATTTATAGACTCTTAACTTCTCCATGATCTGTAGCAGGGAGATGGGGCCATAGCGTGCCAGGCACTCCTGATCCCCCCAGTGCTTTCAGACTTGGCCCTTCCAGTGTTGTCCCCACCCCCCTATCAGAATGTCCTTTTCTTGCCTCCAGAAATGCTGCACTGCTCTGTCAGATAAAGAAGACCCCCATAACTCATAATTCCATGGCTTCCTTCACTGAGTCCAACCTGTAATGTATTGGCAGGAATTCCATGATGTTCATACAAGGTAGTTGGCATTTTTCCTAAATTGAAGATTTGTCTTATTTTTTATTTTATGTCATTAGTCTTTCCTTTGAGAGCAGTTTGTGGTCAAGAATGGGAATCAGTAATACGTAAGCCTGTATTTATATATCCATATTCCTCAGTATCTAAACTTTCTAATGTTCCTAAAATCATATTGTTTGTGTAATTCAAAAATATTTTTCACCTAAATTTATTTTAAAATAAATGTCATTACATTTCATCCTAGTATATATTCCAAGCAAGCAGTTCTTGCGGCAAACATTTGAGCTTATCTAATGTTCTAGAATAAGATGAGCTAAGTTGGAATTGTTGGTTTAAATAGAGCCTCTTATGGTGAGTGCTGTGAAGTGTGTAAACCTGGTGATTCACAGACCTGTACCCCTGGGGCTAATAATAGATTATATGTTTATTAAAATTTTTTTTTAATTATGAAAATAAATAGAGCCTCTTACACTCCTTTACTATGAGGATGACAAGTATATGAGCCAAACAGGATGTACCTCTGCTCAGAGAGGATATAGGTGAAAATAATACCACCAGTAAGTTTTATTCTATCCTAAAGCATTCTCTTCGCGTCTTCTCAATCCAAAGCTATTGGAAACAGAATAAAAACACCATCAATGTAGATTAACAGCTGGATTTTGTTTAAAATATTTCCTTAATTATAATCTATTTAATTTTTCACAGCTTAAGGGATTTTTGTTGTTATTGTTATTGGTTTCCAGAGAAAATCTCTTACTTGTGTCTCTTATATGACAATCTTGTGTTTCTGGGTTGCAGAGCTGAAAAATATGGTGGCAGTTGCTCTGAAAAGCTCATATTCTTACTTTGCTCTTCTGAATTTTGCACTCCACCAATAGTAGGTCTTCCCAACAACGTCAAATCTCACTAAATCATGCAGACATAGAAGTTGCCAGAAGTGCAAGAGGCTCAGTGAAATTTGGGGGAAAGTTTCAAAAAACAAGGCAAGTAAATACTCACGGGGTGTTTACTTCCTCTCAACACTTAGACCTGAGCATTGTAAGAGCTACACGAACCCAAGATGCTGGTTTTTCTTACTTTTCTGCTTTTTGAGAGTTGGGAGACAGAGCCCACCTACTGCCACACAGTAGCAGGAGTCAGGGAACCGGGTGAAGCTTTATGATTTCACTAGAGACCAGTTTTGATATTTGACTTGTGGGACTGAGTCCTGTTGCTGACTCCAGATGGGACTAACTCCAAACCAGAGGATAGGACGCCCCACTGCAATCACTGAATTGCTTGATGTGGGAAGATCACGTTGGCATCTGTCAAGTCACAGAAGTGTGGAGCGTGAGTAGACTTGAGAGGAGACACAGGAGCTTTCCACACACAAAGGGCAAGGGCAAGATTGATATACTTTTTTAAAAATAGGCAAAAATAGAAATAAACTAGAAAGCAAACCTACAAAAAAACACAAAAACAAGAAAGGCAAAAGCTGTGACTGTTGCAGCCGCCTCCCCTTTTATGAAATAACAAAACGGTAGAAACAATTTCTGTATCTGTTGATAAGAGACAAATAAAATGTGGTGTGTTAATACAGTGGGACAGAATGACACTGTTTAAATGCCGTTACTGGAGCCACAGGTGTCTTTGGGAATCAATCTCAAAAGTGATGTTGAGGGACAAAATCAAGTTGCAAAATGATGTGTGCTATGATACCACGTATATGAAGTTCCAAACACATCAAACCAAAATGTGTATTTTGTGACTACGCAGAAATTTTGGAAGAACAAAAGACTGGATGAGAAAGATATTTACCAACTTGAGGAGTGGCTAGCTCCATGGAGGCGGGAGGAGGAGAGGGGGAGTGAGGTCAGGGAGAGACTTGAAATGGGGCTTTGACTATATCTGGTCTATATTTTTAAAAAATACTTACTTATTGGGGCACCTGGGTGGCTTAGCCAGTTAAGTGTCTGCTTTCGGATCAGGTCATAATCCTAGCTAGGGTCCTGGGATCGAGCCCTGTGTTGGGCTCCCGGCCTGCTTCTCCCCCTCTCTCTGCCTGCTGCTCCTCTGCTTGTGCTCTCTCTACCAAATAAATAAAATCTAAAAAAAAAAATTGATTGATTTATTAAGATTTTATTTATTTGAGAGCCAGAGAGCCAGAGAGAGCACAAGCAAGAGGAGGAGGCTGGGGAGAAGCAGACTCCCCATTGGTCAGAGAACCTGACTCAGGGCTAGATCCAGGGACTTCTGGATCATGATCTGAGCTGAAGGCAGATGCTTAACCGACTGAGCCACCCACGCACCCCTGTATTTTTTTTTTCAATATTTAAAGTAAACAAAGTGAGTGTTAACATTTGTTAAATCTGGATCTTAAATGCATAGATGTTCTGTTCTCTGTTTTCTGTGTGTCTGAAGTATTTCATAATGTGAAAAATATTTGTAAGAGAAAAATGTGTTTCAACCAGAAGCTTTTATGAAATAATGTTTATTCTATTAAATTGTTTATTATATACGGTCTTATTAAGAATCACAAAATTAAACTTTAGATGGCCTCCAGGCCCTCATTAACTGTGATTAATGAATTTGCCAGGTCTTGACCCCACTCCCTACTACTCCATGCTTTATCTGTTATTTTGCTTGTCTGCCCTTTCTTGGGGGCACAGTGTTCAACAGGAACAACAATAACAAATACTCTGTTTCAGACAAAGGGAAAGAGCCATATCCTCAGCTGAAATGTGTTTAATTCTCTCAACAGCTCAGGTCCAATATATTAAATATGGGCTCTATGATCAGATTTCACTGTTTCAGAAAGATGCGTCTGTGACATTCGCAGAAGAGTGGGCCATCCATCAAACACGAGAGCTACACAGGATGCATTGTGCGGGCAGAGCACCTACCCCGTACTACAGCTCAGCGGGAAAGCTCCTCCATGTGGTTCTCATCAAAGACCTCAGAAGTGCATTTCACATAATAATCTAAAGAGACGACCCAAGATTAAACGCAGGCCCAACACATATACATTTCAGGATTCGGTAGAGGTATTTCGACTATATAACCTATGTAGTCATTTCTGGTACATAAATTGGATTTTTAAAGGCCTTTACAGAATCTGTAAAGAATCCTTCCCTACTTTTTATACCTTTTCTGACAATATTGTGTATAAATGTTGACATTTATCCTTTGAATTGTGTTAATTGGGTGGAATGGCTTCTGCATCCCTGAGGTGACTTTGAGTTATCCGTGTTAAGGAGTGGGAAGGAGTAGGAAAAGGAGGAGATGGTTTCAGTAGGGAGTGGGGGACCAACAGGGAAAGGGCAGAAGGACCATTAAGGAATCTACTCCAAACCAAGGATGCCTTCTCCTTATCTTCTCTGAGACCACCCACTGCTATGCCTCACTAAAGAGAGGCACAAAACTCTTAGCTTCCTAAGGAAGGCAGAATAATGGCCCCTTTCCAAAGATGTCCATATTCTAATTTCCAGAACCATGAATATGTCATCTTACATGGCAAAGAGGACTTTGCAAAATTGATTCATTTAAGAATCTTGGGATGAAAAGATAATCTTAGATGATGCAAATGGGCCCAATGTAATCACAGGGTTCTTTATATGAGAGGCAGGAGGGTCAGACTCACAGAAGGAGATGTAACGACAGAAGCAGGGTCAGAGAGAGAGATGTTGGCTCTATACATGGAAGAGGGGCCATGAGCCAAGGGATGCAGCCAGCCTATAGAAGCCAGCAAAGAGCAAGGAAATGGATTCCTCTTACAGCCTCCAGAAGGAACACAGCCCTGTTGATAACTTGATTTCAGGACTTCTGGCCTCTAAAACTCTAACAAACCCGGGTTGTTTTAAGCCACTAAATTTGTGGTAATTTGTTATGGCAATAATAAAAAATCAGTACGCCTCATTACCCTAGTGAAAACTTACTGATGGATAATTCTGCTCATTCCAATCTTGATAGCCCTTCCAGTGTTGAAGGCTTGTGTTTCATAGGTGACTATGAGGAAAGTTTGTGTGTGTTTGTAATATGCTGAGAGTACACTGCTCTAAATAAATTATGAGTTCTGATATGAAAGACTCTCTGAGCACCACAGAAATGGAGTAATAGCCCACACACATGGCAGCTGATAAGGATGGGAGCCCTGCACCTACAAGACAAGGTAACCCCTTACAGTAAGAAAAACCCTCTTGCACGTACATCCTCCTTGTCTTTCCTGTACAACCTTGGGAATCTGTATTCACTTCCAGGACGATAAGAATGCTCAACTTGCTGAAGGAATACCTTTCATCTAAAAGCACTGAAATAAAAATCTCTCCTCATAAATTTAAACATATCTCTAAGAACAACCAGATACCTGAGGGAAAAAAATCAACAATGTGAAAAGAACTAACATGAGAAAACAGAATTTGTAAAGATCAGAGGAAACTACAAAATAGCCATTAGGACCCTCAGAGAGATGAGAGGCTATCACAAGCCAAAGTTTGTAGAAAAAAGTGATCAGAGTAGTTGAAACAACTGTCATCCCTCAACTCCACAAATAAATTTCAGTATGTGAGCTGGAATTAATAGAAATAAGTAATTAAACTGGTAACCTGGAAATGCAAGCTGGGGATTCCTCTGGAATAGAGTGCAAAATAAGTAATGAATTATGGGGAGGAGGAGTCTAGGAGGAGTTGTGGGGGTGGATAGCATACTAGATATAGCTAGTTGAAAATTTTGATGAGGATAAAGTTATTTAGGTGTGAAGGAAGAAAAGGGAAGGGAGGGAGGAAGGAAGAAAGGGGAGGGGAGAGAGGGAGGGAGGGCAAACAAAGTGCAAAGTAAGTTACTTATTAAGGTATAGAAAGAAGTACACTTGCCTAAGATGATATATCTACAAGGAATCAGAGTAATATTATCTCTGTAGTAAAATAATTTTAAATTTAGAATCAAATATAAAACCAAACCATCATATAATTTTAAAAGCCAAAGAAAAAGATATTTTCAAATTACAAAGATTCTGAAAGTTTACTTCTCATGGAACACATTCCTAAGGAATTACTAGATGCCATACTTCACTAAAAATTAACCAAAAAAGTTGGAAAAAAGCCATCATGGCTTTTTTATATAATAATGGAAAGTAAGAAACCAGTAAAATTTTTTAAGACATTTCATTCTATACTATATATACTTAAGAAACCATTTCCCTAAAAGTAGAGGAATCATGGTTTTAAATAATAAAACTCTGCAACTACAATTTCATGGAAAGTAAATTCAGTGGGTAGGCAAAGAGGGATATTGAACTACACTAAGATCCCTGACTTTTCAGGCTATAAAAGAGGCAGGTAAAAAAGATGGATTCACAATAGTGATAGAAAAATATAAGGTTACCAATTTAAAGAAGAAGAAGATCTATAACTTTCAAATCACAAAAGTATTTTAAAAGGAAGGACAAGAGTGATGAAGGGATGGGGGAGAGGGAAAAAGGAGACAGGATAAGAAATAAGAGTACTTGATTGATAGGTTAAAAAGAAAGTACAATAAATGGGAAACATACACCAAGGTCAGAGCTATAAGACTACATCAATTACTGCAGTAAAAATGAATGGGTTAAATCCAGCAAAAAAAAAAAAAACCTAAAAAATAGAAACAAATTAAATTCAGCTGTATGCTGTTTACAGAAAATGCACCATAAATCAAAATGACACAAAAACGGAAGATAACAGAGTTGAAATTGATAAACGAAGTGACTGCTCACACTCTGGCACTATTAATGTCAGCGTAAACATAATCAAAGCAGAAAACACATTTTGTTTAAAAGATACAAATAAGAGAAGTGCCTTCTGCGTAACATGGAGAGTCATAAAGTAAAAAGAACAGGAAGCTCTGTGAAACAAGTTACCAGTGGGCAAATGAGGACAAAAAAGTGAGGAGTTCTCCACACACCAGTGGCACACTAGGAAGGTTCCCACTGCAGGGGGAGGTGGCTGAAAGGATATAGGCAGATAATTACAGCCTATGTCCTACTAAGGAATTTAGGCTGAGCGGTTTTATGTGAGAAAAGAGAGAGATCACTTTTAATGCGGTCTTACTGATTTGTGTTTTTCTTCTACTGAGATCACTGAAAACATAGTCTGTAAGATTTCATTCTCTTGAAATCCACTGAGTCTTGTTTCATGGCTCAGGATATGATCCATTTTTGGTGACTATTCCATCTGGGTTTCTTTTTTAAAGATTGTATTTTGAAAGAGAGTGCACGTGTGAGTGGGGGGAGGGGCAGAGGGAGAGAGAGAGAGAGACTCTCAAGCAGAACACGCTAAGTGCAGAGCCTGGTGCAGGGCTCAATCTCATGACCCTGAGATCATGACCTGAGCTGAAACTGCTATAGAATAGAGGCAAATGTAAATGAAAACAGAACTTACCAAAATCTGACACAGTGAGAGAGCATTAAGGGGGGAAATTTATAGTTATAAATGCTAACATTAAAATATACAGGAGGGGCACCTGGGTGGCTCAGTTGTTAAGCCTCTGCCTTCAGCTCAGGTCATGATCTCAGGGTCCTGGGATCAAGCCCTGCATCAGGCTCCCTGCTCAGCAGGAAGCCTGCTTCTCCCTCTCCCACTCCCTCTTACCTCTCTCACTGTCTGTCAAATAAATAAATAAAAATCTTTAAAAAAAAATATAAGATCTCAAATCAACAATCTAATTTAGAAGGCACTTTTCTTTGGAGAATTGGCATTAAAATAAAAGCATGGAGAGCATTATCTAAATACTGTAATTGTGTATATTTACTCAGATGCCACTTATTCAAGAGCTGGAGCTCAAAGTTGCTGCTGGTGCTGCAGAAATAAACACATAGAACTTCTCTACTAGATGTTCTCTAATAGAACTACCATTTAAGAAATTAAAAAAAGAAAAAACTAAACACTGAGCTAGCAGAAGGAAATAATAAATATTGGAGCAGAGAACAATAAAATAGAGAATAGAAAAAAAAATAGAGAAAGTCAACCTAACAAAAAATCAGTTCTTTGAAAAAAATCAACAAAATTAACAAACCTTTGGCTAGATGGGCTAAGAAAAAAAGAGGGAAGACTCAAATTATTAAGATCAGAAATGAAAGTGGGAACATCACTACCAATTCTACAGAGTACTCTGAACAACTATACAACAAACTGGATAACCTAAATGAAATAGACAAATTCCTAGAAACATAAAACCTACCAAGTCTACCTTATGAGACATAGAAAATCTGAATAGACCTATTACTAGTAAAAAGATTGACTCAGTAATCCAAAATCTGCCAAGGAAAAGCCCAGGAACAGATGGCTTCACTGGTGAATTCTACCAACATTTAAAGAACAACATCAGTACTTCTCAAACTTCTCCAAAAAAGTGAAGACACTTCCAAGCTCATTCTGTAAAGCCAGCATTACTCTGACACCAAAGTCAGATAAAGACACTACAAGAAAACTACAGACCCATATCCTTTATGAACATTGATGTGCCTATCCCCCGCAAAATACCAGCAAACCAAATGCAGCAGTAGACTAAAAGGATTATACACCATGACCAAGTGGTATTTATTCTTGGGTGTAAAGATGTTCAGAATACAAAAATTGATCAATATAATACACTACATTAACAAAATGAAAGACAAAACTCATATGATCATCTCAATTGATGCGGCAAAAGCTTTCGAAAAAATTCAGTACCCTTTCATGAGAAAACACACACACTCAACAAACTAGGAATGGAAGGAAACTATCTCAACATAATCAAAGCCATCTGTGAAAAATCCACAGCGAACATCATACCCTTGAACAGGAACAAGGCAGAGATGCCCATTTTTACCACTTCTGTTCTACATAGTACTGTAAGTTCTAGCCAGAGCAATTAGGCAAAAGTAAATAAATAAATAAATAGTGTTCAAATTGAAAGGAAAAAGTAAAAGTATTTCTGTTCACAGATGATATGATCTTCTATGTAGAAAACCCTGAAGATTTTACACGTGCACTCACACACCAAGCTATTAAAATAAATGAATTCAGTAAGGAACTGAATAAATGTATAGAGTTAACACAGAAAGCAGTTGTATTCTACATATAAGCAATGAAAAATCTGAAATGGAAATTATAAAAACTATTCCATTTTCAAACATCAAGAAGAATAAAATTCTTAGGAATTAACCAAGAAGATGAAAGACTTTTACAATGAAAACTATAAAATATTGTTGAAAGAAGGTAAAGATATAAATAAATGGAGATATATTCCATATTCATGGATAACAAAACCTAATATTGTTAAGACGACAATACCACCCAAAGCAATAGACAGATTCAGTGCAATCCCCATCAAAATCCTGAAGTCATTTTTTGTAGAAAAAGAAAAACTTATCCTAAAATTCCTATAACCACTCAAGGGACCTCACATAGCCAAAACAATCGTTTAAAAGAACAAAGCTATAGGACTCACACTTCCTGATTTCAAAGCTTACTACAAAGGTACAGTAATCAAAGCAGCCTGGTACTGGCATAAAAACAGACATGTAGAATAGAGAGCCCAAAAATAAACCCTTGCATATATGAGCAAATGATTTTTGACAGAGCTGCCAAGAACATTCAATGGGGAATAAAAGTCTTTTTTTTTTTTTTTAAGATTTTATGTATTTTTTTGAGAAAGAGAGAGAGAGACCATGGGCACAAGCAGGGAGAGAAGCAGAGGGGAAGGGAGGAAGTTGGGGAAAGATTCTCAAGCAGACTCCCTGCTGAGCAGAGCCCAAGGTGGGGCTCAATCTCACCACAAGCCTGAGATCATGACCTGAGGCAAAACCGAGTCAGAGGCTTAATTGACTGAGCCACCAGGTGTCCCAAGACAGTCTTTTTTTTTTTTTTTTTTAAGATTTTATTTATTTATTTGAGAGAGAGAGAGAATGAGAGGGGGAGAAGGTTGGGGGAAGAAGCAGACTCCCCATGGAGCTGGGAGCCCAATGTGGGACTCGATCCCGGGACTCCAGGATCATGACCTGAGCCGAAGGCAGTCGCTTAACCAACTGAGCCACCCAGGTGCCCCCCCAAGACAGTCTTTTTAATAAATGATGCTGGGAGGGACGCCTCCGTGGCTCAGTAGAGTAAGTGGCTGTTTTCGGCTTGGGTGGTGATCCCTAGGTCCTGGGATAAAGTCCCGCATCGGGCTCCTTGCTAACTGGGGAGCCTGCTTCTCTGTCTGCCTGCCATTCCCCCTTGCTTGTGCTCTAACAAATTAAAAAAAAAAAAAAAAAAAAGGTGCTGGGAAAATTGAATATCTACATGCAAAAGAATAGTTGGACCCTTACCTAACATCATATACAAAAATAAACTCAAAATGGATCAAAACCCTAAATGAAGATCTAATACTATAAAACTGAGAAAAAACATAGGGCAAAACCTTATCAACACTGGATTTAGCAATGATTTCTTGAATATAACACCAAAGGCACAGGCAACAAAAGAAAATATGTAAATTGAACTTTGTGAAAAATATAAAAATTTATGGATCAAAAGACATTATTGATAGAGTAAAAAGCTAACAGAATGAGAGGAAATATCTGCAAGTCAAAAATCTGATAAGGAATTAATATCCAGAATATATTCTGAACTCCTAAAATTCAACAATATAAAATGAAACAACATGATTCAACAATGGGCAAAAGACTTGAATTGACATTCTCTGAAGAAGACAGACAAATAACCAATAAACACATGAAAATATGCTCACCATCACTAATCATCAGGGAAATACAAATCAAAACTAAAATGAGATGCCACTTAACACCCATTAAGATGTCTAGTATTCAAAAAACAGAAATTAAGTGTTGACAATGATGTGGAGACATTGAAACCCTTGTGCATGGATAATGGGGAATAGCCATTGTAGAAAACAATATGGTGGTTCCTCAAAAATTAAAAATAGAATTACCATATTTTCTAGCAATTCCAGTTCTCAGTATATACCCAGAAGAATTGAAAGTAGGGTATTAAAGAGACATTTGTAGATTCATGTTAATAGCAACATTAGTTACAATAAGCTAAAACTTGGAAAAACCAATGTGTTCACTGGCAAATAAATGGATAAATATAATGCGGTACACCTACATAATGGAATATTATTCAGACTTAACAAGGAAGGAAATTCTGTAATGTGCTCTAACATGAATGAACCTTGAGGACATTTTGCTAAGTAAAATATGCCAGTCAAAAAAAGACAAATACTGTATGATTTCACTTATGTTAATTAAAATAGTCAAAATCATAGAGACAGAAATTAGAATGGTGATTGCTAGGACTGGGGAAAGTGGGTTGTCAGGAATGAGGAGTTACTATTTAATGGATATAGGACTTCAGTATTATAAGATGGAAAGTGTTGTGGAGATGAATGGTAATTATGTTACACAACATTATGAATGTAATTAATACTACTAAACTCTATACTTAAAAAGGGTTAAGTTGGTAAATTTTATGTTATGTATATTTTACCACAATGAAATTGAAAAAGAAATTTTAAAAAATGCTCAGTTTCCTTTATAATTAATCAAATATAACAAAACCAAAAAAAGCTAAAGATCAAAAACACCGTAACCAGGACACCTGGGTGGCTCAGTTGGTTAAGCAGCTGCCTTCGGCTCAGGTCATGATCCCAGCGTCCTGGGATCGAGTCCCACATCGGGCTCCTTGCTCCTCAAGGAACCTGCTTCTCCCTCTGCCTCTGCCTGCCATTCTGTCTGCCTGTGCTCGCTCTCTCTCCCCTCTCTCTCTCTCTGACAAATAAATAAATAAAATCTTTAAAAAAACAAAACAAAACAAAACACCGTAACGGAAATAATGCCTTTGATGTGTTCATTAGTAGACTAGACACTGAGACTAAATTCAGAGAAAAGAATCACTGAGCTTGAGGATATGTCAATAGAAACTGCCAAAACACAAAAACAAAGAGAAAAAATAATGAAATAAACTGTGGGATGAATAAGTATAACACACACATAGTGGAAATACTGTAGGAGAAGAGAGAGAGCGGTACAGAAGAAATATCTGAAACAATAATGACCAAAACTTTTCCCAAATTAAAGTCAGACATCAAACCACGGATCAGGAAACTCAACAACAGCAGGCAGAATAAATGCAAAAATAAAACAACAATAACAAAAGCTAACTATACCTCGCTATATCACTTTCAAACTGCAGAAATTAAAAAAGAAGATAAAATTTTCAAGATAAAATCTTGAAAGAAATCAGAAGGAAAAACCTTACCTATAAAGGAGCAAAGGTAAGAATTAAATCAACTTCTCCTCAGAAACCATGCAAACAAGAAGATAATAGAGTGAAATATTTACAGCGTTGAAAGAAAACACCACCACTCACAATTGTGTATCTTGTAAAATTATCCTTTAAAAGTGCTGGGAAAACAGAACTTTTTCAAACAGAAATTGAGAGAATCTGTTGCCAGTAGACCTGCCTGCCAGAAATGAAAGAAGTTCTTTAGAAAGAAAGAAAAAATATTGTGGGTTGCAAACAGATCTACAGGGATGCCTGGCTGGCTCAGTCAGTACAGCATGCCACTCTTGATCTTGAGGTTGTGAGTTCAAGCCCCATGTTGAGCATAGGGCTTAAATTTAAAAAAACCAAGTAAGTAAGTAAGTTCTACATAAAGAAAGGAAGAAATCAGAGAATGAATACGTGCAGGTAAAATAAAAACTTTCATTTTTTTATTCTTATTCTAATAGGAACATTTGTTCAAAATCATAATAGCAACAATGTATTTATTTGATTATGTATGCTTCTGTGTATACTTGTGTTTAAGTGAAATGAATGACAGCAGTGACACAGGGATGAGAGCAAAGAATTGGGAATATTTTGTTTTTATAAAATACTTGTGGGGCACCTGGGTGGCTCAGTGGGTTAAGCCCCAGCCTTCGGCTCAGGTCATAATCTCAGGGTCCTGGGATCGAGCCCCACATTGGGCTCTCTGCTGAGCAGGGAGCCTGTTTTTCCCCATCTTTCTCTGCCTGCCTCTCTGCCTACTTGTGATCTCTGTCGAATAAATAAATAAAATCTTTAAAAAAAAATAAGTAAAATAAAATACTTGTACTACTTATAAGTGGTACAATATTATTCAAAGGTGGACTTGGATTAGTTGTAAGTGTATATTACAAACTCTAGGGCAAACACTAAAAAGATTTTTTTACAAAAGCATAATTAGGGCTCAGTTGGTAGAGCATGTGACTCTTGATCTCAGGGTTATGAATTTGAGCCTAGTGTTGGGCATAGAGCTCACCTAAAAACAGTAACAACAACAACAACAAAAAGAGTACACTTATGCGGAGCACTGAGTAATGTACAGCACTGCAGAATCACTATATTGTACACCTGAAACTAACATGACACTGTATATTAATTAGACTGGAATTTAAAATAAAATAATCTTTTAATAAAGTATAATTGAAAGGCTAAGAAAGGAGAGAAAATGGAATCATATAAAATGTTCAATTAAGCCCACAAAAGGCAGAAAAAGAATGAAAGGAAAGTAAGAACAAAGAGCCAGGGCAACAAATAGAAAACAGTACAAATATACAGACATGAAACTGTATCAATAATTGCTTTAAATGCCAATAATCTAAATGTACTACTACACAGAGTTGTCAGAGTGGATCAAAAACAAAACCCAACTTTGTGTTGTCTGCAAGTGACCCTCTTTAAAGGTAAAGACACAGGGCTGCCTGCTGACTTAGTAGAACATGTGACTCTTGATCTTGGGGTTGAATTTCAGCCTTATGTTAGGTGTAAGGATTACTTAAAAATAAAATCTTTAAAAAAGAGAGACATAGTTAACACTAATTAAAAAAATGGGAGTAGTTTTATTAATTTCAGACAGATCAGTCTTCCCAGAGTAAGAAAAGTTATTAAGGATAAATAGGGATATTAAATAATAACAGGGGAGTCAGTTCTTTAAGAAGACATAACAATTCTTAATGTGTATGTACCTGACAACACAATATTGAAATGCATGAGCCAAAAACTGGTAGATTTGCAAGGAGAAATAGGTGAATTCACAATCATAGCGGAGCTCTCAGCATCCCTGCATCAGAAATAGATCAGCAGGTAGAGCACACAAAACACAGCTGAACTCAACAGAACCATCAGTCAACTGGTTATAACTGACTGTAGACCACTTCGCCCAACAATGAAATACATATATTCTCCTCAAACTTATGTGGAACATTCATCAACTTAGATATTCTGAGCCACAAAAAGAGACCATAACAAATCTGAGAGAATAGAAATATATATGCTCTCAGATGACAACGGTATTAATCTGGAAATCAATAATAGGAAGGGCACCTGGGTGGCTCAGTCAGTTAAGCATCTGCCTTCAGCTCAGGTCGTGATCCCAGGGTCCTGGGACCGAGCCCCATGTCCTCTCCGCTCAGCCAGGAGCCCACTTCTCCTTCTCCTTCTTCTCCTTCTCCCTCTGCTGCTCCTCCTGCTTTTGTCAAATAAATAAATAAAATCTTTAAAAAAAAAATCAATAATGGGAAAACAGCTGGTGTGGGATGTTGATAGTGGGGGAGGTTGTGTATATGTAGGACAGAGCCTGTATGGGAACCCTGTTCTTTGACTCAATTTTGCTCTGAACTTACGAGTGCTAAAAAAACGAAGTCTACTTCTTAAAAGTAGAGGGAAGAGTTAATATAGAAGCAAAAATTAAGTAGAAATGTTACTGATAAAAATGTAGACGTTATCAATAAAACCAACACCTTGCAAGTGGCAAGTTGATCAAGAACATTAATGGAAAAAAGACTTCTAAAGCATCGAAAAATGACTCTACCATTATGAACGCATATTTATATCAAGCACGTCTGTCATTACTCAGGCCAGAAATAGTGTCATTTAAGCAAAGTAAGCAGAGAAAGAGAGGTAGTGCCAGATTCTGATGAAGAATACAATGACAGAATTGTCTCATAATTTGAAACATTTGGGGAAGGAAGTCTATTAGAATTAAATGTATTCAGTATACTATAGTCAAAATCTTCGAACAATTTAGTTTTAAAAGTTTGGTGGAAAATGAAGTGCAATTTTAAATCCTTTATTTTAACTGAGTATTTCCAGAAAACAGTTCTTTCCTCACAAAAAGACTAATATAATCTAAATTTTAATCTCTGAAATGATTTTAAAGCAAAAAATATAAAAGTAAATAAATCATTTTCAAGCCTTAAGTTAACTGTTTAACAAAACATCGCTGGCATCCACATTTTTTTTTTTTTTTTGGCATCCACATTTTATCTGTAATGCCTCTATCTAATCCTCAGAAACTTCTCTTTAAAAAGATAAACGCATATCCCCGGAAGGAAGCAATCCTCTCCTCTAAAATGCAAGATCAATTATGTTTCCATTTTCTCAGTCTCCAGCCAAGTCAACCTCTGTGGAAGCTGAACTGTATGTAATTTGACCCTGAGGACTGTTTTGAAGTCTGCCTGTTGACTTCCCCATAACTGGGCCATTTCAGAAGAGGAAGGCTCAGAGCTAATAAAAAGGTGATCCATGGCTGAACTTTGCCAAAAAAAAAAAAAAAAGCAAGAATGAGAAAGAGAGACAGAGCAAAGAAAGGACAAGAGAAGAAATCTGGCAACAACAAAAAAGCGCAACCTGTAAAAATTCTCAGTTGGACAGTTACAGCCTCCTGAGGGTTTGAATGTGACCGGCACGGCGGGATTTCTCAGAAAACTGAAGGGCTGCTGCCACCTCATGGCCAACTGGAAGATCTCATTTAGAGATCTTGATGCTGCCGTCACACATTTACATATCGCCTCTTCTCTTTTAATGAGCTCTTTCCTTAAAAAGCAACCACACAAACATTTCTTATAGAAAATGGCCATTCTTCTTGATAAATAATTTTCCTTTAAAAGCAACTGGTTCCGGGCACCTGGGTGGTTCAGGTGGTTAAAAGTCTGACCAGCTCAGGTCATGGTCTTGGGGTCCTGGGATCCAGCCCCATTGATGGGCTCCCTGCTCAGCAGGGAATCTGCTTGTCCCTTTCCCTCTATCTCTCTCTGACCCTCCTCCCACTCCTACTCTCTCAAATAAATAAAACTTTAAAAAAAATTTTTTTTAATAAAATAACTGGTTCAAATTTTGATGGCCATAGTTACATAGTTACATAGTGTATACATATGAAAGGAATAAAATACTGAGTCTCACTTTAAGTTATCGTTACTTGGATTTAGATGTATCATCAAATTCTGTTCTTCAAACATGACTATGCAGAGAAATTGACATGGCAGGCTACAATTTTGTCCTGAACACACACTTTACAAATCTTAATAGCTCAGTTTCAAAATCGAGAGAACAGCAAAGTCAAAATTATCTTGGTGCTCCATGTCTACCCTCCCTGCAACATCCTCACTGAAAATCTGCTCTCTTTCCTTATTTTTTTGTATTCTGTCTCTCCAATTTTGGGTTTTATCTCAAGCCATGCAATCCTAGCCATAGAAATGGTCAGGCTCAAGAGTTAACATACAATAATAAATTCATTTCCAAGAAACTTTCACGTTTTAGTGGCATGTGGCAAACAGTGTGCCCTTTTTTGCAGGAGAACATGCAATAGTGTGGATTTTGATAAAGAAAAAAGTGATGTCAAAGCCCAAATGTACTTTTTTAATCATTTATCTTGTCCCATAAGAATATAAATTCCATGAATGTAAGGAACTTGTCTGTCTTGTCCTGGGTTATAGGCAATTAAAAATATTTCTTAAAAATTTTTTAAATAAAAAAATTAAAATATTTGTGAGTGAGAAAATTAAAACTGGTTTACACAGGAACTGCCATTTTTTTTGAATCCAGCAACTACTGGATTAAAATTTCCAAAATTTCCTCACATCCCCACGTTTACCAAAACATTTGATGCTATGTGGATGGAAATTTCTCTACCCATCCAAAATATAAGATTGGCTTTCTTTTAAAATCAAAAAGAATCTAGAATTCAATATAGCTTTCGAAGCTACTGCATTTATTTCAACTCTGTTTTCAAATACTAACCTAGGAACAGTAATATTTATCCTTTATAAGTCAAGACCCATTCTTGAAAAAAAGAAAAGTTTTTTACTCCACTTTATTGAGGTATAATTGGCTAATAAAGATATTTAAAGCATACATCATGATGAGTTGGTATACATATACATTGTGAAAGTATTCCTATCTAATTGACATATCTAAGATATAATTTATAGAAATTACATTAATCTGTGGAGACTGAAATGGTATTTCAATAGTTGCATCTTAATTATTTGGAACTAAGTAACTTTCAGTATTTTTATGTCCTTCCCTTTGAGTGTTTTAACCACTTCCTTTTCTCCATTAAATTTGTATATAAAAGTAAGATTTTTATAATATTGTTCAGCTATCTTTGGCCTCGCTCCTAATCCCGTACACTTTTGAGCTCATTTAGACATGAAACCCATTTGAAAACAAATCTGAATTTCTGTATTTTGCATGTTCTTCAAGTTTTTCCAAACTTGGAAGCAAAAATCTAAAGGTAAATTCTTGCTTCTGTTTTATCACCAAGGCTGATGTATAAAAAAATTGGAATTTCCAAAATTAAATTATACTCCCACACACACAACTAGTAGGACTTGAACATGCATTCATATTATTCTTTATAACATAACTACATTATCTAGATTCTTTATTATGAAGATGGAAAAAAAGTAATGAACTAAACATATAAGAATCAAATCAAATTTGCCAAAACTCAAGACCTCAACTAACTAAACAGGACAAAAAGGGAGTATTACACAAGGATAAAAGATAGAATCATAAAGATTATATACACTGTATTTCCTTATGAACTGAGCATAAAGCTAAAACTTCTAGAGTTAGTTATAGGAACTTGCTAAAACCATCCATCATGATAATATACATAATACCACTCTTTTAGAATTTGACAGCTCAAATAGACAAAATAACAGCAATGCCATAGAAGATGTGAGTGATACACATCTTACGTAATAGAAGCATATGTATAAAACTTTGTTTTCTACAAATTATTCTAAATATCTTATATCCGTGAAATATTTTAAAAAATCAACTAAAATCCCAACTCTCTTTATTAGCTTTGTGACCCTGGAAGTTACTTAATCTGAGTTTCCATTCCCTTCTCTGTAAAATAAAAATTTTCACACCTACTCACTGGATTTTAAGAGTGTAATGATTTGTTTATCTAGTGCTCCTATAAACATCTTTAATACACGTGTTTTAACATAATGTATTCCAGACAGTACAGCGTGGTGAACACAATTAAAGGCCTAATGATTAGTACAACCGAAAGCCAAGCACGGGAGTTAGGATCTCTGAGACGGTAAATAGTAGTGTTTTTTCTCTCTGTAATTATGTTTCTTCTTGGTCTCCATCTTCCCTGACTTGAGTACTAAGCACCTTTTGGCCCCTCTTCCTAGGACAGCTCTTCTCTACTTAGAAAAACTTCAGATGCCCCAAAGTGAACAACCCAGCAGAGTGCATCGTTGCCGCATGCCCGATGACCTAACTGCTCTTGCCCTTGGCTGCCCTGGTCTATCATTAAAATAGTAATGAACAAGCCTTTCTCAAGAAACAAGAAAGGTCTAGGGGCGCCTGGGTGGCTCAGTGGGTTCAAGCCTCTGCCTTCGGCTCAGGTCATGGTCCCAGGGTCCTGGGATCGAGCCCCACATGGGGCTCTCTGCTTGGCAGGGAGCCTGCTTCCTCCTCTCTCTCTGCCTGCCTCTCTGCCTACTTGTGATCTCTCTCTGTCAAATAAATTTAAAAAAAAAATAGTAATGATAAAATATAAACCAACCAGAAAAAATGAGTCAGATTCTTGGTCATCAAGAAAACCCTAATGAATTCCAAAAAGTAAGAGAGATTTGTATATTCTATATTTAGATATAGAGAATATTTCTATATTCTCTAACCATAATTGAATTATAAACTAGAAGTTTACAAGAAGATGAAAAAATAACCTCCAGGGAAAGAAAGAAAAGAGTCCTTAAATATGAAATCAAGTCACACTCCTTGAACTAGCTCTTACCCAAAGACATAATTAAAACTAATATTACAAATAAAAAGAATAAATTGATATCAAAATAAACCATCCACAGGAGAAAAAAGCTTACATGTTTCTATTACTTAGAGATTGCCAATAAAATAAGTATGCAACTAAAGAACAGTTTTAAATATTATAACAAAACAAGAGTCACAGAGAATTATGAATCAAGGACGACAAAGCACCCACGCTCTTTGACACTTCCGTCCACACAGAGTGTAAACAATTGTTCACGGCAGCATAGCCTGAAACTGCAAATGATTAAAATGCCCTACAGCAGGTTAATCGATCAAGTGTGCACGTGCGCACTGTTACTACTCAGCAAGGAAAATGAAAGAACTTCTGATGCCTACAATGACTCACATAGATGAAGGGCCGATGCAGAATGAAAAAAAAAGCTAATCTTAAAAGGTCACATACGATATGAGTCCATTTATATAACATTCTTGCAATGACAAAATTCTGTAGATGGAGAACAAAGAACTGGTCGCAAGGGGTCAGGGGTGGTGGGGGAAAGCGGGCAACTATGACATAATGGGACAGAACAAGAGAGATCTTTGTAGGATAGAATTGTCCACATCTTCGATATGGTGGGTACATCAATTCCCACATGATAATGTAGCATAGAAATATATACACATGCATATAACCGATGTAAATCTCCTGCTTTTGATATTGTACCATAGTAACATGAGATATAACCACTGGGGGGAAACTAGGTGAAGGGTACAAGGGACCCGTCTTCACTATCTTCACAACTACTTGCAAATCTATAATTATTCTAAAACAAAAAGTGTAAGAAGAAAAAAAAAAAGAATGAAATTTTAAAATAAAAAATAAAAATAAATTCTTGTTCTTTGAAAATACAAATAAAATAAATACCTAAATCTGACCAAGAGGGAAAAAGGAAGTAAATAAAAATATACAATTAAGAATAAGAAACAAGAATAAGAAACAAGGTATATTCCCAAATACAGAAGGAATTAAGAGATCTTAATTAGCAATTAACTTGAAAATTAGAGTAAAATGATCTATTATGAGTCACTTTTCTATAGAGTGTTTCCCTGGATGGCCATGGAGTTGTGCTCCCTGAATCCATTTCCATAAAACACAATGGAATACCTAGAGGTCTACAGGGCAGAGGAGAGAAGCTTAATTGAATGTATGAACTGCCCTTTTCAATTTTCTAAAGACAGATAAATTCACAAGCATTGTCCATATCTTCATGTCACTTACAGATGCAAAAGTTATAAGTAAACATATAAATTGAATCCAGTAGAATATTTTTTAACAAAACACTTCTGACAAGTAATACATATTCCAAGATTATGAAGATGGTTTTGCAATAGGAAATCTCAACATAATTCATTATATTAAACCAAGCAACAACAAAAAAATTTACTTATATTACTAGGTGGTTAAAAAAAAATAATTTGAAAAAAAATTCAGCTGCCATTCCAAATAAGATTGAGGTAAAATATTAAAAGAATGAAGCCACATCAACATTCTAAAATAGAAAGACTGTTTCTTGAAGTCAGAAAGCAAATAGTACATTAAAAGGCAAAACAGTAAAGCTATTGCCATAAAATCAGTAACAAAATTATCTTTACTCACACATATAATTATGAATCTAGAAATACACTAAAGAGATGAGTATTAATAGGAAATTTGGTAAGATGCTATTTATAAGAAAAATATGCACTGGGGATGCCTGGGTGGCTCAGTTGGTTAAGCAGCTGCCTTCGGCTCAGGTCATGATCCCAGCGTCCTGGGATCGAGTCCCACATCGGGCTCCTTGCTTGGCGGGGAACCTGCTTCTCCCTCTGCCTCTGCCTGCCATTCTGTCTGCCTGTGCTCGCTCGCTCTCCTCTCTCTCTGACAAATAAAATCTTAAAATATATATATATATATATATATATATATATATATATATATACATATGCACTGATTTTTATTCATTACTGAGAACAATTAATGAAAAATGAAAAATATTAAAAACACTTGGTATACTGTAGTAATAATAAAAATGATGAAATGCCCAGGAATATATTTTTTTAAACTTTTTTGAAGATTGCCTTTATTTATTTCACAGAAAGCATAAACAGGGGGAGTAGCAGAGGCAGAGGGAAAAGCAGGCTCCCTGATTAGCAGGAAGCCTGACGTGGGGCTCGATCCCAGGAGCCTGGGATCATGACCCAAGCCAAAGGCAGCCACTTAACCAACTGATCTACCCAGACACCCTTGCCCAGCAATATATTAACAAATGTAGCTAAAGGATATATATGAAGCAGATTCTAAAATTATACTGAAGGATGTAAAATAAGAACTGAAACAATGGAAAGATACACCATGTGTCTGGGTAGGAAGACTTTTTAAAATGCGAGTTTATAAATTAATACATATATTTAATACAGCTCACATCAGAATTCCAAAAGATTTTATTTTGTACCTGGATAAAATGATGGGCAAAATAAGTTGTTAAAAAAAAAAAAGTGAGGGGGAGAACTTGATTTACATTCTGTAAATCTAAATGGTTGACTTTGGCATAGCACTACATCGTTGGAACAGAATCAAATCTAGAAATAGATTAAACTTTATCTATTGACTGAAAAAAATCCATGATCCATCTAGCATCGTGGCTTCCCCACCTCCAACTATCTATTCTTCCACTCCCTTAGGTGTCCACACATGGTTATAATCTTGATTTACTCCCCAAATCTCAAAGTCAAGCATTTCTCTGACATTGCCTATCTTTCTAGCTCACTTACCTTCATAGGCCCCCCTCTTGATTCTACCTTTTTATTTTCCTGTCAACAATTTCTTGTTGACCTCACTAGTTAAAGGACCAATGACTGCTCTAGCTTAGGAGATATACGTACAAGCACATGTTTCTCTGCCCTCTCAAGAACATCTTAAAAATAAAGGAATTAAAGAATAAATCTTAATACTGAAGGCAGGGAAGTACATTATCATATTTCTGCAGATCTATGCAAAATGGAGAAAAGCTGGATGCCTTTAATGGATAAAAGGAGAGGAAAAGGAAGTCTAGAATATCCAGGTATAGACTGTAAGAGAGGCCAGAGCCCATCCACCTGGGGTCCACAGAGAAAGCCCCAAGCAGCACTGGGTATGTTGGAAGTGGGAAGAAGGGAACCAGACATTATATACAAGAGGACTTTTTGGTAATACGCATGTTCCAGATCTTTATCGTGATAGTGATTATACAAGCGTATGTATCTATTAAAACTCATCAAAATGTGATCCTAAAATGAGTGCTTTTCATATTATGTAAAATATACTTCAATAAGCATTTTTAAAAATTGACTTAGGAAGCTACCCAGAGAAATGAAATGCATAGTTATTCACTGTTCATTCATGGGCCACAGGTTGAACAAGCTGTGCAATCTGTAACAGAGTACTGGCAACCATTAAAAAGAGAGAGAGAGATGGGGCACCTGGGTGGCTCAGTGGGTTAAGCCTCTGCCTTCGGCTCAGGTCATGATCCCAGGATGCTGGGATCGAGCCCCGCATCGGGCTCTCTGCTCAGCGGGGAGCCTACTTCCTCCTCTCTCTCTGCCTGCCTCTCTGCCTACTTGTGATCCCTCTCTCTGTCCAATAAATAAAAATAAAATCTTAGGGCGCCTGGGTGGCTCAGTGGGTTAAGCCGCTGCCTTCGGCTCAGGTCATGATCTCAGGGTCCTGGGATAGAGTCCAGCATCGGGCTCTCTGCTCGGCAGGGAGCCTGCTTCCCTCTCTCTCTCTCTGCCTGCCTCTCTGTCTACTTGTGATCTCTCTCTGTCAAATCAATAAATAAAATCTTTAAAAAATAAATAAATAAATAAATAAAATCTTAAAAAAAAAAGGAGAGAGAGAGAGAGAGAGAATGAGGAAGAGCTCCATGGATCAATGATATGTAGAAAGATTTCTTCAGGTTACATTGTTAGGTTAAAAAGGAAGATTCAAAAGAGTGTATGTTGTATGCTACCTTTTCTCTAAGAAATGGTGGGGGGTGTGCCTGGGTGGCTCAATGGGTTAAGCCTCTGCCTTCAGCTCAGGTCATGATCTTGGGGTCCTGGGGTCAAGCCCCACATCGGGCTCTCTGCTCAGCAGGGGGCCTGCTTCCCCCTCATTCTCTGCCTGCCTCTCTGCCTACTTGTGATTTCTCTGTCAGATAAATAAATAAAATAGTTAAAAAAAAAAGAAGAAGAAATGGGGGGAAAAGAATACTGCATAGAGTATTAAAGAAACACTGGAGGAATAAATCAGAACTTAGTAATAATGACTGCATATGGTGAGGGCATGAGATCAGGATGGCATCCATAAGAATAGGAAAAAATCAAAAGAAGGATGAAAAAGAAAGCCCTAAAATTGAATATAAATAGGAGCAAAGGAACTTGTATCAAACAGATAATAAGCCTAATCCCTAATAAACCGTAGAGGGAAGTATTCAAGTAATGTGAACACTTGATTGTATGTCCATGGCGAAATTACACGGAAGGACAAAAAGAATGCTAATGAAGCTCTACTCTCTCTTAGCCGGTTTCTGACTGGTAATTCTATTGGTATTGTAACTCCAACCATTTCGTAAGAGTGATTTAATCGTATTTCCATTACTGTGAAGTGAGCTGTGCAAGAGGTAAGTGTCAACAGACAAGTTTATGAATGTACATGGTTAAGTTATCTGGTACAAGATTTATTAGTGTTGCATTACAGAAAACTTGGATGTCAGTTGTGTTTAACCTAAAATAGGTGGTATGAGTGTGACATGTGGGAATATTTAACCAGCTTAAAATTCCTCGTGAGGAAATTATGGCTAAAGGAACATGAAGCTAAAAAGAACAAATGTCTTGTGGCAGGAGGCATGGCAAGTTGAATGCTTGGAGCTCCTGTGGTGGGTGTAGACACAGGTGACGTCGTGTAGCCTGAGGGGAGGCCTGTCAATAGAAGGCCTCCATAGGCGTTGGCAATAGAAGAACCTGTCAGTGTTCCGAGTAAGTACCTTATCTGCATTTATCTACTCTACCTAGAAATAATTATGTCATTTATTTCCTGTTCACTGTCGTAGACTACTGTTTTGCCTGTTTTAAAAGACCACAGAGGGGCACCTGGGTGGCTCAGTGAGTTACGTGTCTGCCTTTAGCTCAGGTCATAATCCCAGGGTCCTGGGATGGAGCCCTGCATCAGGCACTCTGCTCAGCGGTGAGTCTGCTTCTCCCTCTCCCTCTGTGATCTTGCTCCCTATTGCTCTCTCTCAAATAAATAAATGAAATTTTAAAAACAAACAAACAAAACACCAAAAAACCATAGAGACAAAATGCTTGCAAAACAAAAAAGGAAAATACACATGAATGAGAAACTGTAATTTCAGAAAAATAATTTTCACATGAGTATGTCCAAATTAGTTCCAAAAATGTTTTAACCCTCAAAAGAAAAAAATGTATTGTTTTCTCTCTGGGAAATACAAAAAAATGATTTAAGGAACAACAGAAAAACTGAGGCAGCTAACAACTAGGATATGCTATAGTAAGAGCTAACACTTCTTGAATCACACTGTGTCAAGGTTTATACTTCCAAGGGGAGGAGCAAGATGGCGGTGGCGGAGGAGCCCTCATATCAACGGTCCCAGGAGCTGGATGGTTATCAAGCCATTCTGAGCACCTACACACTCAACAGGAGATCAAAGAGAAGAAGAGCAGCAATTCTAGGAACAGAAAAGCGACCACTTTCTGGAACATAGGACGTGCAGAGAAGAGAATCCAAGACATGGGGAAGAGAGACTGTGGGGGGAGGGGCTGGCTCCCGGGAAGCAGTGGAGCGGTGGGGCACAACATCAGAACGTTTACAGTCGGCTCCACTGAGGGACTTCGCTCTGGAGGCTAAGCAGGGGGTGGGGCCCTCACAGGGACAGTGTGGTCTCAGGTCCCATGGGGTCACAGAAAGACCAGGGGAGTCTGAGTGTGGCAAAGCTCCCAGGTATCAGAGCCGAGACGGGGCTCTCAGCTCAGCCTTACCTTAAACCGTGATCCGAGGCACAGTCCAGGCTGCTCTTCGAGCAGAGACCACATAAGTGGTAGATCCGGGGAGACTCACCTTCCTTCCTCTTCCGGGAGGACAGCTCGAGCATGTGGCAGGAATGGGCTGGATTTGGAGACTCCAAACGGGGCCGCGCTGGAGACAGAAATGCTTGGTCACAGGCTGGGGGAGCTCGGAGTGTGGCCGGAGACAAGGGAGCTGGGAAGGACTGACTGCTTATCTCTGAGGGCGCACTGAGGAGGGGGGTCCCAAGCTCTTGGCTCCTCCAGGGCCGGAGATTGCAGAGCCGCCATCTTCCTTCCCATCCTCCAAAGCTCTACGGAAAGTGCTCAGGGAACAAAAGCTACAAGACCAAAACTGAACAGATGACTTAGCCGGGCCCCTGGCAAGGGCGGGTCAATTCCACCTCAGGCAAAGGCATTTGACAATCAGGGCAATAGGCCCCTTCCGGAGAACATCAGCAAGAACATCCAGCTGAGCCCAAATTCACCAATCAATGAGAGTTAGGGGAAAGCAACACATAGAATTCATAGCTTTTTTCCCCATGACTCTTTAGTCTTTCAAAGTTAAATTAAAAAAAATTATTTTTCTTACTCAATTTTTTTTATTTTCCCTCATTCCTATTTTAACCTTTTCTTAACTATTTTATCTTATCAATACCTTTTTAAAAAATCTTTTTAAATTTGCATGGTTATAGTCATATTCTATCCTTTCATTGTATTTAACCCTATTTTTTGTTTACATATAGGTTTTTCTTTCTTTAAAATTTTGAGATACAGGGGCGCCTGGGTGGCTCGGTGGGTTAAGCCTCTGCCTTCGGCTCAGGTCATGATCTCAGGGTCCTGGGATTGAGTCCCGCATCGGGCTCTCTGCTCAGCAGGGAGCCTGCTTCCCTCTCTGTCTCTCTGCCTGCCTCTCTGTCTACTTGTGATCTCTCTCTCAAATAAATAAATAAAATATTAAAAAAAATTTTTTTGAGATACAGTTTCTTCTAATACATCAAAATATACCCTAAGTCTAGTGCATGGCTTTGTACTAGTTTCCAGCCTGATCACATTCTTTCCTTTTTTTTTCTTTTTTCAACCAACTTATCATTCCTTTTTTTTGAATCTTTATAAATTTTCATCTTTACATATTCCATCCCTTCATCCCTGTTTACCCTTATTTGTGTGTGTATGTGTGTGTGTGTGTATGTGTGTATATATATATATATGTTTTTCTTTCTTTAAAATTTTGGGAGGTAGTTTCTTCTAAGAGACTAAAATACACCCAAAATCAAGGGTGTGGCTCTGTTCTATTCGCCAGTCACATATGTGTGTGTGTATTTTATTTATTTATTTTTAAAGATTTTATTTATTTATTTGACAGAGAAAGATCACAAGTAGACAGAGAGGCAGGCAGAGAGAGAGAGAGAGAGAGAGAGAGAGAGAGAGAGAATGGGAAGCAGGCTCCCTGCTGAGCAGAGAGCCTGATGCAGGACTTGATCCCAGGACCCTGAGATCATGACCTGAGCCAAAGGCAGTGGCTTAACCCACTGAGCCACCAAGGTGCCCCGTGTGTGTATTTTATAATATAAATGTTTTTTTTCTTTCTCTTCTTTCTTCTCCGCCCAGTTTCAGGTCTCTTCCAGGTTGGATAGTGTATATACTTCTGTGGTTGTTGCTACCCTTTTAGTATTTTGTTCTCTCATTCATCTTTCCTATCTGGATAAAATAACAAGGCAGAAACACTCACCTCAAAAAAAAAAAAAAAAAAAAAAAAAAAAAAAAACACCAAAAAACCAAAACAAAAACAAGAGGCAGGACCAACAGATAGGGACCTAATCAATACAAATATTAATAAGATGTCAGATCTAGAGTTCAGAATGATGGTTATCAAGGTGCTAGCTGGGCTCAAAAAAAGCATGGAAGATACTAGAGAATCCCTTTCTGGAGAAATAAATCCATCTCTGGAGAAACAAAAAAACCAAAATCTAACCAGGCTGAAATCAAAAAAGCTATTAATGAGGTACAATAAAAAATGGAGGCTGGGGTGGCAATCCTTACATCAGATAAATTAGGTTTTAAGCCAAAGACTATAGTAAGAGATGAGGGAGGGCACTCTATCATACTTAAAGGGTCTGTCGAACAAGAAGATCTAACAATTGTAAATATCTATGCCCCTAACAAGGGAGCACCCAATTATATAAACCAATTGATAACAAAATCAAAGAAACACATCAACAATAATACAATAATAGTAGGGGACTTTAACACCCCCCCTCACTGAAATGGACAGATCATCTAAGAAAAAAACAACAAGGAAATAAAGGCTTTAAATGACACACTGGACCAAATGGACATCACAGATATACTCAGAACATTCCATCCCAAAGGAACAGAATATACATTCTTCTCTAGTGCACATGGAACATTCTCCAGAATAGATCACATCCTGGGTCACAAATGAGGTCTCAAGTGGTACCAAAAGAATGAGATCATTCCCTGCATATTTTCAAACCACAATGTCTTGAAACTAGAACTCAACCACAAGAGGAGAGTTTGAAAGAACTCAAATATATGGAGGCTAAAGAGCATCCTACTAAATAATAAATGGGTCAACCAGGAAATTAAAGAAGAGTTTTAAAAAATCCATAGAAACAAATGAAAATGAAAGCACAACTGTTCAAAATCTTTGGGACACAGCAAACGTGGTCCTGAGAGGAAATATATAACTATACAAGCCTTTCTCAAGAAACAAGAAGATCTCTAGTACACAACCTAACCCTACACCTAAAGGAGCTGGAGAAAGGACAGTAAAGAAAGCCTAAACCCAGCAGGAGGAGAGAAATCATAAAGATCAGAGCAGAAATCAATGAGATAGAAACCTAAAGAATGCTAGAACAAATCAACGAAACTAGGAGCTAGTTCCTTGAAAGAATTAATAGGATTGATAAAGCCCTGGCCAGAGTTATAAAAAAGAAAAGAGAAAGGACCCAGATTAATAAAATCATGAATGAAAGAGGAGAGATCACAACTAACACCAGAGAAATACAAACAACTATAAGAACATATTATGAGCAACTATACACCAGCAAATTTGACAATCAGGAAGAAATGGATGCATTCCTAGAGACATATAAACTACCAAAACTGAACCAGGAAGAAACAGAAAACCTGAACAGACCCATAACCACTAAGGACATTGAAGCTGTCATCAAAAATCTCCCAACAAACAAGAGCCCAGGGCCAGATGGCTTCTCAGGGGAATTCTACAAAACACTTAAAGAAGAATTAATTCCTATTCTCCCGAAACTGTTCCAAAAAACAGAAATGGAAGGAAAACTTCCAAACTCATTTTATGAGGCCAGCATTACCTTGATCCCAAAACCAGACAAAGACCCCATCAAATAGAATTACAGACCAATATCCTTGATGAACACCAATGTGAAAATTCTCACCAAAATACTAGCCAATAGGATCCAACAGTACATTAAAAGGATTATTCACCACGACCAAGTGGGATTTATTCCTGGGCTGCAAGGATGGTTCAACATCTGCAAACCAATCAGTGTGACACAATACATTAATAAAAGAAAGGACAAGAATCATATGATACTCTCAACAGATGCAGAAAAACCATTTGACAAGAAAGTACAGCATCCTTTCTTGATCAAAATTCTTCACAGCGTAGGGTTAGAGGGTACATATGTCAATATCATAAAAGCCATCTACAAATATCATTCTCAATGGGGAAAAACTGAGAGTTTTTCCCCTAAGGTCAGGAACATGGCAGGGCTGTCCACTACCACCACTGCTATTCAACATAGTACTAGAAGTCTTAGCCTCAGCAATCAAACAACAAAAAGAAATAAAAGGAATCCAAACTGGCAAAGAAGAAGTCAAACTCTAATTCTTTGCAGATGATATGATACTTTATGTGGAAAACCCAAAAGACTCCACTGCAAAACTGTTAGAACTCATATAGGAGGGGCGCCTGGGTGGCTCAGTGGGTTGGACCTCTGCCTTCAGCTCAGGTCATGATCCCAGGGTCCTGGGATCGAGGCCCACATCAGGCTCTCTGCTCAGCAGGGAGCCTGCTTCCCTTCCTCTCTCTCTGCCTGCCTCTCTGCCTACTTGTGATCTCTCTCTGTCAAATAAATAAATAAAAATCTTAAAAAAAAAATAAAAAGGATTTTCTAAAAAAAAAAAAAGGAACACATAGAGGAATTTAGTAAAGTGTCAGGATATAAAATCAATGCATGGAAATCAGTTGCATTTCTATACACCAACAACAAGACAGAAGAAAGAAAAATTAAGGAGTCGATCCCAGTTACACTTGCACCCAAAACCATAAGATACCTAGGAATAAACCTAACCAAAGAGGCAAAAAATCTGTACTCAGAAAATTATAAAGTACCCATGAAGGAAATTGAGGAAGACACAAAGAAATGGAAAAATATTTCATGCTCATGGATTGGAATAGCAAATACTGTGAAAATGTCTGCTACCTAAAGCAATCTACATATTTAATGCAACTCTTATCAAAACATCATCAATTTATTTTTCAAAGAAATGGAACAAATAATCCTAAAATTTATATGGAACCAGAAAAGACCCTGAATAGCCAGAGGAAGGTTGAAGAAGAAAACCAAAGTTGGCAGCATCACAATTCCAGACTTCAAGCTCTATGACAAAGCTGTCATCATCAAGACAGTACAGTACTGGCATAAAAACTGACACATAGATCAATGGAACAGAACAGAGAGTCCAGAAATGGACCCTCGACTCTATGGTCAACTAATCTTTGATAAAGCAGGAAAGAATGTCCAATGGAAAAAAGACAGCCTCTTCAACAAATGGTGTTGGGAAAATTGGACAGCCACATGCAGAAGAATGAAATTGGACCATTTTCTTACACCACACACAAAAATAGACTCCAAATGGATGAAAGACCTCAATGTGAGACAGGAATCCATCAAAATCCTTGAAGAGAACACAGGCAGCAACCTCTTTAACCTCAGCTGCAGCGACTTCTTCCTAGAAACATCTCCAAAGGCAAGGGGAGCAAGGGCAAAAATGAACTATTGGGACTTCATCAAGATCAAAAGCTTTTGCACAGCAAAGGAAACAGTTAACAAAACCAAAAGACAACTGACAGAATGGGAGAAGACATTTGCAAATGCATATCAGATAAAGGGGTAGTATCCAAAATCTATAAAGAACTTATCAAACTCAACACCCAAAGAACAAATAATCCAATCAGGGAATGGGCAGAAGACATCGACAGATATTTCTGCAAAGACATTCAGATGGCCAAAAGATACATGACAAAGTACTCAACATCACTTGGCATCAGGGAAATACAAATCAAAACCACAGGAGATACCACCTCACACCTGTCAGAATGGCTAAAATTAACAAGTCAGGAAATGACAGGTGTTGGGAGGATGTGGAGAAAGGGGAACCCTCCTACACTGTTGGTGGGAATGCAAGCTGGTGCAACCACTTGGGAAAACAGCATGGAGGTTCCTCACAAAGTTGAAAATAGAGCTATCCTATGACCCAGCAATCGCACTACTGGGTATTTACCCTAAAGATACAAATGTAGTGATCCGAAGTGGCACGTTCACCTGAATGTTTATAGCAGCAATGCCCACAATAGCCAAACTATGGAAAGAACCTAGATGTCCATCAACAGATGAATGGATAAAGAAGATGTGGCATGCGCACGTGCGCGCGCACACACACACACACATACACACACACACACACACACACACACACAATGGAGTACTATGCAGCCACCAAAATACACGAAATCTTGCCATTTGCAACGACGTGGATGGAACTAGACGGTATTATGCTAAGCAAAATAAGTCAATTAGAGAAAGACAATTATCGTATGATCTCTCTTTTATGAGGAATTTGAGAGGCAGGGCATGGGTTCATGGGGTGTAGGGAGGGAAAAAATGAAACAAGATGTGACCAAGGAGGGAGACAGACCATAAGAGACTCTTATTCTCAGTAAAGAAACTGAGAGTTGTTGCGGGGGGGGCGGGGGGAGCGGGTGGTGGTGGTGGATAGGATGGTTGGGTTATAGACATTGGGGAGGGTATGTGCTATGGGGAGTGTTGTGAATTGTGTAGGACTGATGAATCACAGACCTGTACTCTTGAAGCAAATAATACATTATATGTTAATAAAAAAATTTTTTTAAAAGGCTTTATACTCCCTTGTTCATTTAATGCTTACAACCCAACATAGTTGTGGAGACTATTACCCCCATTTTCTTCTTCTTCTTCTTCTTCTTCTTCTTTTTTTTTGAGAGCCCACACACACACTGAGGGAGGGGCAAAGAGAGAGAGAATCCCAGCAGACTCTACACCCAGTGCAGCCCAGTGTGAAGTTTGACCTCACAACTCTAAGATCATAACCTAAGCAGAAATCAAGAGTCGAATGTTTAACCAGCTGAGCCACCCAGGTGCCCCCATCCCAATTTCAGTATGAAGAAAATGAGACCCCAAAAGGTTAAGTAATTGGTCCAAGATCATTCAGCAGTAAAATAACGGAGCTGGAATATGAACATACTCTGATGCCAAGTGGCCACACCCTTAACCAGTTTGCTATAGTGACTTCTAGGAATCCTGCAATGAACAGGAAATATCCCTTTTTAAAATTAAGTATTTCAGCATGTAGAAAAACATAGGAAAATCTTCCCAACTTTATGAATCTCACAAAACACAAAGTTATCAACAACAGAAAGGACAGCCCAGTCTCACTATTACTACATTAGAAAAAGTCAAAATGGTGGACCCCAGGGAGAGCTTGGCCCAGGGAAATCCAAGAAAAGCTATGGCCTGGAGACAGCTGGGAGATCTGGGCAGTGCTGGCCAGGGAGCAGCACAGGAGTGGCCTCTACAGAAGGCTGGGGTATGCAAACCTTAACAGCTGGTGTGAAATGGGAGGTTTTCTCTACCCACTTTGTCAGGGCACGGACTCAAAGTATCAAAACAAGATGCCTGCAGCTTCCTCTAGATAATATACATTTAAAAATAAATTATGTAATTGTTAGTCTACCTAAAAAAAAGAAAAAAATAGAAGCTCTAGTTTAAACCAAAGGAGCAAGCTGATTTGGCACCTGGATAGACAGAAAATCAACTACACAGATTCTGAAATGAGAAAACCAATTCTATTCACACTAATGAAAAAAAGAATTCCTGAGAATAACTTTTAAGAAAGTTCAGGACTTATGCAAAGAAAACTATCAGTTTTTAAAACGGTAAAAAATCTGGACATAAAGATATCCTTGTGTTTCCTAATGGCAAGTAAAAATGTGATTCCAATTAGATTCCCAGTTTTTAAAACATTGATGAAAACGACTAAATTCCTGGTTTAAAATATTTTAATTATGCAGTATTTCAAACAAATCCAAAAGAGAAATCATGACTTGAGAGAAGACTTCAGCAATATATATTAATGGTAAAGGATTAGTATCTATATCATATTTTAGGAAAAAAAAAAACTCCGTTATTTAAAAAAAAAAACTACAAAAAGGAAAAATGGGCAAAAGATAAAGTGATCTTTAAGACTCATATGTAAAAAACAAATTGAAAAAGAATGAGAAAAGGCTCACCCTACTAGCCAAAAACACATTAAAGAGCCATTAACATCAAAACTATTGTTTCACCAGACCCCTGAGACAGTCTGATGAAAGCTGCAGAGCCCTTCTAAGAATGTTTTTTTAAAGCACGAAACAATATGCACAGGATTAAAGAAAACCAATTACACCGAAATGCATTAACTTCTAAGGTTAAGAGACCCTAGAATAGGCCAAAGAAGATTCCAGTACTTAAGGGAATTTAATCTAGGACAAAACTGGTATTTCAGCTCAGTGGGGAAAATAAAATGCATTTAATGTGTAGTGCAGGCACATTGGATATCCATATGGAGAATACGATGGCTCCCTATCTTATGACATAAGCAAAAGTAATTCCAAGTTTTTAGTGGTTCAGAAAGAAAAAAGAAAACCATGATCTCAGAAGAGGCTAAGGAGACTGCATGTACAATCTGAGAGCTGGAGAACCCAGAAGGTGTAAAATACAAAAATAATAATAATAATAATAATAATAATAGCAACTTGTATGAAAAACCACAGCATCATGAGAGCGAAAAAACAAACACAGGTCAGAAAAAAAAATGCTTAAAACATACACATATGGGTTAATAGCTATACTACACAAAGAGCTTATGGAAGATAAAACCCCCCGAACTGACAGAAAAACTGGCAAATATGAATAATCATTTCAAAAAAGAGCAAATCCAAATGGCCCGCAGACACGAAAACATGCTCTACAGAAAATGTGAACTAAAGTAAGTTACACCTTGCAAATACTAGGTAACAAAAATTAAAATTTGAGAGCACCTCCTGTGGCTGATGGGGAATGCTGGTGGAAATGTTCTTTGTTACACATTTTTGGAAAGCCATCTATAGAATGTATCGAAACTAAAAAATACAATTTTGTTTGACCCACGGATCCAACTCTTAGATACATATCCCACAGAAACAAAAAGATCTGTGCACAGAATATTTATTGCTACCATCTGCAAAAGCGATAAATGGAAACAATATGAACGCCCATCACTACAGCAGCAGTTACACCCTGGTAATCCATACCCCAACCATGGAATATTAATATTGCACAATCACTGAAATAGACGTTAGATGCATATCAACTGGTCTGCAGGGATTTTCACAATCTATGGTAAAGTAAGAAAGGAAACGGGGTAAATACACAGATGATGCCATTTGTTGTATAACAATGTATATATACATATTGCATATGATTTTGGAGGCAACTATGGAGGCATGGAGAAATGCAAAAGGGGATACATGCCAGGTTCTAACAGATTAGCTCAGGGAGGAGAGGTAAGAGCTGGGTATTCATGTGACAAAGGAAACTAAACCAAAAAAACACGAGACCCTATAAACCAAGAGGTCCTTAAAATCACATGTATGAATACAACTCATTTATATGAATGTCTATAAAGAAATATATGAAAGTAACCTCACTAAAATATTGTTATTTAAGAGTAATAGCTTTTCAAGTGATAGCGTTACTTTCTTCTTCCCTATGCAAATAAGTATCAACATACTGAACTCGGTTCATGGAGAGCCCTTACAAAGTAAGAACATATATACCTATGTGGCATACATTTGGTTGCAAGAAAAAAGAAAATCCAACTCACACTGGCTTAAACAAAAATGGAATTTATTGACTTACATCAGTAAAAGGTCCATAAGTAGGGCTGATTTCAGGTCCAACTTGATCCAAACGTTCCAGATTGCATCAGGGCTCCAATTTAGACTCCATCTCATTGGGGGGGGGGGGGGGGTACAGCCCTGAGGCCGGCTCCTTTTGTATTAGAAAAACTAGTTGCAGCAAGTTCAAATGTGAATCTTCACACCACACTATCTTCCAAGAAGGTGTCTTCTTTCAGCCGTTCCTAAGGAAGCCTCTTGTATCTAAGCAGTCTGAGCTGGGTCAGGTGCCTATCCTTGAATCATTTATTTTGGGGGGTGGGGGAAGAGGGACAGTTAGTAGCAATGGTCAAAGGTAACCAGGCCAGCCCTACCTAGAACTGAGGGTGTGGCAAGCCCATTATCCAAAGAAAACGTGGGTGGAAGTGAATGTTAGATGGGCGACCACAACATATAGGAGCAAGGAATTGAAGAAAATACAAACATCCAATAAAATACTGAAAGTGTCAATCTCACTAGTAATCAAAGAAATACAAATAAATTACATACTTTGTCTCTTATCACAGGTTAATTAAAAAAAAAGAATTAAGTGTGAGAGATGTGGGGGCGTGTGCAAGACTAAGAACAGGTGTGTACACAGTTGGAAATGTATGTGTAACACAACAGCTCTACAACTTTATACCACAATCAGAAACAACATGGATTCCTAAATATGAAACAAAAAGCTAATAACAAATAGTAAAATTTAATGCCCCAACATAAGTTGACTCCTTTGTTGTTGTTGTTGTTGTTGTTCAAACTGGATGCTCCCATTTGGGGGGAAAAAAAAATCAGAGATCCCTGGGCAAATCTGTATTTATATTCCTTAGCTCCAAGTCTTGACTTAGCCTGTTTCTTCCTATTTACTTCTTTCAACATTCTTAGACAAAACCCAAGATAGAGTCTCTAGTTAATTACCAAAGGAATAGGTGGGGTCAGAACTAGGGTAATGTCTTCCGGAAACGGATTAAAGGCTTTTTCCCTCTATCTTAAAAACTTTCAAAGTATGACTAATGAAATGGAACCCAAGATAAAGAAGCATAATACTTAAGAAGAACTACAATCCAGAGTACCTAGAGGACTATCCCAGTTTGCTTGAAAATACAAAAACTATACACTAAATTGTGTTTAAAGATATTATGGAAATGAGGTAGGTCTGTGCCATCCCACAGAGAGAAAAGGTAGTGATATAAGGATTCTTTTTATGAACTATGGGGTCACAGTTCCAAACTTGCGCAGAATCACATATACTTCTTTGAATATGCTAAGTACAATGAATCAAAATCAAGTTCAGTTCCACTGTGTTCAATTATAAAGTCAACTCCAAGTGCGAATCTGTAGACATGGCGATTAAGTACTTCAAATGAAAACTTCCCCCAGCCCCCCAGATTTCAATTTTGAGCAAAAGACTATTCTAAACAAACAAACAAAAAAGAGACTATTCCCAGATTTAATTTTTCTCAGGTCCAATTACAAAGTTAAGGTCCCATACATCTCCTGATTTTGTATCTTTCCGAAGTCAGGGATTTTCTTTCCATTCCAAGAAGGAAAAGGACTAAGAGACTAGTCTCTCTACTCCCTTAACTTTTAGATAAAATGACTTACCTGGTTAGTTTACATCAGTGGAATTTACTTTATAACCAAGAAATCTGACCTACTCTTATTACACGTAACAAAAAAATGACTAAAAAAACATGACAGAATGTGTTTAATCCTGTTGTGTTTAAACAAAAGGGCTAGTAGGCAGCCTTAGCAAAAGGAACGGTGGTTGAGACCACGGACATATGAAAAATGCCTTCACTGGAATCCAGCTCCATCACTGATGAAGCTTTGTGATCTCTGGGGAGTTACCTAGCAAACCTAAGTGTCATTATCCTCATCTTTAAAATGAGCATAGTAGGTGTACAAAGCAATCTCTTAAGGTTGCTGTGAGGCTTAATGAAATAAAAATAATCCAGCTCTTGGAACAACACCTGCACTAAGGAAGCTTCCAAAATGTTAACTATTAATCTAATATAAATGGAGTATTTATTTGTTCGTTTAGGTCTGTGTCAGTACTCCTACAGTTCAAAACACGACACTCCAATTGTTCCAATTTGCACCATCTGCAAAAGGCACTTTTAAACTACTTCAAATAATTTGGAAATGAAGAATTAACAAAATCCTCAGCTATCCAAGTGACTAATTCACATATCATAACTACTTCAGTTAGGAAACCTCCACTAGGAAATAAGCTTGCATCAAAACAATAGAGTGAAAGCCATATAACAGATGAGAATCTGAGTAACACTATATTCAGATGTTCTTCAGCGCATGAGAGTAACAGGGAAACGGAGAATACCTCCTGCACAAATGCATCTAGGGAAAGCAGGCTATATTTATTTCGAAAACTATAAAAGGTTACAATATAAATCTATCAAACAAAATTAGTTTTTTAAAAGTGACTCATATGTATCCAAATTTTGACCAAATCAACACAACAATCCAATGCACAAAAAGATTATTATATAGCTCAAGGAGCAAAAAGCAATAAACAGAAATAAATGTCTTGTCAATACAGACACAACATAAATATACAAATCTACAGCTTTAATGTAACACAAACAAATCGTAAGTACATGTGTTAGCTACCTTTCTCCAACAGTAATGCTTTATATTTAGTGAATACATAGATAATGTATAAAACCTTTAATCACATGTAGTCTCACAAGCGTGAACCAAGTAGAATGCAAGGTTTTCTTACGTGGGAGATGTACAGTTCATAAAGGACCCAACTTGAAGTAAACCCACTACCACAAGTTATTGCAAAGGTGACCCAGAAAAAGTCTATCATTTGCAACGTATACAAAGAACGAACTGCCCAGAAATTAGTATCAGAAATCTTACTGAAGGCTATCATGGTAACCTGCCTGAAAGGACAAATAACTTACTTGGGGGCTTCATATAGCCGGTATCAATGTAAATTAAGTAACATACGAGTGAAAGAAATATGTAATGTATAATAGCAAGAGGTTAGAAAAGTGAATACTGTGGAAAAGATTTATTAGTCTGTACAAGTTGGTTTTGATAAACTATTGGCTACTTGTTACAGTAAATTACCAAGATTTTCAATGCAACAGTATTTTCCCACACACATCAAAATCTGGAAGCAATACGTCTTTCTCATATTGTCATTTAGTGTTCTATTTTTCCCAACCCTCAAAACACAGATATAGGTTTCTGAATATCAACTAGCCATTTAGGGAAGTCATAAGATACAGATGTTCATAAACATTACACAAGCTACAACGGACATACCCGGACAAACGCCACCAACATTTATGGAAAAAGGTGTTGGTTTTTAAAGTGGTAAGTACTACATGGGTTACATAAACACACTATTCTTGTCCTTCCAAAACCAAAATGGGGGAAAACCTTATTGCCATTCTGCCAAACACCACATAACTAAAAACGCTGCGCAAAGGGTCAGAGTCCAATGTACATGTCACAGAGTTAAAACTCCAGTTAACAACTGTGCTACTCATTGAAGAAAATTCAAAAGTAAGACCAAACTTCTTAACACATCAATGCTGTTTTAGAAGCAGCATCAGAACAAACAGAGATTTAATTATAAATTGGCCTAAACTGCACCCTGTAGAGAATTTTGCTTAGTACTAAAAGAGAATCTGTCAGCAAACATCCTACAAAAGCTGTGGAATCATGCTCTGTGTTATTCCTGAAAGGAAATCTGCCAGGTTTGATGATACCTGAATATCTCCCAGTGGTTCTGGGAGTTCTACATACCAATTAATTCAGTAATTGATAGAGGAGTAGTTAAGCAAAGAGGAGACCAAAAGTAGACCTTGTATCAACATAGACTAGATAGGTGGATTTTTTAATCACATGATAAATGTAAATCATAAAATCAAATGTACTTTAAAAAGTACACCTATTTTATGTTACATAAAAAACTGTGGACTGCAAACTGCGCATGCTTACCATAACATTGTACCTGGGAAAGCTGATGAGTGGGATTTCTTGCAAATATTTACTGCCATGATACAAAACAAATATGTGCAAACTGCAAGGTCCCTAAAATAGCAGTTAGAGTTTATATACAGAAAGATGTCACTATCTGATCAAATATGCAAGAGATGGAGTTTCCCAGAGTTTATAACATAGAGCAGTAACCACCACAGGCTCCTCCTCCAGGGCCTTCTTCCCTGTGTGTCAGTTTGACTCCTTTATTCTGGTTCTCACTTTCCCACAGTCCAGGCGTCTGAATGATCTTTTCAACAAGTTCCTCAAAGGCACACTGTACACCATCACAGGTTTTTGCACTTGCCTCTGAAAGTCAAGAAAAAAATGTGAGAGTCTACTCTTTTACAGTCCTACTCCTATGCCTTTCTGGAAAATTATTATGGCATAAATATCAGTCGGTAGTATACACAGAGGCAAATCAGCAGTTCCCTCCACAGGTTTAATATTCGTGACCCTCCCCCAACTCTCAAAGTTGAGCTATTCAATTCTATCTACAAGAATAGTGGTATATGAGCCCGGAATTTTGTGATATGCCAAAGTTCCTTCTTAATTTTTCAGTTAGTTCTTAAAGCCAACCCCCAAAAAACAGATTATTATTCCCATTTCAGAATAAGGAAATCCAGGCTCCCAGCTGAACAGTCTGGCTGTTCTGTGCTGGCAATGAGACACAGATCTCCTTAAAAGAGCATTTATGGCCCCCATGAAACTCATGTGGGACAGTGAGTCCTGCCCCCCAAGCCTACCTTTCCCTCGTCATTACCTTTTTGACTATCTGAGATGACCCTCTTACTCCTCTATCATAAAACTCCTCTATCTCAGCTCTTCACCTAATTTTATGTTGAGAAAAAGAGAAACGATCTGACAGGAGCTACTGATCTTCCTACCAAGAGGTTCACCAACCTGCCTGCACTTGTAACCTTAGGCTCTGTCTTCGCTCCTGTGACAGCGGATGAACTGTCCCCTGCTGCGGTCTAGCCGCATCCCCTTTCCTAGCTCCTCGGATCCCACCCCTTCTTGGTCACTGAAGAATCATGGGCCCTCACTCCTGGATCGTATCAGTCAGCCCAAAAGCCCACCGAAATTACTGTCTATCTTACTAACCAACCAAGCAACCAACCACCCTGCATTCCAGCCCACACACCCGACTAGCAGCCACCCCGGCTCTCTAATCTCTTTCAAAGCAAAACTGTCATCAAGAGTTAACCTACAAGTTGGTGCAGCCACTTTGGAGAACAGTGTGGAGATTCCTTAAGAAATTAAAAATAGAGCTTCCCTATGACCCTGCAATTGCACTACTGGGTATTTACCCCAAAGATACAGATGTAGTGAAAAGAAGGGCCATCTGCACCCCAATGTTCATAGCAGCAATGGCCACGGTCTCCAAACTGTGGAAACCAAAATGCCCTTCAATGGACGAATGGATAAGGAAGATGTGGTCCATATACACTATGGAGTATTATGCCTCCATCAGAAAGGATGAATCCCCAACTTTTGTAGCAACATGGACGGGACTGGAAGAGATTATGCTAAGTGAAATAAGTCAAGTAGAGAGAGTCACTTATCATACGGTTTCACTGATTTGTGGAGCATAACAAATAGCATGGAGGACAAGGGGAGATGGAGAGGTGAAGGGAGTTGAAGGAAACTGGAAGGGGAGGTGAACCATGAGAGACTATGGACTCTGAAAAACAATCTGAGGGTTTTGAAGGGGTGGGGGGTGGGAGGTTGGGGGAGCCAGGTGGTGGGTATTACGGAGGGCACGGATTGCATGGAGCACTGGGTGTGGTGCATAAACAATGAATTCTGTTACACTGAAAAGAAATAAAAAAAAAAAAAGAGTCACCTACGTAAGCTATTTCCCCTTTCTTTTCTCACATTTTTTCTTCAAACTCTAAACAACCTTGAACAACACCAGTTTGAACTGTGCTGTTTCACTTACACATGGATTTTTTTCAATAAATACAATACAGTACTGTAAAGGTATTTTCTCCTCCTCATGATTTTAATAATATTTTCTCTAGTTTACTTCACTTTAAGAATACAGTATGTAAGACAGAACATAGGTACGAAGCAGGCGTTAACAGACTGTTTATCAATAAGGCTTCAGATCAGGAGGAGGCTATTAGAGCTCAGTTTTGGGGGAGGCAAAAGTCATATGCAGATTTTCAAGGTCAGGACCTCTAACCCCTCATTGTCCAAAGGTCAACTGTACTCTAGGTTTTTGTTCTCACTACTCCATTGACATTTTCTTTTAAAAAATACCAACGTTCTCCATCTCGTCAAATCTACTGTCCTCCTCTTATTCAACATCTTCTAGCAGTTGATACAGCTGATCACTTTCCCCCTTTAAATACTTTGTTCACTTGACTTTCAGGAAGGACACTGAACACTCCTCGGATTCCGCCTCTCACCGACATGTCATTCACAGCCTTGTTGGCTGACTCCTCCTCTTTCTGCTGACCTCTAACTGTTGGAGCACCCCAGGCTTCAATCTTCAGCTGTTTTCCTCCCAGTTACTCCTGTGACCACTTTAATTCCATGACTTAAAATACCACCTAAATGCCAATGACCAGCATGTCCACGGGTTCTCCAAAAAATGGTTTATCCTTATGCTAAGCAGAATTCCTGATTCCCCACTCCCTTACCCAAACCTGTTCTTACCTCATGCTCTCACACACAGCTAATGGCAGCACAGTTCACCTAGTTTGCTCATGCCAGAGACTCAGAGTTATCTCTGATTGCTCTCTCTCCTCATCCTCAATACCCAGTCTATCAGCAGAGCCTGTCACCTTTACCATCCAAATATCTCCTTGATCTGCCAACCTTCCAGAAGCTACCCACAACCACTCCCACAGTCAAAGGCACCAGCATTATTCATCTGGGCTACTATGAGAGAATGACAAGCCTCTTGCTTCTGCTTCTCAGGGGCCATTTTCTGTACAAACAGGTCTTTTTAAAAGAAAATCAGATCACAGCACCACTCCCCTGCTTTCCACACTTAGAATAAAATTCATTTCTTTACCATACCCTATAAGGCCCAACATGACCTTTTAAACTTCATCTCCCGTTATCACCACCTTTCCCCCCAACATACACTATACTCCAGCCCATAAGCTTTCTTCCTGTTCCTTAAACACACTAAACTCATTCCCACCTCAGGAAGTATTTGCTATTCTCTCAACCTGAGATGTCCTCCCTCTAGATCTTCATATTATGGATTCTAGTTCGAATGGCACACCTCAAAGAACTTTCCCGAATTACCTCCCACCCCCCGTCATACTCTCTCTCCTTCGCAGCACTACTTAAGTCTGTTTCCTCTACTAGAATGTAAGCTTCATGAGGTCAGGGACATTGTCCATTTTGCTCATCTGTTTGTTATATTCTCAGAGTCCAATAAGTGTTTTCTGAACTAATGTATCAAAATGAAGGACACCCAGCAAGTAAGCAGAAGAGGTAGTACTCAATTCCTTTCTAAAATTCCCTATTACCTTCCACTTATAGCACCCAGCTTCTATCTATAGATGATGTTCTTTTATTTCCATTTCTTAATTCCTAGAAGATTCTAACAGTGGAATAGCTCAATCAGTAATTCCTAAAGCTGGCTTCACATTAGAATCAACTAGGGTGTCTTTAGAAACTGTCTTCCAGGCCCCGTTTCAGACCTGTGAAAAGGTTCCAGGGAACCTGTAATGTTAAAAAAGTTCCAAAGTGATATAGTCTGTCCACTTTTCTAGACAGGGGGTCAAACAAACTTTTCCTGTAAAGAGCCAGATGGTAAATATTTTAGGCTTTGAATGCCTTAGGGTTTCTGCCATAACTACTGAACTCTGCCAGGAAGCACAAAAGCAGCCACAGACAGCGTGTAGATGACCGGGTAGGTAAGGCTGTCCTCCAATACAAATGATGGAACCAGATTTGGCCCCGTGCTATAGTTTGCTGAACCCTACACTTCACCGTGCTTCTCAAGTATTAATGTGCATACAAACCACATGAAGATCTTGTCAAAATAGAGGTTCTAATTCAAAGAAAAGCTGAGTTGGGCTGAAATGAAGCATTTCTAACAAACTTCCAGGTGGTATCACTGCTGCCAGCACAAGGACCACACGGTACAACTACAGGGCTGGGTGCCTGCCTTTACTGAATGCCATCATATCTGGAGAGGAAGGATCTGTGTCCTATGCAACTTCACATAATGAGACCTGTTTTTTTTTTTTAACAGAAGGAAAAATGAACCTGACTCTATAGTTAGATTTCACAGCACAAGAAAATGATGAACTAAGTACATGCATTTCACAGTTCATAAAGAGAAAAATGTAGCAAAAACTCCATTTTAAAATTCCTCTTTAATAATGAAAGGATAAATGTTCACACACCTACCTATAAATAACATGGAATGCTTTCGTGCAAATTTCAGGCCTTCGTTTCTATCAACTTCACGATTTTCCTGAAAGGTAAATATAAAGATTAAGAAAAGCTACCAAAATACAGTCAAGATGCCAAGTGTCTGACTTCTTACCTTATCAATTTTGTTTCCAACTAGCATGTTTACTATGTCATTTCTCGTGCAGTATGTTTCCAATTCATTTAACCAATTATCCAATTTAACAAAGGTATCTCTTCTTGTGACATCATAAACTGAAATAAAAAGGGTCACTTATTAAATAAGCATTAAAAATAAGAAGCAATGACATTATATTTCTGATATGTGACTAAGAGCTAATATTTCTATGTAGGTAAGTCTGTTTCTAAGCCTTCAAATGTTTATCAGTATCTACTCACCCAGATGGAAGAAACAAGTGTGTTAAAAAATAATAATAAACATACACAGACACACATTTCAATTTTATTAAGACACACTTTGAGAGAAATTAAATTATATCCTGTGCAATAACTGAAAATTAACTTAAGCAAAACAACAGCTGTTCCCATTGGTAACTAAAAGACACTGATCCAAAAACCAAAACATTCAGATCCAAATCTGTGGCAAAATACCAAATTTCTTCCATGGATTTAAACATCTATGACCCTGGGACTCCTGGGTGGCTCCGTTGGTTAAGCGGCTGCCTTCGGCTCAGGTCATGATCCCAGCGTCCTGGGATCGAGTCCCACACTGGGCTCCCTGCTCAGCAGGGAGCTTGCTTCTCCCTCTGCCTCTGCCTGCCCCTCTGTCTGCCTGTGCTCACTCTCTCTGACAAATAAATAAATAAAATCTTAAAAAAAAAACAACAAAAAACAAAAAACATCTATAACTCTGTTAACTTTTCTTATAAGAACCAGAATTTGCAACTTCTTAAAAAATATGAAAACTTAATGGACAGGATCCTGATTGTCTCCGTGTTATCACTTTCATCTTACATCCCACTGCATTTTAATATGTAAAGAGCTTATTAATATAAAGACCTTATTAATTTAAAGTGTTTTCTAGGGGTGCCTGGGTGACTCAGTTGGTTAAGTGACTGCCTTCAGCTAAGGTCATGATCCCAGGGTTCTGGGATTGAGTCCTGGATCTGGCTCCCTGCTCAGCCTGCTTCTCCCTCTCCCTCTGCCACTTCCCCAGTCAGTGCTCTCCTACTCTCTCTCTGTCAAATAAATAAAATCTTCAAAAAAAAAAAAAAAATGTTTTCTAAACTTAAAGATGCTGAACCAAAATAAGAGTTGCTGTTAAACTGATAAAATGAACCTAAAACCTCACAATTAATGACATAATATAAAAAGACAATTTTCCCTGAAATTGATCAATATTTATTTTTAAGAAGTTTCCCAGGAATATTAACAACAAGTACTTTTCAACAACTTACAGTGAGAACCCATATTTGGAATTTAAATTCTGTATGATTATGGACCAACAATGTTAAGTGCTTTGTGATACTCTTTAGGACTAATAAAAGAGATTCAACTAAGCAACTAGCACACTTCTTCCTTTATAAACGCACAGCAAATGTTAATACACTGCTGACTGAAGATCAGTTCCTGGTAACACTCTTAAGACAGACAATTATTTGTGGATTAATCCTCAATTATATCCTCATCAACATGTGCTTTTAAAACCAAATAAATTGATCTTTATCTTTCAATCGCTAGACAAAGAACTGAAAAGAAATTTTGAAAGTTTAAGTATTCATTAATATTAAATGAAGTTAATATAACTTCAAGTTAATAAAGGGACCCTGAAGAAAAATAAAAACTTACTGAAATCAGAAATTGCAATAATAAAACAACAATATTTAAAGCAGTATCATAAAGTAAAACCTTACCTAATATAACACCCTGCGCACCTCTGTAATAGCTGGGAGTTAATGTTCTGAACCTCTCTTGACCAGCAGTATCCTAAAAGTGACAATTATTATTAAATTCAAGAAGTATAAAAGTATAAAAAAAGAAGTATTAAAAAAAAAGATAGTCAACATATCAAGAGTAGAATGTCAAACTGCATTATTAAAAATATCCATGTACAAGCTCATTTAAAACTTGAAATTAGGGACGCCTGGGTGGCTCAGTTGGTTAAGCGGCTGCCTTCGGCTCAGGTCATGATCCCAGCGTCCTGGGATCGAGTCCCACATCGGGCTCCTTGCTCGGCGGGGAGCCTGCTTCTCCCTCTGCCTCTGCCTACCACTCTGTCTGCCTGTGCTCATGCTCTCTCTCTCTCTCTCTCTAACAAATAAATAAAATCTTAAAAAAAATTATTAAAAAAAAAAAAAAAACTTGAAATTAGCGGCGCCTGGGTGGCTTAGTCATTAAGCATCTGCCTTCAGCTCAAGTCATGATCCCAGGGTCCTGGGATTGAGCCCCGCATCGGGCTAGAAGTCTGCTTTTCCCTCTCCCATTCCCCCTGCTTGTGTTCCCTCTCTCGCTCTGTCTCTATCAAATAAATACATAAAATCTTTTTTAAAAAATTGTAAAACTTGAAATTTAAAATAGATGTGTTCTCTTACTGACAAGTGTTACATAAAATAAAGAAATACTGACTCATCTCTAGAAAAACACATGTCAGTAAAGGGGTATTTTTTAAGATTTTTATCACACATGAAACCTGTTTATTACACATGAAACCCATGGCTCTCAACTTCAGAAGCACAATGAAATTTCCTGGAAATGAAAAATTCCAACCCCCAGTGATTCTGGTTTCACTGGTCTATGATAAAGACAAAAATTTTCAAAGTCTCCCCAGGTGATTCTACTGTAGAATCAAGGTTAAAAACCACTTAACTTTTTTTTAAAAAGAGAATTACAGGAGTATCTTATTTTAGGTAAGCAATTTTTAGGTTGGAAAGTATTTTCGGTGTATCTTCTTTTAGGAAAATGCATAAAACCAAACCACTTGCTATCACATATTTCTGACTCATACTGGGGGAGAGGAACATAAGATGTACACCAGCCAGGAAGTGCAGGATCCTGGGATCGAGTCCCATGTCAGGCTCCATGCTCAGTGGTGAGTCTGTTTCTCCATCGCCTTTACCCCTCCCTGTTCATGCTTTCTTGCTCTCTCTCTCATAAATAAAATCTTAAAAAAAAAAAAAAAAAAGACTAGAGCAAAAAAATGTTTTAATGTTAAAATAAAATAAAATACTGCACAATTCACACTTTACACACAAATATCTAACTCAGTCCAGTTATGCGGAGTGATTTTTTTTTTGATCCACTTATAAAATGTTTGAGTAGGTATGATAATTTGGGCAAAAACCCTGCGCCACAATACTGGATCAGGATTTATAACACCTATAAAATTTATATGCTTAAATAGTCAAAAGTTAATATTTGCTCGTGTTTGTTTTCAAGACAGGAATTTGCAGTAACTATAAAAGCATCCCTGGTAGGTAAGAAAAGTGAGCTTATTATCTGTGGTTTTCTTCTCTGACAGGAAAGGAGGAAAGAGATTATTAAAGATAGAAATGAATAAAAGACTAGGAAGGATCTGGAAAGGCTAAATATTAAAATGTGGGAGTGGAAGTGAAGGCAGGATACAGAGAAAGCTTTAGAGGAGCCAAGTAGGTCATGATGTGTGTGCAGCACTTTCTAGTGGGGTACTGTACTCGGGCTGTACTTGACTACTCTATTTGACTGATCTTAGGAGGAGTGCCCAAGCTGGAGAGGAACTGATTTTACATATATATTAAAAAAAACACAGAAGAACCAGAGGAAGCAATGGTTTCATGTATTTCTATTAATGAGTGAGGAGGTCTTCCTAAATATGACCTAACACCCAAATTCATGGGGAAAAAAGGGTTTGACCACATAAATATTAGAGCTTTGGTATAGCAAGAACATCCTTCTTGAACCCATCCATACCCCATATACACTCTCATCCTAAACAAGCTTTGAAGGCAAATGACAAACAGGAAAAAACATTTGCAGCATACGACAGAGTTGGTATCGCGAACGTGCGCGCATACAAACATTAACCTCTGAAGCACCTGCATGGCTCAGCTGGTTGAGCGTCTGACTCTTGATTTCAGCTCAGGTCATGATCTCGGGGTTGTGAGATTTAGCCTCTTACTTAAAAAATATTTATATGTCTATGATAAGGATGTCACTTCGGTAATACCTGCCAACCTTTTTATTACACAGGAACTAAAAAGTAAATTTTAAAAACCTCTTGCATAAAAGAAAGATCTCATGGAAACCAACAAGCCTTAGATCCAACTCTAACACGCATATCTCACAAAACAGTAGCAAAGGCAGAAAGAAGTGATAAATTCAACCATGAAAAGTATATGGAAAATCAGGTCCCCACTTTTGTACAGGAAGAAGCCAACATTCTTAAATTGTTCAATATATTTTATTATGGTCTAGTACAACACTTTCCAAATTGTTTTCTGTTAGACATTACTATTCTGATTGATATCATAATTATATTTTGGGGAGGGGGCAAATAGGCTACCAATCATATGAAGTACTATATGTTAGAAAAAAATTAATAGAAAAACATGAGACACATTTACACAGTTCCATGTTATTTGGGATAAAATGTGTATTAGAAATAATATGCTGTTCAGAGAATGCCAGGAGGATGAATCAGATCATACAGTGCATGAACAGTTGCTGTTTCAATCTGTAACTGATGCCCACACATTTACTATTTAATCACCATGTTGAAGTACATCTCAACATTCTAATATTTATTAGAACCAGTTCTAATATTATCACAGGTAATAAAAACATATTTATATATTTAATTATCATAGTACAGGTGGGAATCAGATATATAAGAGCATATTTTTATAAATTATATATGTAATATAATATATTAGCAATCATTTAGATATATAGAGAGAAGTAGGCAGGTAGATAAGAGTTGGGGAGAGACAGGCAGACAGAGAGAGACACTGAGCATCGTGGATGTTTTTGACAATTAATGCTACTTTATTCAGTCAGCACTATCATGAAAAGGTCTAGTTAGGAAAGCAACATGCATCAGAATGTTTGGGTTCTCAGGCAAATGAAAAGGAAGTAAGTAAAGACTGGGCACTGATATTAAAAAATAAATCCAAAGTTGACAAAATCAAATTTCAAAAATCTTTATACTAACAAACAGGAAAAATACTTTTTTTCCTGAGCATCACTTCATCCTCTTCTCCCCAACAAATGCCATCAGTCTGAGCTGAGTATACACTGTCTTCTTCAAAACTTTAAAGAAACATATTCAATAACAACAATCCTCTCTGGCAGACAAGATGATTTTTCTACATTCTGGTTTTAAATATTCTTGAGGGATTGATTACACACTTTAAAATTTGGGGTAAGTAAAACAAGTCTCTGCTTCATTACCCAATTATAAGACATAACCATTTATTGTTTTTCCCTTAACCAACAAATTGTCCAAGTTATTTAGTATAAATTATTTACCTCTAGAACTCTATACACATTAATTTCTGCTTCTTTAAAAAATACAAGCTGAATATTTACACAAAACACATTTTTAAAACTCTTACCCAGATTGCAAGTTTAGCCTTATTTCCATCCACTGAAATTGTTTTCACCTTAAAGTCAACACCTTGAAAAAAATGAAAACGTTGATAAGCATCCCAGTAAAATAACACTTTTAAAATCAATTACCAAGAAAACAGAAAAGCCACTTTATCAAACACTCAAATTCATACCCCAAATTCTTGGAGATATGAATGTGAAAATTTAAAGAAAAGTGTGCCTAAAGTTCAGCAGCTTAGGATTTAATCAGGATAAATGAAAGCCAAATGCTTGCAGAATTCAAACACTTACCTACCCATACTTGCTTGAAAAAAAAAATAAACACTTTAATGGAAAAAATAAACTTCAATGTAAGGTGATTAACGATGCATATTAGAAGCCAAGTGCTGGAATTCACAGAGTGCACGCAGAGAAGACTATCCAGGCTGACCCTGGATCAGGGCCATTTTCTAAGGGGCTCCAAACGCCATCTACACTCCGTCATTAAGGTGCTGTCCACAGCCAGCCCATCCCCTAACTCAGATTCTGACTGTAAGCAGCTTGGTAAAAACACAAAAAGGCCACTTACTCCTTGTCTTTTTTGTTGTTGTTGTTTTTATCCTTAAAAAAAAGTATTCATACTATAGAACTTTATCAATGATCCCTTGCTACTGCACAACTGCAAAAGAATTTACACACAAAAACATCTGTGCCCAATCCTCTAAGAATCTTCGTAAGTGAAAAGGAGGAGTGCTCAAAGTGCTATGAAAATCTGCTGTAAATACTAATTTATGTAAAGAGAAGAGTTCCATAAGAAGACACATAAGGTTTTACTACAATGCCCCCACCTCCAAAAAAAAAAAAAAAAAAAAAAAAAAAACCCTTTCCAGGAAAAGGAGTTGACACAAGCCATTTGGCTTAAATGAACAGTAACTGCCCACATGTCTTTAAAGAGTATCAAAATTAATGTGCAGGCTACCCCACTGGCCAGAGGGAAAGCATTAGCTCAAGAAGCTTGGAAAGAAACTGTGAGATCTTATTAGCTTGTCACAATTCAGAACAGCCACAACTAAGATGAACAGCACCCTCATATACTAAATGCTTACGAGAACACCTGTCACCAATATGGAAATACATCAGTAATTCTTGGATGATTTCAGGTGATCCATTACAAACACAAAGTAGGTAATAAAAATGCATTTCAAATATGCACTATATCAGGTCCTCCTGTATGCCAAAGATTAAGAAAAAAAGAAAGTTTGGTGTTTGGGGCTAGAGTGATAAAGCAGCTGATAAAGACACACCCAGAATCATGGGCCATTGTTCGTTAGAGGACAGTGCTAATAACATAGTCCAAGGAAAACCTGAAGTTTCTTTGTAGCGAAACATATAAAAAAATCTCCTATTAAATAATCTTGTATCATTAGATCTAGATAATGAAATACTATGCCACACCACTTATATAAAAAGTATGGGGGCGCCTGGGTGGCTCAGTGGGTTAAGCCGCTGCCTTCGGCTCAGGTCATGATCCCAGGTTCTGGGTTCGAGCCCCACATCGGGCTTTCTGCTCAGCGGGAGGCCTGCTTCCTCCTCTCTCTCTCTGCCTGCCTATCTGCCTACTTGTGATTTCTCTCTGTCAAATAAATAAATAAAATCTTTAAAAAAAAAAAAAAAAAAAAAGTATGAAGGGCGCCTGGATGGCTCAGTCAGTTAAGCATCTGCCTTCGGCTCAGGTCATGTTCCCAGGGTCCAGGGATCGAGTCCCACATCGGGCTCCCTGCTCTGTGGGGAGCCTGCATCTTCCTCTGCCCTCTCTCTTTGTCTCTCATGAATAAAATAAAAATAAAATCTTTCTTTAAAAAGTAGGAAATTATTTACATTTTATTTGTAATACTTTAAAAACAAAACCAAACCTGAGAAAATTCATATGAGGGAAATGGTTCTGACTTGGTACAGGTACTAAATTAAGGCCACTGTAGACAATACATAGAAATAATCCATCAAACATACTCTCCAGTTAAATTCTCCAAGTTTTTCAGAGAATAAAGAATCTTTTTTCCCCTAATTACTCCAGACAACATGCTCAAGGGCAGACTGGCTTTTTGCCAGCTACCAGCTAATGCACCCAAGAAAAGAAACTCACTGTTTCCAAAATGTTTGTGTTCACCTCCCCTCTCCCAATCTCCTTCTTCTCTTTCACAATTTCCTGTTTTTCATGTTTCTTGACAGTCTAATGACAGTCTCTGTCATATGTATCATTTATGTGTTGTTAACTGTTTCCAAGTTACTCTTCTGGGATATTAAATCTGAAAGTTACAGATAACATCCTTAGGAAACAATGCCCACTGATGTCCTATCATCAAAGTCAATATACACAGGTAGCCTGAAAGGGCACCTCATCTGGACCCAGGCCCTGCAAGTCCCCCATTTCATCTTTCCTTCATCCCTCTGGGGAATCTCCTACGCAAACTTTAGCTTTCATCTGCTCAAACTGCTTCTTCACCAAGTCTGGTTCTTCTGTTTTGCAAGTGGCTCTTAACTTCCTTTTAATGATAGCCACACTGGGAATCTTTATAATAAATCTGATTTTGCCAACTTCTTACTAGATTTGATTATCTTTTCAACTTCCTCATGTGGATGACAAGCAGCTTGTAACAGAAGCTGAATGTCTAGGGAAAAAAAAACAACAACACTCCTGTATATTTCTTCTACTCTCCTACAACACTGAACACTTCTGTGACCATATTGTGAGAGGTTTTCCCACAAGCAATTCTCGACTCTCCAGGGACATCGGTGTCTTATAATTCAATTCAGTCTGATAGAGTCAGATCCCACAGGGGAAGGGCTAATTAATACTAAGTCCTATAAGACTAATGCCCTCCCATTTCAGATGCTATCCCAAATCCAGGTTGTTACCTGTGCTTCTGACCACCTGGCTATTAATCAAAGCTTCCCACAATCCCCTCCTTTGACTGGATTAATTTGTGGCTCACAGAATTCAGGAAAAGCTCCTTATTCGAGTATCTTTTTATTATAAAAGGATATAACCCAGGAACAGCCAGATGGAAGAGACAAATAAGAAAAACTATGGGGAAGGCACAAAGCTCCCATGCCCTCTCCAAGTATGCCATCTTCCCAGAACTTCCATGTGTTTGCCAAAACAGAATTCTCAGAACCCGTAAACTTAGCATTTTTATGAAGGTTTCATTATTTAGGCAAGACTGGTTAAATCATCGTCCTTCAGTGACTGAATAAAATCTCCCAGCCCTCATCCCTCTCCCCTCCCCTGAAGTAGGAGAGGAAAGAGGGGGACTAAAAATCCCAACCCCCTAATCACATGGTTGATTCTTCAGGCAACCAGCCTCCACCCTTAGAGGCTTTCCAGAAGTCACAGCACCAACAGAAACTCAGGAATCACTGAAAGGGGCTAGTTATGAAAAACAAAAGACATCTTTACTGCTTTGATCAGTTAAGAAAATCAAAGGGTTTTAAAAACTGTGCCAAGAACCAAATATATATTTCTTATAAATCAAAATATCCACAGAAGAATTGTAATTTTGGCTTTTTCTTGTTGTTCATTTGGGCTTGCACTTTTAATAGTTAATTCAGGCTTTTTACAGTAATCTTTTTAAGGCAGATGAGTATTTCGGTTAAAACTAGACATTACTGTCAATAAAACCTTTAAAACAAGCAGTAAATGGAACATGAAAGTTTACCAAAGATAATATCAACTGTATTATACAGAGACACTCATCAGTGAGACATCAGAACACATCAATGGAATCATATGCCATGTCAGAATTAAAAAGCAATCAAAAGAAACTAACTCAAAACTAACAAAAATGGGGTGCCTAGGTGGCTCAGTGGGTTAAGCCTCTGCCTTCGGCTCAGGTAGTGATCTCAGGGTCCTGGGATTGAGCCCCACATCAGGCTCTCTGCTCAGCAGGGAGCCTGCTTCCCCCTTTTCTCTGCCTGCCTCTCTGCCTACTTGTGATCTCTCTCTCTCTCTCTCTCTGTCAAATAAATAAAATCTTAAAAAAAAAAAACCAAAGATGCTAGAATTAGCAAACAAGAAGTTAAAAACTAGTTTAAATGGATAGCCCGTGTTGAAAAAGTGAAGTAGACATGAGAGATTGAAAAGACCCAAATCAAACATCTAGAGATGAAATGACAATGTCTGAGATGTAAATTACATGGGATGAGATTAACAAAAATCAGACATCAAAGAAGAAAACATAAGTGAATATGAAGACACAGCAATGAGTGCCTGGATGGCTCAGTCAGTTTAGCAGCGGCCTTCGGCTCAAGTTATGATCCTGGGGTTTGGGAGCAAGCCCCATGTCAGGCTCCCGACTCAGTGGGGATCGTGCTTCTCCCTAGCTCTCTGCCCCTCCCCCCAGCTTGTACTCCCTCACTCTCAAATAAATACATAAAATATTTTTAAATAAATGAGTAAAAATCAAAATCAATGAAACAAAAATAATTGGTTCTATAAGGAAAAAATCAATACACTGATAAATTCTAGCCAAAGTGATCGGGAGAAACAAAAACAAAAACTGCCATTATAAAGAATGAGAAAGATCACATCACTACAGATTGCACAGAGGTTAAAAAGCTACCAAGGAAATGTTATAAACAAGTTCATACCAAAAAATTTGACAATCCAGATGAAATGTCAATTTCATCATTCAATTTCATTCAATCAAATGTCAATTTGATTCCTTCAAAGATTAAAAACTATCAGAACTGACTCAAAAAGAAACAGACCATAAACAAAATACCTAAAGAATATAAACAAAAGGAAATCAAAACATGTCACTATAAAAAATCAGCTAAACCCAAAAGGCACCAGTAATGGAGGAAACAAGGGAAAAAAGTGTGTAAGACACACAGAAAACAAACATCAAAAGTTCAGAAGTAAATCCTCCTAATCGTAATTATAATAAAGGCAGAGATTAGCAGAATATATATAAATATAATATATAAATATATACATAAATATACATAAGATCCAACTGTATGCTGTCTATAAGAGACTCACACACCAAAGGAAAGATCCTAATAAATATGAAGCAAACATTTACATAACTGAAAGGAGAAATACAGTATTAGTTTTAGATTTTAATATACCACTTTCAATAATAGATAAAACAACCAGAGAGATAAGACAGAAATAGGATTTTTGAACAACAATACAAACCAGTAAGACCCAATAGAACATTCTACCCAACAACATCAGAATAAAGTTTTCTCAAGCGCACATGAAACATTCTCCAGGACAGACCACATGTTGTCTACAAAACAAGTATTAATAAATTTTAAAAGAGGGGCGCCTGGGTGGCTCAGTGAGTTAAAGCCTCTGCCTTCAGCTCAGGTCACGATCCCAGCCAGGGTCCTGGGGTGGAGCCCCGCATCAGGCTCTCTGCTCGGCAGGGAGCCTGTTTCCTCCCTCTCTCTCTGCCTACCTCTCTACCTACTTGTGATCTCTGCCTGTCAAATAAATAAATAAAATCTTTAAAAAAACAAAAAATAAATAAATTTTAAAAGACTAAACTCATATGAAGTATTTTTTATCATAATATAATGAAACTAGAAACTGGTAACAGAAAGAAAACTGGGAAATTCACAAACATGCACACATTAAATAACACCCTTTTAAACAACAACTAATAGACTAAAGAAGAAATCATAAGAAAAATTAGAGACTACTTTGAGACAAATGAAAACACAGTACACCAAAACTTGAGATGCAGCAAAAGCAGTGCTAAGAGGGAAACTTATAGCTATAAGCACATACATTATAAGAGAAGAAATATCTCAAATCAATAACCTAAGTTTATACCTTAAGGAACTAGAAAAGAAGAGCAAACTAAGTGCTATAAAAGGAAGGAAATAATAAAGATCAGAACCAAGATAAAGGACAACGGGAACTGATACACAATAGAGAAAAATCCATGACCAAGGGCTGGGTTTTTTTTGGTTTGTTTTTACAAAAAGATCAACAAAACTGACAAGCTTTTAACTAGACTAAGGAAAAGAAGATTCCAATTACAAAACTCAGATATGAAAATGGGGACATTACTACTAATTCTACAGACAAAAAAGATTATAAGAGAATATTATGGACAATTATATACCAATAAGCTGGATAAACTAGATGAACAAATTCCTGAAAACACATAATTGACAAAATTGACTTATCAAGGAAAAGAAAATCTGAAGAGACCATTAGTAATCAAAAACATCCCAACAAAGAAAAGCCCAGGACCAGAAAGTTTCACTGACAAATTCCACCAAATATTTAAAGAGTTAACACCAATTCTCGCTTTTCAAAAAACAGAAGGGAAAGGAACACTTTCAAGCTCATTCTAAGAGGCTAGCACTATTCTGATACCAGAACCAGACAAAGATGTTACAAATAAAGAAAACTACAGACCAATATCCCAGAGGAATACTGATGCAAAAATCCCCAGTAAAATACTAGCAAACTTAATTGAGCAGCCTATTAAAAGGATTACACACCATGATAAAGTGAGTTGTACTTTTGTAACTTAAGACTGGTAGATTACGAGCAAATCAATCAAAATAATATATCCCATTAAAGAATGAATGGGGGGAAAAATACACGATCATCTCAATTCATGCAGAAAAAGCATCTGACAGAACTCAACATCCTTTTATGATTTTAAAAAAAAACAACCAACAAACTAAGAACAGAACAAAATTTCCCTAACATGATAAAGACTATATAAAACTCATAACTAACATATTCACTGGTGAAGGGCTGACAGCTTTCCCCACAGATCAGAACAAGACAAGGACATCTACTCTCACCTCTTCTATTTTACAGAGTACTGGAAGTTCTCATCAGAGCAATCAGGCAAGAAAAGGAAATAAAAGGCATCCGTATTGGAAAGGAAAAAATAAAATGACTTCTGTTCAAAAACATGATCTTATATACAGAAAATCCTAATTCTAATACATACATACATACACACACACACACACAAACACACACCCCAAACAAACAAAAAACGTGTTAGAACAAATGAATTTAGCAAAGTTGCAGGATATAAAGTCAACATGCAAAAATCAATTGCATTTCTATATACTAGCAATGAACAATCCAAAAAGAAAAATTTAAAAAACCATTCCATTTACAATAGCATCAAAAAGAAAATAATTGGGAATAAATTTAACCAAGGACTTTTAGGCCTGTACACTGAAAACTACAAAACACTGCTGAAAGAAATAAAAGAAGACATAAGTGGAAAAGTGTATTTATGAGTTGGAAGACTAAATATTGTTAAGATGACAATACTACCCAAAGCAATCTACAGTTTCAACACAATACCTATAAAAATTCCAACAATTTTTTTTGCAGAGAAGAAAAAACTGATATTCAAATTTATATAAAACAAGCAGTACTAAATAGCAAAACAATACTAAAAAAGAAGAATGAAGTCTAAAGACTCACACTTTCCAACCTCAAAACTTACTACACATCTACAATAATTAAAGCAGATGGTACTAGCATAAGGACAGACATTTAAACCAACAGAACAGAAGAGATAGCCTAGAAATAAACCCTAACATAGAAAGCCAATTGATTTCCAGCAAAGGAGCCAAGACCATTCAAAGGGGAAAGTATGGTCTTTTCAACAAATGATCCTGGCAACAGTGAATATCCATATATAAAAGAATGAAGTTGGACCCTTACCTTCTACCACACACAAAAGTTTACACAAAATGAACAAAGACATGAACGTAAGAACTATATCTTTAAAATTCTTAAAAGAAATTATTGGAAAATTTTTCATGACACAGGATGCAGAACTGATTTTTTGGGTATGACAACAAAAGCACAGGCAACAACATCAACAACAAAAAACAGATAAACTGGACTTCATCAAATTTACAAACTTATGTGCATCAGAAGACACTATCAAGAGGACAAGACAAACCATGGAGTAGGAACTATTTGCAAATCATACAGCTGATAAGGGATTAGTATCACTAGTATATGAAGAACTATAATTCAAAAACAATAACAAAATAACCTAATTCAAAAATGGGGAAAGGATTTGAATAGACATATATACAAATGGCCAATAAGCACATGAAAAGATGCTAAACATCATTATCCATTAGGAAAATGCAAATCAAAAATCAAAACTACATGAGATACCATTCTTCATACCCATTAAGATAGCTATTAAAAAAAAATAACAAAAGGTGACAAGGATATAGAGAAACTGGAACCCCTGTGCCTTGCTTGTTGGAATGTAAAATGGTAGAGTCACTGTGAAAAATAGTTTGATGTTTCCTCAAAAAGCTAAAAATACAATTACCATATCATGCAGCAATTCCACTCTTAGGTATATACCCAAAAGAAGTAATAGCAGAAACTCAAACAGATACTTGCGTAACAATGCTGATAACAAAACAGATACTTCACACCACAAGGCTGAAGCAACTCAAGTGCTCCTGAACAGATGAAGATAAACAAATGTGGTTTTTACATATCATGGAACATTATTCAGTCATAAAATGGAATGAAATTCTGATATATGCTACAACATAGATGAACCTTGAAAACATTAAGCTAAGTGAAATAAGCTACTCATAAAAGGACAAATATTGTATAATTCTAGAATAGGCAAATTCATAAAAGCAGAAGACAGAATAAAGGTTACCATAGGCTGAGGGGAAAGTGGAGTGAAAGCTATTGTTTAATTGGTGTAGAGTTCCTGTCTGAGGTGATGAAAAAGTTCTGAAAATGGATAGTCGTGATGGTTGCAAAACAAAGCAAATGTACTTACTGCCACTGAACTGTAAACTTAAAAATGATTAAAGTGGTAAATTTTATGTTTATTTTACCACAATAAAAAATAAATAGGTAACTGGAGAGTCCTGCATCTATTAAAGAAATTTAATCTATGATTAAAAACCTTTCCGTGAAAAAAACTTCAGGCCCAGAGTGAATTCTACTGAACATTTAAACAATAATCCATTCTAAACAAACTCCTCCAGAAACGTGAAGAAGAGTGAATACTTTCTTAGCCATTCTATCAATTGTACATTACCCTGATACCAAAACCAAAGACATTATAATTAAAAGCTATATAGACTAATATTCTTCATGACTCAGATGAAAATCCTAAACAAAATTTTATCATAACTAATCCAAATATGTATTAAAGAACAACACATCACAACCAAGTGGGTGTTATCCTAGGAACAAAAGGTTGACTTAACACTGAAAAAAATCAATAGGGACTTTACTACATTAAAAAAACAAACTTTATATGATCCTCATCAAATGCAGGAAATGCACTTAACAAAATCCAACATGCATTCCTGATAACACCTCTCAGCAAACTAGAAACAGAAGGGAAATTTCTCAACCTGATAAAGGGCATCTATGAAAAACATACAGATAACATCATACTTAATGGTAAAAGACTGAATATTTTTCCTCTTCATACCAGTAACAAAAGACAAATACCAGCCCTCTTCACTTTTTTAAGGAAAAAAAAAAAAATTTTTTTTTTTTAAAAGCCAGGGCAGGAAGACAAGAAATAAAAAGAACCCAGATTGGAAAGAAAAAAAATGTAGAAATTCAATGGAACCTACAGGATTAAAAAAAATTAAATAAAAAAACTCCTAGAACTATTAAGTTTAGCAAGGTTGGAGGATACAAACTAAATGTTTAAAAAAAATCTACTGTATTTCTATATATCATCAGTGGACAAAGGATTTTTTAAAATTTTAACATTTTTAATAAAACTCTATTAAATATTTAGGGCTAAATCTGACAAAAGATGTAAAAGACATATAACCACTCTGAAAGAAATTTTTAAAGACCCAAATGATTGGAGACACACAATTTGTTCTGTGATTCTAAGACTCAATGTTGTTAAAAGGTCAATTCTCCCCCAAATTGATCTATATAGAGTCAATGCAACCCCTATAAAAAATCCTAGAAGGCTTTTATTTTTAAATCAACAAACTGATTCTAAAAGTCTTTGGGAAATACAGATACTAGAATCAAAATAACTCTGAAAAAAGTAACAGAATTGGTAGACTAAGAATACATGACTTCTAGGCCTACTATAAAGCTACAGAAATCAGGACAATGAGGTACTGACATAGACAAATAGATTAATGGGATAGAATAGAGTCCAGAAATAGATTCACCACATATAAACAACCAAGTTTTTAGAAAGGCGCAAAAGCTATGCAGTGCAGAAAGGACTGTCTTTTCAATGAATAGTTTTAGAACATATAAGGGGAAAAAAAAGGGAAAAGAACTTTGATTCATATGCTTTACACTGTATACAAAAATTAATTCAAAATGAATCACAGACCTAATGTAACACATGAAACTATACAACTTCCAGAGGAAAATATAGAGAAAAATCACTGCAATGCTCTGTTAAGCAGAAAATATAACACTGAAAACATTAGAAAAAATTGACAAATTGGATTCATCAAAATAATAAACTTCTGCTTTTAGAAATAAACTGTTAAAGAGAATGACAAGAGGAGCCACAGTCCAAGAAAATATCAGCAAAGCATATATCATGTAATAAGGGGTTCATATGCATAATAAACTCTCAAAACTCAACAATAAGAAAAAATAAAAAATGAACAAAAGATTTATCCACATCACACAAACTCAAAATATAGCTCAATAGATAGCAAATAAGAACTTTTTAAAAAGACTTTTATTTTTATTTTTACTTATTTACTTGTTTGACAGAGAGAGACAGAATACAAGCTGGCAGAGCAGCAGACAGAGGGAGAGGGACAAGCAGGCTCCCTATGAGCAGGGAGCCCGATGCAGGGCTTGATCCCAGGACCCTGGGATCATGACCTGAGCTGAAGACAGACTCTTTAACGGACTGAGCCAACCAGGCACCCCAGCAAATAAGAACTTTAAAGACACTCAACATCACTGGTCATTAGACAATGCAAATTAAACCACAATGAGACTACCAACACATACATACCTATAAGAATGGTTAAATTTTTAAAGTCTAATCATGCTAGGTGTAACAGGTGAGGATGTGGAAACAGAAACTTTTATATACTGCTAGTGGATATGTAAAATGACACAATCACTTTATTAAGGAATGGATGAACTATTTTCCAAACTGAAACATGCACTTACCATATGATCCAGCAATCCTATTGCTGGGTATTTACTCTAAAGAAATAAAAATTAATATTCATATAAAATCCTGTAGCTAAATATTTACTACAGGTCTATTCATAACCACCAAAAACTGGAAACAATCCAATGTCCTATAAAAAGTGTATGTGAAACATCCACAGAATGGAATATAACCCAGCAGAAAAAAGAAACAAACTACTGGCATGCAAGAGCATGGATACAGCTCAAAGGCAATATGCTAAGTGAAAAAAAGTCTGAAAAGCTTACATTAGATATTCCATTATAGGACATTCTCAAAAAGATAAAGTTATAGTGATGAAGATTCGCCAGTGGTTGCCTGAGGCTAGAGGCAGGGGAAAAGTATGACTAAAAAGACACTTGTTTTTTAGAATTATGGAACTGCTTCATATCCTGACTGTAGTAATGATTAAATAACTATATACATTTATATAACACATGTTAAAATTCAAAAAACTATATAACAGAAAGGGGTCAATTTTACTGTATGGTAATTAAAAAAAAAAAACAAAAACACTGTCTACTCTTATGCTAGGAATATAAAATATAAAAAATATTTTCTAGGGGCGCCTGGGTGGCTCAGTGGGTTAAGCCGCTGCCTTCGGCTCAGGTCATGATCTCAGGGTCCTGGGATCGAGCCCCGCATCGGGCTCTCTGCTCAACAGGGAGCCTGCTTCCTCCTCTCTCTCTGCCTGCCTCTCTGCCTGCTTGTGATCTCTGTCTGTCAAATAAATAAATAAATAAAATCTTTAAAAAATAAAAAAAATTAAAAAAATAATAATAATAAATATTTTTTTTTCTTAAAGATTTTATTTATCTGACAGAGAGAGATCACAAGTGGGCAGACAGGCAAGCAGAGAGAGAGAGAGGAGGAAGCAGGCTCCCTGCAGAGCAGAGAGCCCGATGTGGGACTCGATCCCAGGCCCCTGAGATCATGACCTGAGCTGAAGGCAGAGGCTTAACCACTGAGCCACCCAGGTGCCCCAATAATAAATATTTTCTAAAAGAATAAATTACCAGAGAACATGTATTACAAAATTTCTGCTTCTTTCTGATTTACGATTTACTTTGCTACTAAGTCCAAGACTGATTCTGTAAAACTGTTCCATGTGCTTTTGAAGTAATGAGTTCTTCACTCAAGAGATTTGATTGGGGCACCTTGATGGCCCAGTTGGTTAAGCGACCAACTCTTGGTTCCCGCTCAGGTCATGATCTCAGGGTCATGAGATTTGAGCCTTGTGTCAGACTCCACATTTAGCACAGAGTCTGCTTAAGACCCTTTCCCTCTCCTTCTGCCTCTTCCACCCCCATCCTATCCCCCTACCCCAGCCAGGATCTCTATCTCGATTAAATAAATAAATCTTTAAAAAAAAAAAAAGGGTTGACTAAGGGGTGTCTGGCTGGCTCTGTCAATAGATCATGCAACTCCTGACCTTGGAATGGCAAGTTCAAGCCCCACGGTGAATGTAGGGATTTTTAAAATCTTAAAAAAAAAAAAAAAAGTTTATCAATTGTGTTATTCTATTTTCCTATGGTCTCATTTGTGTCTTTTGGATCTATTTAATTATGAAAGAGATTTAACAAGTCTCCTAATATAACTGTATTTTCATCAAACTCTCATGTTTTGAACAGGTTTTGCTCTTATACATAACATCTATGTTTGGTGCCTACTTGTTAAGATTGTTACAGCTACTTTGTTAATAAACTGGGCCTCTCTTTATTACATACTATCTTATTTCATTATATCCAGTGCATTAACCTTAAATTCTACTCTAAATTACATTATATTACCACCTCTGTTTTTATATTGCTTGCATTTGCCTAGCTCATCCCTTTATTTTCAACCTTTCATTATTTAAGTACTCTTCAAGTCCATCTGACAATGTGAGTTACTAGAATTGGACCTATTCACATGTAATTAACATATATTTTAATTCTGTTGCTTCCTTCTTCTGTTCAACATTTTTGACATTCTGTTCAAATCTGTGTTTGATCCTTTTTATTTCTGTATTACTACGTCGTGATTAAAAGAACACCAAGTTAGAAGTTAGGAGGCTGGGTTTAGTATCTGCTCTCTTACTGAGGTCTAGATAGGCAGAAGCCTAACCTCCTTAAGTCAGTTTCCTCCTTCTCATCAAGGAATATAAAAATTCCTGCTTTACCTGCTAGTTATTTTGGAAGGAGGGAGGGTGAGAACATCGGGGTAAGATGACATCAAGAGGGGTACTATAAAAGCTTTAAGGATCCCATGGAGAAACGATTATGAGGACCTAGATCCCCAAAACTGAGTTTACAAACTTTAAAAGTATCAACTATAAAATGAGGTAAGGGCTCTGCTACCCCAGAGGACAGAGTAAATATATTTTAATAGTTGAGAAGGAGGGAAAGCTGGGTGTGAGAAAAGATGTACAAAACCTTATGAAGGTTAAAGTTTTTGAGATGAAGAATAACGTGGGAAGCCAGGGCTTTTTTGATGACTACTTAAAGGGAGATATACAGTATGATGGTTTTATGGCAAAAAGTAACAGCGAGATAAAGGTTTAGGGAGGGGCGCCTGGGTAGCTCAGTTGTTAGGCATCTGCCTTCGACTCAGGTCATGATCCTAGGGTCTTCGGACTGAGCCCCCCATCGAGCTCCCTGTTCAGCAGGAAGCCTACTTCTCCCTCTCTACTTCCCTTGCTCGTGTTCTTTCTCTCTCTCTCTCTGTCAAATAAATAAATAAATAATCTTAAAAAAAAAAAAACAACAAGCCAAAAGTAGAAAGGAGAGAAAGTAAAGAATGAAGCAATTTCTCAAACAATTAAATAAATATATTCCTCAGGGTGCCAGGGTGGCTCAGTCAATTAATGTCCAACTCTTGATTTCAGCTCAGGTCATGATATCAGGGTTGTGAGATCAAGCCCTATATCAGGCTCTGTACTGAGTGTGGAGCCTGCCTAAGATTTTCTCCCTCTCCCTCTGCTCCTCCCCGCACTTGCACGTGCTCTACCTGCTCTCTCTCTCAAATAAAAAAAATCTTTAAAGAAAAAGTAGAGAACTTGTTTCAAATTTTAATTTAAAGAAATAAATTTTCTAATTTTTTTATTTGAAAAATGTTTTACTCAAAGCACTTTTTATTCTCAGTCACCTAAAACAAGGTACATTAAAAAATTAAAAACTTAAAAAAAAAAAAACTTTAACATGAAGCAAATTTTGCCAATTTAATAAGCTTATATAAAATCAGTGTAACTAATTTCCATATGCAGAAAAAGAAACCTGATGCCTTTTGTTTTTCCAAACATCCCCTTGAAGTAAAAACAAAAAACCCAGTCAAAATATTCTTATAATTGTGTGTGTCTGTGTGTGTTGTCTATGTGTGTATTTATTTTTATGTCAGAAATATTATCTTGGATTATACGTTTAAATATTTGTTGTCTCATTCTATTTCTTCTTCTGAGATTCAAATATACTTATGCTGAATTTCCTTTTCTAATTTCCGTATCATTTTTTCTCTCCAATGTGTTTTAACATTTTCATTCATTTTGGTAAATTCTACCCACTTTTTCCATTTTTAGCTTCTATTGTCTTTTGTTTTTCACAGTCTCTACTATCCCTTGTGATCCTTCTAATTTCACCTTTATTTCAGTGATGGTTTTATTTTCTTACCTTATTTTTCTTTCCTCTCCATCAGCCTACACTGCATTTTCTCATGCAGTCTCACTATCTCTTCCTGAATTCTTTTACCACTGCTTTGTGCTTTCAGTGGTAAATACTTCCCAAAACTGTTTTTACATTCATAGCAAAACAGCTAGGCATGATTTTCATCTTTTCTACAGAAATATTTTTTCTGCTGAGTATTCATCTGTCTGTTGTTTTTCTGCTACTTTCTTTCTTTTTGATTCTTGAGTGGTCGGGGTGGCCTAAAGCTGAAATCCTTTTCGTAATTCATCTTTAAAGGAGGTGAAGTTTTTCTGGACAAGCTATTTTTAAGAGATTCATGCAGAAGGCTACAGTGGTTCTAGTTCTTGACCATCAAAACTATGTTTTGGTTCAAGGTTTCATATGAGAATCATTTAAGTTTTTCTATTTATTTATTTTTTAACTTTTCAACAACCAATGGAGATAGGCAGCCTTGAGGTTTTCCCAATGAAAAGCCATTACTTCCCCTACTGCTTCAGAGACAGACAAATGTAAAAATGTCTTGTTTGTGTGATTCTTTGTTTGGCTTCATCTCCCCAACTTCTTAGAATCAAACCAGGTGCAGGAAAACTCCTGCCATTTGCTTAAAAACAAAACAAAACAAAACAAACAAACAAGAAAACCCATTCTGCTTTCACAAACAAGGGATTTACGCTTTGCATCTCAGGGTGGGCCCCTCAGGTTCCTGAAGCGCCTCTTGCTGGTTCCAGGCTCTGCAGTTGTGGCATCCTCACTCTACTTCTTCCCACATACAGCCTGCTTAGACTCACTGCCTTTGGCAGCCATTCCACCTATTTTGTGGCCTAGGGTTTTTAGCTTTCTTCTATTTTAGTGGAATATGGGGTTTGTGTTTTAGTTTGTCCCTCTCTTTGTTGTTATTCTAGTTAACCACCAGAAAGCAAAAGAAGAAAATGCCAACTTTACTGTACTGTCCTCGGATTCAAAATCCAACAATTATGTTAAAAGAATATTTTATACAAGATTGAAACTTGAATGTCTCACTATATTACTGAAAGATAAAGGTGTGCTTTCCTATTGGACAGCTCTGTATAGAAGAATGAAGCTTGACCATTCTCTTACACCATACACAAAGATAAACTTGAAATGGATAAAAGACCTCAACGTGAGGCAGGAATCTATCAAAATCCTAGAGGAGAACGCAGGCAGTAACCTCTTCGACACTGACCTCAGCAACTTCCTTTAAGATATACCTCCAAAGGCAAAGGAAACAAAAGCAAAAATGAACTTTTAGGACTTGATCAAGATAAAAAGCTTCTGCACAGCAAAGGAAACAGTCAATAAAACAAAGAGGCAACCCATGGAATGGGAGAGGATATTCGCAAGTGACACTACAAAGGGCTGGTATCCAAGATCTATAAAGAACTCCTCAAACTCAACACCCACAAAACAGATAATAATATGAAAAAATGGGCAGAAGACATGAACAGACACTTCTCCAAAGAAGATACACAAATGGCTATCAGACACATGAAAAAATGTTCATCATCACTAGCCATTAGGGAGACTGAAATCAAAACCACATTGAGACACCACCTTACACCAAGTTAGAATGGCCAAACTCAACAAGACAGTAAACGACAAGCATTGGAGAAGATGTGGAGAAAGGGGAACCCTGTTATACTGTTGGTGGGAATGCAAGTTGGTGTAGCCACTTTGGAAAACAATGTGAAGATACCTTAAGGAATTAAAAATAAGGCTACCCTAGGACCCCGCAATTGCACTACTGGGTATTTACCCCAAAGAACAGATGTAGTGAAAGGAAGGGCCATCTGTACCCCAATGTTCATAGCAGCAATGGCCACAATCGCCAAACTGTGGAAAGAGCCAAGCAGCCCTTCAACAGACGAATGGATAAAGAAGATATGGTCCATACATACAATGGAATATTATGCCTCCATCAAAAAGGGGGAATACCCAACGTTTGTATCAACATGGACGGGACTGGAGGAGATTAAGATGAGTGAAAAAAGTCAGGCAGAGAGAGTCAATTATCATATGGTTTCACTTACTTGTGGAGCATAAGGAATAACACGGAGGACATGGGGAGAAGGAAAGGAGAAGGGAGTTTGGGGAAATCAGGAGGGGGAGACGAACCATGAGAGACTGTGGACTCTGAGAAACAAACTGAGAGTTTTGGAGGGGAGGGAGGGTGGAGGGTTGGCTGAGCCTGGTGGTGGGTATTAAGGAGGGCACATATTGCATGGAGCACTGGGTGTGGTGCATAAACAATGAATTTTGTTACACTGAAAAAATAAAATAAAATTTAAAAATATAATTAAAAAAAGAAAGAAAAAAGAAAAAAAAAGGTGTGCCTTCCTTACTATTTTACCAGTAAAATACTAATTTTCCACAAAACACTAATTTTTACAAGGCCAATAGCAACTGAACTAATTGTTTTGGTTTAAGAGTTCATGTGTATATTAGTTATAACCTCAGGCAGAAAATAATCTGATGCCTAAATGTAAAAGATACCTTCCAAGACCCAGAGCCCATTTGGGGAACAAATTATGTACATCATTAGTAAGCCACTATCTTCGTATTTATTTTTAAAGCAGACAAAGCCTTTTTAATAATGAGGACAATAAATAATTTGTCATTGTCCAACTCTCCAGATTTCATCTGGGTTTGAAATGAAGACAGATAACTTTATATCATAGATTGATCATTCCCTTAGTAAAATTTCAACTCTAGGCAAATTCATTTTCCTGCCAGTTACTACTCTTCTACTCCTTGCTATCCATTGCTAGGCATGTACTGAGTGAAATGAAGATTTATTACTAATTGTTTAAGAACAAATAATAGGGCTCCCTGCTCAGCAGGGAGCCTGCTTCCTCCTCTCTCTCTTTCTGCCTACCTCTCCGCCTGCTTATGACCTCTGTCAAATAAAAAAAATAATAATCTTAAAGAACAAATAATATACCAAAGCCGAATTAAAAAAGATTTTAAATTACTTGTGCTTTAAATGATTCCTTTTCACACACATAAATGTAAATGTGTAAAAGTTAATATGCCACAGAAAAGCTAAATAATGCCTGGTATTACCTATTAAACATTTAGAGGCACTATGAATTCATATTGATAAAAAGAAACAAAAAAGACCTCTTCCTTGCAGAATTCTAAATAAGAAATATAGACAGAATGATGGAATCTAAAAAATCACTGTTTGACAACCACCATAGTTAGAATGACAGGGTAACACTTTTTTAAAGAAATTTGGCATATATCACCTTAAGTAACCAAAGTCCCATCACCAAATCATGGTACAAATATATGGTACAAATACACATCATGCTCTGAGAAGCAATTTGTGGAATTCCCACCAAAAATCCATAAACTAAACCTAACCACAAGGACATATTTGACAGATGCAAGTGAAGGATGCTCTACACAACTGAGCTGGTGTGTACTCAAAAAATGTCAAGGCCAGGAAAGACAAAGAAAGATCAAAGAACTGCCAAGATTAAGACATTGACGAGAAATAACAACTCTACTCAGTTGTGATCATGGACTGGATCCTGGACCAGAAACATTTTTTTTTTCTTTTGCTAAGTAAGACATTAGAGGGACAATTAATGAAATCTGTCTGTATACAGCAGAATTATATCCATGTTCATTCAGGAAATACACATTAAAGTATTTCGAGGTTAACCTTGTCTGCAATTTTACTCTCAATTCAAAAAAAACCAAGAACACTGTGTGTGTGTGTGTGTGTGTGTGTGTGTGTGTGTGTGTGTGTGTGTGTAGAGAGCATGATAAAGCGTATGTGATAAATATTAACATTTGGGGACATATAAGAATTCTTGTACTATTTTTACAACTTTTCTCTAGTATGAAATTACCTAAGATTTGAAAAAAAGAAAAAAATACAAATCCCCACACGCAATAAATGAAAACAAAGCCAGTTAAGAGAAACTCTTTATTTTCCCTAATAATAATGCTAGGATCACATTTATTACATTCCACTCAACAGATCATGAAATTTTAGAGCTGTAAGAAAAACACATTGTCTCTCACCAAAACTCTTCCATTTATCGGTGAAAACAGTGAGGTTAAAGGACTTCCTCAAGATCTAGACAACTGGTTTAAGGCAGAGCCAAGACCACTCCCCTACTCTGACTCAGCTCCTTCACAATGCAAGCCGTCTCTTGATACCTTTATATTGTCATCTACTCCCTGAACATGGGTATACACACTAAATAGCTCAATCTTCTCATATATTCTAGTGAGCTAATGGGGCAAACCACTTTCTAGCAATCTAAATTTCATTTTAAAAAGGCATTTAGGTTATTATTGCTCCTAATGATATTTAATAACTAATGTCAGTAAATATGTGAGTTCACAATATACGCAGGATATAGTAGCAAATGCTAAAAACGCAGAATTAACACACTCTACTATTAGGTGATACTGGTAGGTCCGTGATGATAGACACCGAGTCCATATTATTCATCATTATAACCCCACCCTTAGGAGAGTGCCTGACAGACAATAAATACTCAGATAACTGCATGTTGCTAAGTGAAAGGCAATCCACAGTACAAGAAAAAAATGTATGTACAGACAATCATAATATCCACGGTGTTAACCAAGTGCCATGAAACAACAAATGAGTTATTTTTGCTTGATGAGATCTACAAAGACTCCAGAAATGTAATGAAACTAGTTAAGCCTCGAAAGACAAAGAATTCAAAAGACATGGAAGCAATGGGGTGGGAGATGGAGGGTAGAAAAAATTAAGTAAAACATACCAAAGGCAAGAAAATACCTAGCATTTCTACTGAACTTTAGACATAGGCTTACCTATCGTTGCGGCAAGTTCTGGATCAAAAGTATCATCTGTGAACCTCAAGAGCAGGCTAAAAAAGATGTTAAAAAGAGATATTAGAAATTTGTCTTTTCTCCTAACCATTTCGCAAATGTTCATGATTATTACATTTTGTCACAAATTAGACACAGATAATGGGTGCCTGAGTGGCTTAGTCGTGATCCCAGAGTTCTGGGATCAACCCCCACGTTGGGCTCCCTGCTCAGCAGGGAGTCTGCTTCTCCCTCTGCCCCTCACCCCATTTGTGCTTGCTCTCTCGCTCAAATAAATAAAATCTAAAGAAAAAAGAGCCTCCTTTAAAAAATAAATTAGACACAGATAAGAATAGCGGATGTAGGTCTGCTCCCACAGATACTGCCTCACTGCAGGTACATAAAGAGGGTTTAAATTATTGGAAAGGCAATGAAAGACTCCCAAGAGCGAAGCAGTTTACTCACTATACTCCCCATCCTCTCCTACACAATTCCCAAGTGTGAAAAGATTTGGGTTTGGGTTTGGGTTTGATTTTTAATTGTTATGGTATATCCTTGTGAGAAAATAGAATCAGCAACATGTCATACTGCAACATGGAGAGAAGGGGTGAAAATCAGTCTCTTGGAATGCAACAAATTAATTTTTTGTTTAAATCTGATGCGCACTACACTCTGAATTCAAGTGAAACAGAAAGCTGTGAAAATCTATCATCTGGTAACAAGTAGTAGTAGGACTACTACCTAAGCGGGAAGAAAAAATATAGTTAAAAGTGAAGGTAGATCACACGAGAGCCAGAGGAGGTATACTCTAGCAAATGCTAGGTAGGGTGTATGAAATCAAGTACGAACAGGGAGTTCTGAAAGCTTTTATTTAAAAAAAAAAAAAAAAAAAAAAAGAATGGAAAGAACTGTGCCACATTTTGAAAAGTTAATGCCAGCAAAAAAAATGCAAGAAAATTAATAGAAGACAACTGCCATGGTTATGGTGACAGTAAGAAGGACTAAACCTAGGAAACAGTAAACTAGAAAGAAAGAGATGAAATAATAGCAAAAGACACCATATGAACAGGAATTTAATAAATAAGACAGAGGATCACAGGGGAAGAGAGGAAAAAATGAAACAAGAAGAAACCAGAGAGGGGGACAAACCATAAGAGACTCTTAATCTGAGGCTCACTGGGCAGAAGGGGAATGGGGAGATGGGTAACTGAGTCACTGGGGAAGGTATGTGCTGTAATGAGCACATACAATAAGACTGATGAATCACAGACCTGTATCCCTTAAACAAATAATACATTATATGTTACTTCATTGAATTTAAAATTTTTTTAAAAAGACACCATATGAGTACTCAAAGATCTTATATATTCCAGAATTATTTATTTAATATAAGGTGGAAGTGTCAATTATTAGAAGCTCTTCAAAAATGCAGTTTAAGCTTTTGTTAAAGCCCTAGATTTATAAAATTAATCAATCTTCATTCGCATTATCTCCTTCAATAGGACAAGACTGTTCTATCGAACTGCATGCATTAACAAAATCAAGGATATAGCTATCAGATGTCTGAAATGCAAAAAAAAATTTATGCATATTTCTGTAGGTTGTAATTATTACTGCTAGAGAGTTTTTTTTTCCCCAGAGTATAATGCAACACATAATGGCCTTTTGACCATTCAAAATCCAGTGCCATTAATTGTATTTAAAAGATTAACTCTCCCTTTTTTGGTTTTCCTTTCTTGTGTCTATCATGAAACCAGCACCACAAAAGTGAAATAACAGATTTTCCACTTAACATTGTACCCTCTTTTTTTTTTTTTTTAAGATTTTATTTATTTATTTGACAGAGAGAAATCACAAGTAAGCAGAGAGGCAGGCAGAGAGAGAGGAGGAAGCAGGCTCCCTGCTGAGCAGAAAGCCCGATGCGGGGCTCGAACCCAGGACCTGGGATCATGACCTGAGCCGAAGGCAGCGGCTTAACCCACTGAGCCACCCAGGCGCCCCAACATTGTACCCTCTTGACTAGAACTTTGTTTAATCCAATGTGAGTCAGGTGACAACACTAACAAGAATCTTAAAAGACGGCACTTGTAAGAAATTTTCTTCTCTTCCCAACAGTAAGTTTTTAAATTAACAAAAGTAAAAATTTCACTAAAAATTTAGTTACTCATACTTAAGAATGGAAAAGGTAAGTACCCATTCTTAGTCACCACACTAAAGAGTACCACATAAAAGAAACTTGCAGAGTAGCAGTGGCAGTAGTAATAATAATACCAGAATAATACAAATAATAACAATGGTATTGGCCATTATTTATTGAACATGAACAATGTGCCAGACACTTGAACCAGCGTTTCTTCTTACATAATTGCTAATCCTTATGATAATCCTCGTCATTAAAGGTCCTTTGTCAGGAAAGGCAGGGAACTGATACGGTACAAAGCAACAAATTTTAATACTGGCTCTAAATGTAAGATCTTAGCCAGGGGTATACTATTAGCTGGAAATGTATTCAAAACTCTATGTGATGCTATTTTCTAGGCAGAGAGTCTATTTCCCTGTTAAACATTTTAAAGACTCCACAACCAGAAAATGGTTAAGAACCATGCTTTAAAGGATATATAGTTAAGCATTCGTATTTTCAAAGTCAAAGGAACAAAACACTCTCCACACAGAGCTACAGGTAGAAGGAGTAACTACCTCCATATCATTTAGAGGAAACCAAATTTATAATAAACAGTGTGATCATAAATAGTCTGCATTTCTTAATTTACACCTGAAATTGGCCAAAAAGGATGTGGACACACAGAGACACAGGACAGCAATTTAATTAACAGAAGGTCTCTATAATCCCTCCCAGATTCTGAAACACTTTGCTACTTCTTTACTTCACCATGGCTAGCCACAGAATCAAAGCATCTTACACATTTAACGTTAGATAAGATTTGAGGGATTTCTATTCCAACCTCATTTTTCAAATAAAAAAGACCTAGAGTGTTCAAGTATCACACACAAGGTCACACAAGTGGCAACACCAGTTTAATAATCTCGATCTCCTGGCTGCTACCACACATGCTCATCACACTCCAACAGTCTGAAATAAACTGGAAAAATAACCCACTAATTTGAATTACTTAAGATGTCCTTTCTCGTGCAACAATACAAATGGTATTTCACTTCCCTCAACTCTAGATCTGTAAAGAAACAAACTTACTGGTCACAACAACCCTTAGAGATGATATCCTGGACAAATGTTTGTGTACTTACTCACCTTAAAAGGAACAGGCTTCTATGTGAGTAGAGTCATTTATTCTCATCATACCCAGAAGAATAAGTGTTCAAGGTTGTTTTTTCCATAGCAGAGCACATGCACCAATAATGGTCATCTAGCTAGAAAAATAAGCCAACTTTCTCCCTTAACATAATCCTTTCTTGAAAGAGGTAAAGGTTAAAATTTTGCAGTGAGCAGCTGAAAATTCACCATTAAGTACTGAGAAAAGTTTGGAGCAGATTAGATCCAAACAAGTTTGTCTGAAGGGAGGGAACTAAGGAAACGGATAAATCCGCCTAACTGATTTAACACTAAAGGAAGAACCTCAATTACGTAAACACTCTAAACTTCCAGAAAATTTTAACACAGTTAACTGGTCACCCATCCAATACCCTTAGGAAAATGCTGCCAACCAAACTTGGATTGGGCTGAACCACGTGAAATGACATCCAACCATTCCTGACCTCAAAATCAGCCATTTCCTATGCCTTAACCTAAATGAGGGTCACTTCTCAAGAAAGAAAGATCACGAGGCTGTAGAAGTCCTACTAAGGCAATGCTCAAAATATTAACTTTTTAACCCTCAAACAGTGATCATGAAAAGTACTTTATTTAGTCCTTTATTTTTTTAAAGATTTTATTTATTTCTCTGAGAGAGAGAGAGAGAACGCACGCGCACGAGCACATGAGCCAGGGGTAGGGCAGAGAAGCAGACTCCCCTCTGAACAGGAAGCCTAAGGCAAGGCCAATCCCACAACTCTGGGATCAAGAACTCTAGGATCATGGACTGAGCCCAAGGCAGACGCTTAACCAACTAAGCCACCCAGGTGCCCTATTCAGTCCTTTAAATAATGCATACATACACACACATAGACACTCCCCATACTATTTTGCTACCCCACAGTATTTCATTAATTCATTCCTTGTTATGTACAAGTCCCTCACTCCAATACACACTGAGGTAAATGAGAAAAATTAGAAAATTATTAAATGAGAAAATTAGAAAGCATACTGTCACACTTTTAAAGTATAAAAAATTGCAGAACATATTACAGAACAAAATTCAAATTAAAGAAGTACAACTTGGGGCATCTGGGTGACTCAGTCGCTAAGCGTCTTCCTGCGGATCCAGTCATGACCCCAGGGTCCTAGGACTGAGCCCCTAATAGGGCTCCCTGCTCAGCGGGAAGCCTGCTTCTCCCTCTCCCACTCCCCCCTGCTTGTGCTCCCTCTCTTGCTGTGTCTCTATCAAATAAAGAAACAAAATCTTTTTTTTTTAACTATTAACTTCATTTTATTCCCACTTTAAAGGTTTTGATCCTATCTTTTTTTCCTTTTTTATAAACATATAATGTAATTTTATCCCCAGGGGTACAGGTCTGTGAATCGCCAGGTTTACACAGTTCACAGCACTCACCATAGCACATACCCTCCCCAGTGTCCATAACCCCACCCCCCCCAACCCCCTACCCCCAGCAACCCTCAGTTTGTTTTGTGAGATTTAAGAGTCACTTATGGTTTGTCTCCCTCCCGATCCCATCTTGAGAAACAAAATCTCTTTTAAAAAAAGGTACAACTTGATGAAGCGATCTGAAAGATAAGTTTAGCAGCAGATGTAGCTAAAATATGAAATTACAGCTCCTGGAATTGGAATATTGTTTAACAATCAAGACAGCCAAGAATATAACCTAGTAATCATCATCATCACCATCATCATCATCATCATAAGATGGCAAGGAGAACTTTACCTGGAGAACTTTGTTCTAAGGCTTGGATGAAATCACAACCCGCTTGCAACACTCACTGGGCGTCATTGTTCTTACCTGATACTCCACTACTGTCAATTATTCTTTTCCCTCCAGAAAAAGTCAAGAAAGAATACACAAAACACTAATTCGCTCTTTCACCTCTCAACGATGCGGCAGAATGCGAAGGAACAATGACACTTTATTCTCCAAGGCGGTCCGGAGCTTAACCTCTAGCATCTCCGACTAAAGCGAATTACTCAAGGAGTCAGAAGACCCAAGAGTTCTTTCACAGCTGACTCAGAGGCAGAGAGAGAGGCGGCAATGGGCGGCACCGAAACAGGCCAGGAATGCGACCCACGGCGTCGCGAAACTTCCTGAGTGGAATACTACGTAGTCAGAGAAAGCCTGACAGAAGAACCAAAGTGCTGAAGTTACAACTCAACTCGCGGGGTGACAGTGAACCTGAACCCAGGGCCGAGTCCGGGCTCCGCTCGCTGCCACACTCGGGCCCGAACCCGCCCGCCACGCCCTGAGCTCCTCGGCCGCGAAGCCGCCGACCGAGAGGCGGCCCTCGGAATTGTTTTTGCCTTTGGTACGACAGGACGGGAACGTATCCAGACAAGTCGGGCCTGCCAGGGGCCGACAACCAGGGGGGCGCTGGAGGCAGGGGCTGCAGAACCGCGCGGCGGAGAGACCCGGGAGAACCAGCAGAGCCCGCCCACAGCCCGGCCCGCACCGGCCGCCGCCTTTACCGTTCCCGACGCGGCCCAGCAGACAGCTGCCACGGAGGCACAGAGAGCCCCGCCGCCCTCGTCACCGCCCGCAGACCCGCCTCACCTAGACTTGCCCACGCCACTCTCGCCGATGATGAGGATCTTCAGGGTGGTCAGCACGTCCTCGTCCATCCTGACGCCGCTCCGCTCTGAGCCCAGCTGGCCACCCCGTTCCGGTTCTCAACCCTTCACCGGAGAGAGGTGCCCGCGCATGCGCAGCGCTGCACGTCTGCCACCTTCCTTTCTCCCCGGGTGTTTAGGTTGCAGAAGTCCCGGTCGCCCCAGTTCCGCCTTGGGGAAGCTCTGCGTCTGCGCAAACTCAGTGTCCCAGGCGTCTTTCCGGAGCGCTTATTCATCCTCTGCGCAGGCGCAGAAGGGAAGGGCCGCGTGTGATTTCGCCCTTTGGTAGGCGGTTACGCCTCCCCTGCCCTAACCTAACCCTCCTTCAGTGGTGTACTTGGGAAAGGACTGAGCTGGCAGAGCATAACGCTCTTTTATTTCAGCAGCTGCTCGTAACAGGTGCAATGCAATAGGAAAAGCTTGTGCTTGAAGGCAGATGTCTTAAATTTAGGTCCCAATGCTACCTGATGAGGGATCGGAGCAGGAAAATGTTCACCCTCAGACCAAAAGGCTGACCTGCGGCCTGCATAGTTTTGATAGGGTTCAGATATGTGCTGCTTGTTGTAGTCTCATGACTACCTGAATGTCTTACTGGTGGCTAATATTGAACTGAATGATAAGCACCAGAGAAATCTTATAAAACTAGTTCCAGGAATAGAAACAGGAAGAAAACATTTATGATCTAGTATTCTCTGCTCGTCTCTCCTCCCCCTGGAGCACTAAGCATATAACCACCAGCATCATACAGCAAAGAGTACAGCCCTTTCTGCTCACGGGTCCTGTCCCTATGCTACTTAAATAAATTCCTTACGATTCACCATACAACTCCTCAAGAATTCTCTCTGGACTGTTGTGCTCAGAAACGCCACACCATACCATACAACCATGTTACATTATCTACCCTTCTGAGCCTATTTCCTGTCTCACAAAGCCAATAATACTTCTTAGAATAATAGTGACTTAAAATTGTTACGAAGATTAAATGAGATAATTAATGAACACACTTTGTAAACTCAAGTGCTCTGTAAAAGGTGCGATCGGGTGTTATTAACCTCCTGGCTTAGCTTCTGTTAGGTTAAAGACTAGTACCTGTCACATGTCCGTTCACTGTGGAAGGGAGATGTAAATGTCAGATCAGGTGCATACAAACCTCTGTTGGTGCAACTTCAAGCCAACTACTGCTCCTCATTAGAACTGCTGCCCCTATAACTGCAGGGATTGTAGGTACATGCTTTGTCTTCTTCACTAATCTGCAAATCTTCGTGAAAGTACCAACCCTCACATATGTTAGCAAAGTGCCTGGTACATGGCAGACACTAAATGAACATGAGCTCTCAAATCTTCTTTTTTTTTTTTTTTTAAGATTTTATTTATTTGACAGACAGAGATCACAAGTAGGCAGAGAGGCAGGCAGAGAGAGAGGAAGGGAAGCAGGCTCCCCGCTGAGCAGAAAGCCGGATGTGGGGCTCGATCCCAGGACCCTAGGATCATGACCCAAATTGAAGGCAGAGGCTTTAACCCACTGAGCTACCCAGGCACCCCCAAATCTTGTTTTCTTAATACTTGCAGCTAATGCCAGATACAATAGATATCTCATTAGAGAATATATAAACAAAATTTAGAATAAAATTTAAAAACTAATTTTTTCAAATACCTAGAAAAGCTTTTCTGCCAGACAACCAAATGGATCCCTCGCTTCCTTCAGGTATTTGCTGGAATGTTGCCTTTGCTCAAATGAGTCCTTCTCTGTCCCTACTACTGAAATGTGCAAATCCTTCCAACAATCCCTATACCTCTTTGCATTATTCTTCTGCAGAGTCCTTACCATGCTCCTGTGCCCTATATATTTTACTATTTTGTTGACTGTATAGTCTTACCCAACAGAAAGGAAGCTTCATGAAGGCGGTTTTTGTCTGTTTATTGTTATATCTTTTGCATCTGAAAGTTACTGGCATAGAATATGTGCTAAATAAATATTTGGGTTTATTTAAAAGATTTATTTATTTGTGAGAGAAGAGTATGTGCATGAGTGGGGGGAGGGGGGTACAGAGGGAGAGGAGGGCGTGGGAGAGAGAATCCCAGATTCCATGCTGAGCACCGAGTCCGACATAGGACTCTATCTCAGGACCCCACAACCATGACCTGAGCCAAAACCAAGAGTCCCACACTCAACCGACTGAGCTACCCAGGCACCCCTAAATAAATATTTGTTGAATGAATTCACTGAATGAACATTCTTGAATCCATTCCTAACTTTGGAAGGTAGTACCAACCCGGTAACGTCAACCTCTCACAAAATAGCCCTTGAAAACTCAGTCGACTCTATCTGCCTTAATTTTGACTATAGTATCAAGAGTTTATTTTTGAAGCTCACAATATTGTCAAGCTTTCCACTCTGGGGCAGTTAAATATAATTTTCAGAGCCCTAGAGGTTCCTCTCAAGGAGTCTGCGAAGCAGTCAAACTATTTTCATAATTATTTAGGACGTTATTTACTTTTGGGGCACCTAGGTGGCTCAGTTGATTGAGCCTTTGCCTTCGACTCAGGTCATGATCTCAGGGTCCTGGGATGGAGCCCTGCCATCGCCATCGGGCTTTCTGCTCAGCAGGGAGCCTGCTTCCCCACCTCCCTGCCTACTTGTGATCTCTATCTGTCAAATAAACAAATAAAATCGTAAAAAAAAAAAAGATGTTACTTACTTTTCTCGCTCTTGCTCTCTCATGATAATACAACAGAATTTTCCAGAGGCTACACAAAACGTGTGACAGCAAAACAGACTGAAGACATACCAGATAGGAGAATCCAGCTGTTTTCTATTAAGCCAGACATTAAAGAGATTTGCCAAAATGTAAAATAATGCCACTGTCCTAAGTTTTTTGTTTTAAAATAGTTACTTTTATAAACACATTAACTAGTAATCAATAGGTTTATTATTTGTTAATTAATATGTTTAAAGTTTTGTTTTAATTTCTAGTGGAGTAAATATTAATAGATGTAGCCACAAAATCAGCTCTGAGTGCTCAATAATTTGTAAGAGTGTACAATCATTTGTACAACCAAAAAGTTTGAGAACTGTTGCACTATAGTATTCACACCAAGGTAAAAACCAAAAACCTTCTCATAAATAACAGGCCTGGATTAATTGATATTGTACGTAACATCGTTGACCTACTTAGGCAACACCATGTTTTCTTAGATATCCTCCGACCTCTGGGCCAGTTTTCAGGTTTTTTTTTTTTTTAATGACATCCTCTTGCTTGTCTTTTAAACATTTTTGTTCCCTTGGGTTTTAGGATTTGGGTCTGGTTTTATCTATTTACTTTATACACACTTCTTACTCTACACTACTCTACACATACACTGTCTTCTGGGACTTATACAGCTTCCTTATCCCACTTGCTTGGAGTAGTCCCGAAGTTACATCTCTGGCCGAGATTTCTGTCCTGAGATTTAGACCAGTGTACACAGCTGCCACGACATATCCACATGGGTCTACCCAGGTGCAGAATACCAAGCTAAACACGCCTGACACCAAATGCATTATCTTCTCCTCCAGACTAGCTTTTTCTCCTGATTTCCTTCTTCTTCTTCTTCTTTTTAAAGATTTTATATATTTATTTGACAAATACAGGTCACAAGTAGGCAGAGAGGCAGGCAGAGAGAGAGAGAGAGAGGACGAAGCAGGCTCCCTGCTGAGCAGAGAGTCCGATGCAGGGCTCGATCCCAGGACCTTGGAATCATGACCCAAACCGAAGGTAGAGGCTTTAACCCACTGAGCCACCCAGGCACCTCACTCCTGATTTTCTTCTTATGACACGGCACTAGCATCCATTTAACTCTCTCTCTCTCTCCCTCACTCCCTACACCCACTTAGTCCTCGCAGTTCTACCATAAGCATCCTTGAAATTTATCCACTTTTTCATCTCCAGCACCACTGCTCTGATTAGGTCATCCTCAACTTTTTGCTGGATTACCTACCATTATCAGCAGCCCAGCTGGCCTGCCTGCCTCCGCTCTCCTGTTCCCTTAGGCTATCCTCTACGCCGCAAGCAATGTGGTATTCCCCAAATATGAATCTAATGTAGTCACTCAGCCTTCAGTCCACTCCTCACTGCCCTCACAAGTGTTTATTATCTTATCATAAGCCCTGATTGTCCCTCCAACCTCATCTCTTGCTTTCCCATGCCTTGTACTTTGTGTTCCAGCCAAATTAAACGCCCTTTGTATTTTCAACAAACCAAATTTTGCTTGTCTCCAGGACCCTGCACGTGTTGTTCCTTCTGCCTGGAAGTAATCTCCTGTCCCCCATTCCCCACCCCATCACTGCACATGCACTCACGCGCACTTTCACGTGGGCAACTTCTACTCATTCCCCATGTTCCTGTTTTGGGATTCCTTTCTCTGGGACAACTTCTGTGGCCTCCCAGGTTGGCATTACATGTTCCTCTTATGTGTTCTGATAGTGCCTACACATCTATTGTGATGTGCACTCCACGGTGTTATAATTGTGTTGAATTGTTTGTTCCCTGGTCAGAACGTGCGTTACCGGAAAGCACTGACTGCTGTCCTTCATTGTTCCATCTTCAACATCTAGTATAATGTCTAGCATAGAGGCATAGAGTAGTTGCTCCAGAAAAATTATCAATAGAAAAACCCCAATTCAACCTTAGGAAATTGGAATGATGTAAATCTGCTCGTTAGTTTCTTTTTATATAAATTGGGATGTCTCTTAACTCTCTATCTTGAATATGAGGGAGAAACCTCAGTAACTCTTAATGCACAACGACTACCAAGTACTGCTAGAAAGGAAGCCAGAATTCATGCACAGATAAGCCAAAGTAGCATTGTGTGTGTGTGTGTGTGTGTGTGTGTGTGTGTGTGCGTGCGCGTGCGCACGCACGCGCTAAATGACCAATACAGACAATACATGTTCTGGAAAGTCAGATCAGAGCAACTGGACACTGAAACTTAGAACAGAAAAGGCTTCACAAAGAAAGCAGGACATGACAAAATGTAGAATTTAGATCAGTACAAGCAAGGGAGCAACATTTCAGGCAGAATGAATTCAGTATAAACAGAGGCATTGGGATGATAGGTAAGTAGAATCTTTTAGATGGATAAATCTAGCAATGTATAGTAAGTATTCAGGAAAGGGCGAGAATATGGTGGTAGCAGGAGGCCTGGAAAAGGAAGGCTGTCTACAAAAGACACAAGGGATAATTGCAAGAGGCAACTGGTGAAGGGCGAGGAGAAGAAAGGGAAGAGAAAAATATCAAGCATTTGTCTAATATTTTAAGTTTTAGTACTACCCATAAGAAGGAAAAGGCAGAAAGAGGGAGGAAAATGAGTTAGGTTTCAACCATGGTGAATTTCATATGAAGGTGGGCCTTGACACCAAAGTTTTCTGAACTCTTTTAGAGCTGTGGTTCTGAAATTCAGGGCAGATTCCAAGACACCAAAACAGAACAATCAGGCCAATGACATTCTCAACCAACGATTTGGCCTGGGTGCCCTATTCCGCATATACACTATTATGCTTAAATCTCTGGAAAAAGAATCGTTCTTGTTTAGGCTTCAGACATACCTTATTATGGTTCCACACTAATATTAATTCTTTCTGCCATATTCAAAAAATATGATCAGCTCAATCAAAGGCAAGATGCTTAAGACCTGAAGCTTGAGATGACCTATGAGGAAGCTCAGTATGGAGGGGAAGGGGTTGTAAGTATGAAACCACTTGGAAGTGTGATGGGGAAGGCCTTCTGAGTCTGTGCTGACCACCAACATGCCCCCAGCATGTCGCCAGAAAGGGACAACAGAGTAGGAAAAAGATCACATTCGGGCCGTTGACTTTTCTGCAACTTTTTGCTATGACTCTCAGCATCGAGGTGGAGAGAAGAGAAATGCCGCTTGCAAAACGTGCACACTCTAACAGGCACCAACACGAGCACTGTGACTCATGGTTTGCACAGGGCTGCTATGTCCAAGTACAATAGGCCTTTGTGGCTGGAGTTCAGGTGCTACTGGTGCAGTCACACATCATCCCTTTCCACTCTCCCTCCTCCCCCAAGCTCCATTTGTCCCTGGCTGAGCAGAGTTTCTCAAATCAGCTGCACCTTCTGGGTATTTCCTTGTCTCCATCGATGCACAGGAACTTTGGTCTGTAGCCCTACACTGAGAGGGGTCAGTGTCAAGAGCTGGAGTAGCCATATTAGGCTTCCCCCCTCCATTCTTTCCTTTTTCATTTTATTTTTTTTAATTTAAATTCAATTAATCAACATATAATGTATTATTTGTTTCAGGGGTACAGGTCTGTGATTTGTCAGTCTTACCTAGCACCCAATGTTCATTATAACACCTACCCTCCCAATGTCCATCACCCAGTCACCCCATCCACCTACCTCCCCACCCCCGCCAGCAACCCTCAGTTTGTTTCCTATGATTAAGGGCCTCTTATGGTTTGTCTCCTTCTCTGGTTTCTTCTGGTTTCTTCTTGTTTCGTTTTTTTCCCTCTCTTCCCCTGTGATCCTTTGCCTTGTTTCTTAAATTCCACGTATCAGGGAGATCATATGATAATCGTCTGTCTCTGATGGACTTATTTCGCTTAGCCTAATACCCTCTAGTTCCATTCATGTCATTGCATATTCGGCTTTGTAGCTAGATACTAGCAGGGCTGTCTCAGGGCCCAGGGGACAGGGTATCTGAGGCTGAGAAGAGGACCACTGCGCGGTTTCTCCATTTGACCCCAAGCCCATTATAACCCATGCAATACCACTCCCTACCAAAGAATTCATTTTTGCAGCAAAAGCAATGTGGCAGAGGGCTCATGCAGGCCCTTGGACTTGAATGATGTTATCATCATATGCCCCACCCAGAAGCAGCAGGTCTGACAGACTGAATAGCTGAAGGCAGGCTCAGTTTAGATGTCAGCATAAGGACAATACCCTGTAAGGTGTGCTGTCCTTTAGAATTCAGTAAAAGCTTGAAACTTGCAACTATAAATGATGCTGCTTTTCTCACAGAATTCATAATCTGTAGAGAGCATCTGTCTGACTTCCCAGGTCTAGATGACCTGCTCTAGTCCCAGCTCTCACTGGGCTCTGGTACCATCACTGCCTGCCTCTTCCCCTTTAGGCCTAGAGTGGAAAAGTCCTCTCACTACATTAATCTCTGAGTTCCTCCCTTGTTGGTTGTTCTAATGTGACCGTGCTACTGTAAATAGTCCCTTGGTGATAGTTTCTTGAGACAGCTGAGTTAGATTCTGTTCCTTGCTGGGACCTTGACCGATGCAGCCATTCTCTTCACCAATTCACTGAAGTAAGCACTTAATGTTACTCCCATTTTTTAGTTAAAGAAATTGAGTCACGGGTGCCTTGATGGCTCAGTGGATTGGGCTTGGGCTCAGGTCATGATCCCAGGGTCCTGGGATTGAGCCCAGAATCAGGCTTCCTGCTCAACAGGGAGTCTGCTTCTCTCTCTCTCTCTCTGTCCTTCCCCCTGTTCATGCTCTCTAGTCTCTCCCTCTCTCCCACACATTCTCTCTCTCTCAAAGAACTAAAATCAAGAAAGGAATAAAGAAAGAAAGAAAGAAAGGAAGAAGAAACTGAGTCACAAAGCTGAAGTGATTTGCCCTAGGTTACACACCAGGTATGAAAATTGAATCAGGATTATATCTCCTGATAACTTCCATTATTTACATCATAACATTACCATAAACATGTACACTTTAGCTAAACTTGGAAAGGTTTATTTCCTCAAATTCCAGTACCCAGTGGTATAGGAAATTTACTTCTGGGAACACTGACTAAATGGATAGGAGTTCTCTGCTATTCAAGTATTTGCATGAAGCTCATTTTTGCTACTAACTAGAACATTTTAGATATTTCACATTGATGATATTTTCAGTTCAAAACTCCAAGTGAGCATTCTGATATTTGAAAATGGAGTAGACCATAGATTTTCATGAAGACATATTAAGTGAATCGGTAATATTTACAGTGAATGATAAGACCATGATGTCAATAGACAACAAACTTAAATTCCCAAAAGCCAGGAAGAGATAAGCCAGCAAAGGACCTCAAGAGAAAATATAGTGTTAGAGGTATAAAGTTAGCTCTGAGTTATTAATCAATGTAATCTGAAAATCTAAAACCTAGGTGAACCAGGTATGGATATACCTGAAAGTCTATAGTTTTGTCTGTACTATCTTTGTCAAGTCTGGGTTTGCTGGCTTCAAAAAATGAGTTAGGAATGGTCTGTATTCTATTATCTAGAAGGGTGTGGATAATTTACCTAAATTCAATTTCATTAAGATTTTATTTATTTATTTGAGAAAGAGAGAGAGAGCATGAGGGGGGAGGCAGAGGAGAAGTAGACTTCCTGCCTACATCATGAACTAAGCTGAAGGCAGCCACTTAACTAACTGAGCCACACAGGCACCCCAAATTAAATTCAGTTTAAATAAGTCTTCCTAATCAGACAACAGAAAGAAATAAAAAGTATTCAAACAGCAAAGAAGTCAAACTCTCTCTCTTCACAGATGACATGATACTTTATGTGGAAAGCCCAAAAGACTCCACCTTCTAATTGCTAGAACTCATACAGCAATTCAGTAATGTGGGAGTATACAAAATCAATGCACAGAAATCAGTTGCTTTCTTATACTCAATGGGGGAGTCTATAGTCAATGGGGGAGTTTCTTATAGTCAACGGGGGAGTTGCTTTCTTGTACACTAACAATGAAAATATAGAAAGGAAAATGAGAGAATTGATTCCATTTACAATAACACCAATAGCCATGACACACCTTGGAATAAACCTAATCAAAGAGGTAAAGGATCTGTACTCTAGAAACTACAGAACACTTATGGAAGAAATTGAAGAAGACAAAAAAAGATGGAAAAACATTCCATGTTTATGGATTGGATGAATAAACATTGTTAAAATGTCTATGCTGCCCAGAGCAATCTATACTTTCAATGCCATCCCGATCAAAATACCAATGGCATTTTTCAAAGAGCTGGAACAAACAATCCTAAAATTTGTATGGGACCAGAAATGACCCTGAATTGCCAAGGAAATGTTGAAAAAAAAAACAACAACAAAGCTGGGGGCATCATGTTGCCTGATTTCATGCTATATTACAAAGCTGTGATCACCTACACAGCATGGTACTGTCATAAAAACAGACAATGGAATAGAATAGAGAGCCCAGATATGGACCCTCAACTCTATGGTCAACTAATCTTCAACAAAGGTAGGAGAAAATATCCAATGGAAAAAAGATAGGCTCTTTAATAAATGGTGCTGGGAAAACTGGACAGTTAAATATAGGAGAATGAGACTCAACCATTCTCTTATGCCATACCCAAAGACAAACTCAAAATGGTTGAAAGACCTCAATGTGAGACAGGAATCCATCAAAATCCCAGAGGAGAACATGGCAGTAACCTCTTCCATATCAACCAGAGCAACTTCTTTCAGGACTCGGATGGGTCCTGAAAGCCAAGGGAAATAAAAGCAAAAATGAACTTTGGGATTTCATCAAGATAAAACACTTCTGCACAACAAAGGAAACAATCAACAAAACCAAGAGGCAACCCACGGAATGAGAGAAGATACTTGCTAATGACATTACAGAGAGAGGGCTGGTATCCAAGATCTATAAAGAACTTCTCAAACTCAACACGCAAAAAACAAATAATCCAGTCAAAAAATAGGCAGAAGACATGAACAGACACTTCTGCAAAGAAGATATGCAAATGGCTAACAGACACATGAAAAAGTGTTCAACATCATTAGCCATCAGGGAAATTCAAATCAAAACCACACTGAGATGGCACCTTACACCAGTTAGAATGGTAAAAAAACCTGACAAGGCAAGAAACAACAAATGTTGGAGAGGTTGTAGAAAAAGGGGAACCCTCTTACACTGATGGTGGTAATGCAAGTTGGTACAGCCACTTTGGAAAACAGTGTGGAGGTTCCTCAAAAAGTTAAAAATAGAGCTACCCTATGACTGCAATTGCACTACTGGGTATTTATCCCAAATATACAGAGTCATGAAAAGAAGGGGCACATGTACCCCAGTGTTCATAGCAGCAATGTGCACAGTAGCCAAACTGGAAGGAGGCGAGATGCCCTTCAACAGACGAATGGTTAAAGAAGATGTGGTTCACATATACAATAGAATATTACACAGCCATCAGAAAGGATGAATACCCACCATTTGCATCAACATGGGTGGAACTGGAGGGGATTATGCTAAGTAAAATAAGTCAAGTAGAGAAAGGCAATTATTATATGGTGTCACTTACATGTGGAACATAAGGAGTAGCACAGAGGTCATTAGGAGAAGGAAGGGAAAAATAAAGGGGGGGGGGAATCAGAGGGGAAGACAAACCATGAGAGACTATGGACTCTGGGAAACAAACTGAGGGTTTGAGAGGCATGGAGTGTGGGCGATGGGTTAGCCCGGTGATGAGTATTAAGGAGGCATGTATTGCAAGGAGCACTGGATGTTATATGCAAACAATGAATCATGGAACACTACATCAAAAACTAATGAAGTACTGTATGGTGACTAACATAACATAATAAAAAATAATAAAAATAAAAGGCAAAATATAATAAATAAATAATAAACTTAAGTCTTCCTTAAATATTTGATAGAATTCACCAGTGAAACCATCTAAGCCTGGTGCTTTATTTTTGAGGTTATTTAATTTAAATATGAGGTAGAGGGGCGCCTGGATGCCTCAGTGGGTTAATGCCTCTGCCTTCGGCTCAGGTCATGATCCCAGGGTCCTGGGATCAAACCCCACATCAGGCTCTCTGCTCAGCGGGGAGCCTGCTTCCCTTCCTCTCTCTCTGCCTGCCTCTCTGCCTACTTGTGATCTCTCTCTGTCAAATAAATAAAATCTTAAAAAAAATTTTAAATATGAGGTAGAGTTAGTGTTACTTCTTCTTTACTTATTTGGTAGAATTTACCAATAAAACTATTTGAGGTTGGAGATTTTCAAAAGAATCTTAACTGAGAATTAATTATTTTAAATACACACACACACACACAGAGTTTTATATATATAGTAGTATATATAATATAAATAAAAATCATATATATAGATAGATAACTTGAATATAGTATATGTATGTATATATACATATATATTTATATATCCAGGTTATATATTTCAGCTTTAGTCAGTTTAGGAGGTTTGTGATTTTTGAGGAATTAAATAGGTCTATTTCACCTAAGCTGTTGAATTTATGTGAAGAGTTACTACCTTTTTAATATATCCAATATATGTAGTGTTTCCCCCTTTTTTTCGCCTGAAAAGAGGACAAAGGGGCTAAGTTCCATACTCTCTCTGAGCTTAGAAATTATGTTTTCCACTCAAGTCACCACCAGAGGACCTTTCCTAGAATTCTCTTTTGGGGCCCCATTGCCCATTTCCAGTACATTGAGCTGAGGCCAGGAAATTTCAAAAAGAAAAAGAATGATAAACACTGCTGGTTTCGTGGTATTTCAGATTCCAGTCTTCTTTCTCAAGCCATATGCTATTTACTTTTCGGAGTCCTTAAACAGTTGCTCCACACATTTTTTACCAGGTTGTAGAGCTTCATTCAGTGGGAGAGAAGAAGGGAAGTATGCTCGTTCCCTCTTAACTAAAAGCAGACACTTTGACCAGTGCCTTTTGAGTTTTGGAATTTCTGGCCCTCTAGTCTACTCAGAGGGCCAGATCTATTGAGTAACAAAGGATAATCTACCATGTCAAAATTCAAACTTCAACAGATATCTTTCATTAGTATATTTAAAACATAATGATATATTTTATGATATGCCATTCACAACCCTTGATACACCCAGAGCATTGTCAGGGCTTGTCCCAATGATTCTCAGCCAAGCATTTTTGTCTGCTAAAGAAGTATCCATTTACGAATAGGCTGTCTGCCCCCACCCACCAATGATGAGCCAACCCAGCACCACTTCAAAATCTCTTGCCCTGCTGCTCTCACCTAATCATGCTTATGTTAAGTATGTCTATAATTCCAGAATACCAAGAGGTATAGACAGATACACAAAATGGCAAGTCTGGGACTCAGACTGACTCTCTTCCCCCTAGAGGACTAGGGGCTCCCCTAGTCTTGGTGCTACGGTATCAGTGCCATATCGGTACCAAGCCAGCTGGCTGGAACCTACTTCCGGCCTCATTCCTGCCAGCCTCATTTCCTGGGGGCTGGATCTTGTTCTTTTTCTCTAGTTCTAAGATAATTCTTAGAACAACCTGGCTCTCTAGCTACTACTCCCACTGTCCCCAATTTCAAAGCAAGCTTGTGCCCTCATCCTTTAGATCAGGTTTTCTTTGTTCATAAACTGGACCGAATCTGTCTACTTTTCTTAGTTTTGGTCTTTTATGGGTAAGAACATTTCCCCCACCTTCTACCTATAATGCTTTTTATATCTGCTTTCTCCCTTACTGCATTAATTAGCATTTCATTAAAAAATTAGGTAATAGTGATAATGAGCACCATTTTTTCTTGTTCCTAAATTTAATGGGAATGCCTATAGAGTTTCACATATTGTTTGTTATTTCTCATAACTTATCAATTCAATGTATTATATTAATGAATTTTATTATATCATTCTATGCTAAGATAAAGCTTGATTGATTTTGGCAAATTATTCCTTTATATGCTATTCAGTTATATTTTCTGGCATTTTATTTATGAGTTTGCATATATAAATATATTCCTCAGTGAGACTGAGATATATTTCCCATCAATCACTTTCACTTAGACATGGGTAAGCAGAGCAGGGATCATTCTAAGATAATTATAGATATACCATTCTTTGTGGAAGGGTTTATTATGGTATATATGTTTCTTTTTACCCTAAATCTATCTCCTCCTCTTCTTGTTAGGCACTCTCCTAACTTCCTTGGGAAACTCCTCCTTTAATGTCATTTGAGAAAAGTTGATCTCTTGTCTCATCAATCTTAGGGGGTGGCTCATAACTGAGGCCTAGTTCCCTAGCTCACTCCCATAATCAAAATGATTTAATTCATGGATGGGCACATGATTCAAATTCTAGGACTCTTACTAAAACTGTCAAGAGAGAGAAGTCAATTTTACAAGGGATAATGAAAAGTTAGGATATGGCCCTGAAGGTACTGGGAGGCCTTTCACTATCATGAATAAGAATTTGAACAGAGCCCAGACAAACCATAAGTGATTCTTAATCTCACAAAACAAACTGAGGGTTGCTGGGGGGAGGGGGGTTGGGAGAGCGGGGTGGGGTTATGGACATTGGGGAGGATATGTGCTATGGTGAGCGCTGTGAAGTGTGTAAACCTGGCGATTCACAGACCTGTACCCCTGGGGATAAAAATACATTATATGTTTATATAAAAATTTAAAAAAATAAAAAATTATTAAAAAAAAAGAATTTGAACAGAGCCCAAAGGGAAGAAGGTAAAGCCAAAAAGTAGGGACAGAGAGCTCCTACCACCACCAGTTGATCCTCTGCATTGAGTCAGACTTATAGCCAGATGGTCACAGATCTTTCTCTTACACGAGCCAGTAGGTTCCTTTTTTTAAAGAAAATTATGAATTATTTTATTTTTATTAATTTTTTTTGAGAGAGAGAGAGTGAACACAGCAGAGGGGGACAGAGGAAGAGGGGGAGAGAGAGAATATCAAGCAGGTTCCACACCCAGCACAGAGCCCGATGTGAGGGTTGATCTCATGACCCTGAGATCATAACCTGGGCCAGAAATCAAGAGTCAGACACTTAACTGACTGAGCCACACAGGTGTCCCAATTATGAATTATTTTAAACATGCAGATGAGAGTAGAAAATAATATAATGAACATACAGTTTTATCAAATACATTAAGCATCATAATTTAGGTGTTCTGCGTGTAAGGCATTAAACATTGCAGATTTGAGACAATCTGTATGCTCCTACTAGATCCCAATTCCGACCTACAGATAATAACTGTCATAAATTTAGTGTTTATCATGCCTAACATGACATTATATATTTACTACATAGTTATATATCCCTAAACCTGTTTTATAGATTTTTAAACTTTATAATTTTATCAAATTACAGAGGTACTCAATGCAACTTGACACTTTCATTCAGTGTTGTTTTAGAGATTTACCTATGTTTTGAGGCATAGCTAAAGTCCATTTAAAGTGCTGTATTCTAAATTCCATAAAACTATGTATTCACCATTCTCTCTCCAATATTTCCGGTATTTGACTAGAATGCCATTTTTTCCTTCAAGCTACGCTGAGTTTGCATTTTCTTTGCTTGCCAACCAAAGGGTCCTAACTGACACATTCAAGAAACCTCTAAAGTTCCCCCAGATACAGCTCTTTTCTGAAGGTGCCTAAAATCCCAACTATCAGCATCAATCTTGGTTAAGGGATTGCTTTTGGAAGGCTCTCATAAACTAGAGGTATTTTCCAAGAAGAACCAAAAATGAACTCATGACATTTTGCATAGAACATGGAACTGTTCCTACTTTGGTAGCTATTTCTTTTTTAAAAAGAGCTTTAAATGGAGAACAGTACATAGCTGTCTTCATGGGACTACGAAGGAGGACAGCAGGCCTGAAATGGGTCATAACTGGGGGAAATTCTGAATTCAGATTTAGCCTAAGAGCACCAGGCACCCGAGAGGGCTTAGCAGCTTCGTCTTACAGGGGGAAATGGGGAAGATCAGTGTTGTCTGTGAAAGGCCACAAGGGTCTAATCAGCCAGACCTGGTTTCAAAGCTTCATCCAGTCACTTACTGTCTGTGCAATCAGAGGTAAGTCATTCAAGTTTTTAAGCCTTGATTTCTTCATTTGTAAAATGACATGAGTTATACTGCCTTTAAGGGTTAATCATGTAACATGATGAATATACAGTGACTGGTGAACAACAGATCCTCAATAATGATGATGATGATGATGATTATCATTAATCCAGCCGGTCTCATCAGTTAGGACTACCATTAGAGTTGGCAACTCCCCAGGGATTTTACTGTGGAAGGATGAGTTGAGGACTATTTGCTTGGGGCCCAGTTTCAAAACTGGCGCTTTAAGTTTATTAAGGGGTACGCTTTGTTCTCCAGCAAAGACATCTCTTAGAAGTCTGGAATTTGGACCAAACTCTTCAGGATAACCTCCATCCTCCTACCCTTCAAATATTAGGTTTGAAGAAACAGAAAGAGAAAGCTCATTCTGCCCACAGGCCCTGTCCCCGTGCTTTAATAAAACCACTTTTTAACAGCCCTCCTTCCCTACCCCCCCCCCCAAAAAAGAAGGAATATGAAGAACTACTGAAAAGGGGGAATAAATTTAAAAAAAATTATTTTTAGGTCAGTATGAAGAGAAGGGAGCAAAAAGAAAAGGTGGAATTTCCAATTACTTGAAACTCAGGGAGAAGGGTATAATAGGAGTCAGAGACATTTGGGGCTAATTTCATATCTGAGTGTGCCCCTCCCGCCAACAAGGCTCGGTGACAAATCACCTCTGGGATGTCTTCTCCAATCACTGAGCATCCTTTAATTATTGCAGCATTCAGGTGGTGGAGGCCAGGTGTGGTTCCAAGGAAGATCTTCTGGACACAATACTTCCTAGGGGAGGAGAAAAAGTCAGAAAAAGCAGGCACATGAGGACATGAAAGGACACAGGGACTGATTTATTTCCTGTAAGAGAAATCCTCTACAGCCTGGCCAACACCTACCCCTCTCCTCCCCACCAGACTTTCGCCGAACTGAATTTCTGTAATACTTGCCCCTTCCCACCAGCTTGGACCCCCTCACATCACCAGTGCGACTCACAAAAGCCATCAGAAGGTAGCTGGTGAGTGACTGGTGAGTAGTGACAGTAAAACTGCCCTCGGAGACTCAGGAGTCACTTATACACGTGGTCTGTGAAGGGAGACCTTGTGTCCCCAACTGAAAGCGACCGATGAGGGCACCTCCCGCGCTAGAGTAGACTCCGCTTCCGCTGGCAAGGGCTTCTAGCGGTCAGATCTTCATCACAGGGATCCCAGCGGATCTGGCCAATGGAAGGAAACTGGGAGGTAGTGGAGGTGTTTTGCCAGTTTCCAATAACTTAAGTCCGTTGGTTGAAAAAAAAGAAAAAAGAAAGAAAAAATGCCCTACCCTATGTTTGAAAGCTAGTTAGGGAATCAAGTCTGAGGTAAATCTTCAATCACCTTGAGAACGTAATTAGAGTTGCTGATAGGCCTAAAAGTGAAATAGAGGCGTGCTACAAGGAGAGGTTGAAAAGTTCAACCCTTCAGAAATATCTGGAAGATGAGAAATGTCAGTGCTGGACCCTACCCCTCAAGAGATTCTGATCTAATTGGTGCATGTGAGTTGGGGTGGGGGCTGTAGCTTTGGCTGGTTGGTGGGAGTTTTTCTGGTTAGTTTTGGGTTTGGTTTGGTTTGGTTTGAATTCTTCAGTATTAATGTGCTGCCAGAGAATTCTATGACTTCAGGTCTCCTATGTACTGACACATTACAGTAGCAAGTGGCAGTGTTGGTGATTCTAAAGTAATATTTTCACCTGCAGTAGTGTGAACTCTGCTAGGAGAGCTGTAATCACTTATCAGAATAGGTAATATCTGTAGAACCCAAAGAAGATTGGGGTTTCTTGGGTGTCTAGGAGAGAACTCCATCTAGGAAAGGAAAGGCCCTGAAAAAGCCCAGGAATGGGATATGAGGGGTTTCTCCCCCTTCTTGAACCCCTGAACCACGATATTAACACCATCAGTACATTCTCAATGACTTGTGTACCAATAACATAGGCAATCGTGGTTCATGTGGTGACTTCTTCTGATTGTATGTCAACACAGTAATAAAACTCAGTTACTCACTGCAATGCTCTTGGTTACAGAGCACGTGCTACCAGGCACAGACTTTGTTATTAGAAAATCCTACACTGGTTCGTAGAGGGAACAAAGAGGCTTCCGGAATGCTTGTTATGTTCTGCGTCTTGTGCTGGACGCTGGTTACATGGGTGTGATCAGATTATAAAAATTAATAGAGATATACACTTGGAAATTGTGTACTTTTCAATAGAAAGCATTTTAAAAGATTAAAAAACAGACTACTGCTTCCTTCCAAGATGTGCATGGGGGTGGCTAGACAGTTCTTATCAATGGGAAAATAAACGTTATATTGACCTCTTCTGCTCACAGAGCTTGGGAGGAGGAGAATGGGGGTGGGGTGGAGACTAAGGAAAAGCAGAAATTGTAAAGCCTGCCAGTCCTTAAGTGCTGCACAAGGGTGAGCATTTGAGGAGATGGCCTTTTGTTCAGCAGAGGGATGAATGCATCTTCTCATAGGTGGGGGAGGACCCCAACCTGAGGAGGGGGTGGAGAGCTAATCGCTCTGCCCTATAAGGGAAGGGAATCTAATTTAGGGGAGAGCTAAAGATGAAGGTATCTAGAGGGAAAGGACTGATGAAGCTGTGTGTGATGGCAGATTGGAGACAGGGCAAAAGCCGGAAAGAATGGGGTGCATTCTGGAAATGTAGTGACTGATGGACTTTTAAGAAAAGGGGTATCTACTAGGAATAAACCTAACCAAGGAGGCAAAGAATCTGTACTCAGAAAACTACAAAGGACTCATGAAAGAAATTGAGGAAGATACAAAAAAATGGAAAAATGTTCCATTGCTCATGGATTGGAACAAATATTGTGAAAATGTGTTTATAGCAGTGTTTATAGCAGCAATGTCCATAATAGCCAAACTATGGAAAGAACCTAGATGTCCATCAACAGATAAATGGATAAAGAAGATGTGGTATACATATATATACACAATAGAACACTATACAGCCATCAAAAGAAATGGAATCTTGCCATTTGCAATGATGTGGATGGAACTAGAGGGTATTACACTGAGCTAAATAAGTCAATCAGAGAAAGACAATTATGATATGATCTCTCTGATATGAGGAATTTGAGAGGCAGGGCAGAGGGTTGTGGAGGGTAGGGAAGGAAAAAAATGAAACAAGATGGGACTGGGGAGGGAGACAAACCATAAGAGACTCTTAATCTCAGGAAACAAACTGAGGGTTGCTGGGGAGTCAGGGGGTGGGGATAGGGTGGCTGGGTTATGGACATTGGGGAGGGTATATGCTATGATGAGTGCTGTGAAGTGTGTAAGCCTGATGATTCACAGACCTGTACCCCTGGGGCAAATAATACATTATATGTGAAAGAAAGAAAGAAAAGAGAGAGAGAGAGAGAGAGAAAGAAAGAAAGTATCTAATACTTAATTCCAAATTGTTTATCAACTGCAAGGAAATCACCCTCCTTTGCCCCAATCCTCAGTAATGTCTGTTACCCTACTTATCCTGCTACCCACATACCCTGTAATAAAACCAAACCAGCCAGATAGAGAGCTAGTGTAACTGACTGACCCAGAGAGAGCGTGAGTGATTTGGTTATTTTAACTAGCCCAGTGCAAAACACAGAACTGAATTTTCTTTGAATGGTGATACTTGGCAGATTTGGGGCTGTCAAACTCCAAATAGAAAAGTGTGACACTCCTATAAAGAAGGACTTGGGCCCCTTATGAGATAGCTAATTCTGACACATAGATCATAATTGCTATTTCACCTTGGGATGTAAAAGATCAGTGCCTCCTTAGCAGCTGTGATGTGGGATAAAGAGTAGTAAAACTTGAAGTCAGAGGACTGACTACATTTCTTGGGAAAGCCACTTACCACCTCTAAGCTTGTTGATCATCTATAAAATGGAGGAAATGACTCTCATGTAGAAACACTCCATGATCTAAATGGAAGAACGTATTTGAAGTAAGTCCTTCACCAGATCACATATGGTAAATAATAAATAATGATTCCTTCTTTTAATTCCATAATGTTGTATATAGAAATATTTTGTAAATTATAAAGCCATAAAAATTATTTGTGAAATTATTGAGAACTAAAATTTGTTGATTATCGAAAAGTATGTTCCTTCATAAGAGCAGATTTCCAGGAGCAAAATAATATTTTTGTGCAGTGAATTTAATTAGTGGTTTTAAGTGCGGTGATTTTCAGCTGGAGTGATTTTGCCCCCATGGGTCATTTGGCAATGCCGGATAGTGCTATCAACACCTAGTAAGCAAGAGGCCAAGGATCCTACAGAATATCCTTCAAGGCACAAGACAGCTTCCTGCAACAACTGTCCAGCTCAAAATGTCAAAAGCACCATTGTTGAGAAACCCCATTTTGGTGGTAAGGCAAGTTATTCTGGTTAGTCCTGGTTTCAACTTTATTGATGCCTACGCACATATTAACATTCTTTAACCTTCAAGTATTCCTTCCTTAGCTTGTGAACCCTCATAAAGAATGAGAAAATTCCCCTCTAAAGTGACCCCTATGATTATATGTTCAGGCATATAACCCATGCACTTGTAATAACAATGCAAAGCTTGTGATCTGCCCCCAGAAAAGCCTAGAAAACACTGTCACTACACACTCTCCCCCCATACCCCATTAAAACATCCATTACATTCTGTCAAGTGCTACCATTTTGAAATTGATACAGTCCCGCCTGTCTCAAGCACCGCTTAGTAAACCAAATTCCAACATAGTCAACTCATTTCATGATTCCATGATGTGGATGGAGCTCTTTCTGGCACAGCTGGTGATTGCCCCAGGTAAGAGACCCTCCTCCATACCAACCCTAAATCTTAATTTTAGAGATCAGAGTGAAAGGACTTGGAGCTAGAAGAAACAATTGTTCAGACACATTTCTGACATGGCACACTACTTTTCAGAAAGTGTGTGTGCCCCCCCTCCCCCCTCCCCCCAGCAGCTAGGTCTCTAACAAAGAGCGTAGCTAATAACCTGGAGCAACTGAGTGGCTGGGACTGCTCTGTTCAGGTTCCTCCTCTCCCATTGTCTGTGCCTCTACTGCTGCCATCCTATCACTGGCTCCATGATAGGCTCTGCAGGTTCAACAGAAAGGTCAGAGCCAAGCCAAGGGCAAAGGATGCCGGCACAGAGTGGGGAACAAGCAGCACAGAATTGTTCTAGAGTGCAGTAAAGATGATTCTACAGGGACGCTTGGGTGGTTCAGTCGGCTAAGCGACTGCCTTCAGCTCAGGTCATGATCCCAGGGTCAAAGGATCAAGTCCCTTGTCAGGCTCCCTGCTCGGTGGGGAGTCTGTTTCTCCCTCTGCCTGCCACTCCCCCGCTTGTGTCCTCTCTCCCCTAGCAAATAAAGAAATAAAATCTTTAAAAAAAAAGATTCTAGACATAACTTGTCATTTTTCAAAACGTTATTTATTTGATCCTTTTAACAACCCAGTGATGTAAGCAAGATAAGTAATTTCATCCTAGGCTATAGATGAAAAAAACAAATAACCAAAACAAAGCAAAACAAAACAAACAAACAAAAAAGAAACCCCAAGAAACGAAGAAACAAAAAATCCCCAGACCAATAAAGTTTGAGTGCCTTGCTCTAAATTATTCAACTATTAAATGTCTGTGATCCAGATCATCTAGCTCTTAATACAGAGTTCTGTACCCTGTAAGCACACTATCAACCCTACCTTAAGGTCCTTTCCTTCCAGTTACCTGGATTTGTCTTAGTTGTAGGAGCACAAAGGAAAACTGGGGGATACAACCTGGTTGTAGCCAGGCCTGCAGTCTGCAGAAAAGGGGCAGAAATCTTCCTGCAGAACAACATTTGAGCCGGCTGGTATTCTCCATACCAAAAAAGACCAGCCCTACAAAAATATTTGGGGAAAGCATTTATTTCCTAAAAAGTCATTTCCATACCATAATCAATCATCCTGGGAGGATTTTTCAAAATTAGTCTTTAAATAAAATAATAAACAAATTTTTTCTTGCTTAATTTTACCCTGGCACTCTAATTTAAACTATATTACTGCGATGTAATGTGCTTTTCTTCCAGATGATTATTTTAAAAACATATGAAAACAGCTTGTTCTAAAGGAGCAATGTCATGACCTGAATACATATACTAATTCCCTGCATTGACTCTCTGAACTATTCATTCTCCCTTGAAAGGATCTTTGAGTTCCCTTAACTTCCTGTTACTTGAATACTCACGCAATTGTTTGTATACAGAATGTACAGATCTTTTTTTTTTTTTCTTTCTGAGAATGTGGAGCCCTACTTGTTCCACTTAGAGGAAGTCATTTCGATGAGGGTTTTGTGTGTTTTTGTGTACAGAGGTCATTCTGGTTTCATTTTGTTTGTTTTCAGGGAAGCTAAAAGTTTTGCAACTAACTCTTGGTACTATTTAAAGGTAGAATTTTTTTTTTTTTTATATATAGCTACACAATTATAGCTTGTCTTTCTAACTGTGAAGGACAAAACCAAGAATGCAGTGTTCCCCTAGCAGTAGATAGGCTCTGAATTAAGAAGATATTCATTTAAACTTCTACAAGCACAATTCAGTTATATTGTTACTGCTTTTTACGACTATACTTTGAAAAGTCATAACTTCAAAGACAGAGTAAAACTCTGAATGAGTGGATGTGATTCATTCACTTCCTCTAACCCAGAGGGGCTGCAGCTGGACAGAAGTATTTTGCTCTGGGATCATTTACTTCTAGGAGAAAATGGGGAGACATTTCAGGAGTCCCTATGAACTCACAAAACTTTAGCACAGATCAAGAGAGGCAAGAATGTCATTGGATGAAACCAATTTGTTTTAGCTCACCAACTCTGTAACATTTCAGTCCTATCTTTGAACTATACAATAATGACTTCTCATAACTACATGGTTATTTTTACATCCTCAATCCATTTTTTTTTAAGATAGCAAAAATTTTATCGTGGTTGGCAAATGCCTGCTTCAGCGAACAAGTTTATTGGGACCACATTAAATCAAACCAAGAATCCATCAACTATCCCTCCCTCCATTCCTCTCTCTCCCCCTCTCCCTCACTCTCTCCCTCCCTCCTTCTCTCTTGCACACACACTTTATTGTGAAATATTACCACATGTAAAAGGTATGTGCATAGTTGAACAAATAGCAAAAAAAAAAGTATGCCAGCGCAGCCATCCTACAGGTTACAAAATAGAAATTTCCGAAACTAGCACCCACCCAGCCGACCTTCCTACTCCCTAAACCCTGCTTCCCCCAGAGAGAGCTCTGCTCATCTCCACTGTTATGCTAATCACTTCCCACTGGACTTTTATGCTAATCATTTCCTATTCTCCTTTATATTTTTACCCTGTAAGCCTCCATCCATAAATAAGTGTTTAGTGTTGCCTGTCTTTAAATTTCTTAGGTGGAATGATCTGTTTAGTCCTGCTTTTTTTCTTAATTTGTTTATAACCTGTATCTATATTGTATGTAGCTATAATTCATCCAATTTCATTGCTAGCTAAGATTCTACTTTGTAAAAATACCACACTTCATTAATCCTTTCTGACAATGATGACTCTTTGGGCTGTTTCCAGTTTGGGGTAATTTTTTTTAATGTTATTTATTTATTTGACAGAGAGAGAGAGCACGTGAGCGGGAGCACAACTGGGGGCGGAGGGGGGGGGCAGCAGGCAGAGGGAAAAGCAGGTTTCCCACTGAGCAAGGAGCCAGATGATGGACTAGATCCCAGGACACTGGGATTAGGACCTGACCTGAAGGCAGCAGCTTAACTGAGTGAGCCACCCAGGAGCTCCTAGTTTGGGGTAATTTTATCAACAATGTTGTGATACAACAACTGCTGTGAACATTCTTGTACATACATCTCAGGTATAACTAGGAGTGGAATCTCTGAGTCATAGGGTAGACATATTGTGAACATTATCCTACAGTGTCAAACCATCTGCCAATGCAGTTCTACCAATTTAGACACTCATTTATGCTACATATGAGTTCTCGTAGTTCCACATCTTTGCCAACTCTTGGTATATTGTGAGACCATAACATTTTTTCAATCATGTAGCAACATACTTGTTGCAACCAAATGGTTCAAGGAAAAAAAAATGTTTTGGGGATACCATTCTTTCAAGTTTTCTGGAAATTCAGAATTGTTTATCCAAAAGTCCTCATCCAGACGTCTGGGTGGCCCAGTCGGTTAAGGGTCCAACTGTTGGTTTGGCTCAGGTCCTAATCTCAGGGTCTTAGGATTTGAGCCCCAAGTGGCTCTGTGCTCAGCAGGAGTCAGCTTGAGATTCTCATTATCTCTCTCTCTCTCTCCCTCTGCCCCTCCCTCCCCAAAATAAAAAATCTTTAAAAAAAAGTCTCATCACTTCATCACTTCATCCCAGCTAACATTTCCAACAAGTGGAGTTCCACATCCTCGTCTAGATATTTAAAAGGTACAAGTCAAGCTAATAAACAATGAAACAGAAAAGCACCAGTTCAATAACACTAAAGTAGTATCTCATGCTGTTAATTTACACCCCCCCATCACTAATGAGATTGAGCACCTATTCACATCTATGGGCATTTGGATCTCCCCTTTGGTGAAGTGCCTATTTGGGGTCTTCTGCCTATTTTTAGGGTTCTCGATCGTTTTTACATTGTGTAAGTTCTCAAAATGCTCTGAATACTAGTCCTCTGTCAGTGACGATTGAAATACACGATGGCGGGGTGCCTGGGTGGCTCAGTGGGTTAAAGCCTCTGCCTTCGGCTCAGGTCATGATCTCAGGGTCCTGGGATGGAACCCCGCATCGGGCTCTCTGCTCAGCGGGGAGCCTGCTTCCTCCTCTCTCTCTCTCTCTGCCTGCCTCTCTGCCTACTTATGATCTCTGTCTGTCAAACGAATAAATAAATAAATAAGTAAATAAATTTTAAAAAAGAAAAAAGAAAAAAAATACACGATGGCTTGTGCTTTCACTTATTTTATGATGTTTTTAAATGAAATTCTTCATTTCGAGTAATGCAACTTGTGTTTTCTTTTATGCGTTTTTGGAGGGGGTCATGTTTAAGAAATTCTTCCCTTTCCTGCAGCAGGGAAGAGATCCTCCCATATTGTCTTCTAAAACTTTATAGTTCTGCCTTTCCATTTTGGCCTTAATCTGATTGGTTTTGACTTTTGTATCTGATATGAGGTTAGAGGTTCAGTTTCATTCTGTTCCATATGGACATCCCATTACCTGAACACTTTTATTGTAAGAACTTTCCTACTAGTCTGTCTACCACTTTTTCCGTATAGCAAGGTCCGTGTACGTGCACAGCCTTCTCTGAACTCTCTAATTGTCCGTTGCATTACTAATATCAGACAATCTTAACTACTACAGCTTTAGAAATGTCTTGATAGCCAGGAGAGGAAATCTTACCATCTTGTACATCTTTTTCAAGGATATCTGGGCTACTTTCGGCCCTTTAAATTCCATATGAATTTTAAATGTCTTTTTTGCATACATTTTAGAATCCATTCATCACGTTTCACAGACACAGACACACAAAGCTTTTGGAACTTTCCTTAAGATTTCACTGAAAAAAGTTACTGACTTTTTAAAATCTGTAAATAAATCTGTGAAAATTTTACTTTTTGCATTATTGATTTAATCTGTGAACACGGTGTTTTTCATATATTTAAATCTGTGAATATCTCTTAAGTTTGCTATTTTTGCTATACATACACCCTTTCTATAGCTTTAGTCAGATCTATTCCTGGAAAATTGACTCTGTCTGATGTTATTGGAAATCGTATATTTTTAAGAATTTCCTGGTTTGGGGTACCTGGGTGGCTCAGTTGGTAAAGCAACCTCCTTTGGCTCAGGTCACGATCCCAGAGTCCTGGGATTGAGTCCTGTATCGGGCTCCCAGCTCCTTGTCCCCTCTCATGCTCTCTCTTACTCGCTCTCTTTCTAAGATAAATAAATAAAAATCTTTTTAAAAAAGAACACTAGGAGCAACAAAAAAGAATTTTCTGGTTTACGGAAACACAACTGAAACTTGTGTATTGATTTTATATAGCTCTATCTCATTCAACTTCCTTGTTAACTCTAATATTTCATCTGTATATTATATTGTTTTACCAAAAACACAACTCTAATATTTCATCTGTATATTATATTGTTTTACCAAAAATTCATATGTGTCACATATGAATTATACTAGTTTCATTTCTTCCTTTCCAATCATCAAAACTTGATGTCTCTCACTTGGTTTATTGCTCTGCCTAAGAGCACTATTAAAATGTTAAATTGAAGATGTGGCATGAACATTCTTATCTCTTCTTTAACTCCAAGGGAAACTTCAATGACTCACCATTACATACAAAGTTTATGGAAGGATTTCTGGTAATCTACAAATAATTTTGCTTTTATTCGACAATAGCTGGAGGGTTCAATCATAAATGATCATGAATTTTATCAAGTACTTTCTCTGAATCTATTGAGATTATTATAGGACGTATTACCTTTGTCAATCAATTTCCCCCTTTTTTTTTAAATTGAGGTACAAATAACATATAACATAATATACAGTTTCAGGTGCACAAAATAATGATCCAATATTTGTATACCTTGTGAAATGACCATCACAATAAGTCCAATTAACATGTGTCACCCTATATAGTTACAAAATTATTGGTTTTCTAATATTAACTTCACATCTTTCATATAAACCCTACTTGATAATAATGGTTATCTTTTTTTACAGATTACTCAATTTAGTTTGCCTGTCATTGTCCTTTCCTGTTTTATCCTTTTTGCGCTTTAATGTCAAAGTTATGCTAGTCTCACAAAATAAGTCTTCCCCCTTCTTATTCCTATTATCTGAAAGATTTTATGCAAGAAAGTGTTATTCCTTCCTTTAATGCTTGGTAGACCTTATCAGTCTATGGGCCTGAAGTTTTGGTTTTTATAGCTATTTGATTACTGATAAAATTTCTTTAATTTTGTTTGTTTATTGTTTATTTATTTAATGAGTATTAAAGCTTTCTTTTTTTTTTTAGTTCATTTTAAGGTTTTGCTTGTTTTTCTTAAGAATTCATCCCCATTATGCTTGTCTCTTTTTTTTTTGGTGTAAAGTATTTTGTTTTGTTTTGATTATAAACTATTTTATTTCTGTAACATCCGAGATGTATCTCATTTCCATTCTTGATTATTGAGGCTTTCCTTTTTTTCTTCACTTAGTGTTCCCAGAAATTTATTAAGTTTATAGTTCTTTCTAAAGACTCATTTTGGTCTTTTTCAATCCTCTCTACAATCTGTTCCTTATACATTTCATTAATTTCTTTATTTCCTTATTTCTCTTTGTTTAGGTTCATTTTCATGTTCTTCTTCTATCTTTTTTAAATGGAGACTTATCATTGATTATCAGCATTTCTTCTTCTCCATTATATTCATTAAGGTTCTGTATTTCCTTATAAGACAACTTCGACTGCGTCCCATAATCTTTTTTTAAAGATTTTATTAATTTATTTGAGATAGAGAGTGAGAGAGAGAAAGAGAGAGAGAAAGAGCATGAGCTGGGGGACAGAGGAAGAGGGAAAAGCAGGCTCCCCACTGAGCAGGGAGCCTGATGTGGGGCTCAATCCCAGGACCCCAGGATCATGACCTGAGCTGAAGGCAGATGTTTAACTGACTGAGCCACCCAGGCTCCTCAGTGTCCATCAGTTCTGCACCCTCCTGTCAACTCTATCCCATGGGCTTTCACTGAATACATAGAGGCATCCATGCCAAAGCCCGGGAGTGGGTAAGGAGGACTGAGAAAAACCTCTCTGAATGTTTCACTCAGTACGAGGCATTGACTGGCAGCTTCCTAAAGCTAGGGGAGAGCAGAGTCCTGAGACAAAGACCCCTGGGCTCTACAGGCGTTCAATGAGCGCGCTGCATCGGCCATCAGGATAAAGCATAGAGAGATCTCCTGAGGCCCTCTGAGCGGGGATCATAATTGAAAAGCAAAGAGAATTTCCCATTGACCCAAAAACTTGGTAGCTAGCCTGTAAAGCAGAAAGTGATCTTCCATGGTTTACAAAGCTGCTGACGTGGTTATAAAGCATAAAGACATGAACCCTCATGTTTATAGCAGCAACGTCCACAGTAGCCAAAACATGGAAAGAGCCCAGATGTACAATGACAGACGAATGGATAAAGGAGATGTGGTAAATACATATAATGGAATATTACTCAACCATCAGAAAGAATGAGGTCTTGCTATTTGCAAGACATGGATGGAACTAGAGATAGGTATGATGCTAAGCAAAATAAGTCAGAGAAAGATAAATACCATGATTTCACTCACATGTGGAATTTAGGAAACAAAACAGATAAACATAGGGGAAGAGAAAGAAAAATAAAATAAGATTAAAAACAAAGAGGGAGGCAACCCATAAGATACTCTTAGCTCTAGGAAACAGAGGGTTACCGAAGGGGAGGTGGGGGGGAAGATGGGGTAAAAGGGTGGTGGGCATTAAGGAGGGCACATGATATGATGAGCACTGGGTGTTATATGCAACTGATGAATCACTAAAGTCTACCCTGAAACTAAAAACAACAACAAAACCCCAATAACAACAACAACAAAACATCTACAGGGACCTACGCCCTGCTAAAGGGAAAGTGGTGGTCCTGCCCTCAAGACACCTGCAGCCAGGGGCACCTGCGTGGCACAGTTGGTTTAGCATCTGACTCTTGGTTTGGGCTCAGGTCATGATCTCAGGGTTGGGGGATCGAGCCCCACATCAGCCTCTCACTCAGTGAAGAGGCTGCCTGACATTCTCTCTCCTCTCCCCTCCCCACTTTCTCTCTCTCAAATAAACAAGTCTTTAAAAAAATAAAAAACTGAAGCTGGTGTTGACCCGAGTCTACCAAAACTGCAACAAAGTCCCTACTCAGTTCAACTAAAGATTAGATTAACTCAGGCCCCTACATTTACTTTCTGGGAGTAAATACTATTTTCCTCTCCCTTGTTTTTTCACACATAATTGCCTGATCTAATATTAAAAATTATGGCACATTCAAAGAAGGAAGAAAATGTAAGAAAGGAAACAATGAATAAAAGTGAACCCAGAGATGGCCCAGACAGTGGCCTTATCAGAACAGGACATTAAAATAACTATAATAAATATGTAAAAGAACCTAGTAGGTAAAAAATGGACAATGCATAAATAGATGGGCAATATCCAGAGAGAGCAGGAAATTATAAAAAAGAAACAAATAAAAATGTTAGAAATAAAAACATAACAGGGGTGCCCAGTTTGCTCAGTCGGATAAGCAACTGCCTTCAGCTCAGGTTACGACCCTGGGGTTCTGGGATTGAGGCCAGCGTCCCCCTCCGTCACGCTCAGCGGGGAGTCTGCTTCTCTCTTTCCCCTTGCCCCCTTGCACCACTCATGCTCTCTCTCTCTCAAATAAATAAATAAAATCATTAATAAAATAAAATAAATATAAATATAATTAAAAATTAAAAACAGACATAAAAACATAACAGATATGAGAATCATTCAATGGACTCAGCAGACTAGACACAGCAGGGGAAAAGAAATCAGAGAGCTTGTAGACAAGTCAACTGAAATTATTCAACTTAAACAAAGGTGGAGAGGGGCGGAATGAGGTTAGAAAGAGAGAATCTGAGTTCTGTGGGACAGTAATAATAACGACCTAACATCGTGCATGCAATGGAGTCCCCAAGGGAAAGGGAGAATGGAACATAGGGATAATCCCAAGAAATAATGGTTGTGAAATTTCTTGGATTAATGACATTAACTCACAGATTCAAGAATCTCAGGGGCCTCCCAGCAGGATAAACATGAAGAAAACCGCTCCTGGACACAACAGAGCCAAACTGTTAAGAACCAAAGAGGGGCAGCAAATCTTACAGGCATTCACAGAGGGGAAAAAAATGCCTAAAGAGAAATAATAATGTGAGGGGCGCCCGAGGGCTCAGTCGTTTGAGCCTCTGCCTTCGGCTGAGGTCATGATCTCAGGGTCCTAGGATCCAGTCCTCGCATCAGGATCTCAGCTAGAGGGAGCAGGGAGCCTGCTTCCCCCTCTCTCTCTGCCTGCCTCTCTGCCTACTTAAGATCTCTCTCTCTCTGTCAAATGAATAAATAAAATCTAAAAAAAAAAAAAAAAAGGCGCGCGCGAGAGAAATAATGATGCAAATGATGGCTGAATTCTCCCAGAAACAACGAAAACCAGGAAACACCAGGCCGGCATCTCTAAAGTCCTGCAAAGGGAGGGGTGGGGGAGGGGAACTGACAAACTAAAATTCTATATCCAGCAAAATCTTTCCTCCAGAACTGAAGGCAAGGTAAAGACATTTTCAAATGGAGTAAAACGGAGAGAATTCATTGCCCCAGACTGTCGCTGCGAGAAATGCCCGCAGAAAGTTTTCAGGCTGAAGGGACATGACACCCACCAGAAGCAAGACTTCAGACACACCGCAGAGCACTGGGAGCAAGAAACACGTGGGTTTAGACCAACTCGGCCTGAAAGCGTGGCTTTCATCCCCAAGCCGTGATCACCAACACTTTGCGCTAACGGACGTGTTACGGGAGGTGGGGACCTGTCCCCTGCCGTGTCAAGGGTCGGCCGCAGTCTCTAGCTCTGCTGTGACATTGGTGAGCTCTTCCCCTACAGACACCGCTCCCGGGGTTCTTCCTTTCTTTCCCCTTGACGACGGTTCTTCCGTACAGACCGTTTTAGATGGAAACCTGAGACGCCGCCTGCCTGCGATGTGGCAGGACCTGGCCATTCTGAGCGACCCCAGAAGGGCAGGAGCCTTGGGGTGGGGCAGGCGGCGGGGAAGCGCGCAGCGGCCGGAGCGGCCGGAACTCAGACCCGCTCCAGCGCCGCTCGCAGGAGCTCGGGTGCAGCTGGCCGCCGGCCGAGTGCCTCTGCTGTTCCCGTCCAAGAGAGCTTCTTGTTCTGGGCAGGCCGTCGAGGCAAATCAAAGCCTTCTTCTTTCTTTATTGCTGGGATCCCTGCTGCTTTAGTTTAGAATTCACAGTACACAGAGCCCAGAATGTGTCCCTTACTCAGCGCACCCCCAGAGATAGAATAGCGCAACTGTCTTTCAACCTTGCAGGTTTTTTTTTTTTTTTTACCACCCCCGCCCCTTACTTTCCCATACTGTTTCCAGTTTTCATCCCTTTTTGTATCTTCTTGATATTTTAATGTGAAAGTTACAGAGGTCCCAGCAGGTAAGTACAATTTTTTTTTTCACTTGTATTATGTAAACTTTCATAGATACAGGAAAGCAGAAATAATTTTACAGGGGATAGTCGACCTAAAGTATTGCTTAGGATTGACAAATTTTAATTTTTAGACACATATGACAATAGATTTTAGTTTAAGCAGGTTGTTGTTATGCACGTTCTCAGGAACTAACGAGCGTTAGCTATGCTTTAAAATATTAATAATAAAAAATAATTCACCACGGAAATAAAAACTGGATTATAAATAATTGGGCTATAACTGATACGTCTGTGTAACATTGATACATGGGGAACCAAAGCGATCGCTTCAACTACGCACGTTTTAAAACTTTTTGTGAGAGTTACTTGCACAATTTTTCACAACTATCCATGGCATTCCAGATAAAAATCAGCCAAATGAGGGCAAAAGAGAAATCAGTGACCTCTATGTCAATCTGGGCCTATGTTGTGCCAAGTGCAAGTTTACCTAAAATGTAAATCAATCTTAGAATTCAAGAGATCTCCTTTTGTAGATGCTTTTTAAAGGATATTATCTAGTTATATAGTCTCATGCCCGGCGAGGGCAAGAATGAGAGGCTTCTTTTGGTTTTTATGACTCATCACCTTCTCATACTTACAAGATTTGTGAGAAAACCCCAGCAGCAGTAAATGGGGTGACTTCTTGAAAAGTCACAGGATGGCCTCAATGTCCTTTAAGAGGGGCACTTACACTACAAGTTTTTTTAAAAGGGTATGTTTTGGGGCACCTGGGTGGCTCAGTGGGTTAAAGCCTCTGCCTTCGGCTCAGGTCGTGATCCCAGGGTCCTGGGATGGAGCCCCGCATCGGGCTCTCTGCTTGGCGGGGAGCCTGCTTCCTCCTCTCTCTCTGCCTGCCTCTCTGCCTACTTGTGATCTATGTCTGTCAAATAAATAAATAAAATCTTTAAAAAAAAAAAAGGTATGTTTTATACCAAAGCCTTGGTTGCAATATTCTTCCATGTTACGTCCCCCCCACCCCGTAATACAGCATTTTAAAACATCCCAGCCAAGGGACCATAAACCACTCTTAACTCTTATATAATAATTCCCTGAATATTATTATTATTATTATTATTTAAAATTACATTCCCCTGGCACACGTTACAAAGAAGTTTTCCTACAGATCAAAACCATGAGCTTATATGGAGCCAACGTTCATTTCGACTTAAATCACCACCCACCTGGGCCTGACTCAGGCTGGCAGTCCAAAGGGAAAATCCTGCCTAAGTGCATTACGGTCTCTGGATCCGTCCCCTGCTCAGGTGCACAAAACCAGATTAATCGGGAGAGGCGACAAGGCAAATTTGCCTGGAGATGAATTCTGGGAGACAGCAGGGCTGAGGATAACCCAGCTGCTTGGCAAGGAGTTAAGCAGAAATGAGTTTTGAATGCAACAGTTTGAGAAAGAACAAGGTTGCTCGAGATTCCACACCGTTGTCAAGAACTTGCTGAAGCTTTCAGCTAGAAGTGCTTTCAAGACAAGGCTTTTCCTTCTGGAGAAGCTTAAGACCTGAACACCGGCCATCTTTTGTTATTATGAAACTTCATAAGATATAAAACTTTAAAACAAAGATTCGTGTTCAAGGATCGTATTAAAATACAAAGAAGCTAGAATTGATCTGTTCGTTGCCTTTAGAGATCCCTTTCAACTCGAGTGTTTTACATACCCAAAGTAGGATCCCTTTTCAAATTAACTTTCAGGAAAAGGAAGGGGAGTTTTATTGGATAATTATTGCTCTTTCCTTTTTCCCATGGGCCGGATTTTGCCAGGTGGATAAAGAGTGTCCATTGGCTGGATCTACCTTTAAATATCTTTAGTTCTCTTAAGTCTCCAGGACATTGCTTATTTAGGACAGGCATTAATCACCCTCTACCAAAGGGCCTAGCGATGTGGTGGGTCTCCTGAGAAGCTGGTGGGGAGGAGATGCTGAATGCCTTAGGTTGGGTTAGTCAAAAGCCCAGAAGCCTGGGAGACCGTGTTGGTTGCTCTTGGAAGTTTAATCCCTGTAACTGTTTGGAGAACCCTGATAGCATTTCCAGCTGCTCCATCCATGGTGGCTGGATGATGGAGACAAGGTCCTTAATCTCTAAGGCCCATTTCCTCATCTGTAAAATGAGACCAATAGTAATGCCTACATCATAGCGCTGTTTTCAGGATTTGTGATGCATGGAGAGCAAAAAGTAAATGTTAAGCATATGTCAGCATTGCTGTCATGTCTGTGTGTGTGTGTGACTCACAGAAGTGCAATGAAGACCGATTTTTAATTTGTGCCAGTAGGATTTCATTGTTAGCTTTCGTCAGATAGGTCATGTTCCTAAAATTTTTTCATGACCATGAAAAGATCACAAAAAAAACCCACTGACAATGAGGGGCGCCTGGATGGCTCAGTCTCTGCCTTCGGCTCAGGTCATGATCTCAGGTCGTGTGATCAAACCCCGCATCGGGCTCTCTGCTCAAGAGGGAGCCTGCTTCCCCCTCTCTTTCTGCCTGTTGCTCTGCCTACTTGTGAACTCTCTTTCTTGTCAAATAAATAAATAAAATCTTTTGAAAAAAAAAAAAAAAAGACTGAGAGCTGAGGCAGAGGGAGACTAGGGATCCCCCAGAATGGCTGTTCCCAGGTGCCCTTCCAGTTCCAGCACCATTGAAAGCTACCTTTTGGGACTAAGAGAGAGCACTCTTGGGAGCCTCTGTGAAACAGGCTTAGTGTATGTGTGTGATTATTCCTCAACAAATATATGAAGCTCTGCTTTGGGGACACATGTCATAGATCCACAAAAAGAAATCCGTAGAAACATTATGGACCTTAAAAACTCTGTAGGGACCTCACTAATGCTCAGTTACTTTTGCTGCTTATATTTATGAAGAAACCCTTCAAATTACTGAAAAAGGTGACCCAAACAGGGACAACATAAACATGCTTTTAATGTAACTAGTGTCCAGATGGTTACAGTTTAGTTGCAAATAAATGCACAACAAATGAAATTACAAAATGCAGCTTCTGTCCCCATGGGATGATTTTATGGCTTTTGTGTCCATTTTGCCAAGTACATTCTCAACGTGGAGGCCTACCTAGTGCTCAAAGTCACTGATACTAGGGAATGAGCTACACTGAAAGACATTCAGGTTCTTGGGAATTTTGGTTTTTTCTTTCCTATTTTACTTTTTCTAAAAGAAAAATGTAATTCGTTTTTTGCTTGTTTTGCCAGAGAAACATGGAAGGACTCTTAATTTTATTTGCATTTGAAAAGAGGTCATAATATCACACTTTGGATTCTGACTCCTATTCAGACATTCTGAGCCACAGGGGAACACGGCTCACAAACACTCAAATTCATAATGTGGCTGCTGACATCATAGGGAATTATTTTATTGTTCCATTGGCCAAATACTGGGGGGAAAGTCAGACATTGAATACAACTCAACTAAATATTAACATCTCTTGGGCTTTATAACACATTGTACTCTGGTATCACCCGTGGTGCTGGAAGAAAAGATATTTTTTCTAGGTTACATAAATTCTTGATTTTCATCTTCTGAGATGGTACAATGGCTACAGAGGGCTCATAAAATCATATGTGTCTTAATTTTACGCACAGAGAGTGGCATGAAACTGAAAGGCTTTAGTTCATCCACTCTTGTGAATGTATTCCTATAGAAATGCCCCAAACTAACATTTGACTGATGCTTTAATTTTGCAAGAGATGCACAAAATTCAGGAAAATTATAAAACCGGGGACATTTGATTCCAACAGTCTAATTTGTCCTAGGTTGTTGATTTCTTAAAACCGCAAATCCTCCGATTTCTTTTAGACATATTTTCCAGGAGGTATTTATAAACACTAACACAATTCCTGGTGGTGTGAAGACACTGCCTTAACATATTTACGGAATAGTGTAACTTCTGAAATTAAGGGACCAGTGTTACCAACTGTTTGTCCATTGAGGATATTAACAACAAGCAAAACCGACCATTTATTATCCCAGCATCCTTTCAGCTCAAATGTAATATGTCCAAAAACAAAACTGCTCATCCTTTCCTGCCAACACAAACCGGTTTCTCTGGTGTCATCCAGCTTAGCCAGTGGCACCCCCAATCCAGCCAAAAATGTCTGCTCGAGCCAAAGGCTTAACAGTTATTCCTGACTTCTTAATTTCTGTCACACCTGGCATCCAATGTGGTAGCAAAGTCCTTTGGCTCCATCCTTTCCAATTATCCCTAATCCAATCACTTCCCAGCTCCCTGATCTCCCAGCACTCGGGTCTAAACCATCATTCTTTCTGGGCTGATCTACAGCAGGAGGTTCTTAACTGGTCCCTTACGTGCCCTCTTGCACTTGGTCCTTAGCCCATTCTCCCCGGAGCTGCTGCGGAGCTGCGAGGGTAATCGTTTTAAAAGACGGATTAAATTATTTCACTCCGCTGTGGCTTCTCCAGCCCATTAGAATAAAGCCAACTTCCTTCCATGGCCGACAGGGCTCCAAATGACCTGCCCCTTGCTTACCCCAGACCCTAACGCTGTCTCACCCTCCCGCTGGCTCACTCGGTTGCACCCAAGCATGCAACCTTCCCATCCCGAGGGCGCACCGAGCATGCACTCACCCCAGTACTTGGCCCATGTGGTCCATCTCCTTGGACTGCACTTCGGATAGGCTCTTGGCTCATAGTCTGTCCTCTTTTGGGTCTCCTCCCATGTGATGGAGTCAGAGAGGCAGTCTCGGACCACCCAGCTAGAGGACCATTTATGTCCCTCTCTAACCAGTGGTTCTCAGTTCTGGTTGTACAGTAGACCTACCTAAGGAGCTTAAAAATCCAGTTGCCCAAGCTGTACTCCAGAGCAACTAAAATAGAATCTATCCAGGTGGGATGAAGGCTTCAGCATTTCTTAAAGCTCCCAGGTGCTGGGAGGCCTGGGTGGCTCAGTCGGTTAAGCGTCTGCCTTTGGCTCAGGTCATGATCCCAGGGTCCTGGGACGGAGTCCCACATGGGGCTCCTCGCTCAGCAGGGAGCCTGCTTCCCCCCTGCCTGCTGCTCCCTTTGCTTGTGTGTGCTCTCCCTTTCTGTCTTGACAAATAAAATCTTTGAAAGAGAAAAGCTCCCAGGTGTTTCCAGTGTTGAGCCAAGCTGCAGCCCCACTGCTTGGACTCCTGACCTTGCTTCATTTTTCTTCATAGCACTTATTGCATAATTACTTACTACATAGCACTATGCATTTGTTCGTTTTCTGGAATTTGCTCTGGTGTTAAAAGGCTTCCTGTGTTTCATTCACTGCTAACACGTGAGGACCTAGGACAGTTTCTTGCAAATTACAGGAATTCTTAATTTCATAAAAGGGCATCCCCCCCACTTCCAAAACAGAAAGAAGATAGCATCAGAAATAAGAACATAGTCCTTTCCAAGAAACAAAGTTTGACTTTATGCTAATTTTTTTAGCTTTGAGTGCAAAAATATTGCGATGTGATGTTGTGTGTTATTTGATTATTTTCCTTTAGATATTTTCTAACACCGCAAGAGAAGTAGAACTAAAAAGCCAGCTTGTTCAGTTACTTCATTTTTGATGCCATTTCAAAAATGGCAGCAATATTCACTACTATTTTTTACTAAACCCGAGACAGTCTCCCAAGATACCAAGAGGCGCTCAGAAGACCAGACCCCACTCCTCAGACTATCATCCAAAGCCAAGGGCTTAGAGCCAGGTACGAGTGATGGCTGGGCATTGGAGGGCTCTGCCACATCTTTCCAGCCTTGAGTAGCCAAACATCTGGCAGTATTGTTTCTCTTGGTCCTGGGGAAGTGGGGGTAGGACTTTTGGGGAGGGGAAGGAGGCAAGAGAAATGGATATATTCCTTCTGCATACACAGTTATCTAGGAAGAAAAGCACTTTCTTGAAGGGGAAGAAGCAGGTATCACAGGTGAACAAGGCCTAGTACTGGTTTTCCTTAGTCTGTTAAATAAAAAAGAAACTTCCTCTCCCGCTCCCACCAGCAGAGAGTTGAATGGATAAAGCTGTCTCCATGGAGTTTCATCCTCTAACATGTGTGATATCTCATGTCAAGAGAAAGCCCAGTCAGAAGACATGAACAGACATTTCTCCAAAGAAAACGCACAGAAGGCCAACAGATACATCAAAAGACGCTTAGCATCACTCGCCATCAGGGAAATGTAAATCAAGACTACAACAAAATATCACTTCACACCTCTGAGAATGACTAAAACAAACAAACAAAAAAACACAAGAAACAAGTGTTGTCGAGGATGTGGAGGAAAAGGAGTCCTCGTGCACTGTTGGTGGGAATGCAAGCTGGTGCAGCCACTGTGGAAAACAGATGGCGGGTCTTCAAAAAATTAAAGATAGACCTACCTACCATATGATTATATACGAAAAGAGTACAAAAACACTAGTTCAGAAAGACACATACACCCCTATATTTATTGCAGCATTATTTACAAGAGCCAAAATATAGAAGCCAAAACTCAGTAACAATCTTTCCAATCCATTATGACCCCAGAACACATGGAGCCTCTTTGTCTCAGACTCTATGCACCTGAGGGAGCTCTGGCCTCACTGTTGCAAACCACAGGGACCAGGGAAACAGCCACATATGCTGTAGAAGGTCCACTGCCTTCTATTAGAGAAATACCAATAGCCACAGCTATGTGACCGCCATTGCTTCATCACGGCCAACTGTTTGAGTCTCCTGATTTGTTTAATTGTCCTTTGTTAACGAATATTCATATTATATTGTTCCCAGCCTCCAGCTTTTTATCATGACAAAAAAAATGCTACATTTCTCCTATAATTGTCAAATTCTGCAAGATGGGAATATTTTCTTTTTAAATCTTATTTTACAGATGAAGAAAAGAGAGAGACACGGAGAAATGAAAGAACGTGCTACGCTCACGCATGTAGTAAGGGGAAAAGGCAGAATTCTAATCCAGAGCCTGTATTTCTTTTCTACCTTCTGTTGTCTTCCTGCCGAAAAAGGGGAAATACACTAACCTTTATTTAATAGATTAAGTAAGATGTTGGAGGAGTGCTGCAGTGTGCCCACCAGTGGCTTCACTACCATTTGTAAACATTATTTTCTAAGCTCAGCTCATGTTTATTTTTGTGCTTCTTAATTTACATTGCTGTTACATATGCTCTTTCCTATGTATCATCCACAGCACAATTAAAACGATAAAAAATCTTGATACCAGTATAAAGATGTGTGGGTAAGATCTAAAGAAATGTTCTTAAATGTTTAAAAATTTTATAAACTTTTAAAAATTTTATAATCTTATAAAATTTTATAAATTATAAATTAAATTATAAATTAAAAAATTATAATCTTTTTTTGAGAGGGAGAGAAAGAGAGAGAATTGGGGGAGGGCACAGGGAAAGGGAAAGAGTCTTTTTTTTTTTTTAAGATTTTATTTACTTATTTGACAGAGAGAGAGAGCAAGAGAAGGAACACAGCAGGGGGAGTGGGAGAAGGAGAAACAGCTTCCTGCTGAGCAGGGAGCCCCAGGCACCCCAAAAAGGGAGAGAATCATAAGCAGGCTCCACACCCAGTGCAGAGCAGGACTTAATCTAGAAACCCTAAGATCAGGGGCGCCTGGGTGGCTCAGTGGGTTAAGCTCGTGGGATCGTGGGCTCGAGCCCCGCGTTGGGCTCTCTGCTTGGCGGGGAACCTGCTTCCTCCTCCCTCTCTCTCTCTCTCTCTCTGCCTCTCTGCCTACTTGTGATCTTGGTCTGTCAAATAAATAAAATAAAATTATTTAAAAAAAAACCCTAAGACCATAAATGGAGGCAAAATCAAGAGTTGGATGTTTAGGGGCGCCTGGGTGGCTCTGTCATTAAGCGTTTGCCTTCAGCTCGGGTCAGGATATCAGGGTCCTGGGATCGGGCTCCCTGCTCAGCGGGAAGCCTGCTTCTCCCTCTCTCACTCCCCCTGCTTGTGTTTCCTCTCTCACTTTGTCTCTCTCTGTCAAATAAATAAATGAAATCTTTTTTTTTTTAAGATTTTATTTATTTATTTGTCAGAGAGAGAGAGAGAGAGAGAGCGAGCACAGGCAGACAGAGTGGCAGGCAGAGGCAGAGGGAGAAGCAGGCTCCCCACAGAACGAGGAGCCCGATGTGGGACTCGATCCCAGGACGCTGGGATCATGACCTGAGCCGAAGGCAGCGGCTTAACCCACTGAGCCACCCAGGCGTCCCAATAAATGAAATCTTAAAAAAAAAAAAAAGAGTTGGATGTTTAACCCACTGAGCCACCCAGGAACCCCTGTCCTCATTAGTTCTAAAATTCTTTAGGTCTCATGTTAAAGATGTCAATGGTAATTCATAAATTTTTGAAAGTCCTAAAAATAGGATTTTCCTATTGAACATAACTGTCAAAAATGGAGGTCTTAGCTGACTTAGTTCCAATAGTGAAATCAGACCAACTGCTTCAGAATATTCTTTATGGGTTAGTTAACGAATTTGTGTTAATGACAAATTGTTAATACCTCTCAGATGTGATTTGTGAAATCTACGTTATAGTCTATACTTTTTAGATGCTAAAAATACATAGAAATGTTGCATACAGATCCAAGAAAGCAAAATCCAATCTCTATCATTTTATTTCTGTATGGCTTTTAATTTAAAATTGCTGCTCAGCTCAAGATCCAATTCATATTTATTTTCATTTTAAAGTCTGACTTATTTTTCATTTCACACCAGTGGTTCACTTTATTATGAATATTTTCTTCACTGTGACTTAGTACTATATATCATATATATACATATATATATAATTAGAGTAATGATTACCAAACATTTTGACAAGTATGGAAAATAGTAGTTAATGTTTTCCATCTGCTACATGGTATGTCCCCCAAAGAACCACTGATCCTACAGAATAAGGAAACACCTACACAAGTACATGACAGAAATATAAATGTCTAATGAATTTATTTTGATCATTTACTTACACAATTTTATAAATGTTACCATATGTTGTTGAAATTACCCATTATCACAATTAGTGCCTGAATGCTGTCACTTCCAGAGCTTCACTCTGGAAAGCATTTTAAAATTGTAATTATTTTATTCCTGTAAAATAGATCATCCTTTATTTCTGAATATCTAATTGCTAAAATTCAACTTAAGAGCTCTGAAATCTATTCCTCACAACAGCTTTCACAGTGTTGTTGCAAAATCTTTTGTTTGTTTGGCAGACTTGAGTTCTTTCAAGAGTCAAAACCTGTATCTAATGACTTCAAATTCAGACTGCAAATGGCAGAAAGGAAAGGCAGAATGCTTCATACCTTCCGTCTGCAGGCCTGGAAAGAAAGCGCTGCAGATTACCCGTGTTCCAGGAGCTTGTCGCAGAGTGTGAGGACCCATCTGTCCCCACACTACCCAGCCTTCCCAGGGACTGTGCTGGGGCAAGGCAGCTCAGTCACGGCAACACAGGAATGCCTAAGAAACTCTTCCTAGATTGAGTCCATTTCACCGAATGGCACAAAAAAGAGAGCTCAGAAAGGCATATCCAATCACTTCAGGTATTATAAATACCTGGCATAGTTCTTTTGTTGTGCATTGGGCATTTATTGAGTTTGTACAAAGTGCTGGCACTATCTTACACTCCTTAGAAGCAGGTGCCCTAGTTGGCCCCCATTTAACTTGCCCCCAGGTTACGAACCCAAGATGTTGCCCAGCTGGGAGGTGAACACAGACGTCTCACTGTCAAGCTCATACCACTGACTTGTGCACGATGTGACCTCTGAATAAATGAATGTGAGGGGCTAGATTTATTGGTAAAAATGACACAAATATGACTTCCTGTCTTCTTACCTTAGGTTATATTATGAGGGGTTTAACTAAGCAGATTTCTAGCCTGACCTATTTTTAGTCTTTTTTTTTCTCTTTTTCTTCTTCCTTTTTTTTCTTTTTAATTTTATTTGAGAAAGAGAGAGAGAGCATGAGCTGGGGGAATGGCAGAGGGAGAAACAGGCTCCCCACCGAACAGGGAGCCTGATGTGGGACTCAATCCCAGGACCCTGGGTTCATGAACTGAGCCGAAGGTAGATGCTCAACCGACTGAGCCACTCAGGTGCCCCTATTTTTTTTGTCTTATATCAATGTTTATAGACTCTGGTGTATCACAATTAATATTGCATGTGCAAATTCCACACAATAAAAATTTTTTTAAAATAGGAATTGAATCACATAGCTGTCCCATTTGCAGTACTGGCAAAGTGAGTATCAAAGAATCTGTTCTGGAAAAAAAAAAAAAAGAATCTGCTCTCAAACTGCTAAGTCAGAAATGAACCCCACAAGGGGTGCCTGAGTGGCTCAGTGGGTTAAGCCTCTGCCTTCGGCTCGGGTCATGATCTCAGGGTCCTGGGATCGAGCCCCGTGTTGGGCTCTCTGCTGGGCAGGGAGCCTGCTTCCCTCTCTCTCCCTGCCTAATTGTGATCTCTCTCTCTCTGTCAAATAAATAAAATCTTAAAAAGAAAGAAAGAAAGAAAGAAGCCCCATGGAGTCAGGAGCTCCTGAAGACAGACAAAACTGTGAACATAGGTACATGTACACATTTTCCCTGAGAAGAGGTCACAAGGCCTTTATCAGATATCCTAAAACATGAAGACCTACTGCACTAAAATCTCTTAAAATGTGAAACTGACTTCCCACATTACTTTCTTACCTAGGAAAAATGTTAATCCATAAAAGAAAACCTTGCCTGTGCTATATTTTTCATGGTAATGTAATAACTTGGTACTGTGATCTACTCAAAAGCAAAGTTAGAGAAAAACTGAAAATGTTTGCCATCAGGTTTACAATGAACTACTATGTTAAAAGAGGAAGCAACATTAAGTTGATACAGTGTTGGGGGTTTCATCAATAGTGGGCCGGGTCTCTGAGTAATCTTTCCTTCACTTACTCCCAAAGGGACAAGAACACACAGTTCTGTTCTGTTTACAATATCTCCTTACAAGGGTCACAGCACTGAATTCCCATCTCAGAGATTATCCTTCTTTAGCTTCCACATTTGAGTTCAAGTGCATTGTTACAACAGGAATTAAAACCTTCAACTGGGGACACCTGGGTGGCTCAGTTGGTTAAGCCGCTGCCTTCGGCTCAGGTCATGATCCCAGCGTCCCGGGATCGAGTCCCACATCGGGCTCCTTGTTCTGTGGGGAGCCTGCTTCTCCCTTTGCCTCTGCCTGCCACTCTGTCTGCCTGTGCTCGCTCTCTCTCTCTCTCTCTCTCTCTCACAAATAAATAAATAAAAAATCTTTAAAAAAAAAAACCTTCAACTGTATGCTGATGATAAAATGCAATCACTTGACATCTTTGATAAAAAGCACCTAGGGTGTATTTATTGCTGAAAAATAGTATATTTTAGTATATTTTAGAAATTTTTAGAAATTCAATTATGAATGTCCTGAATCCTCCATCCCATTTTGTAGAATGGAGCAGGGAATGTGAGAAGGAAGATAACTGATGTAGAATGTAACCAATGAGAGAAAACTAAAGCTTACCCACAGCACATATTCCCCTTACTATACAAACACATTACAGCAAAGAGATAAAATGATTTTACCCAATCCTGGTATCTCTTCTTTTTACGCAGCAAGTATCAACAAGATGAGTGCCTGTCATCTCCAGTGTAATAAGGGAACTGCTTTTGAATGGTACAACATGTGCTTTTACTGATTTTTATGTTACAGAGAGTTAGGAATTTAATATTTTTTCTCTCTTTTTCTTTCTTTTTTTTTTTTTTTTTTTGTGAGAGAGATAGAGTCTGCACATGCGGGCATGGGCATACAAGCAAGGGGAAGGGTCGGGGCCAGGTTAGAGGGAGAGAATTTTAAGCAGACTCAGCACTGAGCTCTGAGCCCTAGGTAGGCCTCAATCTCATGACCCTGAACCATGACCTAAGCCAAAATCTAGAGTCTGACTCCTAACTGATGGAGATATCTGGGCACCCCAAGGGAATTTAATCTGTTCTAGGAGTTAACAAATGTAAGGATTCCATCCTTTGAGTTTCAGTAAACAGAAACAGAATTCATGGTCTTTTTATATTATCACTATACAATTGAAGTGTTTGAGTCTAGACCTGTCCATGCACTCCAATAAGATCAATGACATTCATGTGGTATCCAGTAATTGTTGTGCTTGCTCTTGTTTTGTTTTGCTTTAGATTTACTTATTTATCTGGGAAAGAGAGAGAATGCTCACATGAGTTGGAGGCGGGAGCTGAGGGAGAAGGAGACAGAATCTCAAGCGAACGCCAGCTGAGCACGAAACCCAACTAGGGGCTCCGTCTCATGACCCTGAGAACATGCCCTGAGCTGAAATCAAGAGTCAACAATCAACCAGCTGAGCCACAAAGATGTCCCAAGTGTGCTTTAATCTTGATAATGGATGGAAGGAGTTTCCTCCTTCTTTTGCAAAAGAAAGGAACTCTATGGCAGTCTATAAAAGGAAAGGTTTTTTTTTTTTCTCCAAACTGGACTACAATATTTGGTCCCAAATATGCATTTAATATTTGTTGAACATCATCATAAAAAGAGATAGAATTATATATAGAAATACTTACGATCTATCCCTGAAAATCATTGATGATCTTGCTTTGGACACTTATTCCAGATGTCCAGAAACAGTCTTAGGGTATTAAAATGACATTGATGAACAATCCAAGACTTATGTTTCTTTCCTATACTGTTAACCCAACAACACCAAGCTCAAGCTTCAGGTAGAGCGAAGCCAAATGCCTAGCAAATCAAGTAAGTCGTTAGCATAGTGATCATGTACAGTAGAAATGTCAGTCTTAACCCAAAAGCAAAGACAACGGAGGGTCAGGAGGGGAGTCTAATCCACAAACAAAAGTGGCTGATAGGAAAAACAGGCAGAGCATCAACAGGAACCCAGAGCCAATTAAATCTTGGGCCAAGAGTCCATTGAGGCTCGTGATAAAATAGACAAAGAATTACTTTTATCCTTATTGTAGAAACAGACATTTGATTAGGGCTCTCCTGACCAAGAAAACACAATCATGCATCTTCTTTTAAGAATTAAGCCCAGGGGCACCTGGGTGGCTCAGTGGGTTAAAGCCTCTGCCTTCGGCTTGGGTCATGATCCCAGGGTCCTGGGATAGAGCCCTGCATCGGGCTCTCTGCTCGGCGGGGAGCCTGCTTCCCTTCCTCTCTCTCTGGCTGCCTCTCTACCTACCTGTGATCTCTGTCTGTCAAATAAATAAATTAAAAAAAAAAAAAAGAATTTAAGCCCAGGGGCGCCTGGGTGGCTCAGTGGTTAAAGCCTTTGCCTTCGGCTCAGGTCATGATCCCAGGATCCTGGGATCAAGTCTCACATCGGGCTCTCTGCTCAGCAGGGAGCCTGCCTCCTTCTCCTCCTCTCTCTCTCTGCCTGCCTCTCTGCCTACTTGTGATCTGTCTGTCAAATAAATAAAAATCTTAAAAAAAAAAAAGAATTTAAGCCCAGTGCGCATCCACAATCGTTGAATACAGCCCCTATTATCAATGGAAATCACAGCAGAAATCTACCAGCTATTTTCATAATTCCCAGATTTCACTCAATTTCACACTGATAAATGTTTTGAAATTTTACACTCCATCTGCTCTCATGGTCATTTTGCATTCTTGATCACCTGTCCAGAAACTGTGTTTCTTTAAATTAGGCATCCTAATAAAAGCATATAAAAACATATACATGAACAGACATCTTGTTCTTCCTTGGGTTTTCTCTCAGCCTCTGAACCTGCAAATTTTTAATTTCTTCTTATCACATTGTCCATAACAACAGGACACACGATTTTCTTTCCTTTGTAACTTTCCTCAAATTCAATGGCATGATGTGTGAACTTGATTGACGGAAAGGGAGTAGGATATATATATATATTTTTTTGGAATAGGATATATTTTTAAAGATTTTATTTATTTATTTGTCAGAGAGAGAGAAAGAGCACAAGCAGGGGGAGAAGCAAAGGGAGAGGGAGAAGCAGGCTTTCTGCTGAACAGGATGCCCAACTCCAGACTCAAAACCAGGACCCTGGGATCATGAACTGAGCCAAAGTCAGACACTTAACTGACTGAGCCACCCAGACATCCCAGGGGAATAGGGTATTGCGAAGTTTATTTTTTTTAATTTCTAGATTATTAATCAAGTCATTTATTTTAATTCTCAAGTTATCATTACTATTATTATTTCAGGCAAAGGTATGGTTTTTTTCCAAAGTTATCGGCAAATTAACTTGAATCCTCCCAATTTTTCATGGCAATATAGTGCAGAGATAAAAGCTCCTTATCTCTGCACCGGAAGAGACAAACACTCTTCCAGCTTCCCCCGACCCCAAATCCCTATAAATGACAGGGGGGAAATAATTAAAATCTAGAGCAGTGCCGGAAAGCAAGAGAGTAGAAAAAGTTCCGAGGCATTTCTGAGAGAGAGATGGGTAGGAATGGTTGAGGGAAAAGCCATGGCAAAAACACACAGAAGGAACTGCTGTGGGACGGAATGCTCTGCAATTTCCAAACAGAGAAGATGCTTGCCAGGTGGATGCTGGATGCACGGACCCTCCCTCCTGCTGCAGAGACCCTCTTCCCCATTGTCGAGGAGCAAGTCGCGGAGGCATCCGCTCCAGGCTGGAGAAGTGAGCGTAGATAGCTAAGTTGCCCCTTGCAACTGGTGTCACTCAGGTAGAGCAAAGTGGTCCCTTCCAAGGGTATGCTTGCCTAGCATGTTTCATCCAGCAACCCGTCCTGTTCCTTCTCCCCATCATGGGAGATAGACCTCGACAAGTACAGCACCCAAACCCAAAACTGCCAAAACAGGAGGGAAATCAGCATTATATCAGTATCAAGTACCAAACCTCATTATCACAACGAATACTGGGGGGAAAAATGCTTAATAGAGCAAACAAAATGAGGCTTTAATAGAAGTGAAACTAAGATCCACAGGAAAACATCATCACTCTGAAAAAAGAACAGGTATTATAAAAATGTAACTTTATATCTTAAAAATAAAAAAATGTTTTATTATTACAGTAAAACTCAGTATATCTGCTGAATGATAGAATGGACACAAGGGAAGAGAAGTTAATAAGCTGATCACCCAGCCCTAAAGGCAGTGCAATACAATGAATGGGTGGGAAATGTGACATAAAAGTTGAGGTTTGACTTAAAAAAAAAAAAAAAGTTGAGGTTTGAGAGGGGCGCCTGGTGGCTCCGTTGGTTAAGCGTCTTGGTTTCCTCTCGGGTCATGATCTCACAGTCGTGAGATCGAGCCCTGCCTCGGCTCCACACTCAACACAGAGTCTGCCTGAGATTCTCTCTCTCCCTTTCCCTCTGCCTCTCCCCACTGCTCCCTCTCTCCCCCATCTCTCTCAAATAAATAAATCTTTAAAAAAAAAAAAAGAATCCCAGGCGCCCCCAAGATTTTATTTTTAAGCAATCTCTACATGGGGCTGAATTCACAACCCCAAGATCAAGAGTCCCATGCTCCACCGACTGAGCCAGCCAGGCACCCCATGTCCTTTTTTTAAATGACAGATGACCTACAAGAACAACAGCAACAGCAACAGCAAAATATCAGGTTGATAGCAAAGCTCTCATCGGCAAAAATAAATGCCAAAAGATAGCAGGAAACTATCTTTCACATACCTAAAGTAAAGAACTCATAACCTAGAATTCTATACATAATCAATGACTGAAGAAGGAGGATATTTCAATATATAATCCAAGTACGAAAAAATGAGAGTTCACTCCTCACTGACATTTGTAAAGGAACTGCTGAAGACTATGCATCAGCCATAAAACTGATTCAAAGAATGAAGGAGGAAGTTCAATGGTGAGTAAGTTCATTTGGCTAAGCCAAATGAAGTACTGAGTGTGAAAAAAAAGAAAAGCCAAAAACACCACAGTATGGGGTGCCTGGGTGACTCAGTTTGTTAAGCATCTAACTCTTGATTTTGGCTCAGGTCATGATCTCAGGGTCCTGGGATCAGGTGCCACACTCAGCAGGGAGCCTGCTGGATGATTACGTCTCTCCCTCTGCCTCTTCCCCCCACCTGATTTTCTCTCTCTCTCTCTAAAATAAAAATAAATAAATCTTAAAAGGAAAAAAAATAACAACAGTAATTTTCATGGATGTGTTTAAAAATAGGAAAATTCTAGATAACAATACTAGGAAAGCTGAGAGCAGGGTGTTTCAACTTGAAATAAAAAATTACAAATATTTTCACTGCTTTTGGAAGAGAACAGTTAGTAATTAACCTTGGAACTTGTTGGAGAGGGGCACTTGGGTGGCTTAGTTGGTTAAGAGCCCAAATCTTGGTTTTAGCTCAGGTCACGATCTCAGGATCATCAGCTTGAGCCCTAGAGTCAGACTCCCTACTTAGCGAGGAGTCTGCTTCTCTCCTTCTGCCCCTCCCCCTGTATGCATGCTCTCTCCCCCAACAAATAAACAAAATCTTAAAATAAAAAGAAAGAATTTATTGGAGAAATATAAAACTAAGATACGTGTTGAAAATTTAAGAGTAACTTTTAAAACAAACCATGAGAATTAAGAAAAATGTACTACTCCAACAAAAGGAGCAAGAATAAAAGTAGAAAAAGTAAGTAGGGATAAAAGCTTGGTAAAAAGATGACATAAAGTAGGACAAATTCTAAGGAAATTAATAAATTTTTGAAAATTTATCTTTAGAACACTACCCATCAAAACCTATAGGGTCATTAATCTGGTATGTAAGTGAAAAGTCATAGTTTCATATGTACTTATTATAATACAAGAAGCAGTCAACTTAAATCTGAAAAAGAATTTAAAAAGTTGGAAGGAGGAAATAAAAGCAAGGGTAGAAATTAAAGAAATGATGATCAAAGAATTTTAAAATAGAGTTAAACTGCAAAATCAAAACCTCCTTTTCTTAAAAGAGTAGTACATTTAAAAAGCTTTAAAGGCCTTCCTAAGGAAAAAAGAGAGTAGACACAGTTAATATTAAGAATGGAAAAAGGTTCAGAAGTACAGATAAAGAATAGCTTTTTTTTTTAATTTTAAAAAATGTTTGAAAATGTTATGGCAATTTAAAAATTAATGACAAACACGTTTTTAGAAACATTATCAAGTTGGCTGAAGAAGAAATTTAACACCTGATTCACCCAATACTGTTAAAGAAATTGAATTGGTTGGTAAAAATTTCCATCTCTTAAATGCACTAGACCCAGATAAGTCAGAGGAAAGATTTAACAATCTTCTAAGAAACAGGTTATTTCTGGTCTGTGGGGAAGAAGGCAGAGTAGGAGGGTCCTAAGCTTGTCTCCTCCCACAGATGCAACTAGATAACACTCACAGCAGTGCAAATCACCCAGAAAATGACCTAAGACTTAGAGAAGAAAGAGAAGATGTCACATTGAAGAAAGTTAGGAAGGGTGAAGTCACAGCAGACAAAGTCTAGGAGCTAAATGGACTGTGGACATGCTTGGTGGAGAGGGAGCTGGCAGTGCAGAGAAGCATAAAAAACAGACTTCCACATTGGGGAGCCACAAATGGGGATGACAAATCCCCAAAACATTTGCCTTTGAAAGAGAGAGAGGCCGAATTTCACGAGTTCTTATAACTAGAGGGACTTAAAGCCTAGAATCTTAAAAACTGGCAGGCTCGGCTCTAAGAGAGCCCAAAGGGTCCAGGAAAGCAGAGTCCCCATCCTTAAAAAGACTCCATAAGGCTATCAGCAGAAACTTTGCAGGCCAGAGGGAGTGACATGATATATTCAAAGCGCTGAGAGGGAAAAAGAATGCAGTTAAGAAAAATTCTGTCCAGCAAGACTATCATTCAGGACAGAAGGAGAGACAAAGAGTTTTCCAGATAGGGGCATCTGGGTGGCTTGGTCGGCTAAGCTTCCAACTCTTGATCTCAGCTCAGGTCTTGATCTCATGGTTATGAGTTCAAGCCCCTTATTGGACTCCACACTGGGTGTGGAGCCTACTCAAAAAAAAAAAAAAAAAAAAAAAAAAAGAATTTCCCAAACAAAAACTAAAGGAGTTCATGACCACTAAACCAGCCCTGCAAGAAATACTATCTGGGACTCTTTGAATGAGAAGCAAAGACCATAAGAGAGAATATGAAAAGTAAAAACACAAAAGCAGTAAAAATAAGTATATTTGTAAAAATCAGTCAAGAAATTCATAAAATAAAAGGATGTAGAATATGATCCCACATACCTAAAATGTGGAGGGAGAGGAGAAAAGAATGGGTTTTAACTTAAGCAACCATCAAATCTGCTAGATGTAGGGCTGCCTGGGTTGCTCAGTGGATTGAGCCTCTGCCTTCAGCTCGGGTCATGATCTCAGGGTCCTGGGATCGAGTCCCACATCGGGCTCTCTGCCAGGCAGAGAGCCTGCTTCCTCCTCCTCTCTCTCTCTCTCTCTCTACTTGTGATCTCTCTCTGTCAAATAAATAAAATCTTAAAAAAAAATCTGCTAGATGTAGAAGATGTTATATATAAACTTAATGGTAATCACAAATCAAAAACCACTAATCGATATGCAAAAAATAAAGAGAAAGGAATCCAAGAATATCACTAAGAAAGCCAACAAATCATGAAAGACAGCAAGAGAGGAAAACATCAAAGAAAATCTATAGAAGCAACCATAAAACAAGCAACAAAATGGCAATCGATATGTAACTATCAATACTTCCTTTGAATAAAAACGAACTAAAGGCTCCAACCAAATGACATATGGTGACAGAGACCCAGCTGTATGCTGCCTACAGAAGACTCAATTCAGACCAAAAACACCTGCAGATTTAAAGTGAGGAGATGGAGAAACATTTATCATACAAATGGATGTCAAAAGAAAGCCAGAGTAGCAATAGTTAAATCAGACAAAACAGACTTTATTTTTTTTTTATTTTTTCAGACAAAACAGACTTTATTTTTTTTTCTTAAAGGTTTCATTTATTTATTTGACAGACAAAGATCACAAGTAGGCAGAGAGGCAGGCAGAGAGAGAGAGGAGGAAGCAGGCTCCCTGATGAGCAGAGAGCCCGACGTGGGGCTCGATCCCAGGACCCTGGGATCGTGACCTGAGCTGAGGGCAGAGGCTTTAATCCACTGAGCCACCCAGGCGCCCCCAGACAAAACAGACTTTAAAACAGAGATTGTAACAGACAAAGAAGGACACCGTATAATAAAGGGGACAATCCAACAAGAGGATATAACAATTGCAAATATTTATGCACTCAAATACATAAATCCATTAATAAAAACATAAAGGAAATAATTGGTAGTAATACAATAATAGTAGGGGACTTTAACACCCTACATGCATCGATGGGTGGATAATCCAAGCAGAAAATCAACAAGGAAACAGTGGCTTTGAACGACACACTGGAGCAGATGGATTTAACGGACATTCAGAACATTCCATCCTAAAACAGCAGAATACCACATTCTTTTCAAGTGTACATAGAACATTCTCCAGAACAGATCACACATTAGGCCACAAAATAAGTCTCAACAAATTCAAAAAAATATGTCATACCATGTGTCGTTTCTGACCACAATGCTATGAAACTAGAAATCAACCACAAGAAAAAATTTGGAAAGAGCACAAATACATGGAGGTCAAATTACATGCTACTAAACAATGAATGGGTCAATGAAGAAATAAAAGAAGAAATAAAAAATTACATAGAAAAAAATGAAAATCAAAACACAATGATCCAAAATCCTTGGGGTGCAACAAAAGTGGTTCTAAGAAGGAAGTTCATAACAATAGAGGTCTGACTCAATGAGCATGAAAAAATCCCAAATAAACAATCTAACTTGTACCTAAAGGATCTAGAAAAAAGACAAAACAACTTTCAAACCCAGCAAAAGGAAGGAAATAATAAAGATCAGAACAGAAATAAATATATAGAAACTAAAAGGAACAAAAGAACAGATCAATGAAACCAGCAGCTGATTCTTTGAAAAGGTCAACAAAATTAATAAACTTCTAGCCAGACTCATCAAAAAAAACGAAAGAAAGAGTGAGAGAAAAAAACCAAATAAACAAAATCACTAACGAAAGAAATAACAATGAACACCACAGAAATACAAAGAATTTTAACAGAGTATTATGAAAACCTATATGCTAACAAATTCAACAATCTAGAAGAAATGGATAAATTCCTAGAAGCATATAAATAATCAAAACTGAAACAAGAAGAAACAGATAATTTGATCAGACCAATTACCAGGAGTGAAATTGAATCAATAATCAAAAAACTTCCAAAAAACAAAAGGACCAGACAGCTTCACAGGCAAATTCTACCAGACATTTAAAGCAGAGTTAATACCTATTCTTCTCAGACTATTTCAAAAAATAGAAGGGAAGGAAAACTTCCAAATTCATTCTAATGAAGCTGGTATCACCCTGATACCAAAACCAGATAAAGACACTACAAAAAAAGAGAAACACAGGCCAGGATCTCTCATGAATATAGATGCGAAAGTCCTTAACAAAATATTAACAAACTGAATCCAACAGTACATTAATAAAAAAAAATCACATGCACAATCGAGTGGGATTTATTCCTCGGTTGCAAGGTGGTTCAATAGTCCCAAAACAATCAACATGATATGTCACATCGTTGAGAGAAAGGATGAAAACCATATGATCATTTCAATAGATGCAGAAAAACCACACAACAGAGTACAACATCCATGCATGATAAAAACTCCCTATAGAGTAGGTCTCCAGGAACATAAACTCACTATAATAAAGGGCTTATGTGACATGTAGAAAATCCTAAAGACTCCACCAAAAAACTACCAGAACTGATACATGAATTCAGTAAAGTTGCAGGATATAAAATCAATGTGCAGAAATCTGCTGCATTTCTGTAAGTCAAGAGTGAAGCAGCTCAAAGAGAACTTAAGAAAACAATCCCATTCACATTCTAAGAATAAACTTAACCAAAGAGGTGAAAGACCTCTGAAAATTATAAAAAAACAACAAACAAACAAAAAAACACCAAACAACTGATGAAAGAAATGTAAGATGATGCAAAGGAATAGAAAGGCATTCCATGCTCATGGATTGGAAGAAAAAATATTATTATAGTGTCTATACTACCCAAAGCAATCTACAGATTTAATGCAATCTCTACCAAAATATCAACAGCATTTTTCACAAAACTAGAACAAACAATCCTCAAATCTGTATGGAACCACAAAAGACCTTGAATAATCAAAGCAATCTTGAAAAAGGAAAACAAAACTTGAGGCACGACAATTTCAGATTCCAAGTTACATTATAAAGTGGTAGTAGTTAAAACAGTATGGTACTGACATAAAAATAGACACATAGGTCAATGGAATAGAGTAGGAAACTCAGAAATAAATCCATAATTGTATGATGAATTAATCTTCAATAATGGAGAAATGAATATACAGTGGAGGAAATAGAATATCTTCAATAAATGGTGCTGGGAAAACTAGACAGTTACATACAAAAAAATGAAACTGGATTACTTCTTTTCACCATCCATAAAAATAAACTCAAAATGGATTAAAGACCTAAATGTGAGACCTGAGACCATAAAAATCCTTGAAGAGAGCACAGGTAGTAACTTCTCTGACATTGGCTGTAGCAACACTTTTCTAGGTATGTCTCCTGATGCAAGGGAAATAAGATTTTAAAAGTAAACTATTGGGACAACATCAAAATAAAAAGCTTCTGTACCGTAAAGGAAATAATCTTTACTGTAAAGACAACCTACAGAATGGGAGAAGATATTTGCAAATGACCTATCTGATAAAGGGTTAGTATCTGAAATATATAAAGATACATAAATATCTTTATATATATATATATATAAAGATATAAATATCAAATATATATAAAGATATATAAATATAAAGATAAACATATATAAATACAAAAGATATATAAATATAAAAATATAAATATATATAAATATAAAAATATATAAAGATACAAGTCCATACCCAAAAAACAAATAATCTGATTAAAAAATGGGCAGAAGACATTAACACACATTTCTCCAAAGAAGGCATCCAGAGGGCAGACAGACACATGAAAAGATGCTCATTATCATGTATCATCAGGGAAATGCAAATCAAACGACAATGAGATGTCACCTCATATCTGTCAGAATGGCTAAAATCAAAAACACAAGAAACAAGTGTTAAGAAGGATGTGGAGAAAAAGAAACCTCTGCACTGTTGGTGGGAATGCAAACTGGCACAGCCACCATGCAAAAGAGCATGGAGGTGCCTCAAAAAAAATTAACAATAGAACTACCCTATGATCCGGTAATTGTATTACTGGGTATTTCTCCCAAAATACAAAAACACTGATTCAGAAGGATACATGCATCCCTCCTGCTTGTTAGAGTATCATTTACAATAGCCAAGTAAGCCCAATGTCTATCGACAGATGAATGGGTAAAGAAGTGGTACACAGACACACATACACGCACACACACACACACACACACACATAATGGAATATTATTCAGTTATAAGAAAGAATGAAATCTTGCTGTTTGCAATGGCATGGATGGAGCTAGAGAGTCTAATGGTGAGCAAAGCCAAAGAAGGCCATCAGAGAAAGACAAATACCATGCGATCTCACTCATATGTGGAATTTAAGAGACAAAAACCAGCGAAGGGAAAAAAAGAGCAAGAGAGAAAGAAACCAGGAAACAGAGGGTTTCTTTTCTTTTTTTTTTTTAAGATTTTATTTATTTGACAGACAGACACAGCGAGAGAGGGAACACAAGCAGGGGGAGTGGGAGAGGGAAAAGCAGACTTCCATCCCAATGCGGGGCTCAATCCCAGAACCCTGCGATCATGACCTGAGCTGAAGGCAGACGCTTAACGACTAAGCCACCCAGGCACCCCTAGAAACAGAGTCTTAACTCTGAGAACAAACTGATGATAACCAGAGGGGAGGTGGGGGGGGGGATGGGTGAAACTGGTGATGGGTATTAAAGAGTACACTTACCATGATGGAAAAATAAAATAAAGAAAAAGGGGGGGGGCAGGTTACTTCTGTCTCATATAAACTTTTGCAGAGAATAGAAAGAAATCTATTCTTATAAGGCTCGTATAACACTGTTACCCAAATTGGACAATAAAAGAAAATTAGAGGCCAATCTCACCTCAACATGAATGTAGTAATGCTATATAAACTTTAATAAAACGAAACTGCATTATATTCTGACATTTAGGGTTTTCAAGCATTTTTTCAAGATTAAAAAACAATAATAATACCATTTGCCACATGCATAGAAGGAGAGACTCCCTATATTCTTCCCAATAGATTAACACACATGATTTGATGAAAATTTAACTCATTCATGAAAAAAATACTTTATAGCAAACTTTCCTTACCTCCATAAAGGTATAAAACTAAAACAAACAAGAAGTCCCACTCAATGATGAAAATATTTCTAACAATAGCCCTTATTGAATTTCATGTGTTTTAAATAATTTCACATTTTAAATAATTTAATCCTAAGAACCCTGATAGCAAGGTATTATCTTCTCCATTTGACATATGGAAAATGTGACAGAGAGAGGTTAAGTAACTTGCCCAAATCACACAGGTAGTAAGAGGTTGAGCTGGGTGGTGAACCCAAGCGTATCAGCCTCAAAGTCCATACTTTTAACTAGGATGCCAGAATTCCTTGAAAAATATCCAAAACAGCTTCATTTCCACTACCCGTGTGGACCACATACTCCTGGATTGAGTGTGTATTCTGTCTAGTCCTGTTTGAGCAGAATTTATGTGGGCCCTAGAACTTGTGTCTTAGGGTCACTTTCCACTGGGGTCCCCACATCCATTTCAGCTGTAGAGTCATTCTCAGCAGATTCCTGAACAGAATCTGTTCTTCATGCTCCTGAAGCCTATGCCCCTCAGGGCCTATAATGAGGTTCAATACTTCTGCCATGGTCTCTCCCCCAAAAAACTAACCTTAATCGGCTTTTGGATTTTCTATAGTCTTAAGAAGTTACTTGACTTCAATGGGATGCAGAAGATCTTCCCTTTCTCACATTGTTTTCTGTGGTAGAGATCTATGACCAAGCTCTTCCAGGATACATTTCCCTACTCTTTTAAGAAGGTTCCCTTAATTTTACAAATCTTATCCTGCCCCTCACAGTGATCCCTTTCCTTATCAAAAACCTGTCAGCAGCCCTGTTTGGTGGGACTGAGTGTTCTCCCTTCATTATTTCCCCTTGGTTTAGGGCTCAGACATTCCTTTGCTAACATAGTCTTCCATTTTTGTTTTAGGAAGGTTCCCACAGGACAGAAATATAAAGCCAAGGAGTTACTGAATGATCAAAACCACCCACGGTTTACCGAATCTTGCCCACCTTTACCTCCATTGGAAAAATTAATACTCTCCCAGTAGCCATCGGGCCCAGGTCAATCGATTTGGTCCCTCCTAGTTCCTTGTAGTACTGCTCCTCTTTCCTGTGCTTCTCTTTGGAGAAAATTTAACTCAAGAAATTCTTGGTCCCCTAGGACCCAGGAGATACAAAAATCTTTACCTAAATAACTTTATCACTTCGAGACTGACTTAATAATATGTGAAAGGGTCTAATTTAATTGTCCTTGTTCTAGACTTAAAAGTCTGTTCAGATTTTTTGTAACCACTCTGACTAGCTCTCCTGCTCTTCAAGGGAAAATCTCCAAGGGTACTTGCAGTTACTCAGTTATCTCCTGGATTTGTGCTCCCTCTAGGGGCATTAGTCTGGTTTTCTCTGTTACATTTTTTAAGACTCTAGTCACTCTCTCTAACCTATTAATTTTTAATTATTCCCTGCCCCTTTAAAGTCCCCTGTCAAATCTGGTTATTGTTGCTGTGTTTTCCTTTCTGTATGTTGAGTGTGGCCTTCAAGATCTCTACTTCCCCTGTTCTGTTTAATTTGTTCTCCCAAATTCCAGCAATTCCTTTAAGGAAATCTCTATTTTTCTTTCTCTCAAGCATTCTCCAGCTTGTCTTCTGCTATTTCCCGAGCCATATTTTTGGGCATCACTATACTAAAGAAAATGAGAGATTCACCTTATTATATAAAAAGGAATTTAATGAAGGTCAATGATAAAGTGACTACTTCAAAGTTTTACCATCAGCATTGTGAACCCCAAGTCCACAAAGACCTGAGTTCTCTTGCTTCCAAGAAGGCAAATCCCAAATGCATAAGTACTTATCAACCTTCTGTTTGTGTCACAGTTGCTGATGTCCCATGGGACCAAGTAAGTCACATTGCCAATGTGGGAGGGAACCACGAAAAGTAAAAAATACTGGGAGCCATGATTCATTGGAGACCATTAGTATAAAAGTCTACCACTCTACCATTATGTGTACATGCATTTTAACCATATGTTTTCTTGGGGCACCTGGGTAACTCAGCCAGTTAAATATTTACTCTTGATTTTGGCTCAGGTCATGATCTCAGGGTTGTGAGATGGAGCCCCAAGTCAGGCTCCACACTAGGCATGGAGTATACTTGGGATTCTTTCTCCCTCTTCTTCTGTTCCTTCTCTCTCCCTCTCACCAAAAAAAAAAAAATTTTTTTTCTTCCCCAACACTACATTCATGATCAGTTCTTACTGCTGTCCCTTTTCAGTTTCTTTCTTAACTATTCATCTCTCAGTTTTACAGCCTCTTCTCAATGGCCAATCAATTTTTTAAACCTTTAGATTTCAATCTAGAAAAAGGAAAACTGAGTGACTTCATAACACTCTGTGATAGATTATTATAAGAGTTAGGAGGAAAGCTATACTGTTTTAATTTCAACAAGGAGCAAAGGAAAAGGTAAAAGGCTTAAGATAGGGCAGGTGAAAAGTCGCAAAATGATACCTGGTGTTTCAGAACACAGGCATCTGAGCAGACCCACAGGATCTACAGAATACATTTCAGCCATTATTATTTCTGCCGTATTTGAATTTTATAATTCCTAGAGCTGTGGAAAGACAAGCAGTAGCACCTAAGTTATGACTAACATTAGAGTGTCCTCGGAACAACAAAAACAAGAGGTCCTCCTTGTCTCTGAGGAGCTCATACTCAAGTGTAGGAAACAGATTAACCAGTAACTAAAATACGCAGTTAAAAGAGAAGCATCTCATGCATAGTAATGGGCAAAATTTTTTTTAAAATAAAAAATAATGGGCAACTGCCCTTTATTTATACCAAACTCAGTTTGGCTAACCTGAGAGAATGAGACTTACAAGAGGAGAAATGGGGGGAAGAGAAAAAAAGGGACACGGGGGCTGGTTGAAAGGACTGGGGAACAGAAGGAAATGGAATCCACATAGCGATAAGAGATAAAGAAAAGGTAATGCGTTGCCTATTTAATTTTACCTAGACTGAAGATGGATGAGAAGTAGACTAGATAAAATTTTAAGTCCTAAACTATATTCTTGAATTCCCAATGCCCCACCCCCTTCTCATCCAGAAGGCACTTTACAAAGTATGGAGAATCCAATCCTGACAAAGTAGACACCATTCTCAGATTAAAGGGCAGAGTGTTGTGTGAATTGAAAGGAAGCAACTTAAGAGACTTGTCACTTAAGACATGTGACTTCTAGGCCATGTTCTGGCTGTACTGGATATAGTCTAGAGCTCCAAAACCAATATGAAAAGCTTTCACAACTCAAATATAGCAGATGAGCTCATTTTAAAAATGTCAAATTCCTTTTATGGAATGATACAGAAAAACTGGTGGGGAATAACTATTAGTGATATTTTTTATTGACCTTCTAAACCCACACAAACATTAGTAATCTACATAACTAGATTCGTAAAATTAAATAATCTAGAATGAAGAAACTAGAATGAAGAAACTCAATAAAATCAAATCTCGAGGTACATATTTTTCTGTAGAATTTAGTGCCTCACGGTGGCTGATTTATGAGCAATTGTAGAAGTTTAGGGGTTGTGTTTTGAGAATGAAAAAAAAAAAAACACGCCGATGTTGTGCTAAAGAAATACCATAAAGATGGGCAGTAAAAGGCCCTGGTTTTGCACATTACAGAGCACCTGTGAACACCCTCCCTCTAACATTTCATCCTAAATGTTTAGGACAAGAGCTGTGCCATTCTCGCCATAATCTAGATATGGTTTAACAAATGGAATTCCCAAATCGGTTCCCCCATTTTTTTAATGTGACACAGATGCCATTAGATTTATACCGCACCAATGATAAACTCAAGCTATAGCTATGCCTAGGACTTTCAACAAGCCGACGAAGAAGAGGAATCCTCCTCCCATTTATCTTAACTTTTAGAACAGAAAACGGGTGCCACCTTGTGGTTATTAAGGTCACCCTTAAACAATGACTTTCTGGAAAGCCAACTTAATATCTCCTATTTCTTTCTCCTTTAAAATATTGTTAAAGATATCTTCCTCAAAGTCTTGGACTTGATATTCTTAGAATCTGGAGATTTCGTTAAAACGCGGTATCTCCGCACTTAAAAACACAACCACAATCAATGCTAAGTGACTGCCAACCACGGACAACACGGCGAGCAATTTTCCTGATTCTAGGACCCGCTCACCACCCGCCTGCCTTTGGTCGCCTGCACGTTAAAAGGTAGGGGAGGACTTTCATGAAAATGGTGACATGAACACAGGGGTCCCTCCATCCTGGGAACTGTGGAACAGACCAAAGATAAACACTCACTTTTCATTCTACATGTTGCCTTCTAACTTTTTACGAGGAGAATGTTTATGTTCGGTTTGATAAAAATAATAAATTCAGTGTACCAGGCTCACCTTACCCAAGAACTGTGTTACTGGATGATCCCCGAAAGGCTAGAACGTGTGTGTGTGTGCGTGTGTGTGTGTGTGTGCGTGTGTGTGTGTGTGTGTGTGCGTGTGTGTGTGTGTGTGCGTGTGTGTGTGTGTGCGTGTGTGTGTGGAAGCCAAATTCCCCCCCAAATGTAAGTCTTGTACAACAGGCACGCATCTTACTTTAAGAAGTGTTTCTGTGTTAACTCGACTCCGGAGGGCACGGGCGCGCCACACGCACATTTGGGGCCAGTCGGGCCGTGGGTCCAAACACGTGCTCCGCACCGAAGCCTGCAGGGTCGGGGCGCGAGCAGCCGGAGCTCAAACAGACTCGCTTAGAACTTCTCCAGGAAACCGTCGGGTGCGGTGAGATGGGCGCTCCGTCCAGCCGCTGCCGCCTCGCCGGCCGCCCGGAGTGAGAACGTGGCCTCGCCTTCCCGGAAATGAGCCTCAGCCCCTCCAAGGTTGCGCCAGAGGCCGGGCCCCAGTCCGCAGCCCAGAAGCCGGAGCGGGAGCCGGAGCCGGAGCCTCCGTGGAGGCCGCAGCCCGAGGCGAGGCAGAAAGCCGAGGCCCAGCCCGGGCCGGACTCCGGGAGGCCGGCGGAGGGGGAGGCGCGCCCGCGGGCACAGCCGCTCCCCGCCTCCAAGCCCGAGTCAGAGCGGCCCCTGCGGTCAAGTCAAGGACGGGGACCCAGGCTTCACTGGGCTTCGGGCCAGCGCATGCAGTCCCTTGAGGCGTCCTATTCCCAGTCGGGGTCCGCGAGGGGGCCTTCAGGCCTGCCGGTGTCAAGGTCACGCTCAAGGTCATGGTCGGAAAATCAGCGGTCGGAGAGACCCCGTTGCCACACCGACTGCCTGGAGAAGCCCCTCTCCCGCGCCTTGGGAAGGCTGGGGTGGGTGGTGGGCTCGCACCCCTGGATCTTCCTGCTGGCGCCCATTGCGCTGACGGCCATTCTGGGCACCGGCTTGATTTACTTACCCAAGGATAAAGAGGAAAACCTGGAGGAGCAGTACACCCCCATCGGGAGCCCCGCCAAGGCTGAGCGGCGCTTTGTGCAGGGACATTTCACCGCCAACGACTCTTACCACTTCTCCATCTCCAGGAAGAGCACTGAAGTCAATTTCGCTTGCATTCTGGCGGTCTCCAACACCACCTCCGTGCTGGAACAAGAAATCCTGGAAGAAATTAGTAAACTGGACGACGCTGTGATACAGGATCTGTATGTGACCAAGGAAAACGGAACCCAGACCCGCTACGATCAGGTGTGCGCTAAGAACGAGGATTTCTGCGTTCCCTCCAACCCGCTCCTGGCTGTCTGGCAGAGGAACAAAAACCTCGACCTGGGAAGCGTCACCTTCCCAATCTTCAACCCAACAGGCCAGCCCATCTACCTGGCCGGGACCATTGGAGGAACATTTTTAGGCAAGAGGATGGGAAAGAACCAGTTACTCGTGAGGGCCAAGGCCATGCGGCTACTGTACTTCCTGAAGACTGAGGATGGCGAGGTCAACGAGCTTAGCAAGATGTGGCTGATCCATTTCCTGAACCAACTTAGCAACATCGAAAAGAGTCTGGCCTTGACGAAGATCCAGGTACCTGGTGGCTGGGCTTTAGAGGGAGGCCAGGAGAAGGTGGGAGGAGTAAGGACACTTTTTCCAAGGATCAGTAGCACTCCCCAATTATTTGATGGAGTCCTTGCCTTGAAGCTGGGAGTGCTCTACTCTACTTGGTACTTAATCCAAGGTCCTTAATCTCATATATCAAAGGATGCTACAAATCTTAAATCCTTAGTAATGTTGGTGGAAAACACAAATTCTACATCCTCAAGGTAGGTCTGTTCCATACAGACATTGATCATCAGGTTTCCTAGTCAAATGACTTTGAAATTCCTACTTTTAGTTGAAGTCTTTGCTATATGGGGGAGCTCCCTAAAACTTGTTTGGAGTTCACTGAAATTAAAAACAAAACAAAACAAAAAACCCAACAACAACAAAAAACCCTTCAAGCAGAAGTTCATGGTGTTTATGAAAAAAGAACTAGCTTAGCATTTTCTGAGTAAATTCTAGCACAGTGCCAGACACATGCTAACCATCCTGTAATGTTGGGCCAGCAAGCCCTTTAATACTTGTGAATAAGCCTGGTAAAGTGAGACAGCTACTGGAAAAAGCCTTTGAATACCAGATCTTTCTGAAATATCAATGCACTTAAAATAGTAAAAGTCAACATCCTAATGAAATTTAGAAAAAGCGACACTTTTCTGTGGCTATTAATGACTTCACGGTCTTATATAGAACTCAGATTTTGTATATTCAGGAGTTTTAAACTTTGGGTTTTTGCAAGAGACTTTGGAAACCATGCCATAGATTGTGGGAAGAAGCAAATCTATGTTGTCCTCTTTATTCTAAAGTCATAGTCCACAAATTTTAACATGTCGTTTCAATGAATAAGCTGTAGTGTTTCAGTAGCTTTTGTCACTTACACACAAATATTGGAATGAAAAGTTATTTACTTGGGTATATTTTCTGTGGCAGGTGGTCTACTTTACATCACTTTCCAGACAACTGGAATTTCAAGCCACTTCTATGACAGTGATCCCTTTGTTTCACTTGGCATACCTTCTAATCATATTATTCGCAATCATATCATGCTACAGGTAAAACAGTTTTATTAGTTGTTTAACTCTTTTAAAAAATATTTGTGTGTGGTGAAATACATATAGAAGATATAAAATATGTCATTTCAATCATTTTTCAGTGTGCAATTTAGTGGTATTAATTAGATTCACACTGTTGTACAACCATCACAACTATCTGTTTCTGAACATTTTTCATCACCTCAAACAATTTGTATAAGTCTCAGCCAGTAACCCACCTTGGCCTCCCCATACCCCAATCCCTGTTAACTTTTTTTTTAAGATTTTATTTATTTATTTGACAGAGACAGCAAGAGAGGGAACACAAGCAGGGGGAGTAAGAGAAGGAGGAGGAGGCTCCCCCCTCCAAAACAAGGATCCCCACGCAAGGCGATCCCAGGACCCTGGGATCATGACCTGAGCCAAAGGCAGATGCTTAACCAACTAAGCCACCCACATACAACCTTCCCCTGCCCCCCAGTTAATCTTTATCTACTTTCTATTTCTATGAATTTGCCTATTCTAGAGATTTCATCTAAGTGAAATCATACAATATTCGTTCTTTTGTGACTGGTTTATTTCACTTACCATAATGTTTTCAAGGTTCAACTATGATGTAGCATGTATCAAAACTTCATTCCTTTTCCTGACTAATGTTTCATCATATATAAACAGTGCTGTTTATTCACTTATCTGTTGTTGGGCACTTGGAATGTTTCCACCTTTTGGCTTTTGTGAATAATGTTGCAGTGAACACGGGTATACAAATATTTGTCTGAGCTGCTGTTTTCAATTGTTTTCAGTATATTCCTAGGAGTTGAATTAGCGAGTTATGTAATTCTGTGTTTAGCTCTTCCAAGAAGTGCCAAACCACTTGCCACAGAGGTTACCCCCATTTTACACCCTACCAGCAGTGTGTAAGGGTTCTAATTTCCGCACATCCTCACCAACATTGATGACAGACATCTTAGTAGTAGCAAAGTGTGGTTTAATTTACATTTCCCTAATTATGAATGATGTTAAGTATCTTCATGTGCTTATTGGCCATTTGCCTTTCTTCTTTGGAGAGATATCTATGCAAGTCCTTTGCCCATTTTTTTTCACTGGGTTGTTTGTCTTTTTGTTGTTGAGTCCTGTTGTTAATGATTACTTTGTGTATTCTGGATATTAAACCTTTATCAGATTTGTAGGGACATCTGGGTGGCTCAGTTGGTTGAACATCCAGCTCTTGGTTTCAGCTCAGGTCATGATCTCAGGGTGGTGAGATCAAGCCCTGAGTTAGGTTCGGTGCTGGGCTGGAGCCCACTTAAGATTTTCTCTCTCTCTCTCTGCTCCTCTTCCCTGCTCATGTTCTTGCTTGCTCGCTTTCTCTTTCTTTCTCAAGAAAAGATATATGATTTATGAATATTTCCTCCCACTCTTTCATACAGTCTCTTCACTTTCTTGATAATGTCTTTAATGCACAAAAGCTTTTAATTTTGAAGAAATCCAATTTATCTTTTACCATTTTTCTTTTGCTATTTATGCTTTTGGTGTTACATCTAGGAATCTGTTGACAAGTCAAGGTCATGTACCTTTGCCCTGTTTCCTTCTAAGAAGTGAAAACCTATGGTTTTAGCTCTTATATTTAAATTGTTGATTGGTTTTAGTTCATTTTTGTATATGGTGTGAGTAGAGGTCTAACTTCATTCTTGCACATATGGAAACCTAGTTGTCCAAGTACCATGTGAAGAGATTGTTCTTTCCCAGTTGACTGCATTTGGCATCCTTATCAAAAATCAATTGGCTGTAGATATATGGGTTTATTTCTGTGGACTCTCAATTCTATTCCATTAGCCTACATGTCTGTTGATATGTCAGAACCACATTGTTTTAGTTGCTGTAGCTTTGTTGTGAGTTTTGAAATCTGGAAATCTCAGTCCTCCAATTCTTTTCTTCTTTTTCATGATTATTTTGGATATCCAGGGATTCTTGCAATTCCATATGAATTTGAGGGTTGACTTTTCCACCTCTTAAGAAAAGAAAAAGGCCATTGGCATTTTGTAATAAAGATTATGGTGAATCTATAGGTTGCTTTAGGTGAGATTGACATCTGAACAATCTCAGTTTGGAAGAGAGGACACTCTCTTCCTCCCCATGAACTAAGGATGTCTTTCCATTAACTTAGGTCTTTATATTCTTTTGCCAATTTTTTGTAATTTTTAGTCTTTTATTTCCTTGGTTAAATTTATTTTTAAGTATTTTATTCTTTTGGACACTATGTAAATGCAATTGCTTTCTTCACGTCATTTTTTGGATTGTTCATTGCACATAAATGGATACACAACTGATTATTGTGTGTTGATCTTGTATCTTGCAGCATTGCTCAACTTGTTTATTAACTCTATTAGTTTTATTGTGGATTATTTGCAATTTTCATGTATAGAATCATATAGTCTGTAAAAAGGAATAGTTACATTCTTCACTTCCAATTTGAGTTCCTTTTATTGCTCTTTCTTATCTAATTGCTCTGGCTAGCACTTCTATTTCAATGTTGAGTGTCATTGGTGAAAATGGGCATCTTTATCATGTTCCAGAATTTAGAGGGAAATCTTTCAGTCTTTCACTATTTAGTATAATGTTAGCTATGCAGTTTTCATAAATGCACCTATCATTTTGAGGAAGTTCATTTCCATTCCTTGTTTTTTGAGTATTTTTATTGTGTCGCAGCTGACACGACAAATCGACCAGGAACGTGAGGGTAAGAGGATGAAGAAAAGAACTCGAGAAGCAGAGAGATGGGGCAGGAGGAGCACTGAGGAGGATGTACAACAGTGCTAAGTTTATTCAAAGCATTAAGGCTACAGTGATATTACAATAGGAAAAGCAATACATCTGTGTCTAGTTAAACAACCACAAGTTCCCACAATAGGAGAAGCAATACATCTGTGTCTAGTTAAACAACCATGAGTTCCCACTATAAGCAGACCTCGTGACGCCAAATGGCTGATGCCGGTACACTTGTTCTGTATTGATACAGCAAACCTGAAAGTAATTTATGGGCTGTACTAGGGCAGCAAGGACCAGCCATGAACTTATGACCCCAACCGAATTGTTTTCATTTGTTTAGCAAGCATGTGGGAAGTCATGTAGGCATGCACACAACACATAGCACAGACCCTTTCTCAGTGCTACTCAACTTTTCCAGTCTTAAACCTTTTGTTAGGTTATTTGGACTTTAAAGGAGGCACAAGTCAGGGCCTGGTTTGGTCCTCGTCTCAAGCCTTATTGCGGCCTCCCACATTATTGTAAATGGGTATTAGGTCTTGTCAAATGCCTTTTCTGCATCTGTTGAGATGATCACATAGTTTTAATCCTTTGTCCTATTAGTGTGATATATTACATTGATTGATTTTCCCATGTTGAACCTCTCTTGCAGGATAAATCCCACTTAGTCATAATGTATAATCCTTTTAATGTGCTATTGAATTGGGTTTACTAGAATTTTATTAAGGACATCTGCATCCATATTCATAAGAGATACTGATCTGTAGTTTTCTTCTTGTAGTCTTTATCTTGCATTAGTATTAGTGTTCCTTTTTCAATCTTTTGGAAGGATTTGAGAATGATTGGTGTTAATTCTTCCTTACATGTTTAGTAAAATTCACCAGTACAATGATCTGGTCTTGGACTTTTCTTTTTTGGAAGGTTTTTGATTATTAATTCAATCTTTTTACTTGTTACATGTCTGTTGAGATTTTCTATTTCATCATGAGTCAGTTTATATCATTTGTTCGTGGTTCTAGGAATTTGTGTATTTCATCTAGGTTACCTAATTTGTTGGTGTAAGTTGCTTATAGTATTTTTAAATAATCCTTTCTATTTTTCTATAAGCAGTAGTAATACCTTCACTTTCATATCTGATTTAGTTATTTGGATCTTCTTTTTCCTGTCACTCTAGATAAAGGTTTGTCAATTTGCTGATTTTTTTTTTAAATAGCCAAATTTTACTTTCTTTGGTTCTCCTTTGTTTTTTCTATACTTAGTTTTATTTTTTTCTATTCTAATCTTTCATTTCCTTTCTTCCTTCTGTTAGCTTTGGGTTTTGTTTTGTTTCTATTTCTACGAGATGACTAATACCATAAAGTGATTTAAGATCTTTTTCTTTTTTTAATGTAGTATAAATTTATCTGTGAGCACTACATCCAGTAAGTTCTGGTATGCTGTGTATTTGTTTTCATTTATTGCTAAGTATTTTCTAATTTCCCATGTGATTTGTTCTTTGGCCCATTAGTTATTAAATAGAGAGTTAATTTCCATATATTTTGAATTATCCAGCTTTCCCTCTATTATTGATTTGGAGCATCACTCCATTGTTAGTTGAAAGATACTTTGTATAATTTCAATATTTTTACATTTTCAGACTTGTTTTGTAACCAAACATATGATCTATTCCAGAGAATGTTTCATGTGTGCTTGAGAATAATGTATATTCTGCTATCATTGGGTTGAGTGTTCTATGTATCTCTAAGTCTAACTGATTTATAGAGTTGTCCATTTCTTATGTTTCATTATAGAGTATCTGCCTGGATGTTTAATCCATTATTGAATGTGGTATATTGAATTCTCCAACTATTATTGTAGAGCTACCTATTTCTCTCTACATGTCTGTCAATATTTGCTTCATGTATTTTTGGTCTCTACTGGTGGTGCATGTCTGTTTGTAGTTTTTAAATCCTCTTGATGAATTGGCCTTTTTATCAATATATAATGTCATTCTTTGTCTCTTTTAACTATTTTTAAAATTAAGATTGTTTTATCTTATATCAGTATATCCACCCCTGCTGTCCTTTGGTTACTACTCATATGGAATATCTTTATTCATCCTTTAACTTTCAATTTGTTTATGTCTTCGAATCTAGAGTCTCTTGTAGACACCATATAGTTGAATCATGCTATTTTATTCATTCTGTCAATCTCTACATTTTGACTGGAGAGTTTAATCCATTTACATTTAAAATAACTGCTGAGGGGCACCTGGGTGGCTCAGTGGGTTAAAGCCTCTGCCTTCAGCTCAGGTCATGATCCCAGGGTCCTGGGATCGAGCCCTGTACTGGGCTCTCTGCTCAGAGGGAGCCTGCTTCCCTTCCTCTCTCTCTGCCTGCCTCTCTGCCTGCTTGTGATCTCTCTCTGTCAAATAAATAAATAAAATCTTAAAAAAAATAAAATAACTGCTGAGAAGGAAGGACTTCTGCTATTTTGCTATTTGTATTCTGTATATCTTACAGCTTTTTCCCCCTCATTTCATTCCATTTATGTCTCTTGAATGTTTAGTTTTTATTTTTCTAGTGAGCTGTTTGATTCTCTTGTCATTCCCTTTGGCAGTGACTTTGTGAGATTTTCTTTAGGGTTACCATGGAGATTTATAATTCTCAATTTAAAACAATCTACATTAAACTGGTACAAACTTAACTTCAAATCAGATTTCCTAGAGTTCTCTGTTGTTTTTTAATATGTTTATTTAAGATTGTAGTAGTCTATTTTCTTAGTGATTTTCCCAAACTATTATTGTAAAGACTGTAATTATTGTTTTTGTACTCACTGAAGTTTCTGTACCTTAGCTTTTGTTTAGCTAGTGTCTTGACATAGATTTCCCTGGATGCCAGGAGCTCTCCCAATTTTTGCAACATGAATCTATGCCTAGACCCTCCTTCAACACTTAGCAAGGCTTACACTGTGCCTGGGGATCAGCCCTAGGTGAAAGCTTAGAATTGGTGCCATACTGGTAACACAGCTGTTACTGCTTTAAGACTGCTGCTGCCTTAATGCTATTGCCACCTTGAGGCTGTGGCCACTTTAATACATCTGTCACTTTATGGTCACTGCCACTTTAAGACTTCTACTACACTGGAGAGGGAGAGAGACATGGCATGTAAAATCACTATAAAAATTTTCAACAATTTTGAAGTGCTTCCCCACCTTTTATTCAACATTTGTTTACTTGTTGTAAGTGTTTGACTATTTTCCAGAGTTTACAGAATTCTGAAAATATATGCTTGTTTTTCTATATTTCTGGGGGTTGGGTGGAGTCATGAGACTTGGGAAATACCTACTCCAGGTTTTGTTGACATCTAACACTAAACTCTTATTTTTTAAACTTTTTCCCCATTAGCAATAGTGTGCAATCACAAAGAATAGTAAAAAGAAATAAAGAAATTGTGGTTAGGGACACTTGGGTGGCTCAGTCAGTTAAATATCTGCCTTCGGCTCAGGTCATGATCCCAGCATCCTGGGATTGAGTCCCACATGGGCTCCCTCCCTAGCAGGGAGCCTGCTTCTCCCTCTCCCTCTGCCTGCCACTCCCCCTGCTTGTGCTCCCTCTCTCTCTCTCTAATAAATAAATAAATAAAATCTAAAAAAAAAAAAAGAAGAAAGAAGAAAAAGAAATTGTGGCCAGTTTTGTTTGATTTGGTGTATTTTTTTACCTTACATATTTGCCAATTTATGACCATTTGGAGGCAGATATGCTGATAGAACTAAACAACAAGTCCTTATTTCTAAGTTTGAACTAGTACTTTTAACTATATAAAAATAATCTTTAATTTAATTGACTTAGATATCTTCATTGTTCTGATGTGGGCTTTATCTTGTTAAGCACTTAAAAATTGTTATCTAGGCCCTAGGGTTAATTTAGTCTCTTGTGATCAGAAAGCTAAAATGTGAAAAATACCGACAAATAAAACAATTTAGGTGTAGAAAGAACACTACAGATTATATCATTCCAGTGATTCTCACAGCAGAGTCACAGAGACAACTCTTAAGTCCACGTATTCTGAGGCCTTGCCCTATTGAATCAAGTCTCTGGGGGTTCAGTTTGAAAATCTATATTTCAAAAGCTTGTCTACTTGATTCTCATTTGTAGGTTGATTTGGGAACAAATGATATAATTCAACCTCTAGATTTTAAGGTAGAGGAAAATGAGGCCCTAGTAGGCAAAGAGAGTCAAATAACTACAATGGGTACCTCTTTGAGTCAATAAACTACCTCACAGCTTTGTTATTCTGGAAAGAAAGACCACAATGCCCTAGAATACGAACAAACCAAAATACTAAAGAAGAAGCGTAAGAGGGAGGGAGGGAGCAAGTGAGGGAGGCAGAACGTGGGGAGGGGAAAAGACAAAATTCTGTCTTTTTCAAGTCAGTAGAGTTAAAAAAAAAAAAGTTAAACTAGTGTGGAATCTACAAGGTACCAACAACTGGTTTGATAAAACTTGTCTTCTAGATAGTTGGTTCTGAAGATACAAGTTTATATCAATTCTTGCTTATCTTTACAAATGACAATGGACAGTAATACACAAAATAAATCCTGTACCAAAGGCAATTAGAAAATGATTTATATTTATGTGTCTTTGAAGACTTTATGTGTTTGTAACCAACACACTGAACACATAGGACTCACGAGGTATAAACATACAGCAACTTTATTTTTGTCTCCCTCTGTTCTCTTTAAGTTTTGTAGGTAGAGGAGTTCTTCCTCTGCCCCATGAAAACTCAGGCAGGCCCTGTGACTTTTGTGGTCATTCTTAGGTGAGACAAAATCCTCTAGTCTGAATTAAAATGTCCATGTCCAGGTAATAAACAAAACAAAATCATGTAATTAAAAAAAAAAGCAAAAAAACTAGATTTGAAGCTAAGGTTCTCCCACACCCCCACACTGCCAACACTCTTAGCCAGAGTGTGCTGCCTGGGACAGTCCTTAATGGGGAAAAAAGGGACTCACCAGTCCTCTTGTAGCACTTTTCTTCCTACTTCTCATCTTGCTAAGTTGGCTCCTGGATGGAGCATGCCCAAGGAGAAGAGGAAAAGGAGTAGGAAAATACTTAAGGTAAAGATGTTGCCATGATGGTACAATTCATGCCTTTTCTGGTATCAAAAATAAAACCCATTCTCCTGTGAGAGTGTTTCTAAGTTTCCTAGACACCTCCCACTCCTCTCCCTCTGTTATCACAGAGAATCTCTTCTCTCTGTTCTGGGCGGGGCCTCCTAGACAGTCCCTGAAACCTTGCCCACCCTGCTTGTCTCTGATCCTTACACAGGAAGGCTACTCCTTGCATACCTGCATTTGCCTCACACAGAAGCCTTGTTCGAACACATTTTAGGGTTCACTATTCATTGTCTTACAGTGAAGTCATAAGAACAATAGTAAGACTTTTCCAACTTTATGCTCTAACCTGAACCTCATTCTACAGCACAGTAGTGGTATGTTGAACTTCTAGACTATTTCAAACTTGTCTAACATTTTGGAAATGTCAAAACTTACCCCAAATATTCGATCAGTTTCTGAAACAATCTGGGGAAAATATTTCCCTTCTCAAATACACTGGAAATTATTGTTTACTCATGGGAGACATGATTACCTTTCAAGGAAGATAAGGACCTCTCACCAAACATACAGATTGTTTTCTAAGGACAGTAATTTCTAGTTTTGCCCTTGTCGGCTAAGTGAATTAAAAATTCAGAGGATGGGCCATCTTGCTGTCAGTGATGCCCAAATCGGCCTGAGCACTGGAATCAAATGAGGAAAGATTTAGACATTCAGACTCTGCAGCTTCCCTACAAACTTATCGTATCAGAATCTGCAGAGCTAGATTCCGGGAAATCCAAAGTTCTAAGACTCTCCTAGGTCATTCTGATAAACTGCTTAAAACCAAATCCTTCTAGGGCACTGGAATATCTACAAACGTATTCACCAAACTCCTACAGTGTTCACTTTCAAATTTTTTCCTCCATGGTCTATTGAACATTAAAATAAAGGTCATTGAGGGGCACCTGGGCAGCAAAGTGGGTTAAAGCCTCTGCCTTCGGATTGGGTCATGATCTCAGGGTCCTGGGATCAAGCCCTGCATTGGGCTCTCTGCTCAGCGGGGAGCCTGCTTCCTCCTTTATTTCTGCCTGCCTCTCTGTCTGCTTGTGATCTTGTTCAAATAAATAAATAAAATCTTTAAAAAATAATAAAAATAAAATAAAGGTCATGGAGAGAAAGTCAGCTCAGCAATTAGTCAAAGTAAAATCATACCTCCCATCCTCTGGAAAATTTATACCAAAAAATCCAGAAACTTAAAAGAGGGAATGGAAATAAATGTGTCATATGTAACTTTTATCCTCCTTAATCTTTCTGATTTCAGAGTTCATCTTTGTTACCTTCTTTTAAACTGCCATAAGCCAGTATTGTTTTTTTAAATTTTTTTTACTAACATATAATATATTATTAGCCCCAGGGGTACAGGTCTGTGAATTGACAGGTTTACACACTACACAGCACTCACCATAGCACACACACTCCCCGGTGTCCATAACCCAACCACCCTCTCCCTACCCCTCTCCCCCTGACAACTCTCAGTTTGTTTTGTGAGATTAAGAGTCTCTTATGGTTTGTCTCCCTCCTGATCCCATCTTGTATCATTTATTCCTTTCCTACCCCCCAAGCCCCCCACGTTGCCTTTCAACTTCCTCATGTCAGGGAGATCATATGATCATTGTCTTTCTCTGATTGACTTATTTCACTCTGCATAATACCCCCTAGTTCCATCCACATTGTCACAAATGGCAAGATTTCATTTCTTTCGATGGCTGCATAGTAGTCCATTGTATATATATACCACATCTTCTTTATCCATTCATCTGTGGATGGACATCTAGGTTCTTTCCATAGTTTGGGTATTGTGGACATTACTGATATAAACATTCAGGTGCACATGCCCCTTCGGATCACTACATTTGTATCTTTAGGGTAAATACCCAGCAGTGCAATTGCTGGGTCATAGGGTAGCTCTATTTTCAACTTTTTGAGGAACCTCCATGCTGTTTTCCAGAGTGGTTGCACCAGCTTGTATTCCCACCAACAGTGTAGGAGGGTTCCCCTTTCTCCACATCCTTGCCAGCATCTGTCATTTCCTGACTTGTTAATTTTAACCATTCTGACTGGTGTGATGTGGTATCTCATTGTGGTTTTGATTTGTATTTCCCTGACTTTGAGTGATGTGGAGCACTTTTTTATGTGTCTGTTGGCCATCTGGATGTCTTCTTTGCAGAAATGTCTGTTCATGTCCTCTGCCCATTTCTTGATTGGATTATTTGTCCTTTGGGTGTTGAATTTGATAAGTTCTTTATAGACTTTGGATACTACCCCTTTATCTGATATGTCATTTGCAAATATCTTGTCCCATTCTGTCAGTTGTCTTTTGGTTTTGTTGACTGTTTCCTTTGCTGTGCAAAAGCTTTTGATCTTGATGAAGTTCCAATAGTTCATTTTTGCCCTTGCTCCCCTTGCCTTTGGGGATGTTTCTAGGAAGAATTTGCTGTGGCTGAGGTCGAAGAGGTTGCTGCCTCTGTTCTCCTCAAGGATTTTGATGGATTCCTGCCTCACATTGAGGTCTTTCATCCATTTTGAGTCTATTTTTGTGTGTGGTATAAGGAAATGGTCCAATTTCATTTTTCTGCATGTAGCTGTCCAATTTTCCCAACACCATTTGTTGGGAACACCATTTTTCCCATTGGACATTCTTTCCTGCTTTGTTGAAGATTAGTTGACCATAGAGTTGAGGGTCCATTTCTGGGCTCTCTATTCTATTCCATTGATTATGTGTCTGTTTTTGTGCCGGTACCATACTGTCTTGATGATGACAGCTTTGTAATAGAGCTTGAAGTCTGGAATTGTGATGCCACCAACTTTGGCTTTCTTTTTCAACATTCCCCAATAGGGATTGCATTAAATGTGTTAATTGCTTCAGACATTTTCACAATATTTGCTCTTCCAATCCATGAGCATGAAACATTTTCCCATTTCTTTGTGCCTTCCTCAATTTCTTTCATGAGTACTTTATAGTTTTCTGAGTATAGATTCTTTGCCTCTTTGGTTAGGTTTATTCCTAGTTATCTTATGGTTTGGGGTGCAATTGTAAATGGGATTGACTCCTTAATTTCTCTTTCTTCTGTCTTGTTGTTGGTGTATAGAAATGCAACTGATTTTTGTGCATTGATTTTATATCCTGACACTTTACTGAATTCCTGTACAAGTTCTAGCAGATTTGGAGTGGAGTCTTTTGGGTTTTCCACATAAAGTATCATATCATCTGCAAAGAGTGATAGTTTGACTTCTTCTTTGCTGATTTGGATGCCTTTAATTTCTTCTTCTTGTCTGATTGCTGAGGCTAGGACTTCTAGTACTATGTTGAATAGCAGTGGTGGTAGTGGACAGCCCTGCCATGTTCCTGACCTTAGCAGAAAAATTCTCAGTTTTTCTCCATTGAGAATGATATTTGCTGCAGGTTTTTCATAGATAAGCCAGTATTGTTTTAAGAAAGTATTCATTACAGTCAAATTTTAGTCTAACAAAGCAACTTATTTTTGCTCTGGAATTTTGTCTGTGTGGTTGATTTAGGGCCCTGAATTTAACTCCTAGAACTGGTGGATTGACAGAAAGTGAGTTACAACCATGGTGCAGAATATTTTTTTCATAATAAGAAAGTTTAGCTATTTTACTGTTACAATAGTAAAAGGTCTTTAGTCATGTTGTTACTGTATTAGAATCAGTGCTTCCATTCCCATAGTTGACTCTTAGGTTTCAATCCAAACTTAGTTTGTCTCTCCTACTAAAAACGTCTAGAGATGAGTATCAGTCATTTGTTTTGAAGCACTTAACAAACAAGTGAAATATAAATTTTAAAATGTAATGTGGTGGGCACCTGGCTGGTTCAGTCCATTAAGCATCTGCCTTTGGCTCAGGTCATGATCCCAGGGTCCTGAGATCAAGTCCCGCATCAGGTTCCCTCTCAGCAGGGAGCCTGCTTCTCCCTCTGCCTGCCACTCCCCCTGCTTGTGCTTCCCTCTCCCTCTCTGACTAATAAATAAATATCTTTTTAAAAAAGTATAATGTTGTGGCTGTTGGGTAGGTAAAGTACTGAACCCATACTTTTTTTTAAATATTTTATTTCTTTTCAGCGTAACAGTATTCATTGTTTTTGCACCACACCCAGTGCTGCATGCAATCTGTGCCCTCTCTAATACCCACCACCTGGTTCCCCCAACCTCCCACCCTCCGCCCCTTCAAAACCCTCAGATTGTTTTTCAGAGGCCATAGTCTCTCATGGTTCACCTCCCCTTCCAATTTCCCTCAACTCCCTTCTCCTCTCCATCTCCCCTTGTCCTCCATGCTATTTGTTATGCTCCACAAATCAGTGAAACCGTATGATAATTGACTCTCTCTGCTTGACTTATTTCACTCAGCATAATCTCTTCCAGTCCCATCCATGTTGCTACAAAAGTTGGGTATTCATCCTTTCTGATGGAGGCATAATACTCCATAGTATATATGGATCACATCTTCCTTATCCATTCGTCCGTTGAAGGGCATCTTGGTTCTTTCCACAGTTTGGCGACCGTGGCCATTGCTGCTATAAACATTGGGGTACAGATGGCCCTTCTTTTCACTACATCTGTATCTTTGGGGTAAATTGCAGGGTCATAGGGAAGCTCTATTTTTAATTTCTTGAGGAATCTCCACACTGTTCTCCAAAGAGGCTGCACCAACTTGCATTCCCACCAACAGTGTAAGAGGGTTCCCCTTTCTCCACATCCTCTCCAACACATGTTGTTTCCTGTATTGCTAATTTTGGCCATTCTAACTGGTGTAAGGTGGTATCTCAAAGGAAACAGTTAACAAAACAAAGAGGCAACCCACAGAATGGGAGAAGATATTTGCAAATGACAGTACAGACAAAAGGTTGATATCCAGGATCTATAAAGAACTCCTCAAATTCAACACACACAAAACAGACAATCATATTAAAAAATGGACAGAAGATATGAACAGACACTTCTCCAATGAAGACATACAAATGGCTATCAGACACATGAAAAAATGTTCATCATCACTAGCCATCAGGGAGATTCAAATTGAACCCATACTTTAAAATGTGTCTATATATTCCCACTTCTGGGAAATAGGCCCAGGCTGTTATTCTAAATGGACTACATTTCCAATTCTTTTGCAATTAGTAGCAACTTTTCTAGAGCCCACTTCAGCAGTAGATGAAAATCCTGAAAACATCTTAGGAGGAGTCTTTCTACATTTTGCTAACCAAAATACATACTGAACTGGCTCTGAAATACATGAGCTATTTAGGCTTGCATCTACGGTGAGCTGGAGTCGAGGGTTGGGTGAAAAGAGCACTGGATATGGATACTTACTCTGCTAAGGCTTGCCCTCTGTTTGCTGTTGTAGTCCATTTATACCCTTTGAAGAGCAAAGTGGAATTAACCATCAGGAGTGTTTTAGTATAACTCTGTGGTTCTCGACTACCAATCAGTGGAGTATTTGCTTGCTTAGCTGCAGAAGAATCACCTAGAAAGTTTTGTAAAAGCTCAGATAGCTTTTTTGTTCCTTCTCTCCTTTTTCCCACTTGGTCTGGGATAGTGCCTGGGAATTAAAGGTCTCCACTAGACTAGTATGGGAATTATTGCCCAAGAGCCTTCTGAACAGGTGTCCAAGTCAAAAATGTTACAAGGAGTTTCAGTATAGAACCTACCACCACAAATCCCATGATTTTTCCTTCCAAATTTACAGGTATGACTGCCTACGTAACAAAATGTGGACTGCGGCCTTGGGGTGATTTCTGCTGCCTTGGCAGTGGTGAGCAGCTTTGGCCTGATGTTGTACATGGGGGTGCCATTTGTGATCATAGTTGCAAATTCACCATTTCTTATTCTGGGTGAGTAAAACAAAACATGAGGCTACATGTTGTATATGTGGGGGTGTGGGGTAGATAAGGGAGGGAGTTTAGGTTAGATTAAGCAAAATAATTATATTTGGGTGGTTCTATAGATCCAAAATGAGGTGACAGGAAAAAAGAAAATAAAATTGAATTGTGTGTCTTTAGGGGGAGAAAATCTAGCACCCCAAATGGAAAAACACAGACAAGGGACATGAACAGATGGGTCACACCCAAATCCAAAATATGAAACACTGGAAATAATAAGAAAATTAAATTTGACCTCTCAATTAACCAAGGGATACAAATGAAAACAAAAATGAGACACCTTGTTTTCACATCGGATTAATGAATATTGGCAAGATTGAAGGAAGGTTGTATGGAAATGAACATTCATCCTTCTAGGGGAAAACTGTAACCTGGTACACCTTTTTTTTTTTTAGTCCAGTTTTGCAAATCAAAAGACTTAAAAATTAAACAGGGAATGTGTTTGACTTACTGATTCCACTTCCTAGGAATTTGTCCTAATAATTGGACAAGTGCTCAAAAAGTAAAAGCATGTTCACTTTGGCATTATTAAGAACAGGAAGGTTTTGAAAACCATTTAATTCCCTATCAGCATGGGATTGGGCAACACAAATGTAGCATATTAAAATTGTGAATCATATTCAGTCCTTAGAAAGAGGTAGATTTATAAGATATATAAGGTAGACATAAGATATATAACCACTACCAGAAACATGCTTGTTATGAAACAGGGTGTTCAAAATAGAAAGATATAGTTGTATTGGTGTATTTGCATAGAGCAAATTCTGGATGGATATATGTAAAAATGAAGGGTGGAATTACAGCTGTTTAAATTTTTTCTCCATATTTTCCTGTACTTTCAGAATTTATTTTATAATAAGCATGAGAAAACAAAGGTGTTTCTATTTGAGAAAGTAAGGAGCGTGGAAGAGGTAGTATTTGGTTTCCTAGGGGAGACAGTGGATGAGCTGTATGCTGGATGTCAGGGCACCTCTTCCTGGTACACAGCCGTACTCAGTCACTCACCAGCCCCCACAGCCATTAATAACAAGGTTAAGGTGTATCTAATTGATTTCATGTAAACCAGGATTGTATAGTTTGTGTATTCACAGGAGTGTGAATGGCTCTGTGTATGTGTGACTTAAGCAACTCAAGAAATGTGCAAGAACAATTTCTGAATAAGGTTCTATAAATAATAAAACTAGTTTTTAGGGCACCTGGGTGGCTCAGTGGGTTAAGCCTCTGCCTTCAACTCGGGTCATGATCTCAGGGTCCTGGGATCGAGTCCTGCATCGGGCTCTCTGCTCAGCAGAGAGCCTGCTTCCTCCTCTCTCTCTGCCTACTTGTGATCTCTCTCTGTCAAATAAATAAATAAAATCTTTAAAAAAAATAAAAATAGTTTTTAAATACCTTGTAAATATCAATGAGTTCATTCTTGGTCCTTAGTACTTCTGATTCTTCCCTTTTGTCCAGCTGAGTACAACTGAAATCCTCAAGGCCGCTAGCCATGGGATGTCAGGATGCATTTGTGACATTCTGTTTAGCCTTGTGTTCATTTAGATCCTTCTGCCTGCTTGATCATACCCAGAGAACATCTGATTAGAGGCAAAGTTGCAATTCCTAGTACCCTACCATGGAGAAGATACCCCCAAATTGAAGTGGAGATCAGCATTTTATTCCACCTTGTGTGTTTCCTTGTTTATTTTATTGAGTTTGTATCAATATACATGGGTGAAGGTAGTGTCAACTCTAGCAGAAAGCTTGAGGCAGGTGAAACTTATCTGCAAATGCTCTTGCTGTCCTCACTATCCCCTTTCTTCTTTCTAGTCCTCCTTTCCAAGTTTTCAGTGGTGATTTCAAAGTCCTCAAATGTTCTGTCCTCTCTATTCCATCATGAAACATCCTTATGGAAAAGGATTACCTAGTAGATATTAATATGCAAGGGATTCTTTTTTTTTAAAGATTTTATTTATTTATTTGACAGAGATCACAAGTAGGCAGAGAGGCAGGCAGAGAGAGAGAGGAGGAAGCAGGCTCCCTGCTGAGCAGACAGCCCAATTCGGGGCTCGATTCCAGGACCCCGGGATCATGACCTGAGCCGAAGGCAGAGGCTTTAACCCACTGAGCCACCCAGGCGCCCCTATGCAAGGGATTCTTGAGATTTACTTTGGTGCACGTGTCTGATCTCAAGAGTACTTGCATTTTAATAATAATGCCTTAACCTGGGAAAGTTTAAGTGATAACATTCTGGGTATCAAAAACAAGCTTGGAGGAAAACGATGTGTGTGTGTGTGTGTGTGTGTGTGTGTGTGTGTGTGTGTGTGTGTCCTATGCGGTGCCTCTCAAATCCTACCACATTGATACTTAGGTGCTAACTGTAGAACAGATAAGTCCAGCTTATATTTTAAGCAACAGAATGTTGGCTCAATGTGTCTGTACATTTGTGTAAAATGGTTTATGAGGGGAAATGGTCTCTCAAATAATCCAATGGAATCAAGGATAACATTGCTAATCCTGCTTCAGCTAACATCCACAACAGGTTTCCTGACTCATCGTTAAAACGCCCTGCACGAAGACTAGGAGCAGAGTATCTGGTCTATCCCATGCTACGTACAAATAACAGGAGGACGTACAAAGCCCAGAGTTGTTACAGAGGAAGGGCTGAATCCTGGTGTGGCTTCAGAGGCAACCAAAGGAGGCAACAGAGAACACAGTGTCAAAGCACAGATTGGGCGAGATAAATCAGACCTTAAGAGATGGACAAAGAAGATGGTTTGAGTTTATGCATTTAATTTTTAATGGATATTAATATGTATGAAGATGGCTTTTTTTTTTAACAGGTGTCGGGGTTGATGATATGTTCATAATGATTTCTGCCTGGCAGAAGACGAGCCTCGTGGGTAACATAAAACAGCGTCTGTCCAGTGTCTATTCCAAAGTGGCAGTCTCGATTACAATTACCACCATCACCAACGTCCTGGCCTTCTATACAGGGATTATGACCTCTTTCAGGTCCGTACAGTACTTTTGCATCTATACAGGAACAACCCTGCTCTTTTGTTATTTCTATAACATCACCTGTTTTGGGGCATTTATGGCCCTGGATGGTAAAAGAGAAAGAGTCTGTCTACGCTGGTTGAAAAAGCCAGAAACTCCTGACCAAAAATGTTCCTCATTAAAAAGATCCTGCTGTCTCCCATGTGATTCTCTCCCGGACGAAGAAGAAACTGATGTCCATCCAATGAATGTGTTCTTTCGAGACTATTTTGGCCCTTTTCTCACAAGCACCGAGTCCAAATTTTTTGTAGTGCTTGTATACATTTTGTACATCATAAGTAGCATCTATGGGTGTTTCCATGTGCAGGAAGGTTTAGACCTTCGAAATTTGGCAAGTGATGATTCCTACATCACACCATATTTTAATGTAGAAGAAGAATATTTTTCAGATTATGGTCCCAGAGTTATGGTTATTGTTACAGAAACTCTTAACTACTGGGATGAAGGTGTTAGGCCAAAACTGGAAATGTGTCTGTCAGATTTGGAAAACAATGACTATGTAGATAAAAGTCTTACAGAGTTTTGGTTACGAGAGTATGTGCAATATACAGAAAAGAGCCAGCAAGATGTAAATGATAAGGATACTTTTATGAATAATTTGCCCAATTTTTTAACACATTTTCCACTTTTTACGTATGACATGAACATTTCATCATCACATGAAATCATTTCTTCCCAGGGCTTCATTCAGACTGTGGGTGTTTCTTCTTCAACCAATAAGAAGACGATGTTATCCCAGTTATGAAGCAAAGCTGAAAAGTGCGAGATTCCCCTAATGGTGTATAACCATGCATTCATATATTTTGATCAGTATACTGCAATATTAGAAAATACTGTTCGAAATGTCATTGTTGCATCAACCGCTATGTTCATTGTTTCCTTATTGTTAATTCCTCACCCACTGTGTTCCTTGTGGGTATCTTTTGCTATTGCTTCTGTGATTGTGGGAGTAACGGGTTTCATGACATTCTGGAATGTCAATCTTGATTCCATATCCATGATTAATCTTGTCATTTGTATAGGGTTTTCTTTCGATTTTTCTGCACACATTTCTTATGCATTTGTTTCCAGTTCTAAGCCCTCAGTAAACCAAAAAACAATTGAGGCGTTGTATCTGCTAGGCTATCCAGTGTTACAAAGTGCACTTTCAACAGTAATAGGGGTGTGTGTTTTATCTGCAGCTAAAGCATACATCTTCAGGACATTTTTTAAGATTATGTTTCTTGTTATGGTATTTGAGGCTGCTCATGGCCTAATTTTTATTCCAGTATTCTTAACCTTTTTTTGAAGGTTTGTTTGAATATCTGCTAACAAATCAAAGACCAATTTTAGAATTCCTGATTGCCAGAATCCAATCTGATAAAAATGCACTATCAGAAATAGTCAATAAACTTAAAACAAAGGCATGTTTCCTTGGCTTGGAAATCCCATTTAAAGATGTTATTTAAAATATCCTGAGAAAAATTAATTAGTCTTACATTAAAATATCTTTACTAAATTAGGAAGTGTTGTCATCTTTATTATAGTCTATACAATCAAGCATAAGGTATGACTTTCCAATTATTTTTTCCTTTTGTTTCATTGTTAGAAGTTTATGCCTGGAATTCAAATATTTTATACATTATAATATAAATGGAATATTATTTTCATTGTACTTCCTCTATCATTATTATGTAAAAGTACAACTTATTATTTATTCTCCCAGTCTGGGGCTTTGCATGCATTTTCTTTTTTTTTTTTTTAATTTATTTATTTATTTGACAGACAGAGATCACAAGTAGGCAGAGAGGCAGGCAGAGAGAGAGGAAGGGAAGCAGGCTCCCTGCAGAGCAGACAGCCCGATGCGGGGCTCGATCCCAGAACCCTGGGATCATGACCTGAGCCGAAGGCTTTAACCCACTGAGCCACCCAGGCGCCCCTGCATGCATTTTCTTAATAGTAATTTGATAAACTGAAATTTTTAAAGTTTTGAAATCCAATTTATCATTTTTTTAATGACCAATATTTTCTGTGTCCTAAGAAGTCTTTGTCTATCCCAAGATGACAAAAAAATACACCGATGATATCTTCTCAAAGCTCATAATTTTAATTTTACATTGAGGTCTATGATCCATAAATCTTTTGTTGAGAAGTGTGGATAGAAGTTCATTATCTTCCCATAATAGTTACCATCCAGTTTTCCAGCATCATTAGTAAAAAGACTGTATTTTCAGCGTAGGATTAATTTGGCACCTCTGTCAAAGAATCAGCTGACAATTTATGTATGGCTCTATCTGTGCATTGATCTGTTTGTCTGTCCTAAAGCCAATACCACAGTGCTTTGATTATTGAACCTTTTTTTTTAAATCATGAAATTACGTTGTATAATGTGTCCAACATTTTTTTCTTTTGTGAATTATTTTGGCTATTCTTGGTTCTTAGCATTTAGATACTAATTTTAGAATCACTTGTCAATTTATCAGAAAGCTTTCTGGGTTCATGACTCAGTTATAGTGAATCTACACTTTAATTTGGGGAAAATAGGTATCTTAGCCATTTGGAATCTTCTAATCTATGAACATGGTTTATCTCTCCATTTATTAGTGTCTTCTTTAATTTTCCTCAGGACTACCTTATAGATTTAGGTAGATTTACTTCCAAGTATTTTCATCTTTATGGCTTGTAAATAAATTTAAATTCCTTTTCCATTTTGTTTTTACTACTATATAAAAATACAGTTGATTTGGGTATACCTAAGTTATATTGTGTAACCTTGTTAGGTTCATTTATAGTTCTTGTTGATCCTTGTAGTTTCTTTAGCAGTTTTTATCTGTGCAATTATGTAAAGGACACATAAAGGCCATTTTATTTCTTCCCATATAATCTTTCTCTCTTACTTGAATTATTGCACTGGCTTAAAACATCCAGTAAAATGTGGGAAAACACACTAAAGGCAGATCTCATTGCCTTGTTCCCAACTCTGAAATGTTCAATATTTCATCACTAAATATGATTACCTGGAGGTATGTCAAGCTGTTTCTATCAGATTGGGGAAGTCCCCTTTTCCTTCTAGTGTGCTGAGATGTTTTACCATGGATGCATATTGAATTCAGTCAAATAATTTTTGTCCATCTATTATGATTATCATTTTTTTATATTTTAATTTATGAACATGACAATTTATGTTGAATGACTTTTTAGTGTATTCATCAACCTTGTATTCCTAAGATGACTCACATTAGGTCATGGCATATGAGTGTTACCATATATTACTGTCTTTGTTTTGTCATTTTTTCAATATTTGTTCCTGTGATCATGAGGGATATTGGTCTGCATTTCCCTTTTCTCATAATGCCTTCTTCAGGTTTTGATAGCAGAGTTATGCTTCCCTCAGGAAATGAGCTGGTAAATATTCCTCTTCTGTTTTCTGAAATGTATGATGTATGGTTGATACAATTTCTTACTTAAATGTTTAGTAGAATTCACCAGTGAAGTCAACTGGGCATAGAGCTTTTCTGGAAAGTTTTTTAAATTTAAAATTCACTTTCTTTAACAAATATAAGGACATTCAGATGTTTTCTTCTTGGATCATTTTGGTATGTTTTAATTATCCCTTTTAGCTAAATGGACAATGGATAATTTTCTTATTATCATTTTAATGTCTCTAGCGATGACTCCTGTGCAATTCTTGATATTGGTAATTTGTATTATATCCCTTTTATTTCTTGATCAAGGAATTATCAATTTTACTAAATTTTTCTAAGAACCAACTGTTGACTTTATTGATTTCTTTTATTTCTCTATTTGCTGTTTCACTGCCTTCTACTCTTTGCTCCTTCTTGTTTTCTACTTTGAGTTTAATTTTCTCTTCATTTTCCAGCTCTTTAAGGTAGTAGCTTGATTTTAAACCTTTATTCTTCTAAGAAAGCATTTAATGCTATAAATATCCTTCTTACTACTGTTTTAACTGTATCCACAAATTTTTATACAATGGGTGTTCCTTAACATTCCTTTCAAAATAAGTTCCCATTTCTCTTGTGATTTCTTCTTTGATCATGGACCAAATGAGCATGCCTTTGCTTTCTCTTAATTTTTTTTTTTTTTAAAGAATACTCTAACTGGATTTAGAACTCTGGGTTGAGAGGGTTTTTTCAGGACTTAAAAAATGTCATTGCATTGTCTACTTGACTAGAATCCAGTTTCCATTGTTATACCATTCTTCTCTATGGAATATGTCTTTTTTTTTCACTAGCTGCTTTTAATATTGTCCTTTGTTACTTGTTTTCAGCAATTTGACTATGACGTGGTTGTGTGTGGTGTTTTTTTCTATTCAACCTTCTTTGGGTATCTTGAGCTTTTAGGAACCGTAGCTTGATATTTTCTATCATATTTGGAAATATTTTAGCCTTTATTTCTTGAAATATTTTTCTGCCACATTGTCTCTATCCTCTCTTTCTGGGACTCTAATTACAAATATGTTCTTGTTATTTTTAGTTGGTGCATAATATTGTAATATTCTTCAAGTTTGCATTTTGTCATTAATAAATTTGAATTTGTTGACACCTTCAATAGACTCTTCTCTTTTGCCCATATTTTATTGAAAAAACAGTCTTTCTACATATGGTGAGATTCCTGGTAAGCTCAGGAATAGTTTACTCTGCAAAGGTTATTAATAATGTTTTTGTGTATGGAAATATTTAAATAATTCAGTCAATATATGTTCATCTACTGACTCTTTATTTCATTGAGATTGTCATTCTTAGACAAATATTTTATAACACAAAATTCATCAAATAAATTCTATCTCTGATTATCTTCAATATTTGGCCAATAATTGGGGATGTTGCAAAATAATAGGTCTTTTCAATTTCATTCCATTCATTACAGAATGTAAATTTATCACCCAAATGGAAGCTCATCAAAAAATTCTCTCCCAAGTTAAGAAATTACAAAACACAATTATAAAATTGCAAAATTAAATCAGATACATTGTTTGAGCTCTCCTTGTTTGATTTGTTCATTTCCTTCCTGGCTTTTGTAGTGACGAATTCAATGGCTTCCTATTCACACACTTTGTTTTCAATAATTCCAATTTGCTAAAGGCTTCAAAGCTTTACGTTTCTTTGGTCTTGCCTTCATTGAATACTTGATTAAAGATAACAACTGATTTTGAACAAATTGCAACAAGAACAAATAGAGGACTCATTCACAAACCAGTCCAATACCATTGTAGGGCACTAGATTGATTTTCAAAGTAGTTTTTCAAAGAGTCAAACATTTGTAAAATCTGGCTGATGTTGTACAGTTAAGAGGAAAAAGTACATACTGTCATGCTTGAATATTTTTAAATTCAATGTCCGCTTTATCAGTAAATATTTGTTGTTCACTTACTTCAGGTATTTTATTAGCTCATTTTGTTCCTTCTGCATGTATTCCTCAGATGTAATCTTTGATTGTCAATTCATATTTATAAATGAAGCTTATTTTGCTTAGTATAGGTTATTATTAAGTTTTCTATGTGATTGTTAATTCTATCTCCAGCAGCCAAAACTGCTTTTCCACTACTGTCCTGGTATACCACCTAATTTAAATTAAATTTGAATGTCTTATTTTAAATGAAGTATTATTGTTATTAATAGTTGAATTAAAATCAGCCTGGATTGGTTTGATATACTTCTGCTTTTTACTTTCAGGTTCTTCCTGGTCTAGTGATGTGGATGACACAGGTGCACTGAATAGAATTCTCACTTTAACATGTGGTTAACTCTGAAAGTCACCCATGATTAAATCGTCTCTCTTCCAGATCCTTTACAAATGCTATGTAACTAACACTTCCCCTCCACTGACAGTTGGCAGAGTGCTCACTGAATAAAATGAAGTGTGCTCAGACACGAGTGGTTAGGGACAGCTATCTCTTCACTGGATACTTTATTGGTAAAGCCATACTAGCCACTTTAATAATATGGCCCAACATTTTAGTGGCTTATCCCAATGGAAGAATGTTTCTCACTCATGTAACAATCACAGTAGATTTTCCTAGTCAGTGAGTAGCTATCTTGACCATGGTAGTTCAGGGACCCAAATTCCTGCCAACTTACAATGCCACAATTTAAATGGGTTCCTCTGTTGCCTCAGTCTAAATGGCAGAACAGAGAACTTCTTAAAGGTCTTGGCCTATAGGTGATATACATCACTTCTGCTTAAATTCTGTACTTGATTACAGGCCACATGGCTACACATGTATGCCAAAGGGACTAGAATATGTAGTCCTTGAGTGGGTACCCATGTTTCAATTGCCATTCCATATTATGGAAAGACAGCACAATTTTTGCTTAACAGCAAGCACTCAATGTCATTGATTCTTAACCTCTTACACTACACTAAAATAAATTCCAGATGGTTATTTAAATTTTTTATGAAATAGTTAATTACAATCACAAAGTCTGTATATTATGACACAAAATCTAGAACTCATAAAAGCAAAGTGTTAGTTAATTCACCTACAAACATGTGCCATGGTCACCAACAAAGGTGGCAGTGTTGGGTGGGTGGAGGGAAGAACTTATGACTCAAAATACAGGTAAAAGTGATCCTTTCTTTAATATATGAATGGTTCTCATAAATCAAGAAGAAAATCCCAACAGTCCAAAAGGTAAACCAGAAAATCGGTTGAGAGCTCACCCAAAGAGGAAATATGATGGATCTAAGCAATAATATAAAAATAAAACCAGGGGCGCCTGGGTGGCTCAGTGGGTTAAAGCCTCTGCCTTCGGCTCAGGTCATGATCTCAGGGTCTTGGGATCGAGCCCCGCATCGGGCTCTCTGCTTGGCAGGGAGCCTGCTTCCCCCTCTCTCTCTGCCTGCCTCTCTGCCTACTTGTGATCTCTCTCTCTGTCAAATAAATAAATAAAATCTTTAAAAAATAAATAAATAAATAAATAAAAATAAAACCAAAATAAGATACCAATGACACAAATCAAATGATTTACTGACATTCTGGTATAGGCTATGTCAAAACAAAACCTCATACACTGCTTTTGAGGGTGTAAATTGATAAACTCTAAGCATACTAATTTATCAATAGCTCTAGAAATTTGGAAGGGGATATCCTCTGGCCCAGTAAATCTACTTCTAAAAAAGTTATCTCACAGATATGGATCTTGTGTTCTGAATAAAAGACATTCATTCACTTAGCATTATTTACAACAATGCTCTTTATAACAGTTTCTGCTTATAACAGAAAAGACTCTAAACAACCCACAGATCAATAGGGTTATGACTAATTTATGTTTCACTCATAGACTGGAAGATTAGAGAGCAGTTCAAAAGAATAAAATATCCATATGCACAGACATGTTAAGATCCTTTGATGTATTATGAAAAATGAAATTTGCATACACAAATAGTATATAACATTTATGAAAAACATATACTTAAATGTATTTTGAAATATGTGAATGCATAAAAAATGATTTGTTAGGATGAACACCCATTTTTCATTTTATGTAATTCTAACTTTTTACAAGGAGAATGTATACACCAATTACTTTTGTAATTAGGGAATGAAAATAATTAAATTAGGTGTACAGGTTCACAAAAGCCTTACCTAAGAACTATGCAGCTGGATAATCCCCTGAAAGGTAAAAACTGCCAGTTGGAATTCATTTTTATGTGGGTGTGTGGGTGTGTGTATTTGTGTCTGTGAACAAGCCAAATTCCCCCTTTAAGTTGTGAGTCCTGTAGAACCTGTATGCATTTTATGCACCTTTAAGAAGTGTTTCTTGTATTAACTTAGCTCCTGAGAGGACAGACACACCACAAACCAGTTTTGCTCAAATTGGTTGCTCCCCACCATAGGAAGATCCCAGGATCTGGGCTCGAGCAGCAGGAGCTCAAACTGACTCTCTTAGAATTTCTCCAGAAAACTGTGGGGTGGGGTGGAGACGGGCGCTCTGTCCAGTAGCTGCTGTCTCACCTGCGGTCAGGTTTGAGAACAACCTTACCTTCCCAGAAATGAGCCTCAGTCCCTCGAATGTTGTTCCTGAGCGGAGTCTGATCACTACCCAGGACCCAGCCTGGAACCGAGAGCCAGTCTGGAACCAGAAGCCAAACTGCAGCCAGAAGCAGAGCAGGACGGGGGCCAGGACTTCTTGTCAACCCGAGAGGGGTTGTCAGCAGTCATCAGTGGGCTGGGGTTAGAGTGGCTGGGATCCTCAAGGGAAGTGTCAGAGCAGCTCTAGAAGAAAGTGTAGTGCAGGGGTCAGGGGCCAGATCCAAGCCAAACATCCGGACCTAGGTCACAAATCTTTGGGAGCCCTAAACTAAGTGGAGACCAGCATCAGGAGGGTTTCTGGAAGTGTTCTGGGTGTTAGAGCACAGGCTGATCTCAAGCCAAGCAGGGCGTCAGCCCTGTTCCTTGGGACTGTTGGACCTGGGTAGAGATTTAAAGAGAAAGATGACCCCAGTAGGTAAAAAGACTTGAACACAATTGAGTAACCCTGATAAATTACCTCCTAATTCCATTATTCTGGGATAATGGCAAACCACATCTCTTTAAAAACAGAAAAGAAGGGGAGGAGCAGGAAGAATTAAAAAAAAAACCTGGTATTGTAAAATTAGTGGGCTAAAACATTTTAAAATGTTCTGGCTCTCTCCAACCACATATCCTTCTCATCAACCTGCTGAGCTGGCTCCTGGGTTAGAGCATGTAGGCTGGGCTGCACAGCTCCTCGGGTCCTCTGATTAGGATTCCTGCTTAGGTAGGACGGTGAGCTCTATTCTGCAGTATGCAGGCTTTGAATTTGCTTTCTTGCCTGGGTGTAGTGACAGAACAGGGTCCGAGGCTGGTTGGATGGGTACCTGAATCAGGCAGAACTTGCCACCAGGTGTGTTGACCCAACAGGCCCCTGGCTTGGCTCTGGAGATCAGAAGAGCCACCGGCTGGGCTCTCTTTGAAACTGTTACTACTATATATTGGGGCTGTAGGATCGTCTATGCAGTTTCCCAGGTACTCTGGTTAGGCTTCCTGCTCTGGCAGGACAGAGGGCTGTATTCAATATTAGGCAGGGCTTTGAGCTCACTTCCCTGCCAAGGCAGAAGGACTGAACAGGCTCCCAGGTGTGTATGGCTCATTTACTGTGGACATAATCCAGCTGAGCTGCTCCCTGGCCAGACAGGGCCACCAGCTCAGCTCTGTAGATGGGCAGAGCCACTGGCTGCCATGCCTACTTGCTCGCTCCTGCAAGAAGAATGCTGTCAGCCAAGGTCTGAGCATGAGTTGCTGTAAACTCTACCCCAACCCCTCCATCTCAGTCCCACACCCAGGGATCAAACCTCACAGATTTCCCCTGTGATCCTTGTGAGGCAAGACCCAGGTGGGCCTGCAGGAAACATCCCACAATGCCGGGAGAGCTAGATGTTCACCTTGGGCTCTTTTATTTTTCCCACCAGAGAAACCATCATCCTGAGGGGAGGGGAAGAAGAGGGCTGCCTCTCAGCGCATCCCGGTGCTGGTCTGTGGATGGGTGATGCCATCGGAGTGTAACTGCTCTTCTTACCCTTCTAATGCAATCCCTTTTCAGTCTCTGTGTTCTGGGGGGAAGCGGGTGCTTCAATCCTGCCCCCACGTCCTGGATTTTCAAGTGGTGTCTTGCCTATGGACAGTCGCTAGTTGTTCTCGGGAGGAAGGCTGCATTTGGGAGCCATTGTGTTGCCATCTTGATGACGTCACTCCCCTCCATGCCTGGTTTCATCTTGAGACCATGCTTTCCTAACAGTTCTTTGGACTTGATCTTTTCCTAGAGCCATTTCTTCATTTTAGCCTTGTCTGCTATTTGAAGAGATGGGGCACTTTCACACTAGCAGTTCCCTCATGTTTAACAACTTTTCCTTTAACTTCTCTTTTCCTCTTCTTTACGTTGTGCAACAAATGGCAAAAGGAAGCCAGATGGCACCTGCAACATCCTGCCCCCAAAGATTCTTAGTTTAATCATCTGGCGGACTCAGGGCCTTCTCTAGTTCCCAGGATACCACAGTATCATGGCATCGACCATGCCTCTCAACTTTTGGCCACCATGTAACAGGGACTCTCTTTTCACCAGTCTACACAATCATATTCTCCTCACTTTCTGCCTCCTCAAGGGCCACAAGGTTGTTAGTAGTAGCTCCAAGGCCTTTGGTCTTTCATTAAAAGTCTCCTTAAGATGTTCTAGCTTTTCCATACTTTCTCAGTGCCAAAGTCACTCCTAGATTTGGGGGGTTTTATTAGAGTGACAGTACCAATGTCTATATTAACTCTCTATTGTTCCCTAAGAAATTAACCCAAAACTCAGTGGCATAAACCAGTAATCACATTTACTGTCTTTCATATTTTCTGTGGTTAAAGAATTGGGGAGTGGCTTTGATTGGGTGTACTATCTCGCAGTTCTCATGAGATTTAGTCAGATGTCAGCTGAGGATGCACGTATCTGAAGGCTTGACTGGAGCGGGAAGAAGATTCATTTTCAAGGTGGCTAACTCATGGGGATGGCAAGTCTCAGTTCCTCTCCACCTAAGCCTCATTACGGGGCTGCTCATGGTGTAGCTGCTGGCTTCTTCCAGAACAAGGGATCCAACTGTTCTCTTGTCCTAGCCTAGGATGTCACACAGGGGCACCGCTAATGCACTCTACTGGCCATAGCAACCCATGCTAACACAATGTGCAAGAAGACTAAAGGGCATGACCATCAGGAGGTGATGGTCATTGAGAGTCATCACTGAGTCCTGCTACTGTTTGCTATTTGTTGATTTCTACCAGAGTTGTGGGTCATATTTTCCATCTTTACATGCCTAGTAATTTTGTATTGGGTGCTGGGCCTTGTCGACTATGTATGTTGAGTACTAGATTTGTTTCCTTTAAATACTGTTGAACTTTGATCTGACAGGAAGTTATGGATGCATCAGTCTGATTTTTCAAGACTTGTTTTTAAGCCTTGTTAGGGCAAGTCTAGAGTAGGCTGGTTTTGCCATAATATGAGGCAAAATGCTCTGGAGTTTCTACTGAAAAGGCTGAATGAGGACTCTGCTTTCTGGCTGTTCAAAACATCCCCCAGCTCTGGATGAGCTCAGGCAACTTTTTAGCATCTATTTCTCTTGTTATGTTTTGCCTCAGCTCACATTTATCCCATGCATGTGTGGCTCAGTGTTTAGTGATAGGCTCTGGCCAGGCTTTGCCTGACTTCAAAGAAGTTGATCATCCACATCCGTGACTGGGGATTTGAGGACAAACTGAAGGGAACCCCGTGTACATTTCTGAGGCACTATAGCTCCAGAGTTCCCTCCTCCCTGGCACTCAGCCTCACATATTCCAGCACCACCACCCCATCCCCCCACCCCCGCCAACAAACTCTGCTTGGTCTCCTCGACTTGGAGAAAATTCTGTGCTTTGCTTAGAATCTCCCTCCTGGGCTGCAGTCTGGAAGATGTCTCTAAGGAGGTCAGAGGGGTTCTATGGTTCACCTCATTTGTTTTCTTTTTACCAGGGATCATAGTCCTCCACTATTTATCGCCCAGTTTCTGAAGATAATAGCTCAACACATTTTGTCCCATTATTTACAGTAAGAGGACAGTCTTTCAACTATCTCGTCAGAGCTGGAAACAAGTCCCCTATCTTTTTTCCTACTTATGTCATTCATTTTGCTATCTAAGTTTACAGTTTGGGTTCACTCTAATTCACTTCCTTGAGGTAAGCTTTGAAGCAAATTAATTACATGGGACTTCAATATATCTAGAACATCCCTTTTCTCTCTCAATAAATTAATAGCCATATAATGCAAAAAATGATCTTACAATTCCCTTGATTGGCTCTTAAACTTTCTAAAATAACAACAAAAAGATTTTGCTTTAACAAAGTAAATAGGTTTTCAAAGAAGTTGCAAAAGAGACTGAATGCATACTATGCCAGTTGCCTAGAAAGTTCAGTAAAGTTCTTCCATATAATGTTTTTGCCTTCAAATTCCAAAGAATATATCACCACTATAAATAATATCCTTTTATGCTGCAAATCTGCAAGATAAGATGACTTTTACCCCTATTCCCATCCTCTCCCCCCTCCCAACTTTTACCTTTTTCTTTATGGAGAAAGATCCTTAAGGTGATTTAAGTATAGCTTTGTCGGTCAATGTTTATCAAAGTATATATTCATAGCATCTAAAGTTAAAGAATTTATTGGCCATGTAAGTATCAAACTGTAGGGGTGCATGGCTGGCTCAGTAGAGCATGTGACTCTTGATCTCAGGTTGTGACTCTTGATCTCAAGGTTGTGAGTTCAAGCCCCAGGCTGGCTGTAGAGGTTACTTAAAAATAAATATATATTTTTTTAAAATATCAGCTGAGAGTAACTTAAAAAAAAAAGAGATAGGGTGCCTGGGTGGCTCAGTGGGTTAAAGCCTCTGCCTTTGGCTCAGGTCATGATCCCAGGGTCCTGGGATCAAGCCCCTCATCGGGCTCTCTGCTCATCGGGAAGCCTGCTTCCTCTTCCTCTCTCTCTCTGCCTGCCTCTCTGCCTACTTGTGCTGTGAAATAAATAAGATATTTTTTTAAAAAGAGAGATAATCAAATTATAACATGTCTATCCTTATGGTGAAGAATATACAAGCACTTAAAATTGTCACTTTGATTTGATACTCAGTCCACAACTTATATCTGTTATTGTTTTATATGTATGTACACGTGTACCTATGTATACATATATACACACATACTACATACATAGTACATAATAAAATACTTATTATCTGATGCTATGCAGAGGAGAGTTGATATTTCTGGCAATTATAGATTTAAAATGATCTTTCTGCTTATTTTTCTAACGTCAATAGAGACTGTCAGCCTTCATTTTCTCTTTGTGCTTAGATAATTGAAAAGAATATATTCTCTTCTCCAAAAAGAAAAAGGCTCTAAGAATTCTAAAGTTCAAGTTTTTCTCAGAGGGCATCTGACCTGAATCACAGCGGAACAATTCTGGACTTCATCATCTTTACGCTGCACGGATGATGCCCTGAGACAGAATCCTTTTGCCCAGATTTTCTTCAAGAGGCAGGGCAGGGACTGCAAATGGAGTCAGAATCCAGGAAGAGCCACTGCAACCACATTTCCTGTTAGGCATTTCAGTCCTGATAAGAAAAATAGACTCAGAGAATATCCTACTAAAAGAGGGAGGGTAGATGAGAGGTAGTTGCCAACACTTCTTTCTTTTTGACAACAGTAATAATAAATCTCTTTTCTAGTGTTAAAGGCATGCAATCTGCTCATTGACTTCACAAATATTTTTTTGAGCATTTGTATTATGGCAGACGATCTTGTGGGCACAGACCATAAAGCAAAGAACAAAGTAAACAGAAGTCTCTGTCCCTGGGATTTACATTCTAGGAGCTGAAGAAGAAAACACACAAGATAAGTAAGTAAGTTAGGAGGTGATGATTGTCAGGGAGAGACCTAACAGCAATTACCAATAAGTCCAGCAAGACAACGTGAGACCTCATCCCTGAGTAAGAGTGTGTGTGTACATGTACGTGCAAGTTACTGTCTGTGCATGGGTCCATGTGTGTTAGTGGGCAGGGCAGGAAATTGCCACAGCGGTTGATGACAAAACTGGGGGGAAATGAAACTTTATTCTTATAAGTATATTAACATACATTAACCTGGAAAGCAAATTTAGGTAAAGGAAGTGTAATTCCCCTACACATTATCAATCGTGATTACAATTTTATTTGCTTTTCTAAAATGGCTTGGGATCAGCATCAACCTTCTGGGTATCAACAGGGAAACTGATCGTGAATTATAAATTATGCACTTTATTTTAACCGAATGTATTAGACTTAAGGGTTCACTGTAAGGTTTTTAGTAAGTAAAAAAAGCAATTAAAAAAAAATAGCACTGACATTCCGGGGAGACTTCACAATAAAAAGCCCACACCTCATTAGTTTGCCATAACAAAAGTCTTCACTCACTGGACACTCGAGCCAAGCCCTCCAGATCTTCACCACATTCTGGAATGTTGAAGGATAATCTTCAAAATGGAGGAATCATGAAATTTGTTCTATGGAATACTACCTTCTTGAAAGTAGGAGAGAAAAAAGAATTCCATAATGTGACACACAAAAATCCAACCAAAGGTACATTTTTCTCAAGTCTGGTGTGATATCTGTGCCCTAAACAGTTGTGGAGAATCAGCCTATCAGACACAAAAAGGCACATGGAGGTAAACTGACTTCAGGGATATATGAAACCCAGTATCTAGCAACATAGAAATATAGCAAATAGCATTGGCATGTGTTTTCAGGCAAAATAAGCAATTGTTTTGTACAGGCATGTCAGATGTCCAGAGCCTGCCTTCAGGGATTCAGAAGGGTACCATTTTTTTTCATCCTCTGTTATAATGTTGGTCCAACAAAATAAAACTCACACACTTAAAGTTTCAGGTTCACTAAGCCCATATGACAGTTAATTCATTCAAATAATAACTATCATCAACAACCCAATGAGGAAAATCATCAAGGTCATGATGTTAGAAGACCTTGAAAAAAAATTAATAAAATGAAATAAATAAGTTTTCTTCCTCCAAAATAAAAACTATATTCCAGGTGTTAAACTGCTATGGAAATCATAAAAGAAATGTTAATAGGAAAAACACATAGCTCATCAATAAAAACCTAACGCCAACTAAATCTTGAGCCAAGAATCAATTGCAAGCCATGATAGAGGTATTGAGGTTTTTTAAAAGACATTTATTGCAGAAACAGATATTTGGCATAGAGATAGTGGAGCCTAAAACACCCTTAGTAGGTATGCATAGTTTTTGAATAGATATTACCAATAGAGGTAGCAGTCACTAATCCTTCTTTCTTTCCTTCTCTCTCTCTCTCTCCTCTTTCTCTTTCTTCCTCCTCTCTTTCTCCCTCCCTCCCTTTCTCTCTCCCTCTCTGTCACACACACAAGATTGCAAACAGATTCCCAAATATATTAATCCTTTAAGGTTTTCCTTTCCATTCTTCTCTTTCCACAATTATTTTTTCAATAGATACTCTATTCTCTAGGCAACTAATGAAATCACACAAATATTCACCCACGTAAAGAAACACAGACTTTTTTTTCTCAGTTTTTGTATCCTACTCATACTGGTTCTACCTCTAAAGCAGTCTTTTATAATGTTATTCAAATAACAGGCCACCAGATATTGTTCCCTCGAAAAGCACACCTGTGTCTTTCATCAACTCTAATGGAAATTCTGGGAGCACGCTACCGCTGCTCGGTTCAAGAGTCAAAGAGGGGACAGGGTTTTATGAATTTTTCAGATTGCTGACCAAGAAATACAGTTCATTTCCTACATTATCTATAGCATTTAAAAGTGAAGATCATAATATTTCAAGAACAGAAATTTGGTCACTTGAAAAATAAGCAATAGCTTACTTTTATTTCAATACTTTCTCTGGTATTTAAAAGGAAATACATTATCGAGGCCTTTTGCCAACAATTTGTTAGTAATAAAAGGAATAAAAGCTAGTGTGTCGCACAGTTCCTTTGCCGGTAAGGAATGAGTAAATATAATCTATAATTTCAACACCCTTTTCAACAATACTTACAGATTTTCCACACCCCTGGTGGCTTATTTCATCTCACACAGACAAATGCGTACAAGACAAGCCATTGTCCCCACAGCACTTTCTTATTATCTTGCTGAAATGTGGTGAAATGCATTACAGTTTCAGGTGACTTCAGGAATGTTGAGAAATACTTTGCCCATTCCCTGAGAAAAACTTCATTATTTTCTTCATATGAATTTTGCTCCTAGTTGATTCCTCCTAAATTAGCGTTTTGAGACCAAAAACTTTTCAGCAGACTTTTTTCTAGGGTAGAGCTCTACTTCTCACAGGCTAGTTTTTCTTTACTTTGTCCCCATTGCCATTGGTTAGAGGGACTAGGTGATTTTGAAGTTTCTAATCAACAATGGCTACTTGCCTCAATTTGGCTAAGGCGTCCTCCTCTGACTGACGGAAAAATCTTCAAATCACCGAGGGCTGGCAGCACCAGAGGGTACATATATGAAGACCCAAGATCAACTGAGGAGGCGTTGTGCTGCGCATTACTTTACCACATTTATTCTGGGGTCAGCTGTGCTGGGAAGCAGTTGGGTGCACTTACAAGTAAAGTTTGAAGGCACCTAGATTTCCATGTACCCCTTCAGAAATGCAGAGATGATAACCCTGTCTGTGCCTTTTGAAAAGAGCAGAGGTAGTCATCCTACTCAAAGAGGATCACAAGGGCCTTCCTCCCTTTCAGTCACCTCCTCTCCTGGCCATCTCCCGCCATGGACCGCAGAGACAGTGCCCATCACTAAACAAGAAATTATCTTATCTACTGCTCAGTGACCCCGTTCCACTTCCTAAAGATCAGAGACCAGCTCCACTTTGGGCCTGTGCAACAAATCCCAAGGACAAAATGGCAAAACCCAAAGCGAAAGTTCATACTATGTTTATTCACAATTATGAAACACAGATCTTGACATACTCCTTCCCGTGCATGTGACATATATTTTGACAGGTAAAGAGTCTCCTCAAGTCAGGGGTATTTATTTCAAACCATAAATGTGACAGTTTGTGTCCATTATCTTGGATCTCATTGGTGGGGTCTTTGCCTTCCCCAATGCAGATACTCTTCCAGCTGACTCCTCTTAAAATCCCTTTTGTGGTTCACGCCACACAAACTCCTGCTGAGGTCCCCTGCCCTCCAGAGAGGGACACGTCTGTTCACTCAAGTGCAGCTCCTCTGTGCAATATTCACCGATCCATGAAATCACATATCCTTACTTCCCAAGTGGCATGTTTTTCTGCTGCCCTTCCTCCTTGCTGCGCTAATGGCTAACTTCTGCCAAAAGTTCCTACCTTTAGAATTCTCAAGGCAAGAGTCTGCAAGTCTCTCCACCGGGAGGAAGAGAGAGGAAAAGCCACTCACAGACTCGCATGCACTCACATACATATGTATTCCTGATGTTTGTCAAAGAAAACTTCAAGAAGTCTTTCTTCCTTTTAGACTGTTGGAAATGGCCATCACTGAACCTTATGGATGCAAGGAAGAGTCTATCACCGCTGTTCTCAGCTGAAATTCTGTGAAAACAGGGAAAGCTGCATTCCTATTTTGCTTTCCAGGTCTGGAAGTTATTGTAAAACAAAAACAAGACCTGAATTCTTCATATATAACGTAGCCATTGACGCAGAGGAAAAACCACCAGACAAGCAAGAAAATCACAATTCACACACTGTCTCCATGTCCTTCCAGCTGCGCCCCTGGATAAAAGTAGCTTTACCTCAGTATAACTTCTGGTTGCTCCACTAGAAAATGAAAAACACACATACACACATACCTCTAGAATATCTGGAACAGGATGGCTAGACTATTTAGAACAATATCTCCCTTATCATTAAGTCGAATGCTAGAAATTAAAACATTTTATGAGCAAGACATCACTAAATTACTACCTCCTTAAATGCAGGGACCATGTCTCACATTTCCAAAACAGTGCCCAAAAGTTTACCAAATGGATAAATTTTTGAATCAACTTAAAATGGAAGAAACACTACGATGGCAAGGATGTGAATGACACCCATATATGTCTGCATCCTATTCCCCAGAACTCATGACTATGCTTTGCTACGTACCAAAAGAGAATTAAAGTTGTGCTAAGATGGCTGATCAGCCGACCTTGAGACAGGGAGCGGATCCTGGGTTATCGAAGTGGGGCCAGTGTACTCTCCAGGCTCTTAAAAGTGGTAGAGACTGGGAAGTTTCTCAGTGTTTTCCACTCCACAGTTTTTCTTTCACCTCTAAATGAAATTGGTGAAAGTGGTTAATTTTCACTTCTATTCCTGAAACCCAGCACAACAAGATTCTGCCCCACGATGGAGATAACTTTTACGTATATACATGCAACAGCAGAAGGAAACCGAAGCACATGATGTTTTGCTAAATTCTTTGCCGCACACGTGTGTGTGTGTGTGTGTGTGTGTGTGTGTGTGTGTCCAGGTAATTGTGCGTGCTTACCCAGCCATATCAGTGAGGAGAACTAGCCTGCAGCTCAGAGCTTTCTACCTTGCCTCTCTGCCATGCTCAGCATGTCTCTCATCTGCAGACCAGTTCCCATGTCACAAGCTGGCTGCAGCCTTCTCAGGACCCCATTCAGACACAACAGCACTGAGCAGAAGGAGGGGGACTGCTTATCTACGTGCCTCTGATAACAAGAGAAGAGCATTTTCTCCAAGAACACGAAGGCCTCTCACATGCAGTGGCATGCCCACATCAGATTCAATAACTGACAAGGAAACTGGGTCACAATGACTGGCTTAGATCCATTAGAATTTCTTGCTGGGGTTTGGATACTGTATCTTTCTCAAGGCGCATGAGTTAGGGTTACACACTGGAAAGCAATAAAGGCTCTACATCCCAAAAAAAGGTGGGAACAGCTTTTAGTTAGGCAAACAAGATTTTTATTTTGGGTAACACTTCTGGAAATTTCGACATGCTTCCCAACGTGTATGGAAGAACACCAATTGCAACTGTCCACAGCCAATCTCAGACCACCTTGACTATCCTATAATGCTATCCCATGCCAAGAATAGTGTGAGACTTCATCTGAAACTGTGTTAAATTAACTTGCTCCATTTAGTCTGCTTTCTACGTGGCTAGAGAGAAATAAGGTGGGAGCAACATCTATTTCTTCTGAGAAATTGGGCTACTCTATCCACAACCTCCTCTAAAAGAACATACACAGTAGCCTGCTACATCCCTTTCATGTATGCCATTGAAGGTTCTGCTGGCCACTTCACAACAATGCTCAAGACAGCCCAAACCTAACAGTAATCGCACATCGCTTTCTTTTAGATAGAAAAGTAAGTTGTAAAGCAATATAAGAAATCTCTCATCTAACTATTTATTGAGCTCCTATTCCATTCTCTTGCCTGGGACTATGGAATTAATGATTGGCAGACATAAGTCATGACCTCGTAGAGCTTGAATCCAGTAGGGAAGACAGGCGCTATTGGCTAACAATAACAATAGAAGCAAATGTAAAATTATCAGTGATAAGCGCCAAGAAAGAGCTGCAAGGCAGGTCCACGAAGACAGACTTGAGAAGCTAAAGCTTGAGCTTATATCGCGGGAAGATAGGAGTCCGCTTGGTAAGTAGTGGAGAGGTAGAAGAGTGATCCAGACAGAAGGAGCCTCATGTGAGAAGACTCTGTGGCAAGAGAGAACATGGCCAGAGAGTTTGGACCATAGAGGAGGGAGGGAGGTGGTGCACGTGAACGCCAGAGTCTAAGGAAGGGGCCAGATCATACAGGCACTGGTGATTTATGTTTAGAAATAGAGTCTTTATCCTAAACATAAAGGAGAATTTTTGAAGTGTCTTGTCTAAGCGGTGGTATCAACAGATTCATATTTGAAAGGGTTATTCTGCCAGGGTAAAGGTCAGATTGCATACAAGAAAGCCATTTTTAAGGCTAATAATGCAGTCTTCCACATTTTAAAAAAACGTTGTTCAGACTATGGTGGAAACTGACAGAAGAATTCAAAAGATGTTTTGAAGGTAAAAATTTCAAAATTCAGTGGTCGATAGGATGAGAGATAAACTAGCCTGTCCAAATGAATGGTGGTGCCAGTCCATGAAAAGGGAACATAGAAATAGGACTTGGAGTAGAGTGGATATCTAAAATACATGAAGATCTCATGCAACTCAATAGCCAAACAAAACGAAACACAGTCTGATTTTACAATGAGTAGAGGCTCTGAATAGACATTTTTCCAAAGAAGATATACAGATGGCCAACAGGTATTTGAAAAGATGTTCGACATCATTCATCATCAAGGAACTTCCAATATACATGCCAGCTTTTCAGATGTTGTGCCTCATTAACCCACTAAGAATGGATTATTGTCTATCTCATTTCCTTAAGACCCATAGGGCAATTAACAGGATACAAATTATTCCTTAAAGTCAAGCTTCTTACCTGGTTTTTCATCCATAACCACTCAGATAGAACCTTTCTTTCCATAGCTTTGCTGTCAAAGTAAATGTTGAATACTCTGAGAATGCTGTGTAAAATAGTGTAGAAACTGTCATCGTAAGACTGTAATAAACCAGATTCAATTCTCTCAAACTAAAGCAATCTAGTTTTCATAGTGCAGGGCAGGGGGACATTTTATTATTAGTCTGTTTCCAAGTTTTCCACAAGAAAAGCACAGTCATCATGTTAATGTAATGGGTTGACTCTTTGTAAAATAAACAGCCTAAAATATACGAGTATATAATTAAACTTCTCAGTATGCTGTAGAACTCTACGAAAGCTTCTAATACCTGGCACTAAGAACATTTACCCAGAAGAACTCTTCTTTTCTTATATTCTCCAGATTTGGCAAGAGCCATCTTCCCAGGCACTCATTACAGAACACTTATTACCTTTGTGAGATGGAAATTAATGAAAGTAACTACATCTAGAGCTTTCATTATTGGCACAATTACATGACCACACATCAGTATAAGGAAACATCTCCAATTCCCTGCTTTGAACACAAAGATTTTAAGCCAAGATTTCTGTTGAATGTCTCATTTCAGGATTCCGAATGAGTCCTACATACAATGGGTCAAAGGAAATCCAGTCACATTTGGTGATGGGGTGGGAAGGTACAGAGGGAGCAATAAAAGGAGGGAGAGGGAAAAAGACTGATTTTAGTTCAGGAGACTCTGAGACCAGAAATTCTTCTCAAGTCAACCTGACCACCATTATGCTTACCCATGGAAGTAAATGGCTAAAAAGAACAGGAAATACTAGAGGGTAACAACAGATCAAACCTTTAATTCTCTCTAAGAGACTTTCCTCCTAGACTGAAGATCTCCAAACTTAGATCTAGTCTTATCCATAATTATAAGCTGTGCACTTTCCCTGCATTTAGTAGATTAGTTCTTACTACATTGGGAACATTGGTCTGGGGCCATGTTACTACTATCCAGATACTTTCTTAGGAAGATATAATGGACATGGGTTACATTTAAAATCTGTCCATAAACCTTTTCTTTTGAGTATTGCACCTTGTGTGGCCCATATAATCCTTATGCTAAGTGGACACACAACACAGACCCATCAATGAGGATCTTTTTGGAATACTGGGAGAGAAACTAATGGCTTCTGAGATTGATGGCTATGAAAATCATGAAGGTCTAGTGCTGCTGGGGCAATCTTTCCTGCAACCTGAACAGATGTGAGGAAGGATGAAGACAACAGGGGGAAAAAAACAAACGAACAACAGAACCAATAGTGGAACATCTATATGCAGCTGTTTGAAGTTATTCAAACCCTGAACTTTTAAGTCTCATGCGTGGATAAATTCCCTTTTGTTTAAGCTACTTGCACTGGGTTCTACTAACTATAACCAAAAGGGATTGGACTGATGAAGAGAAGGAGAACAGGGAATGAAGGGACGGTGAGGACAGAAAGGTCTTATAACTATAGCTAGACAACAGCCTTACAACACCACTTATGACAGGAAGGGGGCTGGTTCCCCATTGGTTCCCTTCATTTGTCTTTTGTAGGCCCAGGACAGTTTGCTAAACCAGAATATGTTAACAGAGTTAGGTCAGAGCTGAGAAGTGGGTGGAATTGCCTTCTACTTTTTGCTTCTGTCTTAGGTACACTTCTCCTCCTCTGATCTCTTCCTTCTTCCTCAAACACAACCTCAGTACTCCCCTCACTTCAAAATATCATTTCTAGGAGAGTTCAACTCTTAGCACAGCTGACATTCTTACCCTCCTTCTCTTCCTGCCTATATTCTCTGCCAGCTCATACCCTTGGACCAGACAGGGAACTCCTGGCCAAGACCACTTTACATCTGACTTCTCATGGTGTAACCCAGGTTAAGTTGCCCAATGCCCTTTTCACTTACAAAACCCCCAGAGAAACTCCTTTCCCTTGGGCTGAGATTCCAACCATTTAAACCATTTAAATCCCATTCATATGCGATGCATATTATAAATCTTATTCCACCTACAAATTCTTATTTAATACCATAACTCTAGCCTTATAGTATATGAGCCTGTATTTGTGGGGAAGTTATAACCAAATGTCCCCAAACAGCTTGTAATCTTTAAAAAAATGTAAAAAATGAAAAACAGCAATGTCAAACTTTTAAAAATAGGAAAGTGGTGCCATCTTGTGGTTACAAAGTAGTAAAAATAAAAATTTTATCTCACTTTTTCAACATATTAAAGAATCATTGCCAAAATCAGGCCCACCTTAAACAATCGTTTCCCTCGGTGTTCTGAAATTCCCAGATAAAACCCTTTTGTTCCTCCTTTAGAATATTGTTCATGTGGAGAGTTTTCCTTGTCAATCAGACTTATTGCTATCTCAGCCAGGAAAATCTAATTTCCTGAAAAAATAGTTTCCATGATTATACTTTGATTTTTGACTCAGAGACAGATCTTACTTCTGAATGCTAAGGTAATGCATTCATGGAAAAGAGCTCTAAAACATTTTTTAGGCATTAACATGGTAATCAGCAAATGTCTTTGAGAGAGGATTCCAAGCACTGGAAACAACATATGACTGGATTTTTTAAAAGTCCATGAAAGTATAGGTTGACTTCCAGAAAACGTAATGCTATAAAAAGTGTTAAAATCCTTCTTCCCAGAAATGTCTGGATTGACCAAAGAAATAAGATGAGCATGAGCTAAGATGTCCTCCCAAATGCTGCACATCTTATAGACTAAAGGAAAATGCCATGAGCTAACTAACAAGCATCCTTACTTTGAATACAAAATGGTGCCATGGAAAGCAGAAGCAGACCTTCTGCATTGTAAAGGCATTCTGGTACTTCACATCTGTCCATGAAGACTAAAGGGATATCCCCATAAGCAATAATATTTGAGTGGTCTGCATTTAAACTTATAGGACCTCCTAGTATAAGTTGATACAGTAATTTAAATAGTTTATGTTTAAATTTAATAATATACCTCAATAAGCAACATGTTCATGGGTGCCTAGGTGGCTCAGTCATTAAGCATCTGCCTTTGGCTCAGGTCATGAATCCAGGGTCCTGGGATGGAGCCCCTTTTCGGGCTCCCTGCTCTTCGGGAAGCCTACTTCTCCTCCCACTTCGCCTGCTTGTGTTCCTGCTCTTGCTGTCTCTCTCAGTCAAATAAATAAATAAATAAAATCTTAAAAAAAAAAAAAGAAGAAGAAACACATTTGTACTTTATAGGACTAGAAAGTAAATATACAAGAGATTCTGCATGGCTCAGTTAGTTAAGCATCTGCCTTTAGCCCAGGTCATGATCTCAGGTCCTAGGATCTAGCCCCAGGCTGGGCTCCCGGCTCAACCAGGAGCCTGCTTCTCCCTCTCCCTTGACCCAACCCCCACCACTCATGTGCTCTCTTTCTCTCTCTCAAATAAATAAATAAAATCTCTTTTTATTAAAGGAAACATACAAATCTGCACTATTTGCCTGATGGGAGTTATTGACAGGAACAATGAGAATAGAAATAGTAGCAGACTTAGAGGATGATTGTGGAACTGACCAGAGCAAGAAGAAAAGAAAAAAAGTGAAGAATGAAAGAGCCAGGTCAGGGAGAGAGAAGGAGAGCAAAAAGGTATTACATAAGCATAGGGTAAAATCGTTGTGTGATGATCACATGTGGCTGAGCAAATTAAAGAGTAGTAACAATAAAAGCCAACATTTGTTGAACACTCACCATATGCCAGGTAGAATGTGAAATTCTACTGTGTAATATTTAATCATCTTTGAAAAAGAAAAAAAAAGTAGGTGAGCTTCCTAACACTACTAGAATTAGACAGCTAGATGGGATATTTTGCAGAACTTTTCTCTAACTTCAAAATTCCAGAGATGGCTTTTAATGTATAGGACATTCTGCTTCAGAACCTTGCATGGTGTCTGTACATTAACTAAACAAATATGCCAGACTTTTTTTAAAGGAGACACTGAAACATTTTTAAGTGTCCTAAAGTCAGGATAAAATGGCCATATATGCACAAATTTTTGAAATCTCTCTCTTTCTTTAAAGATTTATTTATTTAATAATAAATAAAGAGAGAGAGAGAGCAAGTGTGCATGCAAGCAAGAGGAGGGGCAGAAGGAGAGGGAAGAGAGAGAGAATCTCAAGCAGACTTCCCACTGAGCGTGGAACCTGACATGGAACCCAATTCCACAACTCATAAGATCACAACCCATGCGATGACCACCTGAACTGAAATCAAGAGTCAGATGATTAACCAGCTGAGCCACCCAGGCGCCCTTCTTGAAATCCCTTTCGAAATCACTCTTGAAAGTGAATGACATGCACTTAAAAAATAAAAACAGTAAAGAACAGGTCTTTCACGATGAAACAAACAAACAAACAAACAAAAGGTCCAATCTCATACCACAACCTTGCATCAAATTAAGATATAATGCCAGGAATGGAAAAGTGACTCCCTTTCTAGAAAAGAGTATGCAAGTAGCAGTAAATGGGAAAATTCTGGAAAACCCGCAGTGCTGACAGGTCAGGGGCAGAAAGAGCATAGCTGGTTTCCAGCCTCTTTCCCATGCTGGCAGGAAAGGGCTCAAGGCCCATAGTCGGAAGAATGGCCAAATTTATCTTCCACTTTGGCCCAAGGAGAAAAAACTGAAGGGCCAAAGTCCAATCACCGTTTTTACACTCCTGGCAGTGGAAGTAGCAGTGATTCAGCTAAGAGAGGAAAATCCAGAACTATTTTTTTCACATTTGGATGTCTCTGTAATCTAACGGCTTAAAAAACTACAGCAAAAGAAATTTTCCATCTCCCAGATGGAAGAGTAAGTGATAATACAATCATCATTCCTTGTATTTTTCCTTTACTTTTGAATAGAAGAGTTAACTTTGTTGTGTTTTTTAAAAATGTTATTCTAAATGTAGGTCTCTGATTTTTTTTTTAGATATCTTCTAAAAATTAGTCCATGAGGCATTATTAGCATAGAACTAATACGCATTTACCATAGTGAAGAAAATATTTGTTACAAGAAAATAAAGGCCCTTCCATACTCATTTGTGGATCTCTCTGGGACTTTCTAGGACCTTTCTTACTGCTAATAGAATTAGATTTTGCTCTAGGCTCTGAAATGGGACAGAATGGTTTACTAATTGAATGATCTCAGTGGCCGTTCTGAATTTAAAGATGAATGTTCACTTCTGTTCTATTTCCTATTCCAAATTTTGCCCAGCTATATTGCCCAACATAGCCTCTCAGAGTTTCTGCAATGAGGTTAAATAACAGCACTAAAACATTAAAATGAAATCAAATCTTCCAAATTAAATTAAAATATTCCAAAAATCATATATCAACAAACTGTGATACTCCTAAATTCAATTTAAAAAACCCTCCCATTGTTAATTTCCCAGTGTTATAATTAAAAGATATAAATCTTAAAAAATGAAAATCCAAAATCTTTTAGTTGAAGTCCCAAAGGACTAAAGTGTGAAAAAATTCTGCTGTCCCTGTGCATTACGAATCCAAGAAATTAAAGTCCCCAATTTCAGTTAAAAGTCTAAATAATCATTCTCTTCAACTGCTCATTTGCTCAATTTCAGTTAGATGAATTTTCCATGTCTTCATTCTTTAAGCAGCTGCAGCCTGGACTGTCTTTCTCTGGAGTGGCTGCAGTTCAGGACCTCAGATTTTGTGTCTGTTTGCTTGCCACACAGCTCAGCAGCCTCACTATGAAGGATCTAAAGCATATAAAATTACACAGCAATTGTTTTTCACACCTACACATTAACAAAAATAAAACAATCCCCAAATCTTAGGATAGTTAACCCAAACATAATTATGCTCCAAATCTCAGCACTTAGTATCGTCGAAAGTCATAATAGAAACTCAAAAGTATCTGAAAAATATTTCTTTCAACTTTACTAGTCAACCTATGTCACTTGTCTGGGGCCCATGATTATGACCCCCAAAACCAATTAGGGTTGCACAAGAATGTCCATAGCAGGGCACCTGGGTAGCTCAGTTTGTTGGGCAACTGCGTTTGGCTCAGGTCATGATCCTGGAACACCAGGATTGAGTCCCGCATCGGGCTCACTGCTCAGTGGGGAGTCTGCTTCTCCCGCTGACCTCTTTCCTCTCATGCTCTCTCTCTCTCTCTCATTCGTTCTCTCTCTCTTTCTCTCAAATAAATAAATGAAATCTTTGAAAAAAAAAAAAGAATGTTCATAACATTATGCATAACAGCCAAAAAAAAAAAAATGCAAGCAATCCAGGGGTGCCTGGGTGGCTCAGTTGAGTACCCAATTCTTGCTTTTGGCTAAGGTCTTGGTCTCAGGGTCACTACACTGAGCTCAGCTAGGATAAGCACTCAGCAGGGAGTCTGCTTCTCTCCTTCCCCCTCGCCCTCTGCCCCTCCCCACTGCTGTCTCTCTCTTTCTCAAATAAATAAATAAATGTCTAAAAATAAATATAAACTATCCAATGCCATCAACTGATGAATAGATAAACAAATGTAGCTCATCTATGCAATGAAAAATTATTCTGCTAAAAACTAATGGGAGTTACTACATGCTACGATATGAACCTTGAAAACATTATGCTGAAGTGAAAGATGTTAGTCACAAAGGCTACACACTGTATGATTCCGTTTACATGAACTATCCAGAATCGGCAAATCTGTAGAGATAAAAAGTAGATTAGTGATTACCAGGTGGTAGAGATGGAGAGAACCGTGACCGACTGCTAATAGACGTGGGCTTTCTTTTTGGTGTGATGGAAATATTCTGGAATTTGTTACTGGTTTTAGTTACTGGTAAACTGGCAATAGTGATAGTTAATATGCTAAAAATTACTGATATGTACATTTTTAAACCATGAACTTTATTTATATATATATATATTTATTTATTTATTCATTCATTCATTTTTAATTGGGGCACCTGGGTGGCTCAGTCATTTTAAATTTCAATCATTTTATTTTTTTAATTTTAATTCCAGTGTAATTAACATAGTGTTAAATTAGTTTCAGGTGTATAAGATAGTGATTCAACACTTCCATACATTACTCAGTGCTCATCATAAGTGCACTCTTTCTTTTCTTTCTTTTTTTAAAATTTTATAAGTGCACTCTTAATCCCCTTCACCTATTTCACCCATTCCCCCCACCCATTTCCTTCTGGGAACCATCTGATCACTCCCTATAGTTCAGAGCCTGGCTTTTGTAAACAAGTCCTTTTATATCTCAATTTTTAAAACCCTTGGGAGAATATCTCAAAAGAGGTTAAATTTGATACTATGAGATTTACCACTTTGTGGGATGAGGATGTGGTAGGGGCTAGGAGTCACTCATTTCTTTTCTCAGGGATTGTCATTTGAGATATTCCTGTCTCTCTCTCTCTCTCTTTTTTTTTTTCCTTTAAACTGGTGAGGGAAGCAGTTGGCATCAGACCCTGAGAAGCAGCTCTTCCCGTTCAGTTTCCACTTCCCCTTGAGGGCCATCTTTCTGCCCACGTGGTGACAGGGCCTGCACTCTCTCTCAGGAACCGGTGTTTTTGGCTCCGAGCCACAATGGAGACTGCCCCTTGTTGTGGAACATCTTAGGTCTGTGAACCCAGCTTCCCAGGGAATGTTCATCCCCAGAACTATTTCAGCAGGAGAACCACTTTCAGCAAGTTCCTGAAATAAAGGGGCTTTTGGTGAAGTACGCCTCTAGAGGCCTTGTGGGACAAATCCCTGTGTCATTTCTACTGGAGACCGCGCATCCTAGGGTTTGAGATGTTACAGGCTCTGGATGTCAAAGTGGGGAATGAATCTTAAAGACTCTTATAAACCATGCATATCCATGGCTTAGTCCCTCCATAGATTCCTCCCTTGGCTCTGAATTCAGTTCAAACACTATTAACTGGGGCACTGGGTGGCTCAGTCGCTTATGCATTTGCCTTTGGCTCAGGTCAGGATCCCAGGGTCCTGGGATTGAGTCCCTGCTCAGCTGAGGGCCAGCTTCTCCCCCTCCTTTCCCCTCTGCCAGCTGCTCCACCTGCTTGTGCTCTCCCTCTGTCAAACATATAAAATCTTAGCAAATACAATCTAAAGAAGAAAAAAAAAGGCACAAAAAGACAGCAGCCAACCCACTCCTGCACAAGCCCTTTACTTGCACGCTAGTTATCAAGCTCACACACATGAATTAGCTGCATTAAATTCTTGCCCTGTGGACCTGGTTGAAAATCAGATTGTAAAAGTGCAAATAATTATCCCCAATCAAGATGCTCTTGTCCTTTTGAGTGAATCCTTACCTCAGATGCACTTGTTACTGAGGTTCTGATGGCCCCCTGTTTGCAGGCAGTGAGACCCTGTAAAGCTATTAAATACCAGGGTCATTCAAAATAAAACTGTCGTAATTCAAATTCTAAAGCCAACCCCTGCTAGGCACCATGACCACCCACCATTAGTTCAAGACCAACATCTAAAACAACCACTTCCCTGTGGTCAGAGTGGCCATAAATTATAGTGACTCACCAAAGTCAAAATCTCACTTTGCCTAAGACTTTAGGTGTTTGCCAGGGGCCATGAGAAGTTAGAAAGAAAAAATTATTACAATCTCACTGCACAAAATAGGCCACTTCAAACTCCTAAGGACATAAATCCTCATGGCCTGGCTCTAGAGAAACCAGTCTGAATATCATTGTGCTCCTGATTCACAAACAGAAATGGATAGATTATCTGTAACTTCCTACATAACCTCAAAAGCCCTCAAACCTTAATCAAACACATAGCTCTCTCTATATAATGATCTCAATGGCTTTAAAAATAAGCATCAAAATCCTATGCTCCAAAACAGAATATACAAAAATGATAATAACAACTGTCTTCAAGTGATCGGATGGTGAATGACTTCTATTTTCTAATTTTAATCTCTAAAATTTTTCTATAAAAGTTTCAATTATTTACACAATCAGAAAATTCCCTAACTGCCTCTGTGTCGTGGAAGGGCCACATTTCCTGCTCTCACCTCCAGAAGCCAAGGGCTGGTTAGAATTCTGACACTTCCTAGAAACTGCTACAGCCTCTTGACATTAGAATGAGTCTGGATTTCACAGTTGTATCACTGCTAGCCCAGGAGCCTCTATTTCTCCCATGAAGTTATGGGGTTTAACATAGAATCTCTGAAATTATAAGCAAAACAAAAATAAAGCAAAGTGGCCAAATGTTTGGATTTGTCTTCATTTACGAGATAGCCAGTAAGCTCACAAAAGCCTTGACTGTCTTCCAGAGAGAGTCGTAGAGAATAGAGAACAGGACACAGTTGTACCTTCACTAGCTAAACAAGCTCACAAGATGGGGCTATGATCATTTTCAATTTAGAATATTAGCTGAACTAGAAGAACTCTCAGCAGGCACTAAATAGATGTTTACTGTCATGGTGAAGTCTATAAAGGTACATTTTAAAGTTAAAAGAATATTTGATCAAACTAAATCGAACTCAGCATGATGAACAACATGCCGTATATGCACATACACAGCCCCATCCAATGTTTATCAATGTATGGATTAAAAAAAAAAGTGAGTCATCTCCCCATCACCTAGTAAGAAAAGCAGTTGAGGTAATAATTTGAAATTCCCTTCCCTCCACTGTATGGGTAAACCAGCCCTCCCTCTTCTTCAAGGATCTTGAAGGAGAGGAAAGTGGCATGGGCCTGTCTCCAACCATTCTGTCTCTTCTTCCCCATCTCCCTTGTCTCTCCTCAGCTTTCTCCACCAAGCCACTGAAACTGCTTTTGCCCTCCTGGTTACCAGATTCAATGGGGACTTTCTTGCCCTCAACTGTATTCAATATGGACCCCACTGTCTTTCTGCCACCACATAGTCCTGGTTTCCTCCTCCCTTTTGGACAATTTCTCCCTGGCTCCTTGGCTGGCTCCCCCACTGCTGAAATAATGAATGTTTCAAGGCTTCAGGGCTTCAGGGCTCAGTTCTGGTCCTCTTCCCTATACAAACTCTCTGCAAGTGACTTCATCTATTTGCATAGCTTGGAAGACCATATACAGACACTGACTTATATTTCTGGGTCAGACTTTCATCCAAGTTCCAGTATCATGGACCAAACTGTCTACTCAACACCCGCAACTGGCTATCAAGCATTTCAAATTTCCTATGTCCCTAATGTAACATTCCCTTTCTCTCTCCCTTTCCCATTTCAATATGTCCCTTTCTATTCGTCACCATCTCAGCAAATGATACCATTACATACTCAGCTATTCAAGCCAAAACCTAGGAGTCATCCTTGATTCCCCCTTTCCTGGGCCTCCCAGTCCAATCTAGCACTGACTAGTTGACTCAGACCTGAAAAGATATCTTATCTCTACCCTAGTCCAAGCTATCAACATACCTTCCCTGGAAAATTCCAATTGTCTTCTAAAAGGTCTTTCAATTTACATTCTGGCCTCCTTATGTTCCAAAAGGCAAAGTTTGAAAACATAAATTCAGATAATGTCACTCTATTGCTTAAAATCTTTCAATGACAGGCAACTGGGTGGCTCAGTTAATTAAGTGTGTACCTTCAGCTCAAGTCATGATCCCAGGGTCCTGGGATGGAGCCACATATCTGGCTCCCTGCTTCTCCCTCTCCTCTCTGCTTATGCTCTCACTATCTCTCTCTCTCTCAAATAAATAAATAAAATCTTAAAAAAAAAATCTTTGAGTGACGTCCTATCATACTTAAAACACAAATTTTTAAAGACAGTCTACAAAGCACCCTGTATGATCTAGTTTACAATTTCATTTTCTACTATATAGCCATATGTTTGATTTTTTTTTCTATTTCTTTGTTACCTCAGATCTTTGCACTTTCCCCCTTTACTTTTGTGCTACAACTGAAGAATTTTTAAATAAGTCTTAAGATTCTTTTGATCAAACCAATACTTTAGATAACCTATGGGAGTTGTTTCCAAACCTTCATAAAAGTGTTGCCAATTAAGGATATATCCAAATTCTTTGGCCCAGATAATAAGCCATGTCTTCCATTGGGAGCTATAGGGACTTTCTTGAACCTATAGACTGTAGAAATGTTTCATTTAGCCTCCTAAGATTACTGCTTCAACCATCTAATGACAACATGAACATTGGTTCCCCCCAAATCTGAAATTGTTAACCCTAGCTCCCCTGATAAATTCTTGGGACTCTTTGCAATCTTCCAGGCTTGCTGGAATGGACAGATTCAAACTCTTAGTGTTTATGCTGCTTATACTGTCTAAATAGTGCAAATATGGAAGGATCTTTACATAGTGCAGCTTAATGAGGCCCAGTATTCCTAATGCAGATTCGGTGGGGCCAGAACCTTCAGAGCAGGAGTCCCCTGTCGCTTATTTCTTCCAATGGTGTTTGCCAAGGTCTCCACTTTAGTGGGATCTCCAGCAGACATTCCCATGCTGTGAGTCTTGTACTGTACTCTTAATGGGTCAACATGAGTCAAATAGATGCTCTGCAGGGGACTCTCCTGCTCTTCTGAGATAGTCTGGTGATAAGAGTAGCTGACTTTGATTGACAGTGATGGCACTGATGACTCCCCAGACTGTGGAATGGCCTTCTAGAGCTCGATAAAGGAAATAATAAAAATATTATAGCTTTTATTTCCAAAATTAATTATAAGGGTAAAAGCGATAATAAGTAAATAATGTAAATTTTTAATGACTGTCAATATAAGGAATTGTGCTAACTCAGGATCAATAAAACATGGTTCTTGACTTCTCCCTCCTTTATTATCTAGCACAATGATTCACAAATTTTGGAGTGCATTTAAAAATTTGGGCAAGTTGGGAGTGACATCACCAAAATATCAATGTAGGAGACCTCCATCCCTTCACAAAGATCATTAATCAGATAGCTATCCATGAACAAAAATGGCTCTGGGAGAACTCAGGAGTCCTCTTAAGAAATTTTAGCAACACAGTAAAGCAAAAACACTTGAGAATAATTACGCAAGAAAAGAAGAACATTTCATTTTGCCTGCATCATCTCACCCCTCAAGTTGGCACTGCTCAGTGCCAAGGGCCCCAGCCAGAGAGAGTTCCACTTACCAAAAAAGGAAAAGCAGAGTGAGTGACCAGCTTCTCCAGGCTTTCAAGGTACTACACAAAGGTCCCAATTCAGTTTTACCCCACCCAGAGACCAACAAAAGTGAGATATGCAGAGATGGCTAGGAACAACAAGAAACACAATAGCTACTAATAGCAGCCATGTAGCAGGACCCACTGCAGTGAAGCCAGGCAGGTTTAGCCAGTGAAGAAATCAATTGCCAACTTAGCCTCCATGGAAGTAAGGTCTCTTCCCACTAATTCCCCTCTCTGGCTGTGAAAAGAGCCTGGAAACCGCACCAGCAGGCAGCCCAGGACTCTGTTGTTGCACAAGTGTAAGATGCCAGTCTAGACCCCTGACACTGACCCCACCAACATGTGTGCACTTAGGGCTAGCCCATCTACTGTGCACTTGCACACTGCAACCCTGACAAGCCTGATAATTGTCACTGGCCTCTGCTGAAGTGTTTAGGCCTTGGAGTAAGATTGTGGAGGCATAGGGGAGCACACCAACAGCCAGGGATTCTGTAATTGCTTGTGGGCCTGGACTAGGCCCTGACTTCTGTCACTAGCCCCACCAGCTGTGCACCCACACATCCCAGGTTTGAATCCTGTCAAGAGTCTACATTGCAATACACCCATTGGAAATACCCAACAGCCATAGTAGTGCATGCCAATGAGCCTGTAGCTGGGCCTGTCCTTTCCTGCCTGCCATGACCCCACCACTGCATGACGTGCTCAACTGACACATGACATGACATAGGCACCTGCAGCTGGACTCTGCATCCAAGTATGCCACTGTGAGCTCTGACCACCACCACTACATGCCTGGTCCCTAACCATTGTTCCAGAAAGTGTCACTGAGGACCCCAGCTGCCCTTGAAAACACTATGGATCCCTTCAATGCTTACCAAGGACAACAGTGTTGTCAATGCTGTGGACCCTAGTGGCCTTAGCCAAAGAGAACCATGCCACCCACACCCCACACTTGGTGCCCTGCATCAGCATGCCCCCACTTTGAGGTCAAAGTCTTGTATTACCCAAGTCAGGCCATAAAGTTCAGGTGACTACTTCAAAAGACTATTGGAATCACAAAAAATTAGGAAAACATGACTCCACCAAAGAAATAGAGTAAATCTCCTGTAACTGGCCCCAAAGAAATGGAGATCCAAGAATTGCTCAACAAATAATTCAAAACAGTTGTTCTAAATATGTTCAGGAAACTATTAAAAAAAGCACATATAAACAACAAAATCAGGGGGCGCCTGGGTGGCTCAGTGGGTTATCATACAAGGTAAGCCCCATAAAGATAAAGCAGTTTTCTGAGCAGGGACCTTGCAGGCCAGGAGAGAATGGAATTACATATTCAAAATCCTGTGAGAAAGAAACTACCAACCAATAATACTTAACCTGGCAAAGTTGCCTTCAGAAAGGAAGGCAAAATGAAGACTTACCCTAAAAAATGAAAGCTGATGGAGCTCACTACCATTAGAACTGCCTTACAAGAAACGCTGAAAGGAGTACTTGAAACTGAAGTGAATGTATGATAATTAGTAACATGAAAACACATGAAAATACACAACACTGGTATGTTAACCATTTAATTCTAGTTTAACAGTTAAAGGACAAAAGTTTTTAAAAATAACTACAGCTACGTATTGCCTGGAGCACTGGGTATGGTGCATAAACCATGAATTTTGGAACACTGAAAAAAAATAAAATGAAATTAAAAACTATAGCTAAGTGATTTATTAATGGATACACAATATAAAAAGAAGTAAAGTGTGACATTAAAAATACAAAAGGGGAGTAAAAGTGTAGAGTTTATATATGTGATTGAAGTTTAATTGTTATCAGTATGAAATAGACTGCTATACATATAGATGTTTCTTGTAAGCCTCATGGTAACCAAAAAGCAGAAACCTTCGATAGATTCACAAATGATACGTAAAAGAGAATCAAAGCATTCCACTATAGAAAATCATCAATTCAGAAAGGAAGGAAGTCAAAGAGGAAGAAAGGTATAAGGGAACGATAAAACAGCTAGGAAACAATGAGATGGCATAAGTAAGTCTTTACCTATCAATAATTACTGTAAATGAAATTGCACTGATTTCTCCCAGGAAAAAAACACAGAGTGGCTGAACAAACTATATAAGACCCACATATATGCTTCCTACAAAAGACTCACCTCAGCTTTAATACACATAGGCTAAAAGTGAATGGATGGAAAAAGATATTCCATGTAAGTGGAAACCAAAAGAGAGCAGGAGTAGCTTTACTTACATTAGACAAAAGAGACTTTAAGCCAAAAATGGTAAAAAAAGACAAAGAAGGCCATCATAGAATGATGCAAGAGTCAACTGATGAAGAAGATACAACAATCATATATGCATCCAACACGAGAGCACCGAAATATAGTAAGCAAACACTACTAGATCTGAAAAGAGGGGCGCTTGGCTGGCACAGTTGGTAGAGCATCCAGATTTGGGTTTTGGCTTAGGTCATGATCAGGTCATGAGATGGAGCCCCGCATCAAGTTCTGTACTCAATGCAGAGTCTGCTTAAGACCTCCGTCCCCTCTGCCTTTGCCCCTACCCCATGCTCTCTCTCTAAAATAAATAAATCTTGGGGCACCTGGGTGGCTCAGTGGATTAAAGCCTCTGCCTTCAGCGCAGGTCATGATCCCAGGGTCATGGGATCGAGCCCCGCATCAGGCTGTCTGCTCAGCAGGGAGCCTGCTTCCTCCTCTCTCTGCCTGCCTCTCTGCCTACTTGTAATCTCTGTGAAATAAATAAAATCTTTAAAAAATAAAATAAAATAAAATAAATAAATCTTTTTTAAAAAGTCTGAAGAGAGAAACAGACAATACCATAAGAGTGGAAAACTTTAATACCCTATTTTCAATAGTAGATAAACCATCCAGACAGAAAACCAACAAATGAATAAATGTTGGGGTAAAATGGGCAATAATAGACATTTTCCGGAGGAGGAGTCAAGATGGCGGAGAAGTAGCAGGCTGAGACTACTTCGGGTAGCGGGAGATCAGCTAAATAGCTTATCTAAAGATTGTAAACACCTACAAATCCAACGGGAGATTGAAGAGAAGAAGAACAGCAATTCCAGAAACAGAAAATCAACCACTTTCTGCAAGGTAGGACTGGCGGAGAAGTGAATCCAAAGCGACGGGAAGATAGACCGCGGGGGGAGGGGCCGGCTCCCGGCGAGCGGTGGAGCAACGGAGCAAAATCAGGACTTTTAAAAGTCTGTTCCGCTGAGGGACATCGCTCCAGAGGCTTAACTGGAAGCCCAGGCAGGGTCAGCGCGGCCTCAGGTCCCGCAGGGTCGCAGAAGGATCGGGGGTGTCTGAGTGTCGCAGAGCTTACCGGTATTAGAACGGGGAAGCCGGCTGCAGAGACAGAGCCGAGGAGTGACTCTCAGCTCGGGGTTGCCTTGAACCGGTCGCAGGCTCGGTCAGCTCGGAGCGTGGCCGGAGGCCAGGGTGGCGGGAGTCTTTGGGCGCTGTTCTCTGAGGGCGCACTGAGGAGTGGGGCCCCGGGCTCTCGGCTCCTCCGGGCCGGAGACCGGGAGGCCGCCATCTTTATTCCCGTCCTCCGTACTCTACGGAAAGCGCTCAGGGAACAAAAGCTCCCGAAAGCGAACCCCAGCGGATTACTCAGCACGGCCCCGGGTAAGGGCGGTGCAACTCCGCCTGGGGCAAAGACGCTTGAGAATCACTACAACAGGCCCCTCCCCCAGAAGATCAACGGGAAACCCAGCCAGGACCAAGTTCACCTACCAAGGAGAGCGGCGGAATTCCAGAGGAGAAGAAAGCAAAGCACGGAACTCATGGCTTTCTCCCCATGATTTTTTAGCCTTGCAGTTAATTTAATTTTTTTTTCTTTTTCAATTTTTTTTTCTTTTTCTCTTCTTCTGCTGATTTTTTTTTAACTTTTACCGTTTTCTTTTTTTAACGTTTTTTAAATAATTTATCTAATATATATATATATTTTTTCCTCTTTTTATATTTTTTCTTTATCGGCTTTCTTTTTTTTAATAGTTTCTTTTTTTTTTTTTCTTTCTTTCTGAACCCCTTTTTTCCCCTTTCTCCCCCCTCACAATTCGGGATCTCTTCTGATTTCGCTAAAGCATATTTTCCTGGGGTTGTTGCCACCCTTTTAGTATTTTACTTGCTCCTTCATAAACTCTTATCTGGACAAAATGACAAGGCGGAAAAATTCACAACAAAAAAAAGAACAAGAGGCAGTACCAAAGGCTAGGGACCTAATCAATACAGACATTGGTAATATGTCAGATATAGAGTTCAGAATGATGATTCTCAAGGTTCTAGCCGGGCTTGAAAAAGGCATGGAAGATATTAAAGCAACCCTCTCAGGAGATATAAAAGCCCTTTCTGGAGAAATAAAAGAACTAAAATCTAACCAAGTTGAAATCAAAAAAGCTATTAATGAGGTGCAATCAAAAATGGAGGCTCTCACTGCTAGGATAAATGAGGCAGAAGAAAGAATTAGCGATATAGAAGACCAAATGACAGAGAATAAAGAAGCTGAGCAAAAGAGGGACAAACAGCTACTGGACCACGAGGGGAGAATTCGAGAGATAAGTGACACCATAAGACGAAACAACATTAGAATAATTGGGATTCCAGAAGAAGAGGAAACAGAGAGGGGAGCAGAAGGTATATTGGAGAGAATTATTAGAGAGAATTTCCCCAATATGGCAAAGGGAACAAGCATCAAAATTCAGGAGGTTCAGAGAACCCCCCTCAAAATCAATACGAATAGGTCCACACCCCGTCACCTAATAGTAAAATTGACAAGTCTTAGTGACAAAGAAAAGATCCTGAAAGCAGCCCGGGAAAAGAAGTCTGTAACGTACAATGGTAAAAATATTAGATTGGCAGCAGACTTATCTACAGAGACCTGGCAGGCCAGAAAGAGCTGGCATGATATATTCAGAGTACTAAATGAGAAAAACATGCAGCCAAGAATACTATATCCAGCTAGGCTATCATTGAAAATAGAAGGAGAGATTAAAAGCTTCCAGGACAAACAAAAACTGAAAGAATTTGCAAATACCAAACCAGCTCTACAGGAAATATTGAAAGGGGTCCTCTAAGCAAAGAGAGACCCTAAAAGTAGTAGATCAGAAAGAAACAGAGACAATATACAATAACAGTCACCTTACAGGCAATACAATGGCACTAAATTCATATCTCTCAATACTTACCCTGAATGTTAATGGGCTAAATGCCCCAATCAAAAGACACAGGGTATCAGAATGGATAAAAAAACAAAAACCATCTATATGTTGCCTACAAGAAACTCATCTTAAACCCGAAGACACCTCCAGGTTTAAAGTGAGGGGGTGGAAAAGAATTTACCATGCTAATGGACATCAGAAGAAAGCAGGAGTGGCAATCCTTATAGCAGATCAATTAGATTTCAAGCCAAAGACTATAATAAGAGATGAGGAAGGACACTATATCATACTCAAAGGAACTGTCCAACAAGAAGATCTAACAATTTTAAATATCTATGCCCCTAACGTGGGAGCAGCCAACTATATAAACCACTTAATAACAAAATCAAAGAAACACATCGACAAGAATACAATAATAGTAGGGGATTTTAACACTCCCCTCACTGAAATGGACAGATCATCCAAGCAAAAGATCAACAAGGAAATCAAGGCCTTAAATGACACACTGGACCAGATGGACATCACAGATATATTCAGAACATTTCATCCCAAAGCAACAGAATACACATTCTTCTCTAGTGCACATGGAACATTCTCCAGAATAGATCACATTCTTGGTCCTAAATCAAGTCTCAACCGGTATCAAAAGATTGGGATCATTCCCTGCATATTTTCAGACCACAATGCTCTAAAGCTAGAACTCAATCACAAGAGGAAATTTGGAAAGAACCCAAATACATGGAGACTAAACAGCATCCTTCTAAAGAATGAATGGGTCAACCAGGAAATTAAAGAAGAATTGAAAAAATTTATGGAAACAAATGATAATGAAAACACAACGGTTCAAAATCTGTGGGACACAACAAAGGCAGTCCTGAGAGGAAAATATATAGCGGTACAAGCCTTTCTCAAGAAACAAGAAAGATCTCAGGTACACAACCTAACCCTACACCTAAAGGAGCTGGAGAAAGAACAAGAAAGAAACCCTAAACCCAGCAGGAGAAGAGAAATCATAAAGATCAGAGCAGAAATCAATGAAATAGAAACCAAAAAAACAATAGAACAAATCAATGAAACGAGGAGCTGGTTCTTTGAAAGAATTAATAAGATTGATAAACCCCTGGCCAGACTTCTCAAAAAGAAAAGAGAAAGGACCCAAATAAATAAAATCATGAATGAAAGAGGAGAGATCACAACGAACACCAAAGAAATACAGACAATAATAAGAACATACTATGAGCAACTCTACGTCAACAAATTTGACAATCTGGAAGAAATGGATGCATTCCTAGAGACCTATAAACTACCACAACTGAACCAGGAAGAAATAGAAAGCCTGAACAGACCCATAAGCAGTAAGGAGATTGAAACAGTCATCAAAAATCTCCAAACAAACAAAAGCCCAGGGCCAGATGGCTTCCCGGGGGAATTCTACCAAACATTTAAAGAAGAACTAATTCCTATTCTCCTGAAACTGTTCCAAAAAATAGAAATAGAAGGAAAACTTCCAAACTCATTTTATGAGGCCAGCATCACCTTGATCCCAAAACCAGACAAGGATCCCAACAAAAAAGAGAACTACAGACCAATATCCTTGATGAACACAGATGCAAAAATTCTCGCCAAAATACTAGCCAATAGGATTCAACAGTACATTAAAAGGATTATTCACCACGACCAAGTGGGATTTATTCCAGGGCTGCAAGGCTGGTTCAACATCCGCAAATCAATCAATGTGATACAACACATTAATAAAAGAAAGAACAAGAACCATATGATACTCTCCATAGATGCTGAAAAAGCATTTGACAAAGTACAGCATCCCTTCCTGATCAAAACTCTTCAAAGTGTAGGGATAGACGGCACATACCTCTATATTATCAAAGCCATCTATGAAAAACCCACCGCAAATATCATTCTCAATGGAGAAAAACTGAAAGCTTTTCCGCTAAGGTCAGGAACACGGCAGGGATGTCCGTTATCACCACTGCTATTCAACATAGTACTAGAAGTCCTAGCCTCAGCAATCAGACAACAAAAGGAAATTAAAGGCATCCAAATCGGCAAAGAAGAAGTCAAACTATCACTCTTCGCAGATGATATGATACTCTATGTGGAAAACCCAAAAGACTCCACTCCAAAACTGCTAGAACTTGTACAGGAATTCAGTAAAGTGTCAGGATATAAAATCAATGCACAGAAATCAGTTGCATTTCTCTACACCAACAACAAGACAGAAGAAAGAGAAATTAAGGAGTCCATCCCATTTACAATTGCACCCAAAACTATAAGATACCTAGGAATAAACCTAACCAAAGAGACTAAGAATCTATACTCAGAAAACTATAAAGTACTCATGAAAGAAATTGAGGAAGACACAAAGAAATGGAAAAATGTTCCATGCTCCTGGATTGGAAGAATAAATATTGTGAAAATGTCTATGCTACCTAAAGCAATCTACACATTTAATGCAATTCCTATCAAAGTAACATCCATTTTTTTCAAAGAAATGGAACAAATAATCCTAAAATTTATATGGAACCAGAAAAGACCTCGAATAGCCAAAGGAATATTGAAAAAGAAAGCCAAAGTTGGTGGCATCACAATTCCGGACTTCAAGCTCTATTACAAAGCTGTCATCATCAAGACAGCATGGTACTGGCACAAAAACAGACACATAGATCAATGGAACAGAATAGAGAGCCCAGAAATGGACCCTCAACTCTATGGTCAACTCATCTTCGACAAAGCAGGAAAGAATGTCCAATGGAACAAAGACAGCCTCTTCAATAAATGGTGTTGGGAAAATTGGACAGCCACATGCAGAAAAATGAAATTGGATCATTTCCTTACACCACACACGAAAATAGACTCAAAATGGATGAAGGATCTCAATGTGAGAAAGGAATCCATCAAAATCCTCGAGGAGAACACAGGCAGCAACCTCTTCGACGTCAGCCGCAGCAACATCTTCCTAGGAACATCACCAAAGGCAAGGGAAGCAAGGGCAAAAATGAACTTTTGGGATTTTATCAAGATCAAAAGCTTTTGCACAGCAAAGGAAACAGTGAACAAAACCAAAAGACAACTGACAGAATGGGAGAAGATATTTGCAAATGACATATCAGATAAAGGGCTAGTGTCCAAAATCTATAAAGAACTTAGCAAACTCAACACCCAAAGAACAAATAATCCAATCAAGAAATGGGCAGAGGACATGAACAGACATTTCTGCAAAGAAGACATCCAGATGGCCAACAGACACATGAAAAAGTGCTCCATATCACTCGGCATCAGGGAAATACAAATCAAAACCACCATGAGATATCACCTCACACCAGTCAGAATGGCTAAAATGAACAAGTCAGGAAATGACAGATGCTGGCGAGGATGCGGAGAAAGGGGAACCCTCCTACACTGTTGGTGGGAATGCAAGCTGTTGCAACCACTCTGGAAAACAGCATGGAGGTTCCTCAAAATGTTGAAAATAGAACTACCCTATGACCCTGCAATTGCACTGCTGGGTATTTACCCTAAAGATACAAACATAGTGATCCGAAGGGGCACATGCACCCGAATGTTTATAGCAGCAATGTCTACAATAGCCAAACTATGGAAAGAACCTAGATGTCCATCTACAGATGAATGGATAAAGAAGATGTGGTATATATACACAATGGAATACTATGCAGCCATCAAAAGAAATGAAATCTTGCCATTTGCGACGACGTGGATGGAACTAGAGGGTATCATGCTTAGCGAAATAAGTCAATCGGAGAAAGACAACTATCATATGATCTCCCTGATATGAGGGAGAGGAGATGCAACATGGGGGGTTGAGGGGGTAGGAGAAGAGTAAATGAAACAAGATGGGATTGGGAGGGAGACAAACCATAAGTGACTCTTAATCTCACAAAACAAACTGAGGGTTGATGGGGGGAGGGGGTTGGGAGAGGGCGTGGGGTTATGGATATTGGGGAGGGTATGTGCTATGGTTGTGAAGTGTGTAAACCTGGCGATTCGCATACCTGTACCCCTGGGGATAAAAATATATGTTTATAAAGCTGTAAAAAAAAAAAAAGAAAGAAAGAAAGAAAGGATGAATACCCAAGTTTTGTAGCAACATGGACGGGACTGGAAGAGATTATGCTGAGTGAAATAAGTCAAGCAGAGAGAGTCAATTATCATATGGTTTCACTTATTTGTGGAGCATAACAAATAGCATGGAGGACAAGGGGAGATGGAGAGGGGAGTTGAGGGAAATTGGAAGGGGAGGTGAACCATGAGAGACTATGGACTCTGAAAAACGATCTGGGAATTTTGAAGGGGTGGGGGGTGGGAGGTTGGGGGCACCAGGTGGTGGGTATTGTGGAGGGCACAGATTGCATGGAGCACTGGGTGTGGTGCAAAAATAATGAATACTGTTATGCTGAAAAAATAAAAAAATTTAAAAAAAAATGGGCAATAATAAATATCAGAGCAGAAATATAATAGAGAAGATTAACAAAACTAAACAAGGGGCACCTGGGTGGTTCAGTGGGTTAAGCGTCTGTCTTCCGCTCAGGTTATGATCCTAAGGTCCTGGGATCAAGCCCTGCATCCGGCTGTCTGCTCATCCCCACCTCCTCGCTCTCTGCCTGCCTCTGATCTTTCTCTGTCAAAAGCCAAAAACAAACCAAAACAAAACAAAACAAAAAAAACTTAACAAAAGTTCGGCTACACTAAGAAGAAAAGAGAAGAAGACTCAAATAAATAAAATGAGAAATGATCTTCTACTCCTTCCTGATCCAGTTTTGGAAGATTATATGTTCCTAGGATTTTATCCATTTCCTTTAGGTTTCCAATTTGTTGGCATATTATTTTTCACAGTATTCTCTTATAATACTTTGTATTTCTGTGGTATCAGTTGTTACTTCTCCTCTTCCATTTCTGTTTTTATTTGCGTCCTTTCTCTTTTTTTCTTGGTCACAAAATATCTCAAATAGACATAGCAATCTTGAGAAAGAAAAACAAAGCTGGAGATATCATCATTCCAGATTTCCATAATCAAGACATTATGGTACTGTCACAAAAATAGACACACAGATCAGTGGAACAGAAGAGAGCTCAGAAATAGACCTATACTCATTAGCTCAATTAATCTATGACAAAGGAGGCAAGACTACAAAATGGGGAAAAGACAGTCCCTTTAATAAATGGTATAGGAAAACAGGACAGCTATATAAAAGAATAAAAATGGACCACCTTCTAAAACCATACACAAAAATAAACTCAGAATGGCTTAAAGACCTAGATATGAGACCTGAAACCATAAAAATCCTAGAAAAGAACACAGGCAGTAATTTCTCTGATATCAGTCATATCAACATTTTTTTTAGATATGTTTTAGATATGTTCCCTAGGGCAAGGGAAACAAAAGCAAAAATAAACTATTGGGACTACATCAAAATAAAGAGCCTTTGCACAGCAAAGTAAGTCATAAACAAAAAGACAACCTACAGAATAAGAGAAGATATTTCCAAGAGACATATCCAATAAAGGGTTAATATCTAAAATACATATTGAACTTCTATAACTCAACACTTAAAAAAATTCCAGTTTGAAAATGGGCAAAAGACTTGAAAAGGAGTTTTTCAAAGAATACATACAGATGACCAAAGACCATGAAAAGATGCTCAATATCACACATCATCAGGGAAATGCAAATCAAAATAACAATGACATATCATCTTATACTTGTCAGAATTGCTAAAATCAAAACCACAAGAAATAACAAGTGTTGGCAAGGATGTGAAAAAAAAAAAGGAATTCTTGTGTAGTGTTGGTGAGTGCACACTGCTACAGACACTGTGGAAAACAATATGGAGGTTCCACAAAAAATTAAAAATAGAAATACCATATGACCCAGTAATTTCACTACTATTTACCCAAGAAAATGAAAATGCTAATTTTGAACATATACATCCCTATATTTATTGCAGCACTATTGACAATAGCCAAGATATGAAAGCAACCTACATTTCTATCAATAGACAAATGGATAGGGAAGAAATAGAAAATGGAACAAACTGAGGGTTTTAGAGGAGAGGAGGGTGGGGGGATGGTGATGGGTATTAAGGAGGACACTGGGTGTTATACACAAACAGTGAATCATGGAATACTACATCAAAAACTAATGATGTACTGTATGGTGACTAACACAACATAATAGAAAGGAAGGAAGGAAGGAAGGAAGGGAGGAAAGAAGAGAGGAAGGAAGGGAGGGAGGGAGGAAGAAAGAAAGAGAGGGAGGAAGAAAGAAAGAAAATGGAATTCTACGCAGCCTTAAAAAGGATGAGATACTGCCATATGCAACAAAATGGATGGACCTGGATGGTATTATGCACAGTGAATTAAGTCATACTGAGAAAGACAAATGTGGGATCTAAAAAACTCAAATGAATAAACAGACCAAATGCAGAATCAGACCTATAAACACAGAGGATAACCTGATGGCTGCCAGGGGAGTAGGAGTGAAGGGATGGGCAGAAACGTATGAAGGGGAGTGGAAGATATAGACTTCTAGCTATGGAACAAATCAGTCATGGAAATAAAAGCCACAGCATAGGGAATATAGTCAATGTTATTGTAATAATATTGTAGAGTGAATCATGGAAGTTACAGGGGCACCAAGGTGACTCGATCAGTTAAGCATCTGTCTTGCCCTCAGATCATGATCTCAGGGTCCTGGGATTGAGACCTGCATTGGGCTCCCTTACTCAGCAGGGAGTCTCCTTCCCTCTCTCCCTCTGCCCCTCCCTCCTGACTTGTGCTCTCTCTCTCTCAAATAAATAAATAATCTTTTCTTTTTTAAGTGGTTTTAAAAAAACATGGTAGCGACATTTGTGGTGAGCATAGCATAATGTATAGAGAAATTGAATGACTATGTTGTACACCTGAAATTAATGGAACATTGAGTTAATTCTACTCAAACAGAAAAAACCAATTAAATAAAATCAGAAATGAAAAAGGAGACATAAATGACACCACAACTATACAAATACCATAAAAGATTACTGTGAACCCTTATATGGCAATAATTGGAAACCAAAAAGAAATATATAAATTTGTAGAAACATATAACCTATAAAGACTGAATCATGAAGAAATAGAAAATATGAACAGACCAATAATGAGTAAAGACACTGAATCATTAATCAAAAACCTCTCAATGACAAGAAGACCAGCACCAGATAATTATATTGGTTGAATTCTACCAAACATTAAAGAAGCATTGGGAACATCTCGTTTAGGCGTTGTCATGTTTCTCCAGTATTACCTCAACGAGCAGGGAGACCAACTCTATACACTAAAGAAGCTTGACCCTGTGGGACAACAGACCTGCTCGGCGCATGCTGCTTGGTTCTCCCCGGATGACAAATACTCTCGACACCGAATCACCGTCAAGAAACGCTTCAAGGTGCTCATGACCCAGCAACTGCGCCCTGTCCTCTGAGGGTCCCTTAAACTTCATTGTCTCTTCTGCTACCCCTTAGAGACTTTCCGAAACCAAGCTCTTCAAACTGTGAGCCTTGAAGCCTTCTTACCACCCTTGCTGTTTGGAATCCGGTTTCGTCGTTTCCCTTGATGGTGCTTGTGCAGAGCAGTCATGGTAGCCTCCCTCTTAAGGGAACAAGTTTGAATTTTCTTTCCCTATTTTGAATCACTGCTAGGTTATTAAAATGATTTGAAAAAGCTAAAAAAAAATTAAAGAAGCATTAACATCAATCCTTATCAAACTCTTCCAAAAAACTGAAGAGGAAGGAACACTCCCAAATTCATTTTACATGGCCAGCATTGTCCTGATACTAAAGCCAGATAAAGACACTACAAGGAAAAACAAAACAAAACAAAACAAGCAAGCAAACAAACAAACAAAAAAACCCCAAAAAACCACAGACCAATATCTTCTCTGAACATAGATGAAAAATTCACAATAAATATTAGCAAATAAAATTCAAATCACAATAAAAGTACCATACACTATGATCAGGCAGGATTCATCCTTGTGATACAGGGATGGTTCAATATATACAAATCAATAAAAAACATAATAATAATAATAACAATAATAATAAGAAGAACATAATAATAATAAATAACATCTTTAATAGAATAAAAGATAAAAATCATATGATAATCTCAGTAGATTCATAAAAAGCAATTGACAGAATTCAACATCCATTCATGATAAATGTCCTCAACAAATTAGATAAAGAAACATACCTCAACATGATAATAAAAGCCATATGGGATAAGCACCCATATTTCATACTGAATGATAAAAGCTTGACAGCTTTTCCTCTAATATCAGGAACAAGACAAGGATGCCCACTCTCACCACATCGACTCAGTGCAATCAGGCAAGGAAAAAAAAACTAAAAGTTTTCTAAATCAGAAAGGAAAAAAGTAAGTACTGTCTATTTGCAGATGACATGATTTTATATATGGAAAATCCTAAACATTCCATCCAAAAACTGTTAAATGTAATTAACAAATTCAGGAAAGTTGCAGGATACAATATCAACATACTGATATCAGTAGTGTTTCTATACAATAACAACAAATTACCTGGAAAAGAAATTAAAAATCCATTTACAATAACATCAAACACAATAAAATTCTTAGAAATATATTTAACTAAGGAGGTGAAAAGATTGTGAATAGCCAAAGCAATCCTGAGAAAGAACAAAGCTGGAGACATCATACTTTCTGATTTTAAACTATATGTAGTAATAGAGCTATAGTAATCACACAGTGTAGTATTGTCATAAAAACAGGCATTTAAATGGAACAGAAAAGAGATCCTAGAAATAAACCCATACACTTAAAGTCAACTAACTTTTGACAAAACATCAAGAATATAAAATAGGGAAAAATGGTCTCTTCAAAAAATGATACTGGGAAAACTGTATATCCATATACAAAAGAATGAAACTAGACTCTTTTCATCATACACAAAAATCAATTCAAAATATATTGAGGACTTGAAGGTAAGACCTGAAACAACAAAATTCGTGGAAGAAAATATAAGAAGTAAGCTCTTTAATGTCTTGGCAATGACTTCTTTTTTTTTTTTCTTTTTTGATACCAAAAGCAAAGGCAACAAATGAAAAATACATGTATGGGACAGCATCACACTAAAAAACTCTGTGCAAAGGTGCCTTGCTGGCTTGATCAGTAGAGCATGCAACTCTTGATCTTGGGGTTGTAGGTTTGAGCCCCATTTTGGGTGTAGAAATTACTTAAAAATAAAATCTTTTCTAAAAAATTAAAAAATAAAAAGCTCTATGCAGCAGAGAAAACCACAACGAAAGCAAAAGGCAAGCTATGAAACAAGACAAGGATGTCCACTCACCACCTTTATTCTTCATATTACTGGAAGTTCTACCTACACCAATCAGACAACAAAAACATATAAAAGGTATCCAAATTGGTAAGGGAGAAGTAAAACATTCACTATTTGGAGATGACATGATACTGTATATAGAAAGCCAAAAAGACTCCCCACAAAACTGCTAGCACTGATAAACAAATTCAGTAAAGTTGTAGGATACAAAATTAATGCACAAAATTCTTTTGTGTCTCTATATACCAAAAAAAAGAAGCAACAGAAAGAGAAATTTAAAAAAAAAATCCCATTTACTAATGCAACGAAAATAATAAGATACCTAGAAATAAACCAAAGAGATGAAAGGTCTGTACTCTGAAAACTATAAAAAACTGATGAAAGAAACTGAAGATGACACAAAGAAATGGAAAGACATTCCACATTCATGGATTGGAAGAACAAATATTGTTAAAATTCCTTTGATACCCAAAACCATCTAAACATTTAACACAATCCTATCAAAAAACAAACAAACAAACAAACAAAAGTATTTTTCACAGAACCAGAAAAAAAAACAGGTTTAAAATTTGTATGGGATCACAAAAGACCTCAAACAGCTAAAGCAATCTTGAAGAAGAAAAGCAAATCTGGAGGCATCACAATTCTGAAATGCAAGTTATATTACAAAGCTGTAGTAATCCAAACAGTATGGTACTGGCACAAAAATAGACACAGAGATCAACTGAACAGAGTAGAAAACACAGAAATAAACCCACAATTATATGGCCAATTAAATTATCTCTGACAAATCAGGAAAGAATACCAATGGGTAAAAGTCCTTTCAACAAATGGTGTCCAAAACTGGACAGCAACATGGAAAAGAATGAAATTAGACTACTTTCTTTCAACATACACAAAAATAAATTCAAATTCAAAATGGATTAAAGACCTAAATGTGAGACCTGAAACCACAAAAATCATAGAAAAGAGCAAAGACAATAATTCCTCTGGCATTGGCTATAGCAACTATTGTTCTAGATAGGTCCCTGAAACAAAGGAAACAAAAGCAAAAATAAACTGTGGGAACTACATCAAAATAAAAAGTATTTGTGCAGTGACAGAAACAATCAACAAAACTAAATGGCAAACTATGGAATAGGAGAAATTTACAAATAACACACCTGATAAAGGGTTGACATACCTAATAAAGGGTTAGAATCCAAAATCTATAAAGAACTTACAAAGCTGAACACACACAAAATGAATAATCCGGGGCGCCTGGGTGGCTCAGTGGGTTAAGCCGCTGCCTTCGGCTCAGGTCATGATCTCAGGGTCCTGGGATCGAGCCCCGCATCGGGCTCTCTGCTCAGCAGGGAGCCTGCTTCCTCCTCTCTCTCTGCCTGCCTCTCTGCCTGCTTGTGATCTCTCTCTGTGAAATAAATAAATAAAATCTTAAAAAAAAAAAAAAAAAAAAAAAAACAAAATGAATAATCCAATTTTAAAATGTGCAGAAGACACAGACATTTCTCCAAAGAAGACCTACAGATGGTCAACACACACATTTGAAAAGATGCTCATTATCATATATCATCAGGGAAATGCAAATCAAAACTACAATGAGATATCACCTCATACCTGTCAGAATGGCTAAAATAAAAAACACCAGATATCAGAAGTGGTGAGGATGTGGAAAAAAAGGAACTCTTGCAATATTGGTGGTGGGAATGCAAACTGGTACAGCCACTGTGGAAAACACTATGGAGGTTCCTCAAAAAGTTAAAAATAGAAATACCCTACAATCTAGTAATTGCACTACTGGGGTTTTTTTTAGGGGGGGTGGGGATTGTTCTTGTTTTTGTTTTTGCACTACTGAGTTTTTGACCAAAGATTACAAAAACACTAATTCAAAGGGATCCATGCACCCCTATATTTACTGCAGAATTACTTAACAATAGCCAAGATATGGAAGCACCCAAGTGACCATTGAAAGAGGAATGGATAAGGAAGATGTGGTATATATAAAATGGAATATTTTTCAGCCATAAAAAAACCCACAAACAAACGTGGTTAAAACTAGAGAGTATAGGGCGCCTGGGTGGCTCAGTGGGTTAAGCCGCTGCCTTCGGCTCAGGTCATGATCTCAGGGTCCTGGGATCGAGTCCCACATCGGGCTCTCTGCTCAGCAAGAAGCCTGCTTCCCTCTCTCTCTCTCTGCCTTCCTCTCCGTCTACTTGTGATCTCTCTCTGTCAAATAAATAAATAAAATCTTTAAAAAACAAAAAACAAACCAAAAAAAAAAAAACTAGAGAGTATAAGGGTGTATAGAGGGAGAAGAAACAAGATGGCAGAGGAGGAGGGACCTAAATATCCTCGGGTCCCAGGAGTTCAGTTAGATAGTTATCGAACCATTCTGAATACCTACAAACTCAACAGATGATCGAAGAGAAGAAGAGCAACAATTCTAGGAACAGAAGAGCAACCACTTTCTGGAAGGTAGGATGTATGGAGAAGTGAATCCGAGGCAATATACAGGAAGATAGACTGTGGGGGGAGGGGCCGGCTCCCAGAAAGTGGTGGAGCAACAGAGCACAAAATCAGAACTTTTAGAAGTCGGCTCCACTGAGGGACCTCACTCCAGAGGCTAAGCAGGGGTTAGAGCCCTCGCAGGAACAGTGTGTCACAGAAAGACCAGGGGTGTCTGAGTGTGGCAGAGCTCCCAGATATCGGAGCAGGGAAGTTGGCAGCAGAGATGAAGCCGAGGAGGGTGCTCTCAGCTCGGGGTTACCTTAAAATATGATCTCAAAGAGCATGGACCCCACAAGTCGCTGATCTGGGGAGACTCCCCTTCCTCTTCTGGAAGGAACAAGATGGCAGGAATCTGCTGGGTTTGGAGACTCCAAACAGAGCCCTGTGCCAGAGATAGAAATGCTTGGACACAGGCTGGAGACCAGAGAGATGTGAGAGATTGACTGCTTTTCTCTCAGGGTGCACTGAGGAGTGGGGCCCTGAGCTCTTGGCTCCTCCAGCCAGAGATTGGGAGACTGGCATCATTATTCCTGTCCTCCAAAGCTCTACAGAAAGCATTCAGGGAACAAAATCTCCGAGACCAGAACTGTGCAGATTAGTTAGCCTGGCCCCTGGCAAAGGCAGTGCAATTCCAGACATTTGAGAATCCTGGCTACAGGCCCCTCCCCCAGAAGATCAGGAAGAACATCCAGCCAAGACCATGTCCACAAATCAGTGAGAACTGCAGAACTCTGGAGCTAGGGAATGCAACACATAGAATTGATGGCCTTTCCCCCATGATTCTTTAGTCTTTCAAAGTTAAATATTTTTAATTTTATTTTCTTCTTATTCAGTTTTTAAAATTTTTCCTCTTTCCTATTTTAAACTTTTTAAACTATTTTATCTTATCTATACCTTTTTTAAAAATCTTTTAAATTTTTCATTGTTATATTCTATCCCTTCATTGTATTTTTTTTTCAAAGATTTTATGTATTTATTTGACAGAGATCACAAGTAGGCAGAGAAACAGGCAGAGAGAGAGAGAGAGAGGAGGAAGCAGGCTCCCCGCTGAGCAAAGAGCCTGATGTGGGGCTCGATCCCAGAACCCTGGGATCATGACCTGAGCCGAAGGCAGAGGCTTTAACCCACTGAGCCACCCAGGTGCCCCCCCTTCATTGTATGTAACCTTACTTTTTGTATACATATAGGCTTTTCTTTCTTCTGGGATACAGTTTCTTCTAACAGATCAAAATATACCTTAAATCTTGTGCATGGCTTTGTTTTAGTCTCCAGCCTGCTCACATTCTTTCCTCTTTTTTTTTCAACCAACTTATCTTATCAATTCTTTTTTTTTTTTTTTTAGTCACTCAGCATCAGGGAAATACAAATCAAAACCACAATGAGATACCATCTCACACCAGTCAGAATGGCTAAAATGAACAAGTCAAGAAATGACAGATGTCGGCGAGGATGTGGAGAAAGGGGAACCCTCCTACACTATTGGTGGGAATGCAAGCTGGTGCAACCACTCTGGAAAACAGCATGGAGGTTACTCAAAAAGTTGAAAATAGAGCTAAACTATGACCCAGCAATCACACTACTGGGTATTTACCCTAAAGGTACAAGTGTAGTGATCTGAAGGGGCACATGCACCCAAATATTTATATCAGCAATGTCCAAAATAGCCAAACTATGGGAAGAGACTAGATGTCCATCAACAGATGAATGGATAAAGAACATGAGGTATATAAAATGGAATACTATGCAACCATCAAAAGCCCCAAATCCTGCCATTTACAATGATGTGGATGGAACTAGAGAGTATTAGGTTAAGCAAAATTAGCCCATCAGAGAAAGACTTATATGATCAATCTGATATGAGGAATTTGAGAGGCAGGGTAGGGGTTTATGGGGGGTAGGAATGGAAAAAAGAAACAAGATGGGACTGGCGGGGAGACAAACCATAAGAGACTCTTAATCTCAGGAAACAAACTGAAGTTTGCTGGGGCGTGGAGGGGAGGGATAGAATAGCTTGGTTATGGACATGGGTGAGGGTATGTCCTATGGTGAGTGCTGTGAATTACTTAAGACTGATGATTCACAGACCTGTACCCCTGAAGCAAATAATATATTATAGGTAAAAAAAAAAAAAAAAAAAAAAAAAAAAAAAACACGAACAAAAACAGACAAAAAAACCTAGAGAGTATAAGGCTAAGTGAATTAAGTCAGTCAGAGAAAGACAAATACCGTATGATTTTACTCATATTTGGAACTTAAGAAACAAAACAAATAAACAAAGAGGGGAAAAGAGAGAGACAGACAAACCAAGAAACAGACTCCTAAGTATAGAAAAGAATCTGATGGTTACCAGAGGGGAGGTGGGTAGGGAGATGGGTGAAATACATGATGGGAATTAAAGAGGGCCCTTGTTCATCATCACTAGCCATCAGGGAGATTCAAATTAAAACCACATTGAGCTACCACCTTACACCAGATAGAATGGCCAAAATTAGCGAGACAGGAAACAACATGTGTTGGAGAGGATGTGGAGAAAGGGGAACCCTCTTACACTGTTGGTGGAAACGCAAGTTGGTGCAGCCACTTTGGAAAACAGTGTGGAGATTCTTCAAGAAATTAAAAATAGAGCTTCCCTATGACCCTGCAATTGCACTACTGGGTATTTACCCCAAAGATACAGATGTAGTGAAAAGAAGGGCCATCTGTACCCCAATGTATATAGCAGCAATGGCCACGGTCGCCAAACTGTGGAAAGAACCAAGATGCCCTTCAACGGACGAATGGATAAGGAAGATGTGGTCCATATACACTATGGAGTATTATGCCTCCATCAGAAAGGATGAATACCCAACTTTTGTAGCAACATGGACGGGACTGGAAGAGATTATGCTGAGTGAAATAAGTCAAGTGGAGAGAGTCAATTATCATATGGTTTCACTTATTTGTGGAGCATAACAAATAGCATGGAGGACAAGGGGAGATGGAGAGGAGAAGGGAGTTGAGGGAAATTGGAAGGGGAGGTGAGCCATGAGAGACTATGGACTCTGAAAAACAATCTGAGGGTTTTGAAGGGGCAGGGGGTGGGAGGTTGGGGGAACCAGGTGGTGGGTATTAGAGAGGGCACGGATTGCATAGAGCACTGTGTGTGGTGCAAAAACAATGAATACTGTTATGCTGAAAAGAAATTAAAAAAAAAAAAAAGAGGGCCCTTGTGATGAGCACTGGGTGATTACATTTTTTTAAAAAAGGCAACCTATGAAATGGGGAGAAAATATTTCCAAACCATAATCAGTAAGTTGTTAATATCTAAAATATACAAGGAACTCATGCAATTCAATAGATAGCTAGATAACCTAATTGAAATCTGGTCAAAAGACCTGAACAATTTTCCAAGATAAAAACACATACATGAAAACATGTTCAACATCACTAATCACCAGAGCAACGAAATCAAAACTACAGTGAGAAATAACTTTATACTTGTTAGAATGTCTAGTACCCAAACAAAAAACAGAAAACAAAAAAACAAAACCAAAAACAAAACAAAAAAAAAAACCCAAGAGGTACCAAATGCTGCTGAGAATGTGGAGGAAAGGAACCCTAATTCACTGTTGGTGGGAATGTAAACTGTTACAGTTACCACTGAAAACTGTACAGAGGTTCCTCAAGAAATTAAAAATAGAACTACCATAGGATCCATGAGTCCCACTTCTGGTATATGTACCCAAAGAAAATTCAATGATCTCAAAAAGATATCTATTTTCCTATGTTCACAGCAGTATTCACAATAGCCAAGGTACCAGAAAAAGCCCGTTTTCATTAATGGATGAATGGATAAAGTATATATATATGGAATATTAGCCTTTGAAGTAAGGACATCCTACCATTTGCAAGAACATGAATAGACTCGGAAGGCATTATGCTAAATAAAGCAAGTGAGAGAAAGACAAATACTGCATCATACCATGTATATGTGGAACCTAAAAAAGTTTTTTTTTAAGTTGAACTCATATAAACAGAGTAGAATGGTGGTTGCAGGGGCTGGAGAGTGGGGAAAATGCATAGAGGTTTGAGAGAAGAACATAAGCTTTTAGTTATAACATAAATACGGTTTGAAGATCTAATGTGTAACATGGTGACTATAGTTGATAATTCTGTGTTGTATAATTGAAAGTTGCTAAGAAACTAAAACAACTGTTCTCACTAAATAAATAAGTAAATATGTGGGGGGGCAGAATGCATTAATTAGATTGTGAGAATCCTTTCAAAATGTATACATATATCAACCTGTCACACTGCACATTTTAATTTTTTTTAGAGTTTTTGTTTGAATTCTAGTCAGTTAACATGCAGTGCAATATTGATTTCAGGAGTAAAATTCAGTGATTTATCACTTACATACAACACCCAGTGCTCATCACAACAAGTGCTCTCTTCAATACCCACCATCCATCTAGCCCATCCCCTACGCACCTCCCTCCATCACCACTGTGTTTGTTCTCTATAGTTAAGGGTCTCTTACGGTTTGAGGTGCACCTGGGTGGCTCAGTCGGTTAAGCACCTGCCTTCAGCTCTAGTCATGATCTCAGGGTCCTGGGATGGAGCCCCACATTGGGCTCCCTGCCCAGCGGGGAGCCTGCTTCTCCTTGTCCCCCTGCCTCCTCTGCCCTGCTCATGCTCTGTCTCTCTCTCTCAAAGAAAAAATAAAATGTTAAAAAAAAAAAAAAGGAGTCTCTTATGGTTGGTTCCCTCTCTTCTTTCCCCTCCCATATGTTCATGTGTTTTGTTTCCTAAATTCCACATATGAGTGAAATCATATGGTTTCATTTGTCTTTTTCTGACTGACTTATTTTGCTTAGCATAATACACTCTAGTTCCAACCACATCTGTGCAAATGGTAAGATTTTATTCTTTTTGATGGCTGAGTAATATTCCATTATACATATATACTACATCTTCTCTATCCATTCATCAGGCAATGGGCATTTGGGTTCTTTCCATAGTTTGCCTATTGTTGATAAGGCTGCTATAAACATCAGGAGAACTATACCTCTTTGAATCTGTAGTTTTGTATCCTTTGGGTAAATAACAAGTAGTACAATTGCTAGATCATAGGGTAGCTCTATTTTTAACTTTCTGAAGAAACTCCATACTGTTTTCCAGAGTAGCTGCACCAGTTTTCATTCCCACCAAAAGTGCAAGGGGTTTCCCCTTTCTCTGCATCCTTGCCAACACCTATTATATTGTCCGTTGTTAATTTTAGCCATTCTGGCAGGCATGAGGTGGTATCTCAATATGGTTTTGATTTGCAATTCCCTGATGAAGAATGATCTTGAATATCTTTTCATGTGTCTGTCAGTCATCTGGATGTCTTCTTTGTAAAAGTGTCTATTCATTTCTTCCTCCCATTTCTTAACTGAATTATTTGTTTTCTGGGTGTTGAGTTTGGTAAGTTCCTTACAGATTTTGGACACTACTCCTGTATCAGATATGCCATTTGCAAATATCTTCTCCCATTCCATAGGCTGCCTTTTAGTTTCATTGTTTACTTCACTGTGCACAAGCTTTTTATCTTGATGAAGTCCCAAGAGTTCATTTTTGGTTTTGTTTACCTTGCCTCTGGTGATGTGTCTAGTAAGAAGCTGCTCTGGCCAAGGTCGAAGAGGTTCCTGCCTATGTTCTCCACCAGGAGTCTGATGGTTTCCTATTTCACATTTCAGTCCTTCAACCATTTTGAATTAACTTTTATGTATGGTGTAAGAAAGTGCTCCAGTTTCATTCTTCTGCATGTTCTTATCCAGTTTTTCCAAACCATTTATTGAATATCCATTGGATATTCTTTCCTGCATTATTGAAGATTAATTCACCATGTGGTTGTGGATCCATTTCCGGGTTATCTCTTCTGTTCTATTGATCTACGTATCTGTTTTTGTGCCAGTAGTATACGGTCTTGATAACTACAGTTCTGTAATATAGCTTGATATCTAGAATCACGATGCCTCCAGTTTTGCTTTTCCTTGTTCAGGAGTGCTTTGGCTACTCAAGGTCTTTTGTGGTTTCATATGAATTTTAGGATTATTTGTTCTAGTTCTATGAAAAACACAGGTGGTATTTTGATAGGGATTGTGTTAAATGTGTAGATTGCTTTTGGTAGCATAGACATTTTAACAACATTGGTTCCAATCCACGAGCATGGAATGTTTTTCCAATTCTTTTTGTCTTCTTCAATTTCTTTCATAAGTGTTCTGTAGTTTTCTGAATATAGACCTTTTACCTCTTTGTTTGGGTTTATTCCTAAGTATCTAATTATTTTTTATGCAATTGTAAATGGTATCAATTCCTTGATTTCTTTTTCTGCTGCTTTATTGGTATATAGAAATACAACAGATTTCTGTGTATTGATTTTATGTCCTGTGACTGCTGAATTCATGTATTAGTTATAGCAATTTTTTTTTTTTGGTGGAGTCTTTCAGGTTTCTACATAGGGTATCATGTCATCTGCAAATAGTGAAAGCTTGATTTCTTCCTTGACAATTTGGATGCATTTTATTTCTTCTTGTTGTCTGATTGCTGAGGCTAAGACTGCCAGTACTGTGTTAAATAGTAATGGTGAGAGTGGATATCCATCTTGTTCCTGACCATAGGGGGAAAGCTCTCAGTTTTTCCCAATTCAGGATGATATTAGCTGAGGGTCTTTCTTATATGACTTTTATGATATAGTGGTATGATCCATCTATCTCTACTTCATTGAGGGTTTTTATCAAGAACAGATGCTGTATTTTCTCAAGTGCTTTTTTCTGCCTCCATTTAGAGAATCATATAGTTCTTATCCTTTTATTAATGTGGTGTATCATATTGATTTGTGAATATTAAACCATTCCTGCAACATAGGAATAAGACGCACTTGATCATGTTGAACACTTCTTTTAATGTATTACTCAATTTTATTTGCTAGTCATGTTCATCAGAGACACTGGCCTGTAGTTCTCCTTTTTAGTGGGGTGTTTGGCTTTCACATTGTACATTTTAAAGCTAAAAAATTAAAAAAATAAAAAGAACAAAAATGTAGTCATTCCTATTGTCTGTTTAGTGGTCCCTACCCTTAACCTTTATTTCTTTTTAAAAGCAGATCCTTAGGTGCCTGGGTGGCTCAGTCATTGAGCATCTGCCTTCAGCTCAGGTCATGATCCCAGGGTCCTGGGATCAAGTCCCGCAATGGGCTCCGCACTCTGCAGGGAGCCCACTTCTCCTTCTCCCACTCCCCCTGCTTGTGTTCCCTCTCTCACTGTGTCTCTGTCAAATAAATATATAAAATCTTAAAAAAAAAAACCCCTCAGTTAATGAATTAAAAAAAAACCCATATTCTCAAATAATGAAAAACTATTTTAATAGGTTTTTTAAAGACCCAAAGAAAATGTATTTAAAAATGCAATTACCCCTGGGGCGCCTGGGTGGCTCAGTGGGTTAAGCCGCTGCCTTCGGCTCAGGTCATGATCTCGGAGTCCTGGGATCGAGCCCCGCATCAGGCTCTCTGCTCAGCAGGGAGCCTGCTTCCTCCTCTCTCTCTGCCTGCCTCTCTGCCTGCTTGTGATCTCTCTGTCAAATAAATAAAATCTTTAAAAAAAAATGCAATTACCCCAATTTAAATTCCTATGGATAGGTCAGACAGCAGCCTGGATACATCAGAAGTGACAATTAACTAGGAAAATATAAGAAATAATTGAGAATATGAGGAGAGAGACCAAAAAACAACCATGGAAACATGAAAGAGGTTAAGAGATATGAAGTTTAGATAAGAAAGTCTAAATATCTTTTGAGACACCAAATCATAGATTCAAAAAGCCAAATGAAATTTATTATGTTGTTAGACAGAATATAGTACATCATAAGTTTTTGTTGTAGTGTTCAATGTTTTATTAGTTGCACATAACACCCAGTGCTCATCCCAACACATGCCCACCTTAATACCCATCACCCAGTTACTCCCTCATTTGTTTCCTGGAGTCCAGAGTCTCTCATGGTTTGTCTCCCTCTCTGATTTCATCCCATTCCATTTTCCCTCCCTTCCCTGTGGTCCTCAACTCTATTCTTTATCTTCCACATATGAGTGAAACCATATGGTAATTGTCTTTCTCTGACTGATTTCACTTAGCACAATCCCCTCCAGTTCCAACCATGTCAATGCAATGGTGGGTATTCATCCTTTCTGATGGCTGAGTAATATTCCATTGTATATAGAAACCACATCTTTATCCATGCATCTGTTGAAGGGCATCACAGTTCCTTCCACTGTTTGGCTCTTATGGACATTGCAGTTATGAACATTGGGGTGCTGTGCCCCTTATTTTTACTACATCCTTATCTTTGGGGTAAAGACCTGGTGGTGCAATTGCTGGGTCATAGGGTAGCTCTACTTTAAATGTCTTGAGGAACCTCCACACTGTTTTCCAGAGTGGCTGTACCAGCTTGCATTTCCATCAACAGCATAAGAGGATTCCCCTTTCTCCATACCTCACCAACACTTTTTTCCTATCTTATTAATTCTGGCCATTCTAACAGGTGTAAGGTGGCATCTCATTGTTGTTTTGATTTGAATTTCCCTGATGGCTAGTGAAGTTGAGTATTTTTTCATGTGTCTGTTAGCCATTTGGATGTCTTCTTTGCAGAAGTGTCTGTTCATGTCTTCTGCCCATTTCTTGACTGGATTGTTTGTTTTTTGGGTGTTGAATTTGAGAAGTTCTTTTATAGATCTAGGAAATCAGCCCTTTATCCAAAATGTCATTTGCAAAGATCTTCTCCCATTCTGTGGATTGCCTCTTAGTTTTGTTGACTGTTTCCTTTGCTGTGCAAAAACTTATCTTGGTGGAAGTCCCAAAAGTTCATTTTGCTTCTGTCTCCCCTACCTTTAGAGAGGCATCTTGAAAGAAGTTCTGGCCAGGGTCAAAGAGGTTACTGCCTATGTTCTCCTCTAGGATTTTGGTGGATTCCTGTCTCATGTTGAGGTCTTTCATCCATTTTATCCTTGTGTATGGTTTAAGAGAATGTCCTAGTTTCATTCTTCTGCATGTGGTTGTAGAGTTTTCCCAGCACCATTTATTGAAGAAAATATCTTTTTTCCATTGGATGTTCTTTCTTGCTTTGTCGAAGATTAGTTGATCGTAGAGTCCATTTCTGGGCTCTCTATTCTGTTCTATTGATATGTGTGTCTGTTTTTGTGCAAATACCATGCTGTCTTGATGACTATGGCTTTGTAATATAGCTTGAAGTCAGGCATTGTGATGCCTCAGTTTTGGTTTTCTTCTTCAACATTCCTTTGGCTATTTGGGTTTTTTTCTGGTTCTACACAGATTTTAGAATTATTTGTTTTAGCTCTGTGAAAAATGTCTATGATATTTTGATACAGATTGTATTGAAAGTGTAAATTGTGCTCTGGGCAGCATAAACATTTTAAGGATGTTTATTCTTCCAATCCATGAGTATAGGATGTGATTTCATCTCCTCAATTCCCTTCAAAAATGTTCTGTAGTTTCTAGAGTATAGATCCTTTGCCTCTTTGGTTAGGCTTATTCCTAGGTATATCGTGGTTTTTGGAGCTGTTGTAAATGCAATTCTAATTATGGAACATTATTAAGATAAATAAGACATCCAAATCTAGATACATAAGAGCATACCTGCAGTAAACAACAAAAAAAAATGTTTTTTTTCCCATAAAATCTTTAAAGTAACCAAAAATTGTGGGAAAAAGGAGCAGAGTGGGGAACAGATTATGTTCAAAGGAGAAACAGGTAGACACCTGATTTCTAAAGAGCAATTATGAAAGACAAAGGGCAGTGGAATGACATTTTTCATATGATTAAAGAAAATAACTATTCACCTAGGATTCTCTATGCAGTGAAATTGTATATCAAGAGGAAGAGGAAATAAAGACATTTACTTATTTTTAAAAAATTTTTATTCATTTGTAAGAGAGTGAGAGAAGAGGAGAGAAAGAGGGAGCACAAGTGGTGGGGAGGGGTAGACAGAGTGGAAGAAGACTCCGGGCTGAGCAGTGAGCCTGAAGTGGGGCTCGATCCCAGGACCCTGGGATCATGACCTGAGCCAAAGCCAGACATTTAATCAACTGAGCCATCCAGGTGCCCATTAAAGACATTTTTAAATAGAGGTTCATTACCTGGCAGTTCTCACTTATGAAAATTTTAAAGTATGTATATAATGTATGTACCTAAAGTATGTACATAATCCCAAATAGAAATTCTGAGATGTAAGAAAAAAAAACTTAAATATATAGCTCAGTTTAAATGAACACTGAGAGTATCATATACAAGTTATAAAAATAGTTGATTATTTTTTAAAGATACAAGACAGAAAACACAAAGCAACAATACACATAAGTTTGAAGCCAAGTAAATTGAGTTAAATGTATTCAAAATTCCTTGTATTAACATTATCCATGGACAGGAGAAAATCCTCACTAGGATATTAGCATATCAATAGTAGCGGTATATGAAACAAATGAATGAAATCATAACTTAATTCAGTTTCCCTGAGAAATGCAAGGTTGGTTTAACATGAGCACATAATGTAATTCACCACACTGACAAATTATTAAAAAATTTATCTCAATATATGCAAAAGAAACATTCATTTATTCAACATTCATCCATGATAAAACTTAGAAAACTAGTAGTATAAGGGATCTGTTAATATAATTGTAAAATAAAGACCCTCGGTGACCCCATAATAAATGCTCTTTGGTGTTCTCACCTTTTATAATCCTTTTCCCTTAAGTGTAGCCAAGATCTGTGACTTGACTCTAGCCATTAGAACATGGCAACTGTAAAGAAATCTTGCAGATATAATTGTTAATTTCGAGTTAAGTAAGCCTGATTGAAGCAGGTGAAATCCTTAAAAGACGACTGAGCCCTCTCTGCAGGGAAATTCTCCTTACTGGCCTCACGAAGTAAAAAGCCATATTGGAGAGGTCTACCTGGCAAAAAACAAGGAACAGCCTTGCTATAGACTGAATATTTCTGTCCCCCTGGCTCCCAAATTAGTGTGTTAAATCTTAGTGTTCAATGTAATTGTATTTGGAGGTGGAGACTTTGGGAAGTGATTACTCATGAAGGTGGAACCCTCATGAATGGGATTAGTGCCCTCATAAAGGAGTCCTGAGAGAGCTCCCATGGCCCTGTGCAGTACGAAGAAACAGGACGAAGACCACCATCCATGAACCAGGAAGCGGGCACTCAATGGACACTGAATCTGCCAGTGCCTTGAATTTGGACTTCCCAGCCTTCAGAACTGTGAGAAACACTATAATAAGATAGTTTAGCAAGACAGGTGATTCTAAGCTCAATATGAAAAAATAATTTTATTTCTATAACCTAGCAATAGGAAATGAAATTGACTTTTTAAAATAATATTTATTATAGGATCAAAGTATCAAATAACTGGGAATAAATCTAAAAAATATCTGCAAAACCTTTAGAGGAAATTTTTTAAACATTGAGAGTTAATCAATTAAAATAGTATTTGGAAAACTCAGTATTATGAGAGAGAAAACACAGGCAGGGGGAACAGCAGGGAGAGGGAGAAGCAGGCTCCCCAGTGAGCTCAGAGCCCGATGCAAGACTCAATCCCGGAACCCTGGGATCATGACCTGAACCACCCAGGCATCCCTGATCTGAATTTTATCATAAGGAAACATAAGAAAAACCTGCACTGAAAGACATTCTACATTACTGGAATTAACTCTTCAAAAGATTAAAAGTCATGAAAATCCGGGAAAGACTGACTAAGGAACTGTTCAAAACTGAAAGAGACTAAGAGACACAACATTGGAATTAAATACATGGCTCTGAACAGGACCTTCCTTGCTGTAAAGGATATTACAGACAAGTGACAAAACTTAAGAAGAGCATGAGGACTAAATGATAGAATGTATAGGGTGCTTAGGTGACTCAGTGGGTTAAGCAACTGCCTTGGGCTCACGTCATGATCCCAGGGTCATGGGATGGTGTTCTGTATCAGTCTTTGTTTTCAGCAGGGAGCTTGCTTCTCCATCTCCCTTTGCCTGCCACTCTGCCTACTTGTGCTCTCACTGTCTCTCTCTCTCTGTGTCAAATAAATAAATAAAATCTTTAAAAAATATATAGTTGACACGGTTTGAATGGGTGCAGCTACATGCAGATTTTTTCAATAAATACATGACAGTACTGTCAGTGTATTTTCTCTTCCTTATGATTTTAATAACATTTTCTTTTCTAGCTTACTTTATTGTAAAAATATAATATGGAATACATATAACATACAAAACACAGGTTAGTTAACTGTTTTTGTACACGTAAGTTTCCTGGTCAACAGCAGATTATTAGTACTCAAGTGCCTGGGGAGTCAAAAGTTATTCACATATTTCTGACTGCAAAGGGTCAGTGCCCTTAACCCCTGCATTATTCAAGGTCAACTGTATTAGAATTAATTGTCTGATTGTCAAGGTGGTACAGTAGTTATGTGGAATGTACTGACTTGTAGGATATAAATGCTATGGGAATCAGGCATAATTTAACAATTGTCTTGCAAATGGTTCTGTGGTAAAAGTTTTTTTTTTTCTTCTAATTTTAAGTCTGTTCTCAAAAAGTAAATAAAAAATAAACAGAAAAGGTGAAAAGCCTTAGGCAAATCTTATTTCACATTGAGGGAAGAGCTATGCATCAGTATTTAAAATTAAAATTATACATAAGCTTTATAGCACTATAAAAATTAGAATACATGCAAACATTGACAATAAACTTAGCAGCAATATATCAAAATTTCTAAATCTAGGTTCATATGTAGTAATAAAAATTGGAAAGTACCCAAAAGTTATCAATTAACATGACTGAAGTATTCATGAAAACTTGGTTGGTTGGGTGCTGTTTAGAAAGCTGGTATATGGGCAGTCTGAAGCATGTAAAACCCAATAAGGCTGATTTCCATATAAAAAAATCTGCTTAAAAGTTAATTAGCTACCAAGAAACATAGCTTAAAATATTATTATAAACTTTTATTACACACATGATCCAAAAATATTTTCCTTTAAGAAAGATTTTTTGCATATCATCCATTTAATAGGAAACAATTAAAATGTTGTATAAACATCCAGTAAATAAATTTTTACTATTTATCTTTCAGATGCTATACTTTTTCTTCAGAAACTCTGAGTACTCTCTGTATGCTTTCTGTACATCATCACAATTTATATGTCTTTCAAAAGTAGATTCTAAAGAGGTGGCCCCACCAGATGAGCCTGATTCAAATTCAGCAGCAACTGAAAAGAAAAAGAATTACAGTCTTTATCTAAAATACTTCATTCTTAACTAAAAGCTAGTAAAAAAAAAAGTTGAAGCCTTATGAGTGTTATGAAGAATGAAAAACATCTAATACAACTACAATATAAAATACAAGATTACTTTTAAATATATTTTGCTCAAGGTTGCCCACTGAGGTAATTGCTATTGTGGATAAATATCAGAGCTTCTGTTTTTCTCATTACAAGATGATAACAGAGCCCACCCATGAACAATCATATAGGACAGACTGAAAAATCAAACAGGCAATTTTCAGAGTTGAACATAAGAACGCACAGAAGGAAAATCCTAGTTTTCTATCAATATTGTCTGCTTTTTGGTGGAGGGGATACGTAAGCTGATACCTGAAGGACAGGGAAGAAGCGTGCCAGGTAGAGGGAAGACACAAATACAAAGAACATACACAGAGAGTGAGAAAGAACACTTGCGGAATTGCAAGTAGTCGACGCTGAAGAGGAGCGAGAGCAAAGCCGCAGAGTAGGGTAAATGTTAGCAATAGAGAAAGCTGAAAAATCTGGCAAGAACCAAACTGATTTGGGTGTTTTTATTCCATGTACAGAGCTTGGAATTTTACCCAATGGCAAAAGGTAAATCAATGACAAAATCAACGACTGGAGATTTAAATGTCACCTGTCAAGTGACAGCTATTTGAACTATAATTGCTTAACTAAGTATCACCTAAGACAAGACTGCTTTTTTTCTTTTTTTTTTTTTTAATTTTGGTTTTATATCATTAGCAGAAACAAGGATTTGAGAAAGCCCGCATATTCAGGTTGACAGTTCCAGAGGGATGGCAGAAGTGAAGGAAATTACAGCTTGAAATAACAGCTAAATAGACATTTGGAGATTTTTTTTAAAAAGTCTGAAAAACGATGACTAAATGAGGAATAAGTATGTTCCTCATTATGTTTATGTTTACAATTTTATTAGATATATATTAAAAATTTTAGCATAGTACCTATTATCCAAACAATGGAAAGCAATGCCATTTACCATTCATAGTTTATTTCAGAAATCAATAACCATCTTAGTTCAGAAATTTGGCAACATACCTTTTTCTAGTTCTCTAGTTATATTTTTTTCCAACTCCTGCTGCATCTGAAATAAGTCAAATATTATTCATGATGTTCAAGTTAAACAAGAGACATTATTGTAGGAATTATATATAGCTTATGAAATGTGAACTTAAAATAACACTATTAGAGACTAAAACTAAGTTAGGGATTGCTTAAATAGAAAGATAATCACATAAATAAAATAAATCCCTACTTATTTTAATCTTAGGTAACAAGAAATACATGTAACACTATTTAGATAAATCTGATAAAAAGTACAATTAATATTGGTCTATTAAATATACATAATTTCTGGAAGAAGAGGAATATGGCAGAGGCATAGAGGACCATAGTTTTGTCCAGTCCCTGGAATTCAGCTAGATAGCTTTCAAATCATTCTCAACACCTGTGAACTCAACCTGAGATTTAAGAAAAGAACTCTTATAATTCTACAAATAGAAAAGTGACCATGTTCTGCAAGGTAGGAGGTGTGGCATGGAGAAATGAATCCAAGGTGCTATATGGGAAGATAAACTGTTAGGGGGGCATAAACTGCCTATCAGAAAGTGATATAGCAGTGGTGTGCAAACTGGAACTTTTATAAGTCTAATCTGGTGAGAGACATCCCTGCTTGAAAAGCACTCAGGTGGAGAAGTAGGTTGGAATCCTAGGTAGAACTGCCTGATCTCAGGATCCCCGGGGTCACAGAAAGAATGGGGTGCCTGCGTATGGGAGAGTTCCCAGGTGTTTCAGCAGGGAAGCCAGCTGCAATCAAAGAGCAGAGAAGGGGCTTTCAGCTCAGTGTTGCCATTAACCACAAACCCCAGCCCGTTGGGTAGCCGCTCTCAGAGCAGGGGCCAAACATGCAGAAAAACCAGGGCAAGACCTCCTCCCTCCTCCCTAGAGGAGTGGCACGAATGCAGCCACAGGAGACTGCAAAGTTTGGAAACTCCAAAGAGGGTTGCATGGCTGAGATAAAAATGCTCAAAGGCTGGGTGTACACAGAGTGCATACAGAAACCAGGGAGACAAGAGTGATTGACAGCTTTTCTGTGAGGGCACACTGAAGAGTGGAGGGTGCCCGCTTTCAGCTCTAGGGCTGGACAGTGGGAAGCTCACATTTTCCTTCTAATCCTCTCAAGTGGTGTGGAAAACCATCAGGGAACAAAAGCCACAAAGAGGAATCTGGAAGCCCTTACTTAGCCTGGCCCCCTGGCAAGGGCAGTGCAATACCACCAGGGCAAAGACCTCTGAGAATTAGTGCAACAGGCCCCTCCCCCAGAAGATCAGCAAGAACTTCCCGCTAAGATCTACTTTAACCAATCACAGGGAACTGCAAAACTCTAGTGCTAGGGGAAAATACTATATAGAACTCATGGTTCTTTAAATTTTAAAGTTTAATTTTCTTTTTCTTTTCCCATTTCAACCAATTTCTCATTTTATCAACTCGGGTTTTTTAAACTTTTTTAATTTTAATTTTTATAGTTACATTCTATCCTTTCATAGTGTTTAACTTTATTTTTGCATATATATATTTTTTTCTTTCTTTACAATTTTGGGATGTAGTTCCCTCTAACAAACAGACCAAAATATATCCAGAATCTAGTGTATTGCTCTGTTCTCATTACCTATCTGATTATATTCTCTCTTTTTAAATTTTTATTTTATTTATTTATTTATTTTGATTCCTGGTCTCTTCTGATTGGCTTCAGATTATATTTCTCTGGGATTGTTGTTGTTATTTTAGTATTTTGTTCTCTCATTTTCTATTCTTCTCTAGACAGAATGGCTAGATGGAAAAACTCACCTGAAATAAGAGAGGTACTACTGACTGTCAGTGACCTAATCAGTATGGATATAACTAAGATGGCAGAATTAGAGTTTAGGATAACAAGTATAAAAATACTAGGTGGGCTTGAACAAAGCACAAAAGACACTGGAGAATCCCATTCTGGAGAAATAAAAGAACAAAAATATACCAAGTTGAAATCAAAAGGTTATTAAGGAGATGCAATAAAAACATGGAGGCTCTACCTCTGGAAACAGTATGGAAGTTCTCCAAGAAGTTAAAAATATGACCCAGTAATTGTACTACAAGGTATTTACCCCAAAGATGCAAACATACTGATCTGAAGGGGCACCTGGACACCAATGCTTATAGAAGCAATCTCCACAATAGACAAACCGTGGAAACAGCCCAAATGTCCATCAACAGATGAATGGATAAAGAAGATGTGGTGTATATATAAATACAATGGAATATTACAAAGCCATCCAAAAGGATGAACTCTTACAATTTACAATGAAGTGGATGGAAACGGAGGGTACTATACTGAGAGGAATAAGTCAATCACAGAAAGACAATTATCATATTGTTTCATACATATGGGGAATATAAGAAACAGTGCATAGAATCATAGGGGAAGGGAGGGAAAACTAAATGGAAGAAATCAAAGAGGGAGACAAATCATGAGAGACTCTTAACTATAGGAAGCAAACAGATGTTTGCTGAAGGGGAGTGGGATGGGGGTAGGGGTAATTGGGTGATGGGCATGAAGGAGGGCATGTGATGTGTAAAGCACTGGGTATTATATACTACTGATGGTTAACTTTAAACACTATATCTGAAACTGATATATCATATATCAGCTAATTGAATAGAAATTTTTAAAAATTCATCACATACATAATGGGTAATGGAGAAATAAAACCCTACTTATCTTTTACAGACTTACTGAGCTATAATTAACTAATAAATATTAACTATTTCAAGTTTTAAAAGTTGGAGGCTCTAACTGCTAGGATAAATGACACAGAAAGGAGAAGTAGTGACATAGAAGACAAAATGATGGAGAATAAAGAAGTTGAGAAAAAAAGAGAGATAAACAATTACTGGATCACAAGGGGAGAATTCAAGAGATAAGTGATACCATAAAGCAAAACAATATTAGAATAACTGGGATCCCAGAAGAGGAGGAAAGGGGGTGTGGTAGAAGGTATATCTGAGAAATTATACCAGAGAACCTCCATAATCCGGGGAAGGAAAAAGTCATTCAAATCCAGGAGGCACAGAGAACCCCCTTCAACATCAATAAGAATAGGCCAACACCTTGATATATAGTAGTGAAGTTTGCAAATTTCAGAGACAAAGAGAAAATCCAGAAAGCAGCTCAGGGCATGCCAGAAAGGACTGGCATGGTATAGTCAGGGTGCTAAACCAGAACAATATGCAGCCAAGAATACTTTACCAGCAAGGCTGTCATTCAAAATAGAAGGAGAGATAAAGTTTCCAGGACAAACAGAAACTAAAAAATTTGTGACCACCAAACCAGTCCTGCAAGAAATACTAAAGGGGATCCTTTAAGCAAAGAGAGAGCCCCAAAGTGTTATAGACCAGAAAGGAATAGAGACAATATACAGAAACAATGACATTACAGGTAATACAATGACACTCAATTCATATCTTTCGATAGTTAGCCTGAAAGTGAACGGGCAACATTCCCCAATCAAAAGACACAGGGTATCAGATTGGATAAAAAAGCAAGACCCATCAATATGCTGTCTGCAAGAGACTCATTTTAGATCCAATAACACCTCCAGATTGAAAGTAAGGGGGTGGAAAACCATTTACCGTGCTAATGGACATCAAAAGAAAGCTGGGGTGGCAATCCTTCTATCAGACAAATTAGATTTTAAGCCAAAGGCCGTCATAAGAGATGTGGAAGGACGCTATCATAATTAAAGGGTCTCTCCAAAAAGAAGATCCAACAATTGTCAAGATTTATGCCCCTAACATGGGAGCAGCCAATTACATAAGCCAACTAATAACAAAATTAAAGAAACACATCGAGCATGATTCAATAAACAGTAGGGGACTTTTATACCTCACTCACTGCAATGGACAGGTCATCTAAGCAAAAGATCAACAAGGACACAAGGGCTTTGAATGACACATTGGACCAGATGGACTTCACAGATATATTCAGAGCACTCTATCCCAAAGCCACAGAATACATATTCTTCTCTAGTGCACAGGGAACTTTCTCCAGAAGAGATCACTTACTGGGTCACAAATCCAGTCTCAACCGGTACCAAAAGTTTGGGATCATTCCCTGCATATTTCCAGACCACAGTCCCTTCAAGCTTGAACTCAATCACAAGAGGAAATTTGGGCAAAACTAAAATACATGGACGTTAAAGAGCATCCTACTAAGGAATGAATGGGTCAACCAGGAAATTAACAAACAAGTAAAAGAATTCATGGAAACAAAGGAAAATGAATATACAACCGTTCAAAATCTTTGGGATGCAGCCAAGGCAGTCCTGAAGAGGGAAGTATAGAGCAATACAAGCCTTTCTCAAGAAACAAGAAAGGTCCTAAATACACAACGTAACCCTTCACCTACAGGATCTGGAGAAACAACAGCAAAGAAAGCCTAAATCCATCAGGAAAAGAGAATTAATAATGACCAGAGCAGAAACCAATGAAATAGAAACCAAAAGTACAGTAGAACACAGCAACAAAACTAGGAGCTGGTTCTTTGAAAGAAGTAATAAGATCGATAAACCCCTGGCCAGGCTTTGCAAAAAGAAAAGAGAAAGGACCCAAATTAATAAAATCATGAATGAAAGAAGAGAGATCACAACCAACACCAAGGAAACACAAACGATTTTAAAAATGTATAATGAACAACTATTTGCCAACAAATTAGGCAATCTGGAAGAAATGGTAACAGAAAAACCTGAACAGACACATAACCAGCAAGGAAACTGAAGCAGTCATCAAAAATCTCCCAACAAACAAGACTCCAGGGCCAGATGGCTTCCCTGGAGAGTTCAACCAAACATTTAAAGAGGAATTAATACCTATTCTTCTGAAGCTGTCTCAAAAAATAAAAACGGACGGAAAACTTCCAAACTCTTTCTATGAGGCCAGCATTACCTTGATCCCAAAACCAGACAAAGACCCCAACAAAAAGGAGAATTACAGACCAATACTGCTGATGAACACGGATGCAAAAATTCTCACCAAGATACTAGCCAACAGGATCCAACAGTACATTAAAAGGATTATTCACCGTGACCAAGTGGGATTTGTTCCTGGTCTGCAAGGGTGGTTCAACATCCGCAAATCAATCAGTGTGACACAATACATTAATAAAAGAAAGGACAAGAACCATATGATACTCTCAATAGATGCAGAAAAACCACCTGACAAAGTACAGCATCCCTTCTTGATTAAAACTCTTCATGGTACAGGGATAGAGGGAACATACCTCAATATCATAAAAGCCATCTACAAAAAGCCCACAGTGAGTATCATTTTCAATGGGGAAAAACTGAGAGCTTTACCCCTAAGGTGAGGAACACAGCAGGGATGGCCACTCTCACCACTGTTGTTCAAGTAGTACTAGAAGTCCTAGCCTCAGCAATCAGACAACAAAAAGAAATAAAGGCATCTGAATCAGCAAGAAGTCAAACTCTCACTCTTCACAGATGATGTGATAATCTATGTGGAAAACCCAAAAGACTCCACCCAAAAATTGTTAGAAGTCCTACAGGAATTCAGCAAAGTGGCAGGATATAAAATCAATGCATGGAAATCAGTTGCATTTCTATACACCGACAATGAGATAGAAGAAAGAGTAATTAAGGAGTCAAACCCATTTACAATTGCACCAAAACCCATTAAGATACCTAGGAATAAATCCAAGGTATCTTGGGTATTCTATCCCTTTCAGATAGTACTCTGAAAACTATCTGGCATCAGTACTCTGAAAAGTATAGAACAAGGGATCGGCACTCTGAAAACTATAGAACACTCATGAGAGAAACTGAGGAAGACCCAAAGAAATGGCAAAAACCTTCCATGCTCATAGATTGGAAGAACAAATACTGTTAAAATGTCTATGCTTCCCAGAGCAATCTATACATTCAACGCAATCCCTATCAAAATACCATCAACATTTTTTCAGAGCTGGTACAAATATTCCTAAGATTTGTATGGAAACAGAAAAGACCCCAAATGGCCAAAGGAATGTTGAAAAAGGAAACCAAAGCTGGTGGCATCACAATTCCGGACTTCAAGCTCTATGACAAAGCTGTCATCATCAAGACAGTAGGGTATTGCCATAAAAACTCACACATAGATCAATGGAACAGAATAGAGAGCCCAGAAATGGACCCTCAACTCTATGGTCAACTAATCTGTGACAAAGCAGGAAAGAATGTCCAATGGAACAAAAGACAGTCATTCCAACAAATGGTGTTGGGAAAACTGGACAGCCACAAGCAGAAGAATGAAACTGGACCATCTTCTTACACCACACATAAAAATAAGATTCAAAATGGATGTAAGACCTGAATGTGAGACAGGAACCCATCAAAATCCTAGAAGATAACACAGGTTGTATTCTCTCTGACTTTGGCCAAAACAACTTCTTGCTAGACACTTCTCCAAAGGCAAGGGAAACAAAGACTTCATCAAGATAAAAAGGTTTTGCATAGCAAAGGAAACAACTGACAACACTAAAAGATGACCTACAGAATGGAAAATGGTATTTGCAATTGACATATCAGATAAGGGGCTAGTATCCAAAATCTATAAAGACTTATCAAACTCAACACCGAAGAAGAATCCAGTCAAGAAATGGGTAGAAGAAACGAACAGACATTTCTCCAAAGAAGACACACAAATGGGCAACAGATATGAAAAAATGCTCAACATCACTTGGCATCAGGGAAATAAATACAAATCAAAAGCACAATGAGATATCACCTCACACCTGTCAGAATGGCTAAAATGAAGAAGTCAGGAAACAACAGATGTTGTCAGGCATGCAGAGAAAGCAGAAGCCTCTTACACTGTTGGTGGGAATGTAAACTGGTGCAGCCACTCTGGAAAACAGTATGGTGGTTCCTCAAAGAGCTGAAAATAGAGCTACCCAATGACCCAGCAATTGCACTACTATGGGTTTACCCCAAAGATATAAATATATTGATCCAAAGGGGCACCTGCACCCCAATGTTTATACCAGCAATTTTATTGATTTGTTTATTTGAGACAGAATGAGAGATAGAGAGCACGAGTGGGGGAAGAGGCAGAGGGGGAGGAAACAGCAGACTCCCCATTTAGTGGACAGCCTGAAGTGGGGCTCTATCCCAGGACTGAGGAATCATGAGCTAAGCTGAAGGCAGTCACTTAACCAACTAAGCCACCCAGGAACCCCTTGGTACCCTACATTAGACCCCATTTGGGGCATTTAATGAGAGGGTACCTTTTATGAGAAAGGTCTAGGTAAGAAAATTCTAGATGGGAATACTTGTAATATACAGCTGACCCTTGACCAACATGAGTTTGAATGGTGCAGGTCTACTCTACTTACACATGGACTTTTTTTGAAACTGTATTTTAGTGTATTTTCTCTTATTTTTTCTCAATAACATTTTTTCTAGCTTTCTTGTGAGAATACAGTATATGATACAGGTAATATAAAAAACCTGTGTTAATGAACTATTTATGTTATCAGTAAGGCTTCCAGACACTAGTAGGCTATTAGTAGTTTAGTTTTTTAGATTCCATGCAGAAGTGAAATCATATGGTATATCCCTTTCTCTGTGTTGTTTCACTTAGCATACTAGGTCTACCAATGTTGTCACAAATGGCAAGATCCCATTCTTTTTTATAGCTGAATGAATATTTCATTGTATATGTATCACACATCTTCTTTATCTGTTCATCTATTGATGGACACTGAGGTTGTTTCCCTACTTTGGTTATTGTAAATAATGTTTCAAAAAACATAGGGGTGCATATAACTTTTCAAACTAGTGTTTTCATTTTCTTTGGGTAAATACCCAGTAGTGGAATTACTGAATGGTACTGCATTTCTATTTTTAATTTTTTGAAGGATCATAACACTTTTTGACAATAACATTATATTCAGGCCTTATAAAATTAATAATCTGACAACATTACTAGACAGCCTTGTAAGATTAATAACTCAATACCACTTGATGGGAGAAACTTTTATTGAGCAATTTTATAAAGCATTAATAAATACTATGTAAAATATAAAACACTTTTTTATATGACATGACTTAAGGAATTACCAATGTGATGTTACCTTCTTTTCCCCAAAAGCTTTTCCTAAATATTTACTTCTGTGACCTTTATTTCCAGGTGAGAACTGTGTTTAGATGGTAGAAATAGCTAGAAGTCCACTAATAAGGAGAACGCATTTGCGATTTTATTTATACTTTTCCATTTTTCAAAAAAATAGGAGGGTAAGAAAATTACACACAGAAAAAAAACTTGCAATGTATCAGCAAATTTTAATTCAAAGAATTATTAACGAAGGATTTTCTCATAAATGTTAGTTTTCAAACTATTGCTCATAGAAATCTAAGTCTCCACTGAGACACAGCAGGATTGAGGGACAAGGAAGCCTACAGGTGTAGTCTTATCTCTCCTTTAGCTAAACAGCTCTACTTGTCTCTGTTTTATATAATACAGTTTAATGCAAAAAAAAAAAAAAGATAAGTTCTATTCTCTGGAAAAAGCAGTTTTTCCCCGTAGGTATAAAACTCACTAACTTAATCAAAGTCCCTAATTTTACTTAAGAGACAAAAAGGCCTCAGAGAGATTGTAGTTTGCCTGAGGTCAAAAAACCACCTAGTTGCAGGCCAGGAATGTGTTTTAGTTACTTCCTTATATTCAGGAAAAACATGCATTTTTAGCTAGAACTCAGAGAAAATGAATACATAAAACTTTGTCATGTGGCTCAATAAAGTTAAGGCATTAGGCAGAAAACAGCTTTCTAACTAAACTATACATTTTTACAGTCATGAACAAAAATAAAGGAAGAGAAGTTATCTTAACTTTTCTTAGTAACAGTCAATATACTCAATTTATAAGCACAAATTTTTTTAACTTGAAGGGACAGGGAACTTGAAGGAGAAAATCTTTAGTTGAACCAAAGAACCTGAAACTGAGGAAATTCTTCCTTGAAAGAATTATTCATTTCCTTCAAATAAAACTTGGTTTATCAAAGACAATCAACAAATGAGTTACCTATGTTGTGAGTTATTAATCACAAAATTTAAAACACTGAACAGATTTCTTTTTGCCATCTAGCCTTTCCATTAGCTCACATGTACAAAAGACACGATTAACTTTAATTATAAATTAAATCCACTCAGAAATTATAGGTAAACCTTCATTTCCACGTGAGAACATTTCTCTACCTTCTTCATGACTGGAAAGGAGATTCACCTAATAGGTGAATTTGGGAGAAGGTACTAAGTAGTGCCTACGTGCTTCCAAATCTCTTCTTCGAAAAGCTATGCCTGCCATAGTAACATGAATTGAGGTCTGCTTTCATGTTTGTGGGATGGGCATCAAACATCTCTTCCTTCCATTTATAACTGTGTGTGGAAGTGCCTAATTTGGAGTAAAGTATTAGGAAGTTCACTGTGGCTACATACCTAAGCCACATCCTCCAATTTGTTAGTATGTATTAAAGTCACTAAGCTTATCTCCAGCTGCCTGACTCCTGTGTTCTCAACTCAGAAAAAGAAGAGCAATGTCATCTGCCACCTACTCCACCGCAGTTCCAACAAGAAAAATAATCAGACAATACTTAGAAATGGTTTCTTCTTCCTTGACTTTATACCTAACATTCATTGTTCAAAGTAACATACTTTAAAGAGGGAAAAAGTTGAAAAGAACAATTTCAGAAATATACACAGAAAGTCTAGGAGGAGATAGAGGAATATGTTCCAAATGAAAGAACAATACAACACTTCAGAAAAATAACTAAATGAAACAGAGATAAGTAATCTACCTGATAAAGAGTTCAAAGTAATGGTCATAAAAATGCTCAGCAAACTTGGGAGAAGAATGGATGGATTCAGTGAGAACTTCAACAGAAGGAAAATATAAAGAAGAACCAATCAGAGCTGAAAAATACAATAACTGAAATGAAAAATACACCAGAGAGAATCAACAGCAGATTAAAAGCTGCAGATGAACAGATCAGTGATCTACAGGACAGGGCAGCAGAAGTCATCCAAGCCAAGAAACAAAAAGATAAAAGAATTTTTTAAATAAGCACAGGTTAAGGGACCTCCTAGGATCAAGCCCCACACCAGGCTCCGTGCTCAAGGAGTCTGCTTCTCCCTCTCTCTGTGGCCCTCCCTTCCCATCTGCGTTCTCTCTTGCTTGCTCTCAAAAATAGATTAAAAGAAAGAAAGACAGAAGAAAGAAGGAAAGACAAGGCCATAACTAGAAATAAGAAAATTATGAAAGAAAGTTTTTTATCAGTAAAAGCAAACATACAATAAAAGTAATAGATCAATCACTTTTATAAAGCCAGTATGAATGTTAAAAGACAAAAGTAGTAACAACAATTGTATCTACAGTAATTAGTTAAGGGATACACAAAATAAAAAGATGTAAACTAAGACATCAAATACATAAAACAAGGTGGGGTGGGAAAATGTAGTGTTTTTAAAATGGGTTTGAACTTAAGTAACCATCAACTTAAAATAGACTTCTATATACATGGGATGTTATATATGAACTTCATTATGATCACAAAAATCTATAATATAAAAAAAAGAAAAAGAAAGGCAACAAAGCATAACACTAAAGTCCTCAAATTAGGAGGGAAAAGAGCAAGACAATAAGGAAACCAAATGAAAGAACAAGATTGAGGCCTCATTTACCATGAGTCAATGCTACTTTTGTCTACATTAGTAAGACCATGAATATACCTTCAAAACCATAAACCTATGTACATTGATTGAAATGGATATTTTAATAACAATGATACACAATGGAAACTAGCTGCTACTTAAAGACTCCCTATTATTCCCATCTTAGTCATCAAGTGATGGCAGGGTAGATATATGTGAACTTCATTTTAAAAATTCCAATTGTGGGGCACCTTGGTGGCTCAGTCAGTTAAGGATCTGATCGTGACTTTGGTTCAGGTCATGATCTCAGGATTGTTGAGACTGAGCCCTGCATCAGGCTCTGCACTGAGTATGGAGCCTGCTTACCCTCTGCACCTCACCCCCCACCGCCAGCTTGCACACACACTCTCTCTCCCTCTCTCTCTCTCTCTAAAAAAAGAATGCAGTATTTGCTTGATTTAGCCATTTAGAAAATGCTCTACAATTGCTCAGCAAGACATTTTGTAAAAATTGAAATAGAAGTGTTATAAGTTTTAAAAAATACTCCAAGTAAGAAAATAATTAAGGATGTACTCTCAGGTAAGAAAATGACAACAATTACAACTTAAAAAGAAAAATTAATCTTTTCAGTGTTACAAGTTTATTTAATTCATAAAAAGGACTTATCATGGATTCTTTTAAATAATAAATATTCATATATGATTAAGTGTTTGGATTCTTATTGTTGACTTATACATAGGGGTGGGAAAAATGGGTAACAGCAAACTTTAAAATTGTTATGAACCATTGCCAACCAGGAAATTAGTCAAAGCATCTAAGTATAGATTTCATTCGTGAGCAATAATATTTACTTTCTAAAATCGAATTTAGATGTAGGTTTTCAAGAAATTTAAAATGTGTTAGTTTTGGGGTGCCTGGGTAACTCAGTCAAGTGTCTGACTCTTGTTTTTGGCTCAGGTTATGATCTTAGGGTTGTGAGACTGGGCCCCATGTAGGGTTCCACACTCAGCAGGAAGTCTGCTTGAGAGTCTCACACTCTCTCCCCGTCTTGTACACTCTCTCTGTAAAATAAATAAAATCTTGAAAAAATAATAAATTTGTCAGTTTAGTTATAATTATTGAATAAAGGTAATAATAGGTATCTCTTGAAAGTAAGAGCTCCAGGAACTAAGAAAAAAAAAATCAAAATTTCTGTCTCATTTCTTTATCAGCAAAAATAATTATGACTTTTACTTAGTGTGTATTAGTTAGCTAAGCAACTCAGAATTTTACCAAATTAAAAAAAAAATTATATCAGAAATCTGAAACCCAAGGAAAAAAGATAATATAACTAACCTTGGTCAAGAAAGTCCCGATGTCCTTACTTGAACGCCATGAGTTTGAGGTAGGAATCACCATGTTTTCTCTTAGAGCAACATTTCTATTGAATAGTGAACTATTATTAACATTTCTACCATAAGGCAGATCAAGGGCTGGCCTCATATTAATAGTGTCAAGCAAAGTTTGCTTCTGTTGCTTCTCCACCAGAAGTTTGGTACTGGTCTCTGCCAGCCTCTCACTAGTCCTGTTCAGATTACAAAACACAATGCTTAGTATTTCATTTCTCCCCAAATCAGTCCAAAATTACTTGCATTTTTTTAAGTTTCCATAATAGTAAACAGAATGTGCCATTAAATTGTGTTTTAACATGGTAAATGTGACAGAGCAGACCTACTATAATTATAGGTTTAAAACTGTTCTAAAGAAGTACATATATTTCTAGGGTTCCTAACTAACAAGTAATTCAAATTAAGGAGGGAGAGAAATGGCTATCAGTGATGTCCATGGCTTAACAGGTAACACCTGCTGCCTTCTGGAATGGTTGTACTTAAAAGATTCTTGGGGATGCCATGACACGTACTTATATTTAGTAAACCAGTTTAGAGCTGCAAAAATAAAGCATCCTGGGGGGGTCTGGATGGCTCAGTCAGTTAACCATCTGCCGTCAGCTCAGGTGAGGACCCCAGAGTCCTGGAATTGAGCCCCACACTGGGCTCCCTGCTCAGCAGGAAGCCTGCTTCTCCCTCACGCTCTGCCTGCTGCTCCCCTCTGCTTATGCTCACTGGCTCTCTCTCTCTCTGTCAAATAAATATGTAAAATCTTTAAAGGAAAAAAAAAAATCCCTCAAAGACATTTTTCAAGCATTGGCTTTCACCACTCTTGTACATTTCACACATTACCTCAGAGAGATTGAGCATTTGGCACTGAGGAATAATTTAGAGGAACAATTGCTAGAGGAGAAGTAGATGGCAGAGTTGTGATCAGAAAGAACTGAAACAGCTCCAGAGGCAATTAGGTTATAACACAGATGCCAGGGTACTGGAGGTGGAATCTGCCCTTTCCGTCTTGACCTTTTGGGTTAAAGATGCACTCTTCCAAAAATAAACTAACATTAATAAATAAATATTAATAAACTCATTTCTATTTAGGATAATTCTGACAATTTTATAATAATATGCTGTCTAAATTATAAACCTTCAAACAATTAGCTTAAAGACTAGGAGATCAGATTAACTGAAAATATTCAAGGGAAAAAAATAAAATCATCTAAAACCAAAAAAGAGAGAGATGCAAATTGTCTTGGACTAACATTTCAACAGTAAGTTCATTTACAAACATCATTTTTCAAAATTATACTATCTAGTTGGCTTTCACGTACTACTGATCTCATGAACATGGCTCCATAAAAATTATGGTTTAGAGGCAAATTAATAAACTAATTCTACTTCCTATGATTGTTTTAACTTACTTGTTCAGTTCATTTGTCAATGACGTTCGATGCATTACTTCTTCTAGGTAGAGGTGCTTGTATCTGCCCAATTCTGTTTTAGTAAGATCTTCTTGAGAACTTTTCATTTTGAATAATTCAAATTCCAGCTCTTTAATTCTGAGTTCCATTTGACTTCTTAGTGAAGCATTAGTATTTTCTCTTAACTGTGCTAAGCTTTCTTGAGATGCTACTTGTGTCTAAAGCAAATTAAAAGCATAGTTTTAAAATTGTTACAACCTGGGTAATTACAGTATATTTCTTTCTTTTAGTTTTGTGTCAATGATTCAGAGAGCAATTTTTAAAGTGACAAAAAAAAGCTGAAATGTAAAATATTTATCATTAATGTGAAACTGAATTAAATGTGAATGATGTTAATTCTTAACGTTAGAACTCGTGCAACCTGATAATTCAAAGAATAATAAAATCATTTAATTTTTAAAAAAAGTGAACAATACAACTTAAGAATAATCAAAGTACATGGGGTGCCTGGCTGACTCAGTCATCTGAGTGCCTGACTCTTGGTTTCTGCTCAGATAGTGATCTCAGGGTCCTGGGATAAAGCCCTGTGTCGTACTTAGCATGAAGTATGCCTGGAATTTTCTCTCTACCTGTCCATCCCCCACTCATGCTTTCCAAAGAAATAAATAAGATATTTAATATTAAAAAAGGAATAATCCAAGTATGGTGCCATTTTTTTTTTTTATGTAGGCATGCCGAGAATGGAGACCAAACAATCAACTGATGGCGCCACCCACGTACCCCATGGTAAAAATTTTTAAAGTACAATTTTTTCTTTTCTTCTCAATAGCCTTGTTTTATACTAACTGGTCTTAGAAAAATAAAATGACTTTCCACTGTGAATCATTCTGAAAGATCAATTTAGTGTGAATAATGATGAAAACTGAAATTTTTAAAGGGAAGGAACAAATGCTTCCAGAAATTTACCAATTTGCTATAAAGGAAGTAGAGGAAAACTCTACACTGCATATAACCAAAATGTAATTTGCAGTGAAATGAATTAAAGCATTTTATAAATGAATAAATTAACCTGTAAAAACAGATTGACTTCTTTTAATTTTTCTGCTATGTTCAATCTTGTTCTTTCTTCAAGCTCCCGTTTATATTGTTCTATTTTACTGTATTCTACCATGTTGACTTCTACACGACTTCTGAGGTTTACTACTTGTTGTTCCAACTTCTTTTTATTCTTCTCTAGTTTTTCACATTTTGTCTGTATTTCTTTCATAGATGATAATTCCTGAGTAAGAACCTGGTTTTTTGAAGACAGAGTTTCCAGTTTTGCTGTAAGATCATCAACCTGCATGAATAAAATAATACAGTTTGGAAGTAGAGTGAAAAGAGTCTAATGCAAAACTAAGACCCCAAATTTTTTTTAAAGATGTTAAATCTCTGCACCAAACATGGGGCTTGAACTCACAACCCCAAAATCAAGAGTCACATACGTTACTGACTACTCCAGTCAGGTGCTCAGATTTTAAAATAAATTCATTTTCAACAAAATGTTATCTATATTGTAGTACAGTCTTGGAATGTGGAACCTCAAATAACTCAGAAAATCAAGAACAAAATTCAAACCACCAGGAGTTTCTAAAATCGATCTCTGCTGTCATCCTCTTTGCCACACATTTGTATTTGATTTTTATACTTTTATTTTTCTATGATTGTTTCAGATTTTTCCTCCATAAAATAACCGTAAGTCACCTCCTAGTAGAAAGTCTCTAAACCTTTCCCTCATCTTAACACTCTATAATTTTTTAAAAGATTTTACTTATTTATTTGAGAGGGAGAGCAAGAGAGCGAGAGTGCAAGAGCAGGGAGAGGGAGAAGCAGACTCCCCACTGATCAGGAAGCCCAGCATGGGGTTCAATGCCAGCCTCCCAGGATCACGACCCAAGCCAAAGGAACTTAACTGAGCCACCCAAGTGCCCTCGTACTCCATAATTTTTTTTTTTAAAGATTTTATTTATTTATTTGACAGACTGAGATCACAAGTAGGCAGAGAGGCAGGCAGAGAGAGAGGAGGAAGCAGGCTCCCCGCTGAGCAGAGAGCCCGATGTGGGGCTCGATCCCAGGACCCTGGGATCATGACCTGAGCCGAAGGCAGAGGCTTTAACCCACTGAGCCACCCAGGCGCCCTGTACTCCATAATTTTTAAAGAAGTCTTAGGAATACCATATAGACTGATGGAGGTCTGAGCCAATAAATGCTTACCAAAATAAGACTTTGAAAATAAGACTCTAATTAATGAATCTATAAATATTGATTCTATTGCCATCAGCCTTTTTCTGAATTACAAATGTTTTATGCTAATTTGAATTGCATTGAGGAGAAATGATCCACAAGGTTAAGAAATCACATCTCTCAGAAAAAAAATTTCATAGGGAAAAAAATTTAGTGAGATGATCCATATATTTTTGGACCAAAAAAAAAAAAAATTCCTTAACTCAACAGTGTTACAATCCTTTGTTACTTCCCACAAAATAAGAGAATATACTAAGCAATGAAAACAACCAAAAAACTTGCTGGAGTTTCAGTGATACTGAGTTGGGAAGAACTCCTTTCCTTTAATATGACTGGAAAGACAAGTGGATGTGGTGGTTTTATAAATCGACACTTCTCCCATGACAATCCCTCCCCTTCATATGTGCTGGCCTTAGTAACTGGTTCCTAGTGAACAGAATATGGCAGAGCTGCTGAGTGATTTTTAAGGCGAGGTTAGAAAATGTGATATAGCTTCCATCTGACTTTCTTCTTCTAGGAAACATCACTCTTAGATTCCAGCTATTGTGGGAAAGCCCAGGCTACCTAGTGAGTCTTCATGCAAATATGCCAGCTGAGACTGCCCTAGCTAACATCCTAGCCGAAAGCCAGCCTCAACAGCCAAACATGTGCATGAACAAGGTTTTAGATTATTCTAGTTCCCAGCTTCCAGTCATCCCAGGTGATGCCAAATGAAGAAGAAATGAGTTGGCCTTACTCAGCCCTGTCCAAAGATTTGTGAACAAGATAAATGCTGTTTTGAGCCACTAGGTTTTGAGATGGTTTATTATACAGCAGTAAATAACTGGCACAGATACTGATATTAAAATGGGGTGCTGCCATTAAAAATAACCCAAAAAACTAAAACTAAACCTTCTTTGAACCAGGAGGTGGGTGGAACCTGAAAGAAGAGTGAGAAGTAGAGTAAGAATGAAAACCAAAAGGGCTTCCAAGAGACTGTTAGTGGAAACCTGATGGCCCTTGAAGAGGCTTACAGCAAAGGCTTCCAGACAAGTGAAGAAAATGACACTAGAGGGAAAAGGAACTCGTGCCACAAACCACTTGAAAGTAAAACTGATAGAGATAAGCTAAAGAAAGACTATTCAATATGAAGGAACCAGGACTTACTGGGTTCATCTATCTGTTCCTCATTTACAGCCTCTCCACATGCTATATTGTTGAATAACACTAAAATAAAGAAATGGCTTCTGGGTTAAAAGCAAATCCAGGAAGACATGGCCTATGGATGAAGCCATAACTATAAACCCTTTATTAAGACTTCAGAAGGATTTAAGGTGTGCCTCAAATTTCTTTAAGGCTCTAAAGAGTATGAGAATTTTAAAGGCATTGTCAAATGAGAGCTTCACGGGAAACCTGAGGTGAAAAGCTTATCTCAAAAAGACTCGGGAGAACGGCTTTTCTAATGGCATGAAATCCAATCATATTCATGGAAAACTCAAAAAACTAAGAGAATTATAGTAGCAAAAACAGTGTTTGCAAGCTTGGACTAAAAGATACCAAGATAGTACAAACTAAAAATAGGCCTTTGAGTCTTAGAAGTCCCACCAGGAGGAAGCAGGCTGAAAAAGCAGCTATAAACACAGGTTATTCCTTATGAAAAGGACAGAACCAAGAGCTCAAAGAGTAAAGCAAACAGCCATGGAGAAGCATTCCCATGGTTAGGACTAAATCCTCACTGAAGAACTGACAGCATGCTTCAGGGTGTGTTTCAAAACTGCTATGGACTAGTGTGCCTCCCATCTTCTTTCAATGGGAGAGTCTTAGGAGGTTACCAGAGTGTTCCATTTTTGAGTGGTAGAGAACTGTCTTCCTTCATTCCCAAGTGTTCAGATGGAGAGGACTTGCACTCAAGGGACTATACTTCAGGTACCTTATCCCTGCTGTACCTGATTAAGATGGTTAAGATCTTGGACTCAAGTCCAAACCCAATGCCAGGAGAACTGAGATTTGTGGGAAGTATGGGGGGGAGGTGAGTGTATTTTTCATGTGGGAGGAATACAAAAAATTGAGGCCGGTGGATAAATCATGTTGCTTTTTAAACGTGTCCATAGGTTTTTAAATATTCATTCCATTAAAAAAAAAAAAGACCATGGGCCTACCTTCGTGACTTACTCCAAACAGAATATGGTGAATGTGATGCTCTGCGTATTCCCAGGCCAGGTTACAAAAGACAATAGAGCTTCTGCCTTGCTCTGCAGCTCAGGCAGCTTTCTTGGAATTGAGCCCCCCATCTTGTAAGAAAGTTCAGGCCACAAGGAGTCTAGTGTGCTAGTGTCAGTGTTTCGCTGCCTGCCCCAGCTATAGTCCTAGGCAATAGCCACATCAACACCACCAGATGTGAGTGAACAAATCTTCAAACAGTTCCAGCCCCAAGCCCTTCAGCTGCCCCACCTGAAGCTAGGGGAAGAGAACAAGCTGTCCTGGCCACACTTTTCCTAACAGTAGATTTGTGAACAAAATAAATGTTATTTATTTAAGCCACTAAGCTTTGGGGAGTTTGTTAAGAAAAAACAGACAGAAAAATGGATGACAAAAAGAGTTAATAAGATACATAATTTTTTTTTTTAAGATTTTATTTATTTATTTGACAGACAGAGATCACAAGTAGACAGAGAGGCAGGCAGAGATAGAGAGAGGGAAGCAGGCTCCCTGCTGAGCAGAGAGCCCGATGCGGGACTCGATCCCAGGACCCTGAGATCATGACCTGAGCTGAAGGCAGCGGCTTAACCCACTGAGCCACCCAGGCGCCCCAGATACATAATTTATATAGTAGAAATTGGTCTCCATTAAACTGGGAAGTAATAAATGTTTTTTTTTTCATTTTTAAAAATTTATTCATTTGGGAGAGATACAGAGAGAGCACAAGCAAGGGGAGAGGCAGAGGAGAGGGAGAAGCAGACTCCCTGCTGAGCTGGGAGCCTGACATGGGACTTGATCCCAGGACCTGGAGATCATGACCTGAGCCAAAGGCAGACACTTAACCATCTGAGCCACCCAGGTGCCCCTAAGATTAATTTAATAATGACAAACAGTGCTAATGAGAAGAAGCCCATAACTAGAACCAAGATCTAAGAAGTTTTTCTTTCCGTTTCCCCCCATTTAGGATGTCACTACCTGTGTATTTTTTTATATATGACCTTTATTATGTTGAAGTATGTTCCTTCTAAACCTACTTTGTTGAGGGATTTTATCATGAATGGATGTTGTACTTTTTTATCATGAATGGATGTTGCACTTTGTTGTCAAATGCTGTTTTTTTTTTTTAAGATTTTATTTATTTATTTGACAGAGATCACAAGTAGGCAGAGAGGCAGGCAGAGAGAGAGGGGGAAGCAGGCTCCCCACCGAGCAGAGAGCCCGATGCAGGGCTAGATCCCAGGACGCCGGAATCATGACCTAAGCCGAAGGCAGAGGATTTAACCCACTGAGCCACCCAGGTGCCCTTCAAATGCTTTTCCTACATCTTTTGAAATGATCAGATTCTTCTCCTTTTATTAATTTGGTGTATCACAATGATTGATTTGCAGATATTAAAACACCCCCATAACCTAGGAATAAATCCCATTTGATTGTGGTGATGATTTTTTTAATGTATTGTTGGATTCAGTTTGCGAGTATTTTGTTGAGGATTTTTGCATCCATGTTCACCAAAAATACTGGCTTAGAGTTCTTTTTGTGGCGTCTTTGTCTCGTTTTGGTATCAGGGTAATACTGGCCTCCTAGAATGAATTTGGAGTTCTCCCTTCCTTTTCTGTTTTTTGGAATAGTTTGAGAACAGGTACTAACTCTTCCTTTAAATGCTCAGTAGAATTTGCCTCTGGTCTTGGACTTGTGTTTGTTCATAGTTTTTTGATTAATGATTCAATTTCTTTGCTGCTTATCAGTCTGCTCAAATTTTCTATTCTTGTTTCAGTTTTGGTAATTTATATGTTTCTATGAATTTATCCATTTCTTCTACATTGTCCAAATTGTTGGCATATAGTTGTTCATAATATTCTTTTATAATTGTCTGCATTTCTGTGGTGTTGATTGTTACTTCTCCTCTCTCATCTGTGATTTTATTTGGGTTCTTTTTCTCTTCTTTCTGATAACTCTGGCTAAAAGCCTTACCAGTTTTATTAATTTTTTCAAAGAACCAGCTCCTGGTTAGATTGATCTCTCCTATTTTTGTCTTTTTAAAGTTTCTATAGTGTTTATTTCTGCTCTGATTTTTAAAAAGATTTATTTGAGAGAGAGAGAAAGTGGGGAGAGGGTCAAATGGAGAGGGAGTGAGAGAATCCTCAAGTAGACTCCCCGCTGAGCACAGAGCCAGAAGCAGGGCTCAATCCCAGGACTCTGAGATCATGACCTGAGCTGAAATCAAGAGTCTGCTGCTTAACCAAATGAGCTACCCAGGTACCCCTACTTCTGCTCTAATTTTATTATCTCCTTCCTTCTGCTGAATTTAGGCTTCACTTATTGTTCTTTTTCTAGCTTCTTTAGGTGAAGGTTATGTTGTTGTAGATTTTTCTTGTTTCTTGAGGTAGGCCTGTAAAGCTATATACTTCCCTCTTAGAACCATATTTACTCTATCTCAAAAGTTTGGGCAATTGTGTTTTCATTTTCATTTGCTTCCATGTATTTTTAAATTTATTCTTTTATTTCCTCATTGGTCCATTCATTGTTTAGTAGAATGTTACTTAACCAACATGTATTTGTGGTCTTTCAGATTGTTTCTTGTGGCTGACTTCTAATTTAATAGTACTGTGATTAGAAAAGGTGCATGGTATGACTTCAATCTTCTTGTATTTATTAAGACTGGTTTTGTGGGTATTATGGAAGGTACATATTGCATGGAGCACTGGGTGTGGTGCATACACAATGAATTTTGGAACACTGAAAAAAATTAAATTAAATTAAAAAAAAAAAAAAGACTTTTTTGTGGCCTAATACGTGATCTATTCCACAGAATGTTCCAGAATGTAAATTCTGTTGTTTAAGGATGGAATATTTTGAATATATCTCTTTAGTCCATCTAGTCCAGTGCATCATATAATGCCAGTTTCCTCGTTGGCTTCCTGATCTCTCCATTGATGTAAGTGGTGTGTTAAAGTACCCAACTATTGATTATTTCTACTCCTTCCTAAAATATCCAAATTGTACATTGTCTTCATGGATACTTTTGCAATTAGAAATAAAAGCAATGAATTTGGGGCGCCTGGGTGGCTCAGCGGGTTAAGCCGCTGCCTTCGGCTCGGGTCATGATCTCAGGGTCCTGGGATCGAGCCCCGCATCAGGCTCTCTGCTCAGCAGAGAACCTGCTTCCTCCTCTCTCTCTGCCTGCCTCTCTGCCTGCTTGTGATCTCTGTCAAATAAATAAATAAAATCTTTAAAAAAAAAAAAAGCAATGAATTTCATTTAAAACATATATAATAAAAATAAAGCAACCTAGTATTATTGTATTATTATCAATTAGTTCTTTTATGTTAATCATTAATTATTTTATGTACTTGACTGATCCCATGTTGGGTGCATAAATATTTACAATTGATAGCTCTTCTTCCTGTCAGATTGTCCTCTTTATTATGATATAGTGCTCTTGTCTCTTACTACACTCTTTCTTTTAGACTCTATTTTGTCCAGAATAAGTATTACTATTTTGGCTTTCTTTTGATATCCATTTGCATGATACATCTTTTTTCCATCCCCTGACTTTCAGTCTGCAGGTGTCCTTATGACAAAAATAAAATTCTTGCAAATGGCTTATAGATGGGTCTTGTTTTTTCTTCTTCTTCTTTTTAAAATTATTTTTATTTTTTAAATTTTATTTATTTATTTATTATTCTTTTTCAAGTAATTTTTTAATTTTTTATAAACATATAATATATTTTTATCCCCAGGGGTACAGGTCTGTGAATTGCCAGGTTTACACATTTCACGGCACTCACCATAGCACATACCTTCCCCAATGTCCATAATGCCACCACCCTCTCCCGACCCCCCTCCCCGCCCCAGCAACCCTCAAAGTTTCTTTCGTGAGATTAAGAGTCTCTTATGGTTTGTCTCCCTCCTGATCCCATCTTCTTTCATTTATTCTTTTCCTACCCCCCTAACCTCCCACGTTGCATCTCCACTTCCTCATATCAGGGAGATTGTATGATAGTTGTCTTTCTCCAATTGACTTATTTCGCTAAGGATAATATCCTCTAGTTCCATCCACCTCATCACAAATGGCAAGATTTCATTTCTTTTGATGGCTGCATAGCATTCCATTGTATATATATATATATATACACCACATCTTCTTCATCCATTCATCTGTTGATGGGCATCTAGGTTCTTTTCATCGTTTGGCTATTGTGGACATTGCTGCTATAAACATTTGGGTGCACGTGCCCCTTCAGATCACTACGTTTGTGTCTCTAGGGTAAATACCCAGTAGTGCAATTGCTGGGTCATAGGGCAGCTCTATTTTCAGCTTTTTGAGGAACCTCCATGCTGTTTTCCCGAGTGGTTGCACCAGCTTGCAATCCAACAGTGTAGGAGGGCTCCCCTTTCTCTGCATCCTTGCCAGCATCTGTCATTTCCTGACTTGTTAATTTTAGCCATTCTGACTGGTGTGAGGTGGTATCTCATTGTGGTTTTGATTTGTTTTTCCCTGACGTATAGTGATGTGGAGCACTTTTTCATGTGACTGTTGGCCATCTGGGTGTCTTCTTTGCAGAAATGTCTGTTCATGTTCTCTGTCCATTTCTTGATTGGATTATTTTTTGTTTGGGTGTTGACTTTGCTGAGCCCTTTATAGATTTTGGATACTAGCCCTTCATCTGATATGTCGTTTGCAAATATCTTCTCCCATTCTGTCAGTTGTCTTTTGGTTTTGTTGACTCTTTCCTTTGCTGTGCAAAAGCTTTTGATCTTGATGAAATCCCAATAGTTCATTTTTGCCCTTGCAAACCCTTGCCTTTGGTGATGTTCCTAGGAAGAAGTTGCTGCGGCTGAGGTCGAAGAGGTTGCTGCCTGTCTTCTCCTCAAGAATTTAGATGGATTCCTTTCCCACACTGAGGTCTTTCATCCATTTTCTGTCTATTTTCGTGTGTGGTGTAAGGAAATGGTCCAATTTCATTTTTCTGTATGTGGCTGTCCAATTTTCCCAACACCATGTTGAAGAGGCTGTCTTTTTTCCATTGGACATTCCTTCCTGCTTTGTCGAAGACTAGTTGATCATAGAGTTGAGGGTCTATTTCCGGGCTCTCTATTAGGTTCCATTGATCTATGTGTCTGTTTTTGTGCCAGTACCATACTGTCTTGATGATGACAGCTTTGTAATACAGCTTGAAGTCTGAAATTGTGATGCCACCAACTTTGGCTTTCTTTTTCAATATCCCTATGGCTATTCGAGGTCTTTTCTGGTTCCATATAAATTCTAGGATTATTTGTTCCATTTCTTTGGAAAAATGGATGGGATTTTGACAGGGATTGCATTAAATGTGTAGATTGCTTGAGGTAGCATAGACATTTTCACAATATTTGTTCTTCCATTCCATGAGCATGGAACATTTTTCCATTTCTTTGTGTCTTCCTCAATTTCTTTCATGAGTACTTTATAGTTTTCTGGGTATAGATTCTTTGCCTCTTTGGTCAGGTTTATTCCTAGGTATCTTATAGTTTTGGGTGCAATTGTAAATGGGATTGACTCCTTAATTTCTCTTTCTTCTGTCTTGTTGTTGGTGTAAAGAAATGCAACTGATTTCTGTGCACTGATTTTATATCCTGACACTTTACTGAATACCTGTACAAGCTCTAGCAGTTTTGGAGTGGAGTCTTTTGGGTTTTCCACTTATAGTATCATATCATCTGCAAAGAGTGATAGTTTGACTTTTTCTTTGCTGATTTCGATGCCCTTAATTTCTTTTTGTTGTCTGATTGCTGAGGCTATGACTTCTAATGCCATGTTGAATAGCAGTGGTGATAATGGACATCCCTGCTGTGTTCCTGACCTTAGTGGAAAAGCTCTCAGTTTTTTCCATTCGGAATGATATTTGTGGTGGGTTTTTCATAGATGGCTTTGATGATATTGAGGTATGTGCCCTCTATCCCTACACTTTGAAGAGTTTTAATCAGGAAGCGATGCTGTACTTTGTCAATGCTTTTTCAGCATCTATTGAGAGTATCATATGGTTCTTGTTCTTTCTTTTATTAATGTGTTGTATCACATTGATTGATTTGTGGATGTTGAACCAACCTTGCAGTCATGGAATAAATCCCACTTGGTCGTGGTGAATAATCCTTTCAATGTACTGTTGGATCCTACTGGCTAGTAGTTTGGTGAGAATTTTCGTATCTGTGTTCATCAAGGATATTGGTCTGTAATTCTCTTTTTTGATGGGATCCTTGTCTGGTTTTGGGATCAAGGTGATGCTGGCCTCATAAAATGAGTTTGGAAGTTTTCCTTCCATTTCTATTTTTTTGGAACAGTTTCAGGAGAATAGGAATTAATTCTTCTTTAAATGTTTGATAGAATTCCCCTGGGAAGCCATCTGGCCCTGGGCTTTTGTTTGTTTGCAGATTTTTGATGACTGTTTCAATCTCCTTACTGGTTATGGGTCTGTTCAGGTTTTCTGTTTCTTCTTGGTTCAGTTGTGATAGTTTATATGTCTCTAGGAATGCATCCATTTCTTCCAGATTGTCAAATTTGTTGGCGTAGGTTGCTCATAGTATGTTCTTATAATTCTTTGTATTTCTTTGGTGTTGGTGCAATCTCTCCTCTTTTATTCATGATTTTATTATTTGGGTCCTTTCTCTTTTCTTTTTGATTTAAGTCTGGCCAGGGGTTTATCAATCTTATTAATTCTTTCAAAGAACCAGCTCCTAGTTTCATTGATTTGTTCTATTGTTTTTTCAGTTTCTATTTCATTGATTTCTGCTCTAATCTTTATTATTTCTCTTCTCCTGCTGGGTTTAGGCTTTCTTTGTTGTTCTTTCTCCAGCTCCTTTAGGTGTACGGTTAGGTTGTGTATTTGAGATCTTTCTTGTTTCTTGAGAAAGGCTTCTATTGCTATATATTTTCCTCTTAGGACTGCCTTTGCTGTGTCCCACAGATTTTGAACCATTGTGTTGTCATTATCATTTGTTTCCATGAATTTTTCCAACTCTTCTTCAATTTCCTGGTTGACCCATTCATTCTTTAGAAGGATGCTGTTTAGTCTCCATGTATTTGGGTTCTTTCCAAATTTCCTCTTGTGATTGAGTTCTAGCTTCAGGGCATTGTGGTCTGAAAATATGCAGGGGATGATCCCAATCTTTTGATACTGGTTGAGACCTGATTTCTTCTTCTTTTTTTTTTTTTTTAAATCCACTCTGACATCCTGTCTTTTGATTGGACCACTTACCCCATTTATATCCAAAGTAATTATTGATAGATATGTATTTGTCATTTTACTACTTGCTTTGTGGTTGTTTCTGGAGATTTTCTCTGATCATTTTTTGTGTCTTCAATGTTTCACTGGTTTTCTTTAGTGATATAGTTGTATTTCTTTCTCCTCTTTGAGTGTTTATCAGTGGCTTTGTGGTTTTTTGTTTTTTTTTTTTGTTGTTGTTGTTGTTGTTGTTTTTTTTTTTAGAGAGGGCACAAGTGGAGTGGGGAGAGGGAGAAAGAGAATCTTAACCAGACTCCATGGCTGGAATAGCGTGCAGTGCAGGGCTCAATCTCACGACCCTGAGATTATGACCTGAGCTGAAATGAAGTCAGATGCTTAACCAACTAAGCCACCTAGGCACCACTATTAGTGGGTTTTGATACATAATTTGTATATAACCTCTTCTGCATATAGCAGTCTATATTAAGCTCCTGGTCGTTTAAGTTTGAGCACATTGTTTTCTCCTCTTCTCCCCATGCTTTAGGTAAGGTATTTTATATCATTTTTTTCTGAGTTCCTTAACATGTTTTTTATATAAATGTTCATTTTTGCTACTTTTGTGTTTCCTGCCTTTATACTATCACTTTTGGTCTCTTCTTTCCACTCAAAGAGTCCTCTTTAATATTTCTTGTGGGGCTAGTTTAGTAGCCACAAACTCCTTTAGTTTTTATCTAGGAAACACTCTCTTTACTATTCTGAGGAATAGGCTTACTGGATAGAGTATTCTTGGCTACAGATTTTTCCCATTCACCATGTTGAATAGATAATGCCACTCCCTTCTGGCTTGTAAAGTTTCTGCTGAAAAAGTTCCTGCTAGCCTTAAAGGGTTTCCCCAGGAAGTTACTGACTTGCTTTCCTGCTTTTATTTATTTTTTAATTTTAATTTAATTTTATTTTTTTATTTCCTTTTATTTTTATTTTTCCTGTTTTCTTTATTAGTATATTTTGCAAATTCAATTACAATAGGTCTTGGTGTTGGCCCACTTTTGTTGATTTTGATAGTTTTCTGTGTCTCCTGGATCTTAATGTCTGTTGCCTTCCCTAGCTTAGGGAAGTTTTCTGCTATTATTTCTTTTTTTTTTTTTTTAAAGATTTTATTTATTTATTTGAGAGAGAGACAGTGAGAGAGAGCATGAGCTAGGAGAAGGTCAGAGGGAGAAGCATGGAGCTGAGAGCCTGATGTGGGACTCGATCCCGGGATTCCGGGATCATGACCTGAGCCGAAGGCAGTCGTCCAACCAACTGAGCCACCCAGGCGTCCCTCTGCTATTATTTCTTGAAATAAATTTTCTTACACCTTTTTTCTCTCTTCTTCTACTGGGATTCCTATAACATGAATGTTATTACATTTGATGGAGTCACTGAGTTCCCTAGGTCTGGTCTCATTTTGCATAATTCTTCTTTCTCTCCATTCTTTGGCTTCATTACTTTCCATTACTTTGTCTTCTAAGTTGTTAATTTGTTCCTCTGTTTTTTCCAGCCTGCTGTTCATTGCATTAGGTGTGTTTCTTATCTCATTTATTCCACTCTTCATCTCTGATTCTTAACTCTTTTATCTCTTTTATAAGGGTCTCACTGATGTTGTCCGTTCTTTTCTCAAGTCCAGTGAGTATCCCTATGATCGCTGCTTTAAATCCTCCATCAGGCATGATATTTACATCTGTCTCACTTCAATCTCTGGACCCGTGGCCTTATCCTCTTCTTTCACTTGAGATAAATTCCTCTGTTTTCTCATTTTATCTAAGTATCTACCAGCTTCTCTGTATTAGAAAAGCCAGTTATGTCATCTGTTCCTGAAAGTAATGGACTTATGAAAAAAGACATCATGTAGTGCCCAGGGTCTTGTGCTTAGGCGAGTATCTCTAGTGTGTGCAGCATGCACTCTGCTGTTGTGTTCTGGCTGCTCTATCCTTCAGGCCAGACATCTGCAGAGGCTTTCCCTCACTGCTGTGGGCAGTGTTTGGTACCTGGCCTGAATGTAACGACTTTTAACTAGATGTGCTCTGGTGTGCTTGTGAAATGAGACCTGTCACCTCCTCCACTGGAACTGAAGCCCTCCTGAATCTGGTCAGATGCGGTGTGGACAGGGGCTTGTGCTGATTTTCTGGGGGAAAGGCCTGCTGTGGTGGAACTAAGGCAAGAATGACTGAGCAGGGCAGTTCCACTGGAGTGCAAGGGGATGGTGCTCGGTGTACGCAGATTAGGCAGCCAGTGTCCGAGCTGCACTGCTTCCCACAGATGGCTCTGTGCTTGTGCTGAGGGGCACTGGAGGGAAATGGTACTAGCTGATTCCTTTGTTCCTAAAGAGGGGTCTCTGTGAACACTGCCTAGGGAAATGCTCTGAGAAAAGTGAGTAATTTCCCTACTGTATGCCCCAGACACTGTTCAGATCACTGTTTCCTTGCTGTATGCTCCTGGCTGTTTGCCTGCCTTCTCTCCAAGAGCAGCACAGTGCCTTTACAGGCTCTATCCCAGCCAAGCCAAATGACCATGTTTTAAGCCCTCCTAATTGTAAGAATTGTAAGAACTCATGAAATTAAGCTCCTCTCACTTCTCAAGCCAGTGGCTACAGGGAAACCTTCTCTTTGTGCAGTCCCATGTCTCGCTCCTGCCCTTCTCCATGACCATGACTCCCTCTCCTCTGCAGCAGCCAGGATCTGTTTCTCTCCTAAACCACATCTGTGTACTTCCTACCTTCTTTGATGTGGCCTCTTCTCTCTATTAGTGGACTTTGTTCTGTTAGTCTTCAGGGATTAGGTGAACCTAGGCTCCTCTTACTCTGCCACCGTCTTCCTTTCTCTTAAGATATTTTTCTAAGATTCCCTTCAACTACAAATTATTACAACTGGCAGGAACACCTTTACAGACTTTCCCCTCAAGTTAGGGGAAAAGGAAAACTCACAAGCAGAGAGACAATATGATTTGAAGTATAATAGCTGAAAAACTAAAAATAGTTTAATAACCAAAATTTGACCTTTTACCTGATTTCCATTAACTGAAATTCTAAAAGAAATAGGCAGCTTTGAGTATTTTTTTAATCAATCTAATACTCAATCATTATTCTGCTTCCATCAGTGAGGAAATAAAGAGAACATTATGGAATCATTTTTAATCTTTTCAGTAGAAAACGAAAGGTACTGTCCTTTGGCACTATTTAAATTGAATATAACTTCTCCTTTATCTTACTCCAAGCTTCTTTATGTGGGGAGGTAAGTAAGACCATCTCATCTTTATGTTGTGCCACAAAGCTTTCCCATATCATACAAATAGGCTTTGAAATTTTTATTTTTTTTTTTGGAATTCAAACTGCTTATCTACTATTTGTCTCTGATAACTCCATTAAATAAAACCTGATAATTTACAGCTGTATTCTTGAAATAATGTGTTTATTCCATTAATTATGTATTGAGTTATTGAAGTACATTATCTTTTTATTTAAACTAAAAGAAGATGGATAAAGACAACTGTGTTTTCTGAGAATGTAGGATCTGTGCCAAGAACAGGATCAACACCAGTGTTATACACAAGAACCAGGTCAAAAGAGTATCTAATTGTGAGTTGTAATTTTGGATTAGCAAGATTTCAAAATAGGAAAGCTGAAGGCCCAGAGTTCATCTTTTCCTTCCTAGATGGTGAAATTTATGGATGAGTCTACACTTTAAAACAAGTTCATAAAACATAATGAAGTAAATAGTAGACAGCAGATCCTACACCCAAGATTTGATGGAAATGGATATGCGAGGCACTGAGTGAGAGACTAAAGACATGAATGGTGAAAAGAAACAGGACTCTAGCTTTTTGAGCCTAACTTCTCATCAGATCATGGAGTCAGCAAGGCATAAGTTGGTAAAGTCTCCTTTTTAAGAAGAAAAAATGCCTACAGGAGTAAAGTTAAGTTCCACTACAGTGACTTTTTATTATTATATAAGTGAGTGGTAATTTGCAAGACAACTAGGGGAGATGTCTCATAAAATTTGTTTGGACAGTGACATAAGGATAGACATATAGGTCAATGTATTAGAATTGACAGTCTAAAAAGAAATTGCTACATTATGGTGAACTGACATTCAATGAGGGTATAAAACAATTAAACGGAATAAAAATAGTCTTTTTAACAAATGGTACTGGGACAAATGGATATCCACATGCAAAGTAATAAAATTAGACCTCTACTTCATAGCATATATACAAAATTAACTCAAAACATAAGATCTAAAACTATAAAACTCTTAGAAAAAAACATAGGTGTATCATTTGTGACTGGCTTTGGCAACAGTTTCTTAGTTATGACACCAAAAGACAAAAAAAGATTAAGTATATTTCATCAAAATTAAAAACATATTTGCTTTAAACATCACCATCAATAAAGTGAAAAGGCAAGCTACTAAATAAGAGAAAAGATTTGAAAATCTTATATCTGATAAGGGATCTGTATTTAGGATATGTAAATAACTCTTACAATAATGAAAAGACAATCCGATAAAGAAACGGGCAAAATAATTGATTCATTCTTTAAGATATAGAAATGGATAATAACACACATAGAAAGATGAGATGCTCAACATAATTAAGTTTTTGTTTTTGTTTTTTTTTTTAAACATTTTATTTATTTGACAGAGAAAGAGAACATAAGCAGGGGGAGCTGCAGAGGGAGAGGGAGACGGAGAAGCAGGCCCCCAGCTGAGCAGGGAGCCTAGTGCAGGGCTTGATGCCAGTGCAGGGCTTGATGCCTGGGATCACGACCTGAGCTAAAGTCAGATACTTAATGAATTGAGTCCCCCAGCCGCCCCTCAACATCTTAGTTTTAAGAAAAATGCAAATCAAAACCACAAGATCAATGGACTCATCAAGTATATGATACCTAACTAAACAAGTCAGTCAGAGAAAAACAAATACCATAAGATTTTACTCATCTGTGGAATTTAAGAAACAAAAAGATGAACATAGGGAAGGGGGAGAAAAGAGAAAGGGAGCAAACCATAAAAGATTCGTAACTATAGAGAAAAACAGTGTTGTAGTGGAGGTGGGTAGGGGGTAGGCTAGATGAATGAAGGGGATTAAGGAGGGCACTTGTGATGAGCACTGGGTGTTGTATGTAGGAGATGAATCACTGAATGCTACTCCTGACACCAATATGTAACATAACCTAACCGTAACCTAACTAGAATTTAAATAAATCTTGAAACAAAGGAACAAATAAAACCCCACAAAATGCCATTTCACATCCACTAGAATGACTATAATAAAAACAACAGGTAACAACAAATATTGGCCCAAAAAAAGGAAAAATGAGAACCCTTGAACACTGCTAATGAAAATGTAAAATGGTGCAGCCATGTTGGAAAACAGTGTGGCAGTTCCTTAAAGGGTTAAAAAAGAAAAGGATTAGAGAGCTACCATATGACCCAGCAATTCCATTTATAAGTACATATGCAAGAGAAATGAAAACATGTTCACACAAAAACTTGTACATGTGTGTCCACAGTGGCATTATTAACAATAACCAAAAACCAAAACAACCCAGGGTGCCTGGGTGGCTCAGTCACGAAGCATCTGCCTTCAGCTCAGGTCATGATCCTAGCATCCTGGGATCAAGCCCCACATCAGGCTCCCTACTCATCAACAAGCCTGCTTCTTCCTCTCCCATTCCCCTTGCTTGTGTTCCCTCTCTCCCTGTCTCTGTCTCTGTCAAATAAATAAATAATAAAATCTTAAAAAAACAAACAAACACAAAGGTCCACCAACTAATAAATGAATAAATAAAATGTGGCACGTCCATACAGTGGGATAGTATTCGGCAATAAAAAGAAATAAAGTACTGACACATGCTACAAAATAGGTATTGAAATTAAATGAAATGAAAATATTATGCTAGGGGCGCCTGGGTGGCTCAGTGGGTTAAGCTGCTGCCTTCGGCTCGGGTCATGATCTCAGGGTCCTGGGATCGAGCCCCGCATCGGGCTCTCTGCTCAGTGCGGAGCCTGCTTCCTCCTCTCTCTCTGCCTGCCTCTCTGCCTACTTGTGATCTCTCTCTCTCTCTGTCAAATAAATAAATAAAATCTTTAAAAAAAAAAAAAGAAAATATTATGCTAAATGAAAGAAGGCAGTCACAAAGGACCACACATTGTGTGATTCCATTGACATGAAATTTCCAAAATAGGCAAATCTATGGAGACAGAGAGTAGAGTAGTGGTTCCCTAGGGCTAACAAGAGTAGGGAAGGGGAAACTAGCATAGGGAGACAGGTAAAAGATACAAGTTTCTTTTTAGGGTGACAAAATGTTCCAAAATTGATGGTGGTACTACTCTTTGAATATGTATGTTATGTTCATTTTTATCTCAAAGTTGTTACCAAAAAATGTAGGAGGCATATGAAATTAATAGAACAAATCTGTATTTCACTGCTCAAAGCACTGAGTAACTTATTTCCCAAAACCAAGTGATTCTGGAGTCCCAAAACTAATTAAAAATTACCTTGTGTTTTAGCATATTAATCTGAATATCCGTTTCAGCATGACTGGTTCTTAAATCTCCATGGAAACTAAGATCTTCATTTCCACATTCACTTAACTTTTTTCTTGTCGCTTTTAAAAGTTTCTTAAATCTGTGGAAAGTATAGAATGAGTAAGTCAGGTTCTTTAAGAGTAAATATTTATTATTTAAATAGATAATATGTTCTATCATATAAGGAAGTCTATAAATTATGATCTCTCATTTGTTCCAATCTCACATTGTTTGAGAACATACTAAATATATTATAATCTTAGGGAGCAACTGACAACAACAAAAGATGACCTATAGAGTGGAAAAAGATATTTGCAAGTAACATATCAGATAAAGGGCTAGTATCCAAAATCCATAAAGAACTTATCAAACGGAACACCCAAAGAACAAACAATCCAGTCAAGTAACGGGTAGAAGAAACAAACAGACATTTCTCCAAAGAAGACACACAAATGGGCAACAGACATGAAAAAATGCTCAGCATCACTTGACATCAGGGAAATAAATACAAATCAAAAGCACAATGAGATATCACCTCACACCTGTCAGAATGGCTAAAATGAAGAAGTCAGGAAACAACAGATGTTGTCAGGCATGCAGAGAAAGCAGAAGCCTCTTACACTGTTGGTGGGAATGTAAACTGGTGCAGCCACTCTGGAAAACAGTATGGTGGTTCCTCAAAGAGCTGAAAATAGAGCTACCCAATGACCCAGCAATTGCACTACTATGGATTGACCCCAAAGATATAAAGTGATCCAAAGAGGCATCTGCACCCCAATGTTTACAGCAGCAATGTCCATAATAGCCTTCAAAGATGTGGTGCATAAATATGTACAATGGAATATTACTCAGCCATTAAAAAATAAAATCATGCCATTTGCAATGACATGGATTGAACTAAGGTATTATGCTAAGCAAAAGAAGTCAATCAGAAAAAGATAATTATCATTTGATTTCCCTCATATGTAGAATTTAAGAAACAAAACAGAGGAGCATAGGGGAAGGCAGGGAAAAATAAAACAAGACGAAATCAGAGCAGGAGACAAACCACAAGAGACTCTAAATCATAGGAAACAAAACTGATGGTTGCTGAAGGGGAGGAGGGTGGGAGGATAGGGTAACCGGATTACAGACATGAAACCTGATGTAATTAGCACTGGGTGTTCTAGAAGACTGATGAATCACTGAACTCTACCTCTGAGACTAATAATATACTATATGTTGATTAATTAAATTTAAATTTTAAAAAATAATAAAAAAAATAAGCTAAACCAAGATAACTTTTGATGTGATTAAACAATAACACAGCTAGGTTTTTCGACATTAAAATATTTGTTTGAAGGGAAGAACACTATTAAAAGGAAAGATTACCAAAAAACAAAGATAACTTGCAGAAACTATTCAAGGTGGACAATGAAAAGTGCAGTTGTTACTGTTAAAGGAACTGTAAGGAATCATTAAATATTAAGTGTAATATTCTGGCAAGAATTTGTATTTAGGTTTTAATAAAGTAAAATTACAGTTAAATCAGGTAATTAATGGTTAAAGTGATCTGAAATATTAGTCTTACCTAGTAATCTCTTTTTCTAATTCACCATTTTTCTTCATTTCTTGATTCAAACTACATTCAAGAGATTGTTTTAACTCAATAAATTTCTTTATCTGTTCCTTTTCATCGTCAGACTTTGAAAGAAAAATTTTAAGGAAAATTATTTTTAAAAATCTCAGTAAACATTCTTCTTTCATAAAATATTATTTCTCATGAATTCATGAGTAATACATGTTTAGACAGGTTCATAACACAAGTTTATTTTATAAATTTTGTAAATTATAACTTATAATTTTAAATTTTATAATTATATAAAGGTTTATAAAACTTTATATTATATTTATGTAAACCTAAAATTATAAATTTTATATTTATAAATTATAAATTTTATAAATTATAATTTATAATTTTAAATTTATATAATGTAGCTTGTAATTTATAATTTTAAATTTAATATAAGGTAGTTTTATAAACCTGATGTCAATAAAAACATATTTCAAATATAAGTACCTTTCTTCAAACAGCTTAAACTGGTTTTACATTTTCATCACTAATTTTCTAGAATGTAAATTGCCAAAATTTACTTGTTCAATACAGAGGTTCTTACCCATATTAATACTAAGGGTTAATGAAAAATTTTTAAAAACTGGCTATATTTACATTTTAGTTTCTAAAGATGCCCTAGAAACTTTTTCATCCATAGCTTAAGATACTCTGGGTTTTGTGAGATCACACCTTTTTAAGACAATCTCTGAAAAATTCCTATGCAGTCCCCATTACCAGTTTTGATGGTCGTCTGACTTTAGGATGAGATACTCTCATTCTCTCCAAGCATTTCAATTTCTTCTTTTCTATTAACTACTTTTTTCATCAAATAAAGTTAAGTCTTCTCGATATTATTTTTTTAAAAGATTTTATCTAATTTGACAGACAGAGATCACAAGTAGCACAAGTAGGTAGAGAGGCAGGCAGAGAGAGGAGGAAGCAGGCTCCCTGCGGAGCAGAGAGCCCAATGTGGGGCTCAATCCCAGGACCCTGGGATCATGACCTGAGCCGAAGGCAGAGGCTTTAGCCCACTGAGCCACCCAGGCGCCCCAAGTCTTCTCGATATTATATAAAAATTTTAGCTTAACTCTTGCAGCTTTTTCTATCACCCTGCTTCCCCTCTTTCACTGGACCTGAACATTCTTTAATGTGTCATCTCGTCCACAGATTCATCTTTTCATCACTTATTTTCTTCTTTTACATTAAAATCTGAGTTTCAATCCTGGAAACTCAAAATTTTTGAGGGTCATCAAGGATCTTTTTTTGAAGTCCTTATCCTGCTTTACTTCTCAGCAGCAGCTGAAAGCAATGACCTCCCCCTCCCCCTCTGCGCTTTTTTTTAAATACTTTTATTGTTTTTTCAGGGTTCCAAGATTCATTGTTTATGCACCACACTCAGTGCTCCATGCAATACGTGCCCTCCTTAATATGCACCACCAGGCTCAACCAACCCTCCAACCCCCTCCCCTCGGTTTGTTTCTCGGAGTCCACAGTCTCTCATGGTTTGTCTCCCCCTCCAATTTCCCCCAAGTCACTTCTCCTCTCCATCTCCCAATGTCCTCCATGTTATTCCTTATGCTCCACAAGTAAGTGAAACCTTATGATAATTGACCCTCTCTGCTTGACTTATTATCCCATTTTATTTCTAAATGACAGCAAGTTCATACATTTAGTCCCTGACCCTTGCTATTCCTTTCAAATCCTCTGAGCTGTTTAAATCTCGAGATTTCAAAACTAGATTCTCTAATCTACATTTCCAGCCCTTAACCCCTTTACTGAAGTCATCTGTACTTCCTTCTAGTTCCTTGTAGGCAAGGAACCTCAACCACACACTAAAAAACCATTACCTGATGTGGATTACCTTTATAGACAGCTAATTTTTAAAAATAATTTAAAAATGTATTTATTTGAAATAGAGTGCACAAATGGGGTGAGGAGAGGGAAGGGGAGAAGCAGACTTCCAGCTGAGGAGGGAGCCCAATGCAGGGCTCAATCCCAGGACCCTGAGGTCATGGTCTGAGCTGAAAGCAGGTGCGGAACTGACTGAGCTACTCAAGTGCCCTTAGATAACTAATCTTGTACATTTTATGTTGATTCTTCTTGGTATTACTGAGTTTACTGTTATTTTATCATCTCATGAGGCACCCGTACCCTTAGGATGCTGACCATTATACTTTGTCTTGCTTTTCTTTTAGGATGCAAAGGTTCTTCACAAGGGTGATTATAAATTGTTTGCCTTTGTTTTCTTTTTAATAATTTCCTATTCCATAGAGACTTGATCTTATGGAAGTCTTCTGAAGTTCTTTTTAGACACATATTTGACTATATTGTTTGGAAGCTTAAGTCAGCCTAGAACTACCTCTTCTTCCCAATTCAGATTCTTCACCTCAAAACTGTGTCTATCAAATATCTTAACCCAGGCAGTCTCTAGCCTGGGATTCATGAGATTAGAACCTTCTAGGAAGTTAGGACTATGGACTGAGTAGGTTGAAAGCTAAGTTTTTGTTTCACAGGGTAGACCTTAAAGTGGCTAATTAATTTTACGTCAGAACCATAATTCATTTCCATTGGAATCTACAGACTGACTACCAATATTCTTACAAACTTTACAGTATTTGATACCTTCCTTAATAGATTACTGCATGACACTAGAGGGGGGCAACTCCTGGCATTCTCATTCACAGAAGACCACTTATCAACATATTGTCGCCTTACTTGCTCAATGAAAAGTACAGTAAAAAATGTGACTAATTGGGGCACCTCGGTGGCTCAGTGGGTTAAAGCCTCTGCCTTCGGCTCAGGTCATGATCCCAGGGTCCTGGGATCGGGCCCCCGAATCGGGCTCTCTGCTTGGCAGGGAGCCTGCTTCCTCCTCTTTCTCTGCCTGCCTCTCTGCCTACTTGTGATCTCTGTCTGTCAAATAAATAAATAAAATATTTTTTAAAAATGTGACTAATTTATATGAAATCTAGAAAAAAATAATTTTCAATGTTTTTTTGGCCACAAAAGGGAGCAGTCAACAGAATGGGCTAGTTTCCTTGAGAGGTATAGCTGCAGAATAAAATTCGCAAGTATGCAGCTTTTGTGACTAAAAGAAACTCGTGGTACGTGCATCTACCTCATTTTCCAACTTAAGACTCACAATGTAGTCTTTTCATCTTAAATCACTGGTAGCCTCTCCTACAAAGGAGGGTATAAATGGTGTGATAATCCAGTTCTGCTTGGTAAATAGTTATACAGTTTTCACTACATATCACTAAGTTGGAATCCTGGATTGCATATTAATCTTTCCTGAGATTGGATTGTTAAATCTCTGAAAGGCTGATTAACTCAAGTGAATGAAAAAAAAATTAGTTCCTGAACTTACAATGAATGCTAGGAGCACTATGTTACTAAGTAAGGCCCTGACTGAGCAGTCATTTCTACTTTTTCACCAGCATCTCTTTTTCTTTTCAAAATCAACAAAAAGAAAAATATATTCCTTTAAGAAAAATGTTTGCATAATGACCTCTAGTCATTCTTGATGAAGACAATAAATCAAAAATTGATAATTACAAATCACAACAATTACTAAAGTAATCCATTGTCAAATCTCATTGAAGGGTTTAGATTACAAGAGAAAGTCAGAATTCAAGATCAAATTAGTACTCAAAGTTTGGTAATTTTTAAACATACAGAAAAATATTAGCAGGGATTCAGACACTTGTATACCAAAATTCATGGCAACATTATTAACAATAGCCAAAACGTGGCAAAACCCAATGTCCACTGACAAATAAATAAAATATTTCTTTTCTTAGACTATCACAACCTTTTTTATTATAATCTTACTATAAAAATTATTAATTTATGAATTCATACAACTTCACCTATAAAGAGGAATTATACTAGTACCAAGTACCAAAAATATGAATATAATAAACATTTTTATCCATGAGAATTTTCATATTACCCAAAATATTCTTATATACTACTAATACAGAAAAAAATTCCTTTTCCATAGGACAGAAATTAAGAGACTGACTTACTGAACATGTACTTAATGTGTTTTCCTGAAGCTGTTCAATTTTTCCCACTTGCTTTTTGATGGTATCTTTTAACTCGGCATTTTCAACTTCAAGCCTAAAATGTATATTTTAAAATTATTCTCACATACACATAAATTTTAAAAGTACTGTATAATTTCTTTTTTTTTTTTTTTAAGATTCTACTTATTCATTTAAGAGAGAGAGAATGAGAGAGAGCGAGAGAGAGAGCACAAGAAGGAGAGGGTCAGAGAGAGAAGCAGATTCCCCATGGAACAGGGGGCCTGATGTGGAACGTGATCCTGGGACTCCAAGATCATGACCTGAGCCCAAGACAGCTGCCCAACCAACTGAGCCACCCAAGCATCCCAGCACCGTATAATTTCTAAACAAACATCTGAAGGCCCTACATAAATTCTTAAAAATTTAAAAAGTAGAAGATTTGGTAATTGTGTCATTTTTATGGTTGTGTTTTACAGCTAATGTGTAAAATTTAAAGATAATGTGCAAAAATTATGCATTTCGAAATAGCACAAAGCTGAAATTTTCATCCAGGTTAATAATGATGCATTTATTATCATAAATGATACATTTCTCATACTACACCGCTGATCTGCTTTATAAATACTCAAGTTATTTTATGTGCTGCTTTAAATTGTACTTTTGCACGTGATCTTTCAACGTCTCAATACGCATTACAGCCTCTGCATGTCGTTCTTGAGCATCTTGCAACTAAAAAAAAAAAAAAAAAGAAATACTTTTAAGTACTGGCAATCTAGTAAGAAACCACCATCAGGTGTTTTTGTAAATAAAATATTACTGGACACAGCCACACTCTCCTCTACATACTGATTTATGGCTATAGCAAAGCTGAGCTGCAGCAACAGAGACCTATGGCCTACAAAGCCTAAAATATTTACGGGGAGTCTGCTTCTCTCTTTCTGTCTTTCTCCCTCTATCCCTCCCCACTGCTCATTCTCTCTCTCTCTCTCGAGCATGCAAATAAATAAATAAATAAAATCTTAAAATACATACAGTCCCCCTACAGAATAGTTTACCGACTTCTCTAGTACTAAAAGGTAACATTTTTAATGTTTTAAATTATATTTTATCAGATAAACCTACAAATTTATATATTGGTCAAAAGGGGAAAGATAGGAAATAACCTTATAGTAAACATTTCTATTTTTGTATTCCAAGCACCACATCAACTATAATTTTAAATATTCACATATGTGAATAACCATGGCTATTCCAGCAATTATAAAAGTTAACATGATGCTTTCAGTGACAACCAGATATTTCATGGAATAGAATGAGAAGCAACATCTTCGTAGGAACCAGAACACCTGGGATCTGAATTCCCGACTCCACTGTGTGACCTGGAACAAATTACTTAAAATTTCTGTGTTTCAGTTTCTTCTTCTGTAAAAAAAAAAGATAATAATAGTATCTACCATACTGGGATATTGGGAAGATTAAATTAGAAAATATACATGAAATATTTAGAAGGGTACATGGTATACAACAAATTCTATGTGTCTGCAATTAGCATTATTATTGTTGCTGTATGCTATGTTCTTTTTTTTTTTAAAGATTTTATTTATTTATTTGACAGAGAGAGAGATCATAAGTAGGCAGAGAGTCAGGCAGAGAGAGAGAGAGAAGCAGGCTCCCCGCTGAGCAAAGAGTTTGATGTGGGGCTCGATCCCAGCACACTGAGATCATGACCTGAGCTGAAGGCAGCGCCTTAATCCACTGAGCCACACAGGCGCCCTTGTATGCTATGTTCTAATAATATTTGATATTTTAGGCAGATGGCAGGCCAGTGAAAGTGGTCTCTTATACAAGTTACACCAAAATTGTTTTTCATACCACCAGAAGTGGCAGCAAATGGGGACCATGAGACCCACAATATATCCTCAGTACTTCAAAAAACTTTTACCAATTCCCCGAGCCAAGAGTACTTTTTTCCACTTGTAACACTTTTAACTTTCTTCCTCTCTATACTACTCTATGGACAATGCTCATGGACTACAGTGCAAATAGTACCTCCTAGGCTGAGTAATAAATAATTTACATGACTATCAGAGACAAGGTAAAGCCAACTGACATGGAATTAATGGACACTAAATCAATGTTCCCAAATCACTTCATGTTTATATTGTTTATCTTAGTAACTGTTTATGTTACACTGCTTTGGCAAGTACTCTGATGAATACATTAAGACTATGTGGTATGGCATATCAGAAAAGCTGTCCCCAGAGGTGCTTGGCTGGCTCATTTGAAAGAACATGCAATTCTTGATCTTGGGGTCTTGAGTCTTTTTTTTTTTTTTTGAGAGATTTTATTTATTTATTTGACAGAGAACGCAATTAGAGAGGCAGGCAGGGAGAGAGAGAGAGAGAGAGAAGCAGGCTCTGCACTGAGCAGAGAGCCCGATGCGGGGCTCGATCCCAGGACCCTGGGATCATGACCTGAGCTGAAGGCAGAGGCTTAACCCACTGAGCCACCCAGGCGCCCCAGGGTCTTGAGTCTTGAGTTCAAGCCCCACAAGGGATGCAGAAGTTATATAAACAAACAAACTTTAAAAAAGAAAAGCTGTCTCCAGAGCTTTATAGTTGGTAAACTGCTATAAATTTGTAAACCTGTTCTGGCTGCAAAATGCTAAAAGACAAATTTAGACTATTTTTCCATAGTGAGGGGGGAAGAAACAAGCATTTGACTGAATACTTCTCCTCTATCAGATTAAATGCTTTCACAATTTTGCATTCAATTGCTTAAAATACATTTAGAATAAAAGTTTGTGATGTCAATATTTTCAATCAGAAGTTATCGATATGGTATAAAGACTTAATTTTATCCTAAAAACTGTTAAGCTAAAATATTCTCAATTTATACAAGGATAGGTACCATACATATCCCATATTTTCCCCCTTAGATAAATGTGTACATAGAAAGACAAAATTATCTCTCATTAAAAAAATGAAAACAATGTAAAATAAAGGACTAAACTGTTCTGCACAGACTAGATACCAAGTGTGAAGAGAGTGAGGTCAGTGGGAATCAGAACAGTCAGAAAGAGCTTCATGAAGAATGAGAGACAATGACTCAGGTCTGCATAGTGTAGGATTAGGCAAGAGGAAGGGCAACTAAAAGGACAGAAAGGAGAGGATGAGTAAAAGGCTGAGAGAGGGGAGGATGCAAACATTTAGTCCATTAGAAAAATCTGTTACCTACCAATAGAGAGTAAATCTCTCTCGTCAGTAACATATGTATGGGACAAATATTTTCTGTCTAGTTGCAGTATGTTTTAGCACTTCCTTTACTCTACATTTAGAAAAATAGTCTTACTTTTAATGCAGTAAGATTTTAGCCTCAAAATGGCAGAGGAGTAGGAGACCTAAATTTCATCTGGTTCCAGGAATTCAGCTAGATAGTTATCAAACCATTCTAAACAACAGAATCTTCAATAGAAGATCAAAGAGAAGCAGCAATTCTATGAACACAAAAGTGACCACTTTCTGGAAAGGATGACATATGGAGAAGTGAATCTGAGGCTATATTTGGGAAGATAAACCACAGTGGGAGGGAGCCCCCATCAGCCGACTAACGGCAAGTGATAGAACACCAGAGTGGGAAATCAGAACTTTTAGAAGTCTGCTCCACGGAGAGAAGTGGCTTCAGTGGCCGAGGTGGTGGTGGGGGGGTGGAATCCTCGAAGGGACAGTGTGGTCTCAGGACCCTCTGGATCACAGAAAGACCAGGGATGCCTGAGTGTGGCAGAGTTCCCAGGTATTGGAGCAGGGCAGCCAGCTGCAAAGACAGAGACGAGGAGTGGGCTCTCAGCTCGGGGTTGCCATGAACCATAATTCAAGGCACAGTTGGGCACTACTCTTCAAACAGACACCCAACAAGCAGCAGATCTGGGGAGACTCCCCCCCAACCCTGCCTCTACCAGGAGGAGAAGTGCAGCAGTGCACTGCAGGAATCTACTGGGTTTGGAGACTCCAAATGGGGCCATGCACCAGAGATAGGAACTCAGTCACAGGCTAGGGAGCTTGGAGACCAGGGAGACAGGAGTGATTGACTGCTTTTCTCTGAGAGCACAATGAGGAATGGGGACCCAAGATCTTGGCTCCTCTGTCTGGAGACTGGGAAGCTGCCATCTTCATTCTCCTCCTCCAAAGCTATACAGAAAGCTTTCAGGGAACAAAAGCTACCGAGACCAAACCCAAGCAGATGACAGCCTGGCCTCTGATAAGGGCAGTGCAATTCTGCCTCAGGCAAAGACATGTGAGAATCACTGCAACAGGCCCCGCCCCCAGAAGATCAGCAAGAACATCCACCCAAGACCAAGATTACCGATCAACGAGAACTGCAATACTCCAGCATTAGGAGAATACATACAGCACATAGAACTTATGGCTTTTTTCCCATGATTCTCTACTCTTCCAAAGTTAAATATTTTTAATTATCTTTATTTTTTCTTTCTCTCTCTCTTTTTTTTTAATTTTTCCGCTTTCCTATTTCAACCAACATCGTACCTTAACAAGATCTTTTTAAAATCTTTTAATTTCATTTTTATAGTCATATTCTATCCCTTATGTTTTTCTTTCATTAAAATTTTGGGATACAGTTCTTTTTAACAGACTAAAATATACCATAAATCTAGTGGTGTTTTTTAAAATTTCTTTTCTTTCTTTTTTCAAGCAACTTCTTACCATTTCCTTTTTAAAAATCTTTTTAAATTTTCATCCTTATACTCATGTTCCACCCATTCATCATATTTACCCTTATTTTTGTATATATATAACTTGTTCTTTCTTTAAAATTTTGGGAGGCAGTTTCTTCTAACAGACCAAAATACTCCCAAAATCAAGTGTGAGGCTCTGTTCTATTCACCAGCCTGATATATTCCCCCCTCTTTTTTCCCCCAGTTTTGGGTATTTTCTGATTTGTTTAGCATACATTTTCTGGGGTCATTGTTACCCTTTTAGCATTTTGTTCTCTCACTTATCTATTCTTCTCTGGCACAAAATACCATAGAAGAAAAACTCACCTAAAAAAAAAAAAGAACAAGAGGCAATACTGACTGGCAGGGACCTAATCAATAGCACATTAGTAAGGTGTAGGAACTAAAGTTCAAAATGATGATTATAAAGATACTAGCTGGGCTTGAAAAAAGCATAGAAGATACCAGAGAATTCCCTTCTGGAGAAATAAAAGAACTAAACTCTATCCAACTTGAAATAAAAAACGGTATTAATGAGGAACAATAAAAAATGGAGGCTCTGACTGCTAGGATAAATGAGACAGAAGAGAGAATTAGTGATATAGAAGACCAAATGATGGAAAACAAAGAAGCTGGAAAAAAAAAAAGAAAGATAAACAACTACGGGATCACGAGGGGAGAATCTGAGAGATAAGTGATACCATAAGACGAGACAGTATTAGAATAACTGGGATCCCTGAAGAAGAAGGGGAGGAGCAGACAGTATATTAGAGCAAATTATAGCAGTGAACGTGCCTGATGTGGGGAAGAAAACAGGCATCAATATCCAGGAGGCACAGAGAAACTGCATCAAAATCAATAAAAACAGGTCAATACCCCGTCATCTAATAGTAAACTTACAAGTCTCAGAGACAAAGAGAAAATCCTGAAAGTGGCTTAGGACAAGAGGTCTATAATCTACAATGAATAGAAATATTCTAATAGAAATATTAGGTTTGAAGGACAACTATCCACAGAGACCTGGCAGGCCAGAAAGGACTGGCATGATATATTCAGAGCATTAAATGAGAAAAATATGCAGCCAAGAATACTATATCCAGCTAGGCTGTCATTGAAAGTAGGAGAGCTAAAAAGCTCCCAGGACAAACAAAAACTAAAAGAATTTGCAAACACCAAACCAGCCCTATAGGAAATATTGGAAGGGGTCCTCTAAGCAAAGAGAGAGTCTAAAAGTAACAGACAAGAAAGGAATACAGACAATATACAGTAATAGTCACCTAACAGGGAAAACAATGGCACTAAACTCCTATCTTTCAATAGTTATCCTTAATGCAAATGGGTTACATGCCCTAATCAAAAGACATAGGGTGGGACGCCTGGGTGGCTCAGTTGGTTGGACAACTGCCTTCGGCTCAGGTCATGATCCTGGAGTCCCGGGATCGAGTCCCGCATCGGACTCCTGGCTCTACGGGGAGTCTGCTTCTCTCTCTGACCTTCTCCTCGCTCATGCTCTCTCTCACTGTCTCTCTATCAAATAAATAAATAAAATCTTAAAAAAAAAAAAAAAGACATAGGGTATCAGAATGGATTAAAAAAAAACAAGACCCGGGCGCCTGGGTGGCTCAGTTGGTTAGGCAACTGCCTTCAGCTCAGGTCATAATCCCTGAGTCCTGGGATCGAGTCTCGCATCGGGCTCCCTGCTCCACTGGGAGTCTGCTTCTCCCTCTGACCTTCTCCTCTCTCGTGTTCTCTCTCACTGTGTCTCTGTCAAATAAATAAATAAAATCTTAAAAAAAAAAAACAACCAAGACCCATCAATATGCTACCTGCAAAAAACTCATTTTAGACCCAACACACCTCCATATTTAAAGTGAGGGGGTGGAAAACAATTTACCATGCTAACAGACATCAAAGGAAAGCTGGGGTGGCAATCCCTATATCAGACAAATTAGATTTTAAGCCAAAGACTATAATAAGAGATGTGGAAGGACATTACATCACACTTAAAAGTGTCTGTACAACAAGAAGATCTAACAATTGTAAATATTTATATCCCTAACATGGGAGCAGCCAACTATATAAACCAGTTTATAACAACAGCAAAGAAAACATCAACAATACACTAATAGCAAGGGACTTTAACGCCCCCCCCCCCCATGAAATGGACAGATCATCTAAGCAAAAGATCAACAAGGAAATAAAAGGCTTTAAATGACACTCTGGACCATATGGACATCACAGATATATTCAGAACATTCCATCCCAAAGCAACAGAATACACATTCTTCTCTAGTGCACATGGAACATTCTCCAGGATAGATCACATCCTGGGTCATAAATCAGGTCTCAACCAGTATCAAAAGATTGGGGTCATTCCCTGAATATTTTCAGACCGCAATGCTCTGAAGCTAGAACTCAATCACAAGAGGAAATTTGGAAAGAACCCAAATACATGGAGACTAAAGAACATCCTTCTAAAGAATGAATGGGTCAACCAGGAAATTAAAGAAGAATTGAAAAAATTCATCGAAACAAATGATAATGAAAACACAACAGTTCAAAATCTTTGGGATGCAGCAAAGGCAGTCCTGAAGAGAGAAGTATAGAGCAATACAAGCCTTTCTCAAGAAACAAGAAAGGTCTCAAATACACAACCTAAACTTCCACCTAAAGGAACTGGAGAAAGAGCAGCAAAGAAAGCCTAAATCCAGCAAGAGAAGAGAATTAATAAAGATAAAAACAGACACCAAAGAAATAGAAACCAAAAGAACAATAGAACAGATCAATTAAACTAGGAGCGGCTTCCTTGAAAGAATTAATAAGATTGATAAACCCCTGGCCAGACTTTGATAATAGAATAAAGGACCCAAATTAATAAAATCATGAATGAAAGAAGAGAGATCACAATGAACATCAAGGAAGCACAATTATAAGAACATATTAGGAGAAACTATAAGCCAGCCATATTAGACTATCTGCAAGATATGGGTGCATTCCTACAGACATATAAATTACCAAAACTGAACCAGGAAGAAATAGAAAACCTGAACACACCCATAACCAGAAAGGAAATTAAAGCAGTAATCAAAAATCTCCCAACAAACAAAACTCCAGGGCAGGGTGGCTTTCCTGGGGAGTTCTGCCAAACATTTAAAGAATTAATACCTATTCTCCTAAAACTGTTCCAAGAAATAGAAATGGAAGGAAAACTTCCAAACTCATTTTATGAGGCCAGCATTACCTTGATCCCAAAACAAGACAAAGACAAAAAGGAGAATTAGAGACCAATATCCCTGATGAACACAGATGCAAAAATTCTCACCAAAATACTAGCCAATAGGATCCAACAGTACATTAAAAGGATTATTCACCGTGACCAAGTGGGATTTATTCCTGGCCTGCAAGGGTGGTTCGACATCTGCAAATCAATCAGTGTGATACAATACATTAATAAAAGAAAGGACAAGAACAATACGATACTCTGAATAGATGCAGAAAAACCATTTGACAAAGTACAGCATCCTTTCTTGATCAAAACTCTTCATAGTGTGGGGATCGAGGGTACATAACTCGATGTCATAAAAACTATCTATGAAAAACCCACAGCAAATGTCATTCTCTCTTTTTATTTTTTTATTTTTATTTTTATTTTTTTGCCAATATCATTCTCAATGGGGAAAAAACTGAGAGCTTTTCCCCTAAGGTCAGGAACACAGCAGGGATGGCTACTCTCACCACTGCTATTCAACATAGTACTAGAAGTCCTAGCCTCAGAAATCAGACAACAAAAAGAAATAAAAAGCACCTGAATTGGCAAAGAAGAAGTCAAACTCTCACTCTATGAAGATGATATGATACTTTATGTGGAAAACCTAAAAGACTCCACTCCAAAACTGCTAGAATGCCTACAGGAATTCAGTGAAGTGTCAGGATATAAAATCAATGCACAGAAATCAGTGGCATTTCTATACACCAACAATAAGATAGAAGAAAGAGCAATTAAGGAGTCGATCCCATTTACAATTGCACCAAAAAACCTAGGTTTAGGAATAAACCTAACCAAGGAGACAAAGCAGCTATTTTCAGAAACCTATAGAATACTCATGAAGGAAATTAAAGGAAGACACAAAGAAATGGAAAAACGTTACATGGTCATGGATTGGAAAAACAAATACTGTTAAAATGTCGATGCTACCCAGAGCAGTCTACACATTTAATGCAATTCCTATCAAATACCATCGAGGTTTTCATAGAGCTGGAACAAATAATCCTAAAATTTGTATGGAATCAGAAAAGACCCCCAAAGGAATGCTGAAAAAGAACAACAAAACTGGAGGCATCACAATTCCAGACTTCAAGCTCTATGACAAAGCTGTCATCATCAAGACAGTATAGTACTGTAACAAAAACAGACACATAGATCAATGAAACAGAATAGAGAGCCCAGAAATGGACCTTCAAGTCTATGGTCAACTAATCTTCAACAAAGCGGGAAAGAATATCCAATGGAAAAAAGACAGTCTCTTCAACAAATAGTGTTGGGAAAATTGGACAGCGACAAGCAGAAGAATGAAACTGGACCATCTTCTTATACCACACACAAAAATAGACTCCAAATGGATTAAAGACCCCAATATGAGACAGGAATCCATCAAAATCCTTGAAGAGAACACAGGCAGCAACCTCTTCAACCTCAGCCACAACAACTTCTTCCTAGAAACATCCCCAAAAGCAAGGGGACCAAGGGCAAAAATGAACTATTGGGACTTCCATCAAGAGCAAAAGTTTTGCACAGCAAAGGAAACAGTCAATACAACCAAAAAACAACTGACAGAATGGGAAAAGATATTTGCAAATGACATATCAGATAAAGGGCTAGTATCCAAAATCTATAAAGAACTTATAATACTCAACACCCAAAGAACAATTAATCCAATCAAGAAATGGACAGAAGATATGAACAGACATTTCTGCAGAGAAGACATCCAAATGGCCGACAGACAGATGAAAAAGTGCTCAACATCACTTGGCATCAAGGAAATACAAATCAAAACTACACTGAGATACCATCTGACACTAGTCAGAATGGCTAAAAAAAACAAGTCAGGAAACATCAGGTGTTGGCAAAGATGCGAAGAAAGGGGAACCCTTCTGCACTGTTGGTGGGAATGCAAGCTGGTCAGCCACTTGGAAAACAGCATGGAGGTTCCTCAAAATGTTGAAAATAGAGCTACCTTATGACCCAGCAATTGCACTACTGGGTATTTACCCTGAAGATACAAATGTAGTGATCAGAAGGGGCACGTGCACCCGAATGTTTATAGCAGCAATGTCCACAATAGCCAAACGATGGAAAGAACCTAGATGTCCATCAACAGATGAATGGATAAAGAAGATGTGGTATATATACACAATGGACTACTATGCAGCCATCAAAAGAAATAAAATCTTGCTATTTGCAATGACGTGGAGGGAACTAGAGGGAGGGTATTATGCTGAGTGAAATAAGTCAATCAGAGAAAGACAATTATGATATGAGCTCTCTGGTATGAGGAATCTGAGAGGCAATGTAGGGGGTTTAGGGAGTAGGGAAGGAAAAATGAAACAAGATGGGACTGGCGAGGGAGACAAACTCTTAATCTCAGGAAACAAATTGAGGGTTGCTGGAGGGGAGGGTGATGGACATTGGGGAGGGTATATGCTATGCTGAGTGCTGTGAATTGTGTAAGACAGATGAATCACAGACCTGAACCCCTGAAACAAATAATACATTATATGTTAATTAAAAAAAAAAAAGACTGAGAGATGGTGAAATCAACCCAATTAACTGAGAGGATAAAATGTGATGGCAGGGAAATAAAAACAGATGTCCAGACAATAACTAAATGAACGTTCACAGCAGCATTATTAATGGCCAAAAAGTGGAAACAACCCAAAGGTGCATCAAATGATGAATGAACAAGGGTTTTAGCCCCCAGTGGAGTACTGTTTGATAATAAGGAATGAAGCACTGATATATGCTATGACACAGATAAACCCCAAAAATATTAAGCAAAGGAAGCACTTTGTGTGATTCCCTATATATGAAATATTCAGAATGGGCAACTCTATAGAGGCGAGAAGTAGACTGGTGGTTGCCTGAGCCTGGGGGCAAGGACTACGGGTTTCTTTTCAGGGTAATTAAAATGTTCTACTTAGGGGCGCCTGGGTGGCTCAGTGGGTTAAAGCCTCTGCCTTGGGCTCAGGTCATGATCCCGGGGTCCTGGGATCAAGCCCCACATCGGGCTCTCTGCTCGGCAGGGAGCCTGCTTCCCTTCCTCTCTCTCTGCCTGCCTCTCTGCCTACTTGAGATCTCTGTCTGTCAAATAAATAAATAAAATCTTAAAAAAATAAATGTTCTACTTGATGGCAGTAATGGCTGCACAACTCTATCAATATACTCAGAAACATTGAACTACACATATTAAATGGGTAAATTGTATGGAATGTGCATTCTATCTCAATAAGGCTTTTAAAAAATCCAATGGCAAGATCTATATAATTTTCTTAATTCTCTCTTTTGGGTGTATATAGTATACATGATCTAAATATTTCTGTACATTTATTATATATTGAAAAGGAAAAGGAAATGAAGGAAATGCCTAAGTTCAACGGGTTTGTGAAATCACTTTTCTGTACAAGTTATCCTGAAATCAGTACAGATTCTGTATCCATTCAAAAAAGTGAAGATGAGAAAGAAGACAATTTTCTGAAACATTCTATTAAACATTATCTTCTGCTTTTACATGGCTTAACTCATCATGGTAACAGAGATATCATTAAAAAACATTATTTAGGACACCTGGGTGGCTCAGTTGGTTAAGCATCCAACTCAGGATTTTACCTCAGGTCACGATCTTATGGGTCATGGAATCAAGCCAGCATGGGGCTCTGTGCTGGGCAGGCATCTGCTTGAAATTCTCTCCATCTCCTGCTGCCTCTCCATTCCCCCTCCACCACAAATAAATAAATAAATCTTTAAAGAAATTATTTAGTAGGAAAAAAGTCCCAATTTCTGTGAGGAACGATGTGTAAGTTTCAACTTTCCTAAGGGTAACTACCATAAGAAAAAAATGTATAGGGGCGCCTGGGTGGCTCAGTGGGTTAAGCCGCTGCCTTCGGCTCAGGTCATGATCTCCGAGTCCTGGGATCGAGCCCCGCATTGGGCTCTCTGCTCAGCGGGAAGCCTGCTTCCTCCTCTCTCTGCCTGCCTCTCTGCCTGCTTGTGATCTCTCTGTCAAATAAATAAATAAAATCTTAAAAAAAAAAAAAAAAGAAAAAATGTATAACAAAAATAGCAGAATGAAAGTCAAAGTTTAAGAAATAAGTACATTGTGAAGATACTAAAATTATACTAAATTAATTATAATGAAAATACAGAAGGAAGTGGTCCATGGAAATAAACATCCTAAAACACTTCATATTATTTAACCAACTACAGATTAACTTGACATGGTACATTGCATACATACCTGATTCCTACTCTGAGCCAGTTTTTCCTTTAAGTCTTTTACCTCATCTTCTAAATTCATACGACAACGTGATGTCACCTCCAGTGATGCCTCTGACATAGACTGTTTTTTTAGGGTATCGGCCAGTTCTTCTTGAAGTTGTCTCACAGCTACCTAATAAGACATTTCTGTTACTGGTTTTATAAAATCATCTTACTATTAAATTATGTTAACAATATATAACTTTAACCTATATACTTGGAAAATTTCACTACAAATATCAATTCATCTCCTTTTCCTAACATGTACACATTATGGCTGTTTAATGAATTTGGTTAAAGACACAAAAAGATGTTATCCTGCCTAGTCAGTATTATGTTACTTAGATAATTAATTCAGCCCCACTATCCATTCCTTGCAGATGAATTTTCCCAAAGCTTCCCAATCGACTGAAGTCTCAAAAAGAAATGGGTATATAGGTGGAACAACATTGGTAAATTCTACAGTATGAAATGTTTTCCCTCTTTTTTATTAGAGGCTTCAATTAATGTCAGAGTTCCTCACATGTTCAATCCTCTGCTCAAATCCTTTTAATAGATAACTATCTCAGATCATAAGTGAAGTCATTCTAATGGCCTTCAAGACCCTAGATGACCTGGCTTTCACTTCTCTCCCTGACCTCCATTCCTGCTACACAAGAATCCTGCCACCCCTCATTAATCTGAAAATGGAGATCCAATGCCCAATTAATAAATTACAGAGATACAATTCTCTTTGTGTTGGACAAACTTAGGCCCAAATGATAGTAACTGAGCTTTGAAATGAGCAAATTATTTGTAAAATTGCTTAAAAAATTATAAATAGCAGTGGGAAGATTAAATCAAATATATTTTTGCTAAAGCTCACCACAGTTATCCCAAATTATGATTTAATGAAAAGTTAGTGCCTTCAAAGGATTAAAAGGTCATAAGGATACATGATTTCAGACTAAAAATTCAAATTTATATAAATAAGAATAAAATTATGCCAACCTAAAACGTATAAAAAGCTACCATGTATAGCTTGCATAAATGTATAAATGTATAAAAGTATATATGTATATATTTATATACATATATTTATACTTATAAATATATACTTATACTTATGTATATATGTATAAAAAGTACTGAGATACTGTACTTTTTATGCAGTTCATTTGGCAAATCTGGAGCTAACTGTCAAGTTAATCTACTTAATTGAAAATTTCAAAATACTCATTTTCGTATTTTGAGCATTTCCATTTATCTGTTCATCATGGTATTAACATGTGATGACAAGAATTAAAATTATTATTTTAGCAGTATAAGACTAAATTATTAATATCGGCCAACTTAACTTCTTAAACTTTCATAGAAGACAGAACAATTTTATTCAAATTAAAGCACCTCTCAAGGGGCACCTGGGTGGCTCAGTGGGTTAAGCCACTGCCTTCGGCTCAGGTCATGATCTCAGAGTCCTGGGATCGAGCCCCACATCGGGCTCTCTGCTCAGCAGGGAGCCTGCTTCCTCCTCTCTCTGCCTACCTCTCTGCCTGCTTGTGATCTCTCTGTCAAATAAATAAATAAAATCTTTAAAAAAAAAAATAAATAAATAAATAAAGCACCTCTCAAGTCTAATTTTTATTGGCTGGATACAAGTTATGCTGACTTACAGTCTATATATTTTTTATATTTAACTAGATTCAAAATTCAGCTATAATCATTTAGATCATGATCTCGGGGTCATGAGGTAGAGCTCTCCAATGTGGAGCCCTCCTGGAATTCTCTCTCCCTCTACCTCTGACCCACTCCCGTTCATGTACAGGTGCACTCTTTCTCTCTAAAATAATAATTGTAACAACAATAATCCATAATCAAATATTACTTTGAATTTTCTCAGGAAGCTTGAAAAATATTTATCTTTCTGGATACTTACTTCTCTTTCTACTTTCTCCTTTTCATACACATACATTCTTTCTCTTAAAAGATTACGTTCATTGATTAACTCTTGCTTGCTTGCTTCTATTACAAGAGCTTGCTTTTGACTTTCAGCTTGAAGTTTTTTTATAATATCCTGAAACTGGTCTTGGATATTAATTACTACCTTTTCTTTACTGGAAGCTTTGTTGTAAGCATCATCTAGTTGCTGTTGAAGCAACATATTTTCACTCTGTAGTTGAGATAATCTCTCCTTTAAGGATTCCTGCTTCCCAATGTATTTACTCACTTTATCTTGTGCACTTTGATACGCGTGTTCAATTTCCTTTTTCTGACACTGTGTTTGACTTAGGTCTCTTTGTACACGTTCTAAAACCAAAGTCTTTTCTCTGAGAGCATCTCTTGTGCGATGGAGCTCAGTTTCCAGAGTATTAAATTTACTTTCAGCTTCAGAAAGGTTCTGAGAAAGAAGCTCATTATCTTCTTTTAGCTTAGACACATCAAAATTCAATTTGTCCTGTACACGAAACCATTCGCCTTTTGCTCTCTGGAAAGCAAGTTCTAGGTCTCTTTTTGATGTCTGACTTTGGTCATAATCCTGTATAGCGGTAGCTAATCTAGCACGGTACGATTCAACATTTTCATCTAGTCTTTCTTTGTTTTGCTTTTCATTCTCCAGTTTAGACTTTAGCATTGTGTTCTCAATGGTCAGAGCATTAATCTGTCCACTGTGCTGGAGTTCTGTGTTAGTTAATCTTTCCTCAGTCAGTTTTATGGTCTTCTGAAGACTGACATGCTTTTCTTTTAAAATTTCAATGTCTTCACAGTATTTCCTTTCCTTCTCCTGGTTCTGGTTATTTATTGTGTCTATTTCCAGTCTTAGCATAGCGATTTGATCCTCCAACATGTATTTGTTATGCAACAGATATTTTTCTTTTTCACAACTATTAGAAATCTAAGTAAAACAAAGGAGACTTTTAGTTGGAACACAATAAAATGACATTATGATGATTTTCCTCTGAAATTAAAGAATAAACTACGTTTATACAATGACTAGGTTGCAGTAATAGATATTGAACTGGAAAAAAGTAAAGTTGGGTCCAAACCTCAAACTTTATACAAGCGTAAATTCCCAAAGCTTCAAAAATTTAATTGAAGACAATGAATGCATGCAAGGAAAAAAGAAAGCACGACAAAATTTTTAAGAATCTCATAATTGGAAAGGTCTTTCTCCGATTTATAACAAACCCAGAAAGCCTGAAATAAAAGATTAATAAATCTGACTATACTAAGAATCAAGTTTACAGTCTGACATCTAACATAGGTATGCCACAGTAAAATCCTTAGCTCTGCATATATTTGGGCAGATTAAATTTCCTAAAATTCTTTTTCCTCACAATAGTCCATAGAAATTCTACTTTTCTAACATTTCTATAGTCAGTTATAAGAGTTAAATCTACTGATCACTGACAAATCTAGGCCCTGTACTATAAACACTTCTACATACATCAATGAACTCTTTTAGTTACCACAATTCTAGAATGGAGAGGTTCAAAATATTAAGTGAGCTGCAGAACTTCCCGCAGGTCTTCTAACTCCACTATTAGTGCTCGTGCACCAAACTGGAGCTCTTCTCCAGTGTAAATCATAAAGACAAAAGAAGCCTCATATTTCACACAAAATACCAATGGTAAATAAGGTAAAATTTATACAGCTCTTAGAAAAATCATGAGGTTATTTGCTGCTGCAATAAATTTTTTTCCTCATCATGATGTTTAAAACGGTAATAAATACAAAATAGGGAAAAAGACACTAAGCTATTTTATTAGGAATAAAATATTCATCAATAAATTATCATTACCATATGATTATTTCAAAGGCAACTTTTAATGAAATAGGATACTCCTTGGAGCAAATTGCTACTTTTCTCAAAAGTAAGAGACTAACATCCAAAATAAAGTCTTTGAACAGGCTATATACATTTCCTCCTGTTCATCAGTGGAAGTGTTAAGCTAAACTATTGAGAGAGAGGTGAGGAAATAACTGCGGAAAACTGAAACGTATGTTGTTAGTTGCAACAGTTTTAAGCTTATGGTTATGGAAAATAATAAAAGCCTCTCCCTTTGGATGAAGACATTAAGAACGTCACTATTTGATTCTTGCAGACAAATGCATTTAAATTAAGAATATTACTTTATCCACTGGACCCAAAATGCCACTGACCCCTATGCCCCCCAAATATACATATATATGTATATATACATATATATATATATGCTTTAAAAATCCTCTATGCTTTCCATGATCTGCAGTGTTGGTTTTAAAAATATACATATACATACACACACACACACACACACACACACACACATATATATATATACACACACACACACACGGATAAAATATATATATACAAAGACACAAATATATACATATATATATACACACACACACGGAGGAAAAAATATACACACACAGAGAAAAAATAATAATTTCAGAAAATAAAATATACATACATACAAAACATACACACATGTACTTCAAAATAACTAAATAAAATACCCCAGAACTCCTTTTGTTATCCATTTCTATCTCCTTTTGTTTGCAAAGGTGATTGTTTAGAATTCCATCTTGTAATATTCTGGCATCCTGTTCTCGACAAAGTTGTTTCTTAGTATCATTCCATTCTTCCACAACCTAAAGACATATTTTCATTAGGATTTTGGTTGATACCATTAAAAAAAAAGTCAAAAGCTTAAGAGAACTTAAAAAAAATGTTCAAAAGAAGTAGCCTTTTTAAATACAAGGACTTTTATCCTACACGAGTAACTCAAATTTTATTTTAAATGACAGCTAAATTTGTCATAGAGTAAAAATACAGGTAGATATAGTATGTGAAATAAAATTTCTTTACAAAACATTTAACTAGTTCCATCATAGTCTCAAGGTGATTTAGCCTGTATTTTAATATAAAAAAATCCCAAACTGGGGTGCCTGGGTAGCTCAGTTGATTAAGTGTCCTACTCTTGGTTTCAGCTCAGGTCATGATCTCAAGCTTTTAAGATCCAACCCTGAGTCAGGCTCTGCACTCAGAGTCTGCTTGAGATTCTTATCCCTTCCTTTCCCTCCCCTTCTACACATTCCTGTACTCATACTCTCTCTCTAAAAATAAATAAAATCTTAAAAAAAAAAAAAAAGCCAACATGCATATTTATCTCAATTTACCCTCCATCCCTTCATTCAGAAAATATACATAGGGCTTATATGAGAAGCCAAGAATTCTAATAAATTAATGATTTTAGCTATAAATATCATAGTTCCTATTAGTATAAAACTAATTTTTTATCTATTTTATACCTAAGTAATATATATTAAATCAAAGGGATAGTATAAATAATACTGATGGAAATATGCAACTTTTATCAAAGACTTACCTGACTGAAATCATTTTTTACAGTCCTCAGTTCCATATCTAGTGTCCTAAGATTAAGTTCAAGTTCTTGTTTCATTTCAACTTCTTTATTATATTGCTCTTCTTTTCTTGTTAGTTGCTCCTGAATCTTTTCATATAACATTTCAGCATTTCTCCTTCTTTCTTTTTCTTGTTTTAAAGTAAATCTGCAAATAAATGTGCTTATTTTAAAATTTGTTTTGTAAACAATAAAAAGCAGAATGTTATGATCTGGTGCCACATATGCTGGTTTATTATCCAAATGAAATTTCTATGTTCTCAATTTTTTTCCTTTCTAGGACTCATGTTTTTAATTTCTCACTTCAATCTCTTCCAAAAGTTATATATATAGTTGAAAAGAAGCAATGAAAAAGCATTATGCTGCTTAGTACTAATATCTCTGGGAGACATCTCTGGAAGATATTGTAGGGAAAGGAATTTTGAAATTATTCAAGAAAGAATGGAAAATTATTGTTTTTTCCACATACTCGTAATTACTCCTCCATTAGAAGAGATAATTTAGTTACTATTTAAAAGGAGAAGTTCCTGTTTATAAAGAAGTTATAATTCACTACAAGTAAATTGCTACTTCACGAAACATCACAGGTACGGCAGTGTAAGACAGCATCAGGAGATGCATTTACACAACGTACATCCACAGATTACTGTGATCCAGGACTAGGCTAGGGAGTCGAATATCTGTTGCCCTACGATTTTTATGTTTCTTCTTCTGCAATACTCTCAATTTACCTTGTTGATTATTTTTCATTTCATTTTTTTAAAGATTTTATTTATTTATTTGATAGAGAGAACACAAAAAGGTGGAGTAGCAGGCAGAGGGAAAGGGAAAAGCAGGCTCCCCACTGAGCAAGAAGCCCAATGGCGGACTCAGTTCCAGCACCCTGGGATCATGACGTGAGCCAAAGGCAGATACTTAACCAACTGAGCCATCCAGGTGCCCCTGATCCGTTTTCTTTTTTTTAATTAACATATAATGTATTATTTGTTTCCCCTACTATCCATTTAATAAATCTTTTGAAAACCCCTTTTATAACAACACAGGATCTATATTAAGTAAATAATAAAGAGTAATATGTGCTTGCAGCATATTTTGAATTAGTTTCATCAACATAAAAGAGAGATGCTGAAAAAACTTAGCTGTAATCATTTTCTATTTTACCTTTTAATCACTGCATATGTTTAAAACTAGTTTTTAAAAATTTTTGTCTTGAGAAAAATGGCCATTTTATACAGTTGATGGGCATATAAATTAATATAAAATTCCTTCAGAACAATTTAAAAATAGGATCAAAGACCTTCTCTAAAAATTTTTATACTTTAAGTAAACAACACTACATTGAAGAATTTATTCCAAGTAACCAGAAATGTAGAAACAGATTTATATAAAAGACATTCCTTAAAGCGTTAAAGTATAGAAAATGGGGGGGAAAATCCAAAATTCAATTTGTTAAATAATGAGGTTTCCACATGGTGGATTTCTATATGGTCATTAAAATTATGATTTGGAATATTTCATTAAATTATTAAAAGTATTCACTGTTAAGAACTTGCTGTATTATTATGAAGAATCTCATACTTCACAATACTAAAGATGTTTTCTTCCCTATAAAATCTCAGAAGGTAAGTTAGCAATTTCCAAACTTCTACGCATCTGTAGAGAAAAGTAAATAATTCAAGGGGTGCCCGGCTGGCTCAACTGGTAGAGCATATGACTCTTGATCTCACTCTTGAGTTCGAGCCCCACATATACTGGGTGTGGAGCCTATTTAAAAAAAAAAAAAGGTAAATAGTTCAATATTTCCTTAAAACCAAGAAATCATACCTCAAACTGCAGAGTTCTTGCTCCCATTCTACTTTTTGAAGCTCCAAGTTCGATAGCATTTCTTTTTTTTCTGATAGCTCCTTTTGCAGTCCCTTAGCCTTATTTTCCATTTTTTTATTTTTTCTTTTAAGTTGTCCACAGTGATATTTTTTTAGTTCTATTAATCTTCCATATGAAAGAACCGTATCCTGGATTTTCAGTAAACTGACAGAATCTACATCAGAGAAAACACAAAAGCAAATAAAATATAGAGGGCACCGGGGTGGCTCAGCTGGTTAAGCATCTGACTCTTGGTTTCGGCTCAGGTCATAATCCCAGAGTCGTGGGATCAAACCCTGCATCAGGCTCCACTCAGCATGGAGTCCGCTTGAGATTCTTTCCCCACTTCCTCCCTCCCCCTCTGTTCTTTCCCACTCCCCGGTCATGCTCTCTCTCCAATAAATTAAATATTTAAAAAAGAAAAAGAAATAAAATATATGAGTATTTCTTGCATATAAAGGACTGTATGCTTTCACATTCACTCATTCATACATTAAACAAATATATATTGAATGATTTCAATATGAAATGTATTACTGGGATGCCTGGGTGTCTCAGTTGGTCAAGCATCTGCCTTCAGCTCAGGTCATGATCTCAGGGTCCTGGGATCAAGCTCTACATTGGGCTCCCTACTCAGTGGGGAGTCTACTTCTCCCCCTGCCTCTGCCCCTCCCCATGCTTATGCACTCTGTCTCTCAAATAAATAAATAAATAAATAAAATTAAAAATTTATCTCTCAAATAAATAAAAAAACAAAAGATATTACACTAAGCTCTGCAGATCTCTGGCTTTTATTTAGCTTAAAGTCTAGTGAAGGAGAACACAATGAGAAATTCAGATAGTTCCTATAATAAAAGAGTTCTATGATCATATAACATAACTTGATCTATGGTAAGAAGGGAAGATTTCCCTGAGGAACTATTCTGAGAAATGGAGGAGGAGCGGGAAGCACGTGAGCAGAGGAGGAGGGAGAGCATTATAGACGGTCTGTAGCATGTGCCAAAGCTCTACTACAATCTGCTTCTGGCCAACATGGAGTAACAGGTACTGATTTATCTTCCTACCTGAAAAAAGCCAAACAAAAACAGGTAAAATACACTTTAAAATCATTTTCAAGAAAAAGGAATTCAGGCAATGAAGGACAACGATCCCTGAAAACACAAGAAGTTAGCCTAACACATACTGCCTTACTGCCTTGGGACAATTTCCAGGCCATGACACAGGAGAAGAAAAACTGAGACAGACTCCACCAGACTCCCTGAGTTGAGGTGATGAAACGGAGTCTGGTGAAACCAAGACAGATGAGATCAGAAGTCAAAGCACTGGCGAGGAGAAAGCAGAACAAAGAACGAACCCTGGAGATCAGAAGAATAATAACCAATGCATGCCCGTAAGGAAATCTCCTGTGACCAGGGGAAAGATCCGTCTGGAAAGAGCAGAGGACACCCTGCCTGGAGCTCACATGGCACCAGGGGCAGTATCTATCCCCATTAGCCATGCTGGAAACACTCATAACCCGCAGCACAATGAATAGAGTAAGTAGGTCATGCTCAGCAGTGGGGAATTATGAGCTCTAGGCTGAACAGTACTCTGGATTCACCTAACAATTCATAAGAGCAGAACGGGAAAGGATCAAACTGTTTGTCATTAACTTAGCTAGAATTCCAAAGAAAGCATAAAAAGGTAAGTGGAGGCATAGAAGCTAATTTTTAAAAAACCAAATAGCACTTACACAGATGTAAATTATGTCAGACATGAAAAACACACTGGATTGGAATAAACACATATTAGACAGCTCAAAATAAAAGACTGAAACTTGACATCTGAAAACTGTGAGAAGCTAATATACAATTTCCCAAAGAGGTAGAGGAAAGGAACTAGAAAAAAATATTCGAAGAAAACATGATGGGGGCACCTGAGTGGATTCGTCAGTGGGCGTCTGCCTTCAGCTCAGGTCATGATCTCATGATCTCAGGGTCCTAGGATCAAGCCCGGTATTGGACTCCCCCATTGAGGGGAGTCTGCTTCTCCCTCTCCTTCTGCCCCTCCCCCCTGGCTCGTGCACTCTCTCTCTCTCTCCTTCTCTCTCTCAAATAAATGAATAAAATCTTTAAAAAAAGAAAAGAAAAAATGGCCAAAACCTTTCTAAACTTAATGAAAACTATAAACCCAAAGATCCAGAAGGATCTGGCTAGGAGTGAAGAAAAGGAAGTAAACCTTTATAATTTTCTTAAACGACATATGATGTGCTATAACATTACTAGATGGAGGACTAAAGTCATATACTTTAGGCTCTAATCACCAAAATAGCAAAACTAAAGAGTTATAGCTAGTAAGCAAAATACATACATACATATACACACATAAATAAAACTAAATCATAACAATTACTTGATTAATCTAAAAGAAATCAGAAAAAGAAGAGAATGGAATGAAGATCGGAAAGGACAAATTGAAGTCAAACAACATGATGACAGATTCAAATCAACTACATCAATAATCACATTAAATGAAAATGGTCTAAAAGCCTCAATGAAAAGGCAGACTGTCAAAATGGATAAAAAAGAAAGACCCAGCTATCTGCCACCTATAAAAAATGCACGTTAATTGTAAAAACTACAAATGTGTTAAGAGGTCAGAAATATGATAGACCGCACTAACACTTGGCAAAAGAAAGCTGAGCCTGAGTGGTTACATTAATACCAGACGAAATACATTTCAAAGCAAAAAACATTAGCAGCAATAAATAAGTTCATTTAATAATGATAAAAAGGTCAACCAAAGGAAGCATAATAAACCTAAATGTTTATGCATGTATTAATAGGTTCAAAATACATAAAGTAAAAATTGACAGAACTTCAGAGGAACAAGCAAATTCATAATTATAGTCTGAGATTTCAGTAGGCAGAAAATCAGCAAGGACATAGTAGACATGAACACCACCGTTCTTCTCAAGCATCCATGGAACACTTACCGAAAGAGACGATATTCTGGGTCATAAAATAAATGATAATAAAAGGAGTAAGTCAAAAGAACTGAAGTCATAAGAGTGTGTTTTGTGAACACAAAGAAATCAAATTAGAAATCAAGAATAAAAATATCTCTGGTGAATACTCAAATATTTGCAAACTAGTTAACACACATCTAAATAAACCCTGGGTCAGGGAGCCTAGGTGGCTCAGTCGGTTATGTGTCTGCCTTCGGCTCAGGTCATGATCTCAGGGTCCTGGGATCAAGCCCCACACTGGGTTCCCTGCTTAGAGGGGAGTCTGCTTCACCCCAGCTCATGCTCGTGCTCTCTCCCTCTCTCTCTCAAATAAATAAAATCTTTAAATAACCCCTGGGTCAAAGAAGTAAAGAAAAAAGAAATTAGAAAATATTCTGAACTGAATGGAAATGAACATATAACACATAAGAATTGCTGGAATCCTGCAGTAGCAGCACTCACATGAACATTTATAGCACTGAATGTATGTACTAAAAAAGAAAAGCCTCAAACTGATGACCTTTGGCTCCACCTTAAGAAATCAGTAAAATAGTAGTTAAAAAAAGTTTGATAAACTTTGGTTATGTAGAAAAATTTGACAGAATGTTTTAAAAAGCTACTAAAACTAATAAGGAAACTTACCAACTTCAAGAATAAACCTGGACCCATACCCTGTATCATAAATTTAAAAAGAATTCAAAATGGGGGCGCTTGCATGGCTCAGTCAGTTAAGTGGTTGCCTTCGGCTCAGGTCATGATCCATGGGTCCTGGGATCGAGCCCTGTGTCCAGCTCTCTGCTCAGCAGGGAGCCTAGTTCTCCCTCTCCCTCAGCCTGCCATTCCCCCTTCTCATGCTCTCTCTCTCTGTCAAATAAATAAATTAAATAAGTCTTTAAAAAAAAAAATGAACACAAACTGGATCTCACGGATCACAGATCTAAATCTAAGACCTAAAACTATAAAACTTTGTTATTCAACTGCAAAACTTCTAAAAGAAAGCAGGAGAGAAAACCTCTGACCTTGTGCTAGGCAAAGATTTCTCAGATAGGAACACCAAAAACAAAAATCCATAAAAGAACAAAGGTATAAAATGGACTTGATCAAAAAGAAAAACGGCTCTTCAAAAGATACTGCTGAGAGAATGAAAAGTCACAGACTGGGAGAAAATCTTTGCAAAAAAAAAAAAAAAAAAAAAACAGGTGATAAAGGAACTATATCTAGAATATACAAAGAATTCTCAAAATTCAACAGGTAAGAAAACCTAATTTTTAAAATGACAAAGGATTTGGACAGTTCAAAGAAGATATACAGATGGCAAATAAGCCCACAAAGATATGCTCAACATTATAAGTTATTAAGGAAATGTATATTAAAACCATAATGATACATATACTACAGACCCATCGGAACATCTAAGATTTAAAAAACTGACAATACTAAGTGTTCATGAATATATAGGGAGAAATCGGAACTCTCAGACATTGCTGGTGGCAATTGAAAATGGTGCAACTACTTTAGAAAACCATTCGGCAGTTTCATAATGAGGGAATACAAAGAGACGTGAGACTCAAGGGTTATTACCTGCCTGAATTACAGTTATGGTTTCATATGCATATACACATGTCAAAACTATCAAATTATACACTTCATACATGTGCAGTTGTCCTAACTTAAGCTGTTGAGGGGGAAAGAGCTCTATTGTAAGGAAAAATATCTAAAACAGTGGCTGAGACACGGAAAGAAGGATATGAAACAACCCAAGATGAGGCTGAGAACTGTGGTCTTTCAGCCCAGAACGATGAGAAGTAATAGCTAAGCTTTAAGCAAGGGGGTCACGTGATGAAATATAAATGTTTAAAAATATATGGTAACTATGGTGGTAGAGTAGACCAAGGTTCTGGGGGCTGGAATGACAGGGAAAACAGTCCTGAGGTTGTTTCAGTATTCTAGGACAAATATAGTGGTAACCTGACCTTGGGTGAAGGCACAGAAGAAGAGAGTTAACACACTTCAGGTGTGCCATTCCCATGACGAAAAGTATAGTGGAAATTACAGCTCTTTGGCTAAGAGTATTCAACATTTCTCTATTTTCATATAAAATGTATTTCTGAGATGAGTAGCTCCATAACACATCAGTGTTGTATGGCACAGCACTAGACAAGAAGTGCACATATTACTATACTAATGTACATACAAAGGCTTCATATTTACACAATGGTCTTACCTTTACAATCCATCCCATGTTGTTCAATTAGCGACATGCAAGTCATATAATTAGAGCAAGGCACGTGGAAACCCTCCGAAATTGTTTCAGATGACGGAGTTAAGTCATCAAGGTCATCCATAGAATCAATTTGCTTTTTGACCTACAAATAAATAATACTACTTCAAAATGTCCCCTAAATATTGATAAAATATACTAAGTGTAGAGAGATGATAAATACCTGTATTTTATAAGAGCAAAAAAAAGGTACTTTCAAAAGGACTGATTTTTATCAAAACGACCTTTATCAATAACTAGTGTTTCTGAACAACTTTTTCAAAGTAAATGTCTGTACAACAAAGGCAGATGTTCTCTTTTTTCACTATACCTTTCCTAAAGTAATTTTTTACCATGGAATAATATTTCTGATAAACATGATTTGTGGTGCAAAAACAATGAATACTGTTACGCTGAAAAGAAATAAAAATGGGGCGCCTGGGTGGCTCAGTGGGTTAAAGCCTCTGCCTTCGGCTCAGGTCGTGATGTCAGGGTCCTGGGATCGAGTCCCACATCGGGCTCTCTGCTCAGCGGGAAGCCTGCTTCCGCCTGCCTCTCCTTCTGCCTGCCTCTCTGCCTACTTATGATCTGTCAAATAAATAAAATCTTAAAAAAAAAAATAAAAATAAAAATAAAAAAATAAAAAAAGAATTACCTACTGATGCTTAAAAAACCATAATAAAATAAAAATTTAAAAATTAATAAATGAAATAAAATTGTGTGTGTGTGTGTATATATATATATATATATATATATATTTTTTTTTTTTTTACCTCTTCCTCTTCACTAGATGTTTTCTTTGCAGGTCTAAAAAAAAAAAAAAATTCTTTTCAGGCAAATATTAAATACTTAAAATACAAAGAATATCTAAATCATATCTATATTACTAATAATCTTAAAGCATTAAATTTAGATCAAACTGACAAAAAGCAAAGGAAAATCATAATGTTACTTGCATTATTTGATATGAAGAAATATACCACATTTTTTGTTGTCATTTTCAATAAAAACAAGCTTTTACTGGCTCTAAAAACTATTTGGAAAGTGCAAGTTAAGTTCTTATATGAAAGAAATCCTTTTTTAATAATCATGATATTAGTGTTCTGAGGATCTACTGTGTAAATACTATGCATTATTATGAAAACTTTAAATGTTTTAAAGGTATTTTAAGCCTCACAAGAATCTTATAAATGTAGGTAATTATATTAGGTATTTTACACAGGAAGAAAATGAGGCACAGAAAAAAGTAACTTCCCAAAGCTGGTGCAGGTGGTCAGGAGTAGACCCAGAATTCAAATCCAGGAAATGTGCCTTCAAAACACATGTTTTATAGTATGTGATGAAAGTAATATTTAAGTGTTTTTTAAGTATCTGATAGCAAATGAATCTATTAGTATTCCATTTTAGCTATAATTGTAAATAATAATTCAAGAATGTTAACCATATTTTTCTAAATAAAAAGACTTCATACATAGACAATATTGATAATCTACTTTCAAACAACTAAAGATTTGCTTCTTCTAAAGAAGTTGATCAGTGGGCATTCATATATTCATTCAACTGTTTATTCACAAACATACACTTGGTGAGCACACTATATATGTGTCAACAACACTGTTGGCACAGGAATCATGGCTTTTGTAATTTAGAACTTTATAAAACAAAAGTAATAATCTATGACAGATTAATAGTTTATTTTTCAATTATAAATAAAATCTTTCCCCTTCCCCCAGAATCTAAACAAATATTAAGTTAATATAAGCAGACACTTCAAAGTCCCTAATAAAACCATAGCTATTCATGATACTGTCAAAGGCACTGAATATCTAAAATTATCAAGGAATGGGGGCACCTGGGTGGCTCAGTGGGTTACAGCCTCTGCTTTCAGCTCAGGTCATGATCCCAGGGTCCTGGGATCGAGCCCCGCATCGGGCTCTCTGCTCAGCAGGGAGCCTGCTTCCCCTCCTCTCTCTCTGCCTGCCTCTCTACCTACTTGTGATCTCCATCTGTCAAATAAATAAATAAAACCTTTAAAAAAAATTCTCTAAGGAGTTCTTTATACTTATTCATTATAGTCCAGCATCCACGGTGACTGTTGAAACTGCTCCTTGTCAAAGTCACTTGTCCTCATCTTAACCTTTCAAGCAGTGTGTCTGATATACTTGAGTATTTCTTGTCTTCGCCTGTACCTATACTACAGCATTTTATTTCCATAAAAAGTAATCACTGTTAAAATTCCTTCAGAGGGAAGTAAAGAATTTGTAGATTTTACCTTCCTTCATCCTGATCCATTCCACTTGAAGTGCTGTCATCATTCATTTGTAGTGGACGAGAAGTTAGAGAAGGGGCTTTCTCAAACCTTGGTGTAATCACAGATTCTTCTGATGTTTGTTTTTCTTTTTCCCCTTTCCTTAATTCCTTTGTATCCAAAGCAGGATCACTATTTTTAAAAATCCAGTTAAAATATCCATTAAAAAGCCAATGTTTTTGGGTGCCTGGGTGGCTCAGTTGGTTAAGTCACTGCCTTTGGCTCAGGTCATGATCCCGGAGTCCCAGGATCAAGTCCCATATCAATCTCCCAGCTGCACGGGGAGTCTGCTTCTCCCTCTGACCTTTCCCCCTCTCCTGCTCTCTCTTTCTCTCTCTCTCTCAAATAAATACTCAACCATTCTCTTGTACCATACACAAAGATAAACTCAAAATGGATAAAAGACCTGAATGTGAGGCAGGAATCTACCAAAATCCTAGAGGAGAACATAGGCAGTAACCTCTTCGACATCGGCCATAGCAACTTCTTTCAAGACAGGTCTCCAAAGGCAAAGGAAACAAAAGCAAAAATGAACTTCATCATTTCACCAAAAATGGGGCTTCATCAAGATCAAAACTTCCACACAGCAAAGGAAACAGTCAACAAAACAAAGAGCCAACCCACGGATTGGGAGAAGATATTCACAAATGACACTACAGATAAAGGGCTGATTTCCAAGATCTATAAAGAACTCCTCAAACTTAACACACAAAACAGATAATCACATCAAAAAATGGGCAGAAGACATGAACAGACACTTCTCCAAAGAAGACATACAAATGGCTAACAGACACATGAAAAATGTTCATCATCACTAGCCATCAGGGAGATTCAAGCCAAAACCACATTGAGATACCACCTTATACCAGTTAAAAGGGCCAAAATCAACAAGACAGTAAACAATAAGTGTTGGAGAAGATGTGGAGAAAGGGGAACCCTGTTACACTGTTGGTGGGAATGCAAGTTGGTGCAGGCAATTTGGAGAACAGTGTGGAGATTCCTTAAGAAATTAAAAATAGAGCTTCCCTATGACCCTGCAATTGCACTACTGGGTATTTACCCCAAAGATACAGATGTAGTGAAAAGAAGGGCCATCTGTACCCCAATGTTCATAGCAGCAATGGCCACAATCGCCAAACTGTGGAAAGAGCCAAGATGCCCTTCAACAGACAAATGGATAAAGAAGATATGGTCCATATATACAATGGAATATTACGCCTCCATCAAAAAGGGTGAATACCCAACGTTTGTATCACCATGGACAGGACTGGAGGAGATTATGCTGAGTGAAATAAGTCAAGCAGAGAGGGTCAATTATCATATGGTTTCACTTACTTGTGGAGCATAAGGAATAACATGGAGGACATGGGGAGATGGAGAGGAAAAATGAGTTGGAGGAAATCGGAGGAGGGACAAACCATGAGAGCAGTGGATTCTGAGAAACAAACTGAAGATTTTGGAGGGGTGGGCGTGGGGTGTTGGTTGAGCCTGGTGGTGGATATTAAGGAGAGCACATATTGCTTGGAGCACTGGGTATGGTTCATAAACAATGAATCTTGGAGCACTGGGAAAAAATTAAATTTTAAAAAATATTTTTAAAAAATTTTAAAAAGCCAATGTTTTCTAATAATTTTACTGGTAAAGAATAAAAAAATAATTTTTTGTAAAATTCTGCTACCCATCTCAATTCACTTATTAGTTCACAGAACAGTTATCAAGTCCAACCATATATAAGAAAATACACATCCCTTGCTTCAAAGTCAGATAAATATACAATTACAATACAATGTCTTTGTGGTGACAAAATGGCTGTGGACCTCTTTGTAGGAGCCGTGGAACCAAGCACCATAAACAAGGGACCTAGGAAAACTCTTGTCTACGCATGCATCAGATAACAGGCACACTCACCACAGTCCCAGCTATGGACTCAGCAATAGCCCATACACTGGCTCCAGCCCCTCCCTCTCAACCACATCTAGGAGCCCCTGGAAAACACTGTCTTAGATAATCACCCATTGAAGAGAGAGCCTTTTTGGAAAACCAGATTTCCTACAGTAAAGTTCCAGCACACCACCAGAGCAAAAAAAACCAAAAGCCAAAAACCAAAAAAAATCGGGTTTGGACACACCGAAAAGGTAGTCATTAAAGACTACTTCAAATGCAAAGACAGCAATGCAAAACTTCAAAGAATATAAAAAGTCAAGGAAATATGATACCATGAAATGATCACAATAATCTTCCAGTAATTGATCTCAAACACATGAAGATCAATAGTTTATCCAAAAAAGAGTTCAAAATAGCAGTTTTAAGGAAACTCAGTGAGCTACAAGAAAACACAAAAAGCCAATTCAGGGATGCCTGGGTGGCTCAGTCTGTTAAGCGCCTGACCTTTGATTTTGTTTCAGGTCATGATCGCAAGGTCATGAGATCCACCCCTATATCAGGCTTATGCTCAGTGCAGAGTCTGCATGTCCCTCTCCCTCTGCTACTCGTCCGGCTCACACACATGCTCTCTCTAAAATAAATAAATAAACAAACAAATAAAATCTTTCAAAAAAAAAAAAAAAAAGCCAGTTCAATAAAATGAGAAAAATACTAGATGAACAAAATGAAAAGTTTAATAAAGAGTTGGAAGGGCACCTGGGTGGCTCAGTCAGTTAAGTGTCTGACTCTTGGTTTTAGCTCAGGTCATGACCTCAGGGTTGTGGAATCGAGCCCCAGGTCTGCTTGACATTCTCTCTCCCTCTCTTTGTCTCTCCCCCAACCTGATCTCTTTCGCTTTCTCTCTCAAATGAATAAATAAAATATGTATTTTTAAAAAGAGCTGGAAATAGTTAAAAAAAGAACTAAAAAATTCTGGAGCTGAATAATACAGTGAATGAAATGAAAAAAAGCAATAGAAATCACTGACAGGGGGCACCTGGGTGGCTCAGTTGGTTAAGCATCTGCCTTCAGCTCCCGTCATGATTTCAGGGTCCTTGGATCCAGCCCGGCATCAGGCTCCCTGCTTCCCCCTCTCTCTCTGCCTGCCTCTCTGCCTACTTGTGATCCTTCTCTCTGTGGCAAACAAATAAAAATAAAATCTTTAAAAAAAGAGAGAGAAAAGAAAAGAAATCATTGAGATGAAAATGCACCCAAAAAAACTACTGTGAATTTAAAGTTTTTAAATTTTAAAACTTTCAAATTATCCAATCAGTGGAGAACAAAGAAAAAAGAAAGAAAAAGAGTGAGAAAACCCTATGTGATTACAGAATACCACTAAAAGAAACAACGTGTAAATTACTGCAGTTCTGGAAGGAGGAGAGAGGGAGAAAAAGACATAAGGCTTAAAGAAGTCATGGGTGAGAACTCTCAAACTTGGAGAAACATTTGGAATCCAAGTTTAGGAAGCTCAGTCATCAAACAAATTCAACTTAAAGATATTTTCTCCAAAACACATTATAATAAAACTGTTGAAAATAAAAATCAAAGAGAGAATCATAAAAGCAGCAAGAGAAAAGAAGCTTGTCACCTACAAGTGAACCCTCATAAGGCTATTAGCAATTTCTTAGCAGAAACCTTACATGTCAGGAGAAGAATGGGACTGTATATTCAAAATGCTGAGAGAGGGGTGTCTGGGTGGCTCAGTGGGCTGGGCCTCTGCCTTCAACTCAGGTCATGATCTCAGGGTCCTGGGATTGAGCCCCACATCAGACTCTCTGCTCAGTGGGGAGCCTCCTTCCCCCTCTCTCTAGGCCTGCTGTTCTGCCTACTTGTGATCTCTTTCTCTTTGTCAAATAAATAAATCAAATCTTTAAAAAAAATGCTGAGAGAAAAGAACTGCCAACCAAGAATACTTTACTAAGCAAAGTTATCCTACAGAAATCAAATCAAATCAGTAAGTTTGATACACATTAACAGAATGAAAAAAAAATTATATGAACATCTCAATATATGCAGAAAAAACATTTGACAAAATTCAACATATTTTCATGATAAACACTCTCAATAAAGTGGGTACCAAAGTATCATACCTGAACATAATTAAGGCCACATACAAAAAACCCACAGCTAACATCATACTCAGTGGCAAAACACTGAAAGTTTTTCCTCTAAGTTCAAGAATAAGACAAAGGTGCCCACTGTACCACTCATATTCAACATCAGACTAGATAAAGAAATGAAAGGCATCCAGATCAGAAAAGAAGAAATCAAACTGTCTTTGTCTGCAGAGGATATGATCTTACATATAGAAAATCCTGAAGACACCACCAAAAAGCTGTTAGAACTAGCAAAGATGAAACATACAAAAAATCCACATATACAAATCCGTTACATTTCTATACATTAACCAAAAAAGTCTGAAAAAGAAATTTAAAAATGCCATTCACAAAAGCATCAAAAAGAACAAAATACTTAGGAATAAATTTAACCAACGAGGTGAAAGATATGTACACTAAAAACTATGAGACTTTGATAAAAGAAACATCAGACACACAAATAGGAAGATATCTCATTATTTACGGATTAGAAAAATCAACACTAAATATCTCATGACTCAAAGCCATCTGTAGATTCAACGCAATCCCTATCAAAATTCCAGTAACAGGGGCACCTGGGTGGCTCAGTGGGTTAAAGCCTCTGCCTTCGGCTCAGGTCATGATCTCAGGGTCCTGGGATCGAGCCCCACATCAGGCTCTCTGCTCAGTGGAGAGCCTGCTTCCTCCTCTCTCTCTCTCTGCCTGCCTCTCTGCTTACATGTGATCTCTGTCTGTCAAATTAAAAAAAAAAAAAAAATTCCAGTAACATTTTTCAGAGAAATAGGAAAAAGAATCCTTAAATTTACATGGAACAAAAAACACCCCAAATAAGCAAATCAATCCTGGGAAAGAACAAAGCTGGAAGCATCACACTTCCTGTTTTCAAACTGTTGCAAAGGTATAGTAATCAAAATAGGATGACCGTTCATAAAAAATAAACAAAAAACAAAAAACACAAAACCCAAAGAAACAGAATCAAGAACCGGACAATAAACCCATGGATCTAGTCAACTAAAATTTGATGAGGGAGCTGAGCACACTCAAGGAAGAAAAGATAATCTCTTCAATAAGTGATCCTGAGGAAAACTGGATATTCACATGCAGAGAATGAAACCGGACCCCTAACTTACACCACTCACAAAAATTAACCAAAACTGGGTTAAAGACTTAAATATATAACCTTAAACCATAAAACTCCTACAAGAAAACAGGGGAAATCTCCCTGACATTGATGTTGGCAATGATTTTGGATGCGACATCAAAAGTACAAGCAACGAAAGCAAAAACAGTGGAACAAGCAATGTTTCTGCACCGCAAAAGAAACGAGCAACACTCTAGTTCCATTTACGTTGTATATATAGGGAAGGAAAGGAAAAAATAAGATAAAAACAGAGACGGAAGCAAACCGTAAGGGACTCTTAACTAGAGGAAAGAAACAGGGCTGCTGGAGGGGAGGTGGGCGGGAAGATGGTCTAACTGTGTGGTGGACATTAGGGAGGGCACTTGTGATGAGCACTGGGTGTTACATGCAAGTGATGAATCACTAAAGTCTACCCCTGAAACTAATAATACAATATATGTTAACTAAGTTGAATTTAAATAAAATCTAAAAAACAAAGCAGAAACAAGAAACATAATGAAAAAGCAACCTACAGAATGGATGAAAATATGTGTAAACCACACTGAAAAAAGGTTAATATGTAAAGTGTATAAAAAATTCATACAATTCAACAGCAAAAAAACAATTCAGTTAAAAACTGGGCAAGGCATCTTAATAGACAGCTTTCCTCAGAAGATATTCAAATGGCCAACAGGACCAAAAAATGGGCTTGACATCACTATTCATCAGGGAAATGCATATCAAAACCATAATGATATATCTATCACCTCACACCTGTTAAAATGGCTTACATCAAAAAGGGAAGAGATACCACTGGCAAAGATGTACAGAAAAGGGAATCCTTACACACTGTTACAGGACTGTAAACTGGTACAGCCACTATGCAAAACAGTGTGGAGGTTCCTCAAAAAAACTAAAAAATAGAACTATCAGAATATCCAGTAATCCCATTTCTGGGAACATTCTGACAGAAATGAATCAGTAACTCAAAGAGGTATCTGTGCCTCCACATTTACTGCAGCATTATTTACAACAGCCAAGACACGGAAACAACCTATGTGCCCATCAGTGGATCCATTGATTTAAAAATTTGGTATATATTTACAATGGAATATTTTTAGCCACACAAAAAAAGAGGGAAACCCTGCCATCTGCGACAACATGAATGAACCTTGAGGGAATTAAGCTAAGTGAAGGAAGTCACGCAAAAAGATAAATACTCTATGATCTGACTTACACATGTAATCTTTAAAAAAAACACATTTATAGATTTGTAGTTGCCAGGGGTAGGAAGCTGAGGGAAATGGGTAGATATTGGCTAAAGGGTACAAACTTCCTGTTACAAGATTAGTAAGATCTGAGGATCTAATGTACAGAATGGTGATTACAGTTAATAATACTGCTATATATTTGAAAGTTGCTAAAAGAGTTGCTAAAAAAGAAATGATAATTATGTGAGGTGATAGAGTTATTAACACTATTATCATTTTACAATATAAAAGTGTATTAAAGTAATACGGGTATACCTTACACAGTTATCTGTCAATTGTACCTCAAAAAATCTGGACAAAATTCAACAATACTCACATGTCAAAAATAGCAATAATGTGATTAATTTTGTTTGAAAATAAAATTATTTGGGGGTGCCTGGGTGGCTTAGTCGGATAAGGTTTGCCTTCAGCTCCGGTCATGATCTCCAGGTCCTGGGATCGAACCCCAAATTAGGCTCTCCACTGAGCTTCCCCCTCTCCCTTTGCCCCTCCCTCCTGCTCATATTCTCTCTCTCACAAATAATTTCTTTTTAATTTTCTTAAAGAAAATGATTTGGTAACTTTTGTATACTTTTAGCTTACTATTTTATCCTAATATAAAAAGCTAGATTTACTAATACAAAATTATAATTACTTTTTCATGGACTAAATGCGTGCAAGAGAAATATTATTAGCATATAGCTACATAAACTCACAAAAAGACTGAATTTCCCACAAGAGATTATTAATTTAGGAATTGAACATGAGCCCCTAAGAGCACTGAAAACAAAAACAAAGCTAGCAATCATTGTTTTAAAACTGTTAAACAGATCACTATTTTAGTTAAAATTTAACATCCAAAAAAGAAGGATCTTCCTGAAAGCAATTATTAAACAATCTTTCTTGACCTAAATTTCAAAAAGAAATCTATAATTATAGAATATGAAATAGCTTTCATTTTGAATACAGTTGATAGAAGCAACTTTTAAATCGAAAAAATCTAGTTCAAGTCACCTCAAACTTAGGTGGAGGGAACCCACATATGAAGCCATAGTAACAAGAAGCCACTATATGCAGTTTTAAATGTGTGTAATTGATCGAGGCCTACTGGCCTCACTCACCAATCAGGCAATGTCAGCTCCTCCTTTCTAAAAGAAAGCCAGTATGGAACAAAATCACTCCAATACACATGCCTCGAGTGCCAACCAACCAACCAACCAACCATTTCACCCAAATTACCATGGTGTTTCAGATGAGGACAAACCAGTTAATTCTCTGAAAGCCCCCCAAACCTTAAACTCTACTCTTCCCAAAACCCTATATAAGCATAGCAGACTGCTCTGTCAGAAAAGACTTGACCAGCATAGTTCCCTCTTACTAGTAGGCAATAAATTCCAGCTTCATCTTTTTAGTTTACATGTGGAGGGCTCATAATCCTTTCGCAAGAATTGTTACAGTCCTATAATAATTTACCATCATAGGCCGCGGGCCGCCGCCTCCATCCCGGCTGTGGCCCCTGCCCGTTACATAACTCGTTTCGGGCTCCACGCGGCCCCACTTCTTGGCAGCCGACGACCCCAGGATGCTTTGAGCCCCACGACAGCGTCCGCTGCCGCCAGCTTCCGTCCGAGGTGTGAATGACAGAGGTGGTCCCGTCCAGCGCCCTCAGCGAGGTCAGCCTATGCCTCCTCTGCCACGACGACACAGACACCGTGAAGCATCTGTGCGGCGACTGTTCCCCATCGAGTACCCAGACTCACGGTATCCTGATATCACCTCCAACAAGAAGTTCTTTTCCCTTGCCGCAACCTACAGGGGCGCCATCGTGGGAATGATAGTAGCCGAAATAGAAAGTAGGAGCAAGATACACAAGGAGGATGGAGGTATTCTAGCCTCCAACTTCTCTGTCGACACGCAGGTTGCGTACATTCTAAGTCTGGGAGTAGTGAAGGAGTTCAGGAAGCACGGCATAGGTTCCCTTTTTCTTGAGAGTTTGAAGGATCACATATCAACCACCACCCAAGACCACTGCAAAGCCATCTACCTGCATGTCCTCACCACCAACAACACAGCAATCAACTTCTATGAAAATGGAGACTTTAAGCAACATCACTATCTGCCCTATTACTACTCCATCCGAGGGGTCCTCAAAGATGGCTTCACCTATGTGCCCTACATCAACGGCGGCCACCCTCCCTGGACAATCCCAGACTACATCCAACACCCCGGCTCCGCGCTAGCGAACCTGAGCCCTTGCTCCATCCCGCACAGGATCTACCGTCAGGCCCACAGCCTGCTCTGCAGCTTCCTGCCGTGGTCTGGCATCTCCAGCAAGGGGGGCATTGCCTACGGCCGGACCATGTGATGCTAGCTGGGCGGCCGCCAGTAGGCCCCGCCCTTTGGCACCCCGCAGAACCCGCCTTCCTGGCTGTTGGACTTCTGTCGTCTGCAGAGGAGCCGGTGACCCCTTGCCGGGCAGTTGGCCTGCCCCAGCTGCAGGCCCGGTGCTACGCAGGCTCAGAGCAGAGCGTCGCGGGCACACGCGGTCTCTGACAAGAATGCATACACAGGGTTCAACAATGGAGAAGGCACCAAAAGATCAAGCTCCTCCTCCCGCCGGCCCCAACCCCTCAGCTGCCCTCCTTCCGCATCGTGGCCGAGCGCCCAGGTCTGCTTTGGCAGCAGTTGCTTGGGGCAGGGGCCTGGTAAACCAGAGCTCTGCTCAGAGGCGCCCATTTCTGAGGTCATGAGTGCCACAGAGAGCTATCTCTCAGACCTCCGAGCCACGAGGGGTCACACGGACTGCCAGGCCCACACCCTGGGGCACGGACGCAGCCCAGAGCACTTGGGTGCTGGGGGACTCACGAGGTGGCACTGCACGACCACCTGGGCTGGATTCCCCCCATCTGTGCCTTGATTTGTGTGCAGACTGGGAGGGACTCCGGGCCTGGAGGGCTTGTGCTCCAGGCTAGAGGAGGACATCTCCCTGGGGGCCTTCACCCCTGCTCCCCTCTTCTTTCCCACAGGCTCTTCCAGCCCTCTTTCCTTTTCTGGTAACCTCTGGAAACCACCGCCTCTGCCTGCGTGCACCCTGGTCCGCCTTCACGTGCGTGCACCAGCCCCGCTGGCCGGCTGGGGTGTGGCGGCATCCACTGTGGTCTGTTTCCTCCTCTGACCCCTTCCCCTCCACTGCCGGTTCCTTCTAGCTCCTTCCTCCAAAGCCGAAATGAACTTTTATTGGAAGGGAGGAACCCAGGTGTTATGGACAGACCTCACCCTAAAGACAGGGGAGCCTCAAAACAACAAGGGGGTGAAAGGGAATGCCAGATCCTTGTCCGAAACCTGCCCGCAGAAGCCTGGGGTGTGGAGAGCAGCCCCTGCCTCTCTGTGCTTGGTGGGCAGAGCCCAGAGGCTTTTCACCCAAGCACAGAGCCTGGGGGCTTAGACCCTGACGCGGGAGGTCAAGTTCTCCGGTGCCCTCTTGCTGAGGGCTTCGACCCTGACCCTGGAGGTCAAGTTCTCCCGTGCCCTCCTGCTGAGGGCTTCGTGCTATCTTGGGGAGCTCAGATCTGCCTATTAGATGGCAGGTGTTGGCTCACCTGAGCTGCTCCCAGAGTTGGGCTGAGGACAGGGACAGTGAGGTTCCTGGGGGTCCCCTCCCCAGCCCCCAAGTCCGTGAGCTACAGCTCCCAAGATGCAGAGAGGAGGAAGTCCAATGCTCTTGATCGAATGGGGCCCGGCCTTTGGGGCTGGGGGCTGTCATGTGCCTTGTAGCCCCTCAGTCCCCAGGGGCAGAGACAGGAGAGGCTGTCAGAGCCAGGAAGTGTGCGTGCGAACATCACTGGCTTCTGGTGTCACCCTGACCCCCACCCCCACCGCTGCCTGCCGCCTGCCCTGCCCTCCGCACTAGAGGGGGTGGCGGTCATGCCCAGTGTTGCTGCGGTGTCATGGAGCCATGGCCGCGGTGTGCCGGCCTTAGGGCAGGAGAAGGGGGAGCAACCAGGCAGGGGGCCGAGGGCCCAGTGACTGCCACGCTCCCCTCCCCCAGAACTGCCCAGCCTGGGGCTGCCTCCACTCTCGGGGTGGGAGAAAGGTGTTCTCAAGAGGAGGGCGAGCCCTGGGCTGGAGAAGCACTTTCCCTCCTCCAACCACCTCCTGACTGGCAGCGCCCCCCTCAGGGACGGGTCCCGGCTCGCTGACCTGTCCTCACCTCTGCACTGACCTTGACGATATGCTGAGGCCCAGCTTGGTGTTCTCTCTCATCTGAATCAAAGGTGACGTGTGATTTTTATTTCTGCCCTGAGGGGTCAGGAAGAGTCTTCTGGAAGGTTTTGCCTTGGACATTCATAATCGAGCTCAGAGGCCTTGCCCTGCCCCTCCCTCCCTGCCCCCAATCACTGCAGTGTCCAGCCCAGTGTTGAACAGATTCTAGTGTTTTGTCTCATTACAAATAAACAGAATTTAATTGGTTAAAAAAATTACCATCATATTTCATTTTCCTTAATAAAATATAAATGACGTTTGTGATTCCTTTGATCCATTTTACTGTAATTAAAACTAACATAAATACCAGTAAAAGAAGAAGTAGCAAGTAACCACAATATTGGGCCCCCAAAAAATTTTAAAAAAAATGCATACAACTGACAGGTTAAATTGTCAGAAGGGACCCATGTCAAACTTTCCTTTTGTTTAAGTGAGAATTAGTATTATGTTAAAAACAATATATGCAGGTTATACCCCATTCACTCAATAAACATTTATTGAATAGAACTATATATGCTAGAACGTTTTCTAGGCACTGAGAACATGGCAATGAACAGATAAAAATCCTACTCATGAGTGAAGTAAACACAATAAACAATAAACTACACAGGCAAAATAGCCAGTAGTAGAGGGGAAAAACTAAAGCAGAGAAATCAAATTTTGATGTGCTATAGGATAACCAAGAAATCAGGATATTTCCTGAAATATAGGATAACCAAGAAATCGGGATAACAAAGAAAGACCTTAATTTTTTTTTTTTTTTAGATTTTATTTATTTATTTGACAGAGAAAGAGATCACAAGTAGGCAGAGAGGCAGGCAGAGAGAGAAGGGGAAGCAGGCCCCCCCACTGAGCAAAGTGTCCTATGCAGAGCTCCATCCCAGGACCCCCGCATCATTACCTGAGCTGAAGGCAGAGGCTCAACCCACTGAGCCACCCAGGCACCCCGAAAGGCCTTAATTTTTAAGCAAAAATTTAAAAAAAAAAAAAAAAAAAAGGAAGGAGCAAGGAGCAAGCAAGCCATAAGAGTATTGATGGGAAAAGCACTCCAGACAGAGTCAACAGCAAGTAGAGAGGTATGCTCAAAGTGTTTATAGTGAGCAAAAATAAAAAAGAAAAGAAAAAGAAAAACATTCAATGTGCATCGACAGAGTGAAAAGGACAGAAAATAGGAGTTCAAATCAAGGAGAGGTGAGATCAAGCAATAGGGAGAGACCTGAGATGAATAGATCATACAAGGCCTTGTAGGTGTTAGAAAGAACTTCGGCACATACTCTGAGTGAAATCGGAGGCAATTGGGGTTTGAGCAGAGGAAGACATAATCTGACTTATGTTTTAAAAGATCTACTGTGTTTAGAATTAATGGAAAAAGAAAAGGCAAAAGAACAAACAAACAAGAAGACGAATTAGTTAATTATTACACTTATACAGACAACAGATGACAGTGGCTTGGTCATGGAGGATGTGTTTGGCTTCTGGATATATTTTGAAGGAAGACCTGACAAGATTTGCTGACAGATTAGATGGGATGTGTATGAAAAAGAAAAAGGAGTCAAAGATGATACCAAGTTTTTTGGCAGAGCAACTAGAAGAATTGTCATTAACTTAATTAGGAAAGACAAGAAGGGCAGGTATAAGAAAGAATATCAGTAGTTCAATTTTGGACATGTTAAGTTTGCAATACCCAATAACTATCCCAAAGAAATATCAAATAGCTGGTTTTATATGTAGGTCTGGAATTCCACAGAGAGATGTGGGCTGGAGATACAACCTTGAGGATCATTAGAATATACAAGATAGTAAAAGTCAAGAGAAGGAAGATCAAGGACTGATTCCTGGAAGACTACAATGTGGAAGAGGTGGAGAATGAGCAGAAAGAAGCAAATCAGGCTGAGATATACAGACTAGAAAGGCAGGTGGTAACCAGGTGAGTGAGTGATATCCTGAAAGCTAAATGAAGATAGAATTTTGGAGAAGAGAGTTTTCCAATGGGTCAAATATTGCTGATAGGTTAAATAAAATGAGATCTAAGAAATTATGTCTAGATTTATTAGAATGAAAATCAGTGGTGGGGTGCCTGGGTGGCTCAGTGGGTTAAGCCTCTGCCTTGGGCTCAGGTCATGATCTCAGGGTTCTGGGATCGAGTCCCACATCGGGCTCTCTGATCGGCAAGGAGCCTGCTTCCTCCTCTCTCTCTCTCTCTCTGCTTGCCTCTCTGCCTACTTGTGATCTCTCTCTGTCAAATAAATAAAATCTTTAAAATTTTTTTTTTATATATTTTTTTAAAGATTTTATTTATTTATTTGACAGACAGAGATCACAAGTAGGCAGAGAGAGAGGAAGGGAAGCAGGCTCCCTGCTGAGCAGAAAGCCCGATGTGGGGCTCGATCCCAGGACCCTGGGATCATGACCTGAGCTGAAGGCAGCGGCTTTAACCCACTGAGCCACCCAGGCGCCCCATAAATAAAATCTTTAAAAAAAAAAAAAATGAAAATCAGTAGTAACCTTTGAAAAATCAATTCTGGAGTAATGGGACTGGAAATTACTAGTGAGAATTTAAGAGTGAATGGGAGGGAAATAAGGATCACTGATTGTACATGGTTCTTTTAAGGATTTCATAGCTAAGTGGAATGGTCATAGATGACTTAATTTTCTTGTTTAGTTCAATCCTTACACAATGATGACTTAGTATTTTTGTAATATTTTGAAATTTTTTAAATTACATACATGTAGCACTAAATTTTTTTTTCTTGTTTGTTTGTTTTAAGTGCCATACCAAGGGGACGCTTGAGTGGCTTAGTCTGTTAAGTCTCCAACTCTTGGTTTTGGCTCAGGTCATGATCTCAGGGTTGTGGGATCTAGTCCTGCACAGGGCTCTGCTCTCAGTGCCAAGCCCGCCTGTCCCTCTCTCCACCACCACACCTCACCCCCAACTCTCTCTCTAATATAAACAAATAAAATCTTTAAAAAAAGCCAGACCAAGGCATTAAATAATTCATGAAATTATACAAGCAAAAGACTCCTGAAAAATTTTCTAGATATATAATATTATATAACCTGATTATCACTTTTTCTTATGCTTAGAGAGACCACAGAAAAACTCTAAGTACCAACAGCAGTATTTCATGCTTGATAAAAATCATCTAATTCTAGGATATCTTCTACTATCCAAAATAATTAGTCATATTAAAATTCTGTAAAGAGAACTACAAGGGGTTTATAATGCAGAAAATATTCCTATTTTGTAAACTGAATTCTCATAAATTCTAAAATATGAGGTCACTATTGAAAATTTTGGTGTGGCACATGTAGAAATAGATTCTCTTTAAAAAGGAAGGATAATAGCACACGTGCATGGTACTTTAAGAAGATTCAACGCATTAGCAACATCTTGGTTTATAACACAGGGATCAAATCAAATGTTTGTATAGAACATGGGACAAGTTGACATATGAAATCTCTTGGTAATACTCAGATCAATTTGAGGGTCCAACATTTGAGCACTCGTGCATTAGGAACCAAAACCAAAACCTAGTGACTAGCAATTTTGTTGGTAATAAGAGTGCCAGAATAGCAGGTAACTTCCTTTTGCAACACAGCAGATATTTAAAGTATTCTATTTTTCACAAAACTCGACCATTCTCCTACACCATACACCATATACATAAATTCTAAATGGATGAAAGACCTCAGCGTGAGACAGGAATCCGTCAGAACCCTAGAGCAGCCCATAGGCAGTCACCTCTTCGACATCAGCCACAGCAACTTCTTTCAGAACATGTCTCCAAAGGCAAAGGAAACAAAAGTGAAAATGAACTTTTGGGACTTCCTCAAGATAAAAAGCTTCTGCACAGCAAAGGAAACAGTCAACGAAACAAAGAGACAACCCACGGAATGGGAGAAGATATTCACAACTGACACTACAGATAAAGGGCTGGTATCCAAGATCTATAAAGTACTTCCCAAACTCCACACCCAAAAAACAAATAATCAAGTCAAAAAATGTGCAGAACAACAGACACATGAGAAAGTGCTCCACATCACTCAGCATCAGGGAAATACAAATCAAAACCACAATGAGATACCACCTCACACCAGTCGGAATGGCTAAAATTAACAAGTCAGGAAATGACAGATGCTGGCGAGAATGTGGAGAAAGGGGAACCCTCCTACACTGTTGGTGGGAATGCAAGCTGATGCAACCACTCCAGGAAAACAGCATGGAGGTTCCTCAAAAATTTGAAAACAGAGCTACCCTACGACCCAGCAATCACACTATGGGGTATTTACCCTAAAGATACAGATGTAGGTATCTGAAGGGGCACATGCACCCAAATGTTTATAGCAGCAATGTCCACAATAGCCAAATGATGGAAAGAACCTAGATGTCCATCCACACATGAATGGATAAAGAAGATGTGGTGTATATATATACAATGGAATACTATGCAGCCATCAAAAGAAATGAAATCTTGCCATTTGCGATGACGTGGATGGAACTAGAGGGTATTATGCTGAGGTAAATAAGTCAATCAGAGAAAGACAATGATCATATGATCTCCCTGATATGAGGAAGTTGAGAGGCAACGTGGGGGGCTTGGGGGTAGGAAAAGAATAAATGAAACAAGATGGGATCAGGAGGGAGACAAATCATAAGAGACTCTTAATCTCACAAAACAAACTGAGGGTTGCCGGCGGGAGGGGGGTATGGAGAGGGTGGTTGGGTTACAGACATTGGGGAAGGTATATGCTATGGTGAGTGCTGTGAAGTGTGTAAACCTGGTGATTCACAGACCTATACCCCTGGGGCTAATAATACATCATATGTTAATAAAAAAAATAGAAAGTTATATTTAAAAAAAATGGGCAGAAGACATGAACAGATACTTCTCCAAAGAAGACACATGAAAAAATGTTCATCATCATTAGCCATCAGGGAAATTCAAATCAAAACCACAATGAGATACCACCTTATACCAGTTAGAATGGCCAAAATTAAAAGGACAGGAAACAACAAGTGTTGGAGAGAATATGGAGAAAGGGGAACCCTGTTACACTGTTGTTGGGAATGCAAGTTGGTGCAGCAGCTTTGGTAAATAGTGTGGAGGTTCTTCGAAAAGTTAAAAACAGAGCTACCCTAAGACCCAGCAATTGCATTACTGGGTATTTACCCCAAAGATACAGATGTAGTGAAAAGAAGGGCCATATGCATCCCAATGTTCATAGCAGCAATGTCTACAATAGCCAAACTGTGGAAGGAGCAGAGGTACCCTTCAACAGATGAACGGATGAAGAAGATATGGTCCATATATACAATGGAATATTCCTCAGCCATCAAAAAGGGGTGAATACCAACATTTGCATCAACGTGATGGAACTGAAGGAGATGATGCTGAGTGAAATAAGTTAAACAGAGAAAGACAATTATGACATGGTTTCACTTATTTGTGGAACATAAGGAATAGCATGGAGAACACTGGAAGGAAGGGAAAAATGAAGGGGGGAAAATCAGAGGGGGAGATGAACCCTGAGAGACTATGGACTCTGGGAATCAAACTGAGGCTGTTAAAGGGGAGTGGGGTGGGAGAGTTGAGTGAGCCCAATGATGGGTATTAAGTAGGGCTTGCATTGCATGGAGCCCTGGATGTTATACACAAACAACGAATCATAGAACACTACATCAAAAACTAATGAGGCTATGGCAACTACCATAGCATAATTAAAAAAAAAGAAAAGAAAAAGAAATGCTGGGATAGAAAAATAAATAAGTAGATAAAAGTATTCCAAAATTTGCATAAAATATGACATCAAACCAAAACCTTTAAATATACTTTGTTAAACAATCAGTACTTTGTAGACCTAAACTCATTTTTTCAAACAGTTGCATACTACATTGTTTTACAGGGGTGAAAATTTACTTCCCTATTGACGGATACTGAGACTATTTCCAACTTTTTTATATGAAAATAATGCTATAATAAATATCCTTAACATATGTCATATTTTATATATATAACAATGTATAATAAATGTCCTTAGAATGTGTGTGTGTGTGTATGTTTACACAAGTCATGTTTTCCTATAGGATCTAGTCCTGGCAATGAAGCTCTTGGCATAAAGAGACAGAATATTTAAAGTTTTTGAAACACAATGCTAAATCACCCTTCAGAAAGGATTTACCAATTTTATTTAACAACATTATATAAGAATGCCCTTTTCCTCACATTTGCTAACTTTGGTTGTTAATTTTTAAATAAAATATTTATCGCTATGACTGCAAAAATGGTATCTCATTATTTAAATTTTTCTGATTAGCATCCAAATTGAAATAGTCTTACTAAAAACCATAAAATTTGTTAATCATGAATGTTAGCTCCAACTAGAATTTGTTTTATAGGAAAATAATTATTACCTACTATTTAAATATTGCTATAGGCTTACCCATCAGATTCTTCATTTTCCGTAATACGACATAGGTTGTTATCAGTTTTTCCACTCCCTATTGGATGCATTAGTCCAGCAGCAGCAGAAGCATATATGCTTTCCAATACTGCCATTTCATCATTTTGGTGCTTCTCCGTTTCTTCAATCTTTAATGGAAGTTTGATACAAAGGATAATCGTTACTAGTTTATTCATTAAAAAGAACTTTTTATTCACTAATTATACATGTTTTAAAGATTTTATTTATTTATTCATCAGAGAGAGAGAGAGCACAAGCAGGAGGAGGTGCCAGCAGAGGCAGAAGGAGGCTCCCTACTGAGCAGGGAGCCCAGTGCAGGACCCCATCCCAGGACCCTGGGATCATGACCCGAGCCAAAGTTGGCTCTTAACCAACTGAGGCACCCAGGCATCCCAGAACTTTTTTCAATAATTATATCATTTGACTCTTAGTTTGTCGTAATTTTAATTCACAAAAATATTTTGTGGTTATCATTACAAGTAAGTGCAATTTTTATAAATTCTGCTTCATTTCTATTTCAATAAAGAGAGAGGAATTGGGACGCATGGGTACCTCTGTGGATAAGTATCTGCCTTCGGTTCAGGTCATGATCGAGTCCAGACCTGCTTCTCCTTCTGCCAGTACCTCCCCCTGCTTGTGTGCACCTGCTCTCTCACTCTCTCCCTCCCTCTCACTCTCTCTCTGACAAATAAATAAAATCTTTAAAATAACTAACTAAATAAATAAAATTAAAATAGCAGAATTTTCCAAATTTTCAAAAAGGGCTTTCTTAATTTTGTATTCACATCCATGCTTTTCTACCTAACATTCCCCACCCTACCCTATCTGATCAGCAGATAAAAAGACATAAAATTTGTGGTCTTCTGTCTTTACCATCTGGATTTTGCATAAACGGATTTAAAGGCTGTGACATTGTGGTGCTCTAGGAACAAACAGGAAGCTTTCCTCTTTTTGGACCGAGCTATTTTTCCCCAACTGTCTTTTTTTTTTTTTTTAAAGATTTTTATTTATGTATTTGACAGAGAGAAATCACAAGTAAGCAGAGAGGCAGGCAGAGAGAGAGGAGGAAGCAGGCTCCCTGCTGAGCAGAAAGCCCGATATGGGGCTCGAACCCAGGACCTGGGATCATGACCTGAGCCGAAGGCAGCGGCTTAACCCACTGAGCCACCCAGGCGCCCCTCCCCAACTGTCTCTTATAATCCTGTTTCCATTTGGTCCCTAGGGTTACCAGTAAAGTGACAGTGTTCATTAAAATATATGATCCAAAGTCCACCACAACACATCAAAAAAAAAAAAAAACACAAAAAAAACCCAGAGTGAATCTGCTCTTAGTGCAGAATTTTGGGAACTGAGTAATGCTCCCCAAATTCCACATTCAGTAACCATAAAATTTTATCGCTAGAGGGTATAAAAGTAATTATCAACTTTAATCCCATTTTCTACTGATGATGGGAGTAAAACCAAAAAAGGTTAATGATTTGTCCAAAGTTCCTAAAGTGGCATTACCTAGCATTTTATGGCACCAAAAGAGATGATATAATTCTTTAATGCCAAATCAGATAAGTTACCAAATTCATTAAATTAACCAGATACATTAAAAGTGTGACACTGGCACAGTAATTTAATACCTTAATTGGGGATGAGGTGCTTAGCTACTTTTTCTGTTAAAGAAGGATATCTCTATATTTTTGTCTATTTTTTAAAATTCAATTCACCTCAAAAGTCAGTTTTCTCCCTTCCAGTTAAATACTGAAGGTTTGTTGAAGGTTTATGCTACCTACATTATAAAAATCATACATGTCAAAATGGACCATACTTTATAAAACATAATATGAAGGTTTGGCTCCACAGAAATGTGTGAAAATGGTGATTAAAAAGGAAAAAATGTGGAGGGGGCACCTGGGTGGCTCAGTCAATTGGGCCTCTGACTCTTGATTATGGCTTAGGTCATGATCGTGGGGTCATGGGATAGAGTCCTGCATCAGGCTCCATTCTCAGCAGGAAGTCTGCTTCTCTCCCTCCCTCTCTCTCCTTTTGCCCCTCCCCGTGCTCATGCTCTCTCTCTAAATAAATAAATAAATCTTAAAAAAGAGTCTGTTTAGGGGCACAGGGGTGGCTCAGTCTGTTAAGCGGCTGCCTTTGGCTTAGGTCATGATCCCAGCGGTCCTGGAATCGAGCCTCACATTGGGCTCCCTGCTCAGAAGAGAGCCCGTCTCTCCCTCTTCCTCTGCCTGCTGCTCTGCCTACTTGTGGTCTCTTTCTATCTCTCTGTCAAATAATTAAATTTTTAAAAAAGCTTTAAAAAAAAGAGTCTGTTTTAAAAACATGTGGAGAAAAAAAGTGATCATACAAATATTTGTTATTAAAAATATCTCAAAGTGATCGTGTTGGAATTCTAAGTTCCAAGAGTGAGTGAAGCAGAGAAGATTGCACATACTGAAACAATAAAAAGAAGCAATAAATAGATTGGTTTAGCTGAAATATTTGTTTATATCCTCTTTCTTGTCCTTGTTTCTTTCCAATTTTATTGTTGATGTAAGTGCAATTTATATTTAAGCCAATAGATAAAAATGAAAACCCTAGAAATGGGACACCTGGGTGGCTCAGTGGTTAAGCTTCTGCCTTTGGCTCAGGCCATGATCCCAGGGTCCTGGGATGGAGCTCCAGGTCAGGTTCCCTGCTCAGGGGAGTCTGCTTCTCCCTTTCTCTCTCCCTCTGCCTCTCCTCAACTCATGCTCTCACACGCACACACATGCTCTCTCTCTCAAATAAGTTAATCTTAAGACAAAATCTAGAAATTATTATATATTTTTAAAAAATGTATTTATTTGGTAAAGAGAGCATAAGGAGGAAGGGCAGAGGGAGAAGGAGAGAGAAACTAAAGCAGACTCCACGCTGAGCTAAGTGCCCAAGGACGGGCTTGATCTCATGACCCTGAGATCACAACCCACGCCAGAAACAAGAGTCGGATGCTTGACTGTGCCACCTGGGCGCCCCAAGATAACTGCATTTTTTAAAGCAATTTTCTTTACAGTTTTTGGTTCATGAAGTCACAAGGTACAGAGATAAATTAGTTTCCCAGTTCATATGCCACTGGGCAGACTGACAGAGAAACTTAAGGAAAACAAATCATAAGAATGTTTTTCCTGCACTCTACCATTTAGACAGCAGAAATAATCTATTTCTGAGCACAATTACATATTTAGACAACCCCATACGATACATGAACCTTTTCATAACTGGAAAATCAATATGGCTCAGGTCATTGATAAAGAAAAGAACAAAAGAGCAGCTCAAAGTGAACCTTTACCTCTTTTTGAAGTTCAACGTTTCTCTGTTCCAAAGACAGGAACTCTATCTGCAACGTGCCTATCTCATTCTTAAACTTTTTCACATCTTGCTATAAATCTTCCTCTAGATACACTTCTGATGTTCTGTAACTACATGGTGGAGAACTCCCATTTTCTAATTCGGGATCCATACTTCTATAGTTATTAGTACTGTCATTCGCTGCATATAATGGCTTCTAGAATAAGTCTTTTGTTTTCTTCTAAGCATTTGTAACAGCAGAAATATTTTGCCTTTTTATTTGACTCTTTTGTCTCATCTCACTGAGGCAGGCAAGCCAAGAATCAAACGGCTTCCTGGATTACTAGACTGAGGTATACACCCAATGTCTAATTTACAATCAGTGCTAGATTGGTTTATACTTTTTGCCATTTGCATGTCAAACTCTTGGTCTTCTTTCACTTCAAATGTAACTCGTGTGTTCCTTACTTTATTTTCTTTATCACTATCAAAACTCTCATTTTTGTTAAAAAAAATGCTCAAAGTCTGATTTGTTATCATTTTCAGAGTCTGATTTATTTTCACTTAAGGAAAGATCAGAAGATGACCGGCAACTATGATCTGAGGATGAATGAGAAAGAAGGACATTTTCGAGTCTAGACTCTTTCTGTTCAGGTAATGCCTGAAGTGTGACAAAGACAGGCACTGCAAATGCATCTTTTTTCTCACAATCAAGTTTATCATTTGTCAAATTAGTAGGTATTTCCATTAAGTTTGCTTCTTCTTTAAAGGGACCATGTAGTGACTCTTCCTTAGGATAAGCAGTAATTTTGGTTTTTTTTCACAAATTTCACCACACTTCTGCTTTAACTATCTGGTGATGAGTTTTAACTTATTTTTCCACTCTAATTTTCTTGTTTGGTCCACATGTCCTCACACTTTTGAACAGAGGAATGTTCTGAATATAAAAATATATCGTCCTCTCTATCACATTCCTTATTCATTCCTGGTTTTGGGGCCATTTTTGACAGATACAAAAGTTAAATTGCTGTGTTTGATTTTCAGATGTCCTTTCTGTCAGCATACATGTTTGTAAAGTAACTTTATCCTTAAGTAATCAAGTATGGACAAAGAAAAAATTAGAAAATAATTAAAATTTAACTGTTAAATTTCTTAATCTATGTTAAACTGCTCCCAAGTCACTGGATTGTAACTAAGAAGCAAAAAATAACTTGCCCTAGCCTGAAACAGAAGAAAAACACAAATCCATAAACTTAACTTTGTCAGTTTTTTTAAGCTAAACAATTCATTACATGTTATATCTACCAAAAAATGATTTTCAATGTTTACAATTATTACAAAATGATTTTCAATGTTACAAACTTAAAAACATTTTATCTTGCCATACCTTAAACAGTGAGCCCCAATAGTGCATTTGAAGATTTTTTTAAAGATTAATGACTAAAGAATAGGCAAACTTCTTATTAGGAGCCAAAATCAATAAACATCAATCAGAAAGAAAAATAAATTCCTAAATTTTAATTCAAATTATATACTATGATAGTGTTATACATCACTATAAATTATCTGCCTGCATCTAGCAATTGTAACGTCCACTGAGAGTGGATAAGAAAAATGTTAATAATACTTACAGATTCCCTATACTAAAATGAAGTAACTGAAAAAGTGCCTGTTTATTTCCCAACTACAAAGGTCCCATCCTGGAAGGTGTGATTCTACGATAGGCAATTGTGTTGATTTTATGACCCTACTCGCTGAAGTCAACTACACAGAGATCACAAGGCAAAATAAACCTTTAATCTTTGCATTAGTGACTGGCAATACAGAACTCACATTTAGAACTACTGAGAACTGCACATTAAGAACCACCAAGAACTACTCCTTCTACATGAGTCTAAGTCAGTAGTCATTATTGTTATACTGCTCATAATTTCAACTGCTTAAACATATGGTTCAGTATTTGATGTTACCTTTTTAGCATGTGAAACCTTACAAAAATGGAAGAAGCAAACAATATTCAGGAAATTTTTTGGTCCAATTCCAAGGATAAAGTTTAACTATAAGCTACTATAAATTCTAACAATATTTTAAATTTGGTAACTTGTAAAATTTTACAAAAACTAAATATTAAATTATAATCTATCAACTTTAATACGTTCTGTTCAGAAGATAATTTCAATTGAACTATGTTACATTCTTAAAGCAGGGAAAACAATATAAAATTGGAAATTTAAATTTAAATTTGTATATACCTGCAGGTGTTTATTTTCACTTTCACTAAGACTTTCTTCCTCTTCTTCTGTTGTCATTTCTAAGTCTAGTTCTGCTGAAAAATCTATATGTTTAATTAAAATGGACAAATTAGAATGGTTAGATAAAAGCTATAACCTTCATAAAAATAGAAAACAACATCTTATCAATTAAGACTTTAAACTTAATCTTTAGCTGAATATTTACTTTAAGAAATACTTTTCATTATCAAAAACTTCAACAAACCATTTGGGAAATACTAAATGTCACTAGTTTAAAGGCATACAAACACCTCAAAGACTCATTCACAAATTCACCCACCTAACACCAACAAACAAAACAATCAGAAACAAAATTTTAAAATGCAGCAGAAAGATATAAAATCACAACAGACTATTCTTTACCTTGTTACAGTACTTCTTAAACAACACCCTAAGCTTCAACTACAACATTATTCATGGTTTCCAAAATTACTAGTATTTTTTATGCCGTTATCAGTGTACAACCTTCCTACGGGTGTATTTACCTGATGAATGTAAACATTCCTAAAATGTTTTTCTCTACTACTTGCCAAATTTCATCACATCTTATAGGACACAGACTGCTACATAAAGTCATCCTTGATTATGGCTACCCTTCCCTAGATAAACAGATCTCTTTCTTTGAGGCTATGTTAGTACCATACAGATTTTTCTAGTGTATCTTCACCACCTGAACTGTAAGTTACATATATATATACACACACATATATATATGTGTGTATATATATACACACATATATTTCTTTTGTTACTAGACTGTATGGGACAATCTCTCTCTCTTTTTTAAGAGAGAGAGAGGGGGAAGGAGAAGAGGGAGAGAGAATTTTGACCAGGCTCCACACACAGCACTGAGCCCCACACAGGGCTTGATCTCACAACTCTGAGGTCATGAACTGAGACAAAATCAAGAGTTTGATAGTCAACCGACTGAGCCCCCCAGGGGTCCCTGTATGGGACAATCTCATAAATCATCTCTGTGTAAACACTCTCTATTTTACTCAGTAATTATTTACTGAGTTTCCAGTAAGTGCTAGGCACCCAGGTTTAAAGAAGCATGT